>NC_065574.1:25414975-26031212 GCF_937616625.2 Mercurialis annua | reverse complement strand
ACATTTTGCTTAAATCGCTAAAACAGAGAAACATTTGGATTTGTTTTGTAAGTTTGTAAACGTTTGCTTAAATCGCTAGAAAGGTTAAACGTTTGGATTTGTTTCATATCGTTTTTAACGTTTGGATTGGTTTCGAAATGTTTGAGACGTTTGGATTGATTTCGTAACGTTTTAATTGTTTAGATTTGTCTGGTAACGTTTTAAACTTTTATATTTGTATCGTAACTTTTGTAAATGTTTGACTTAAATCGCTAAAAAGGTGAAACGCTTGGATTTGTTTCGTAATGTTTGTAAATGTTTGGCTTAAATCGCTAAATAGATGAAGCGTTTGGATTTCTTTCGTAACGTTTCTATACGTTTGGCTTAAATTGCTAAAATGGAGAAACGTTTGGATTTGTTTTGTAAGTTTTAAACGTTTGGATTTGTTTCCTAGCATTTTAAACGTTTGGCTTAAATTGCTAAAATGGTGGAACGTTTGGATTTGTTTTGTAACGTTTTATACGTTTGGCTTAAATCGTTAAAAAGGCAAAATGTTCGGATTTATTTTGTGTCGTTTGTAAATGTTAGACATAAATCGCTAAAAAGTTGAAACATTTGGATTTGTTCCGAAATGTTTGTAAACGTTTTCTTAAATCGCTAAAAAGGTGAAATGTTTGGATTTGTTTTGTAACGTTTGTAAAAGCTGGTTTAAATCGCTAAAAAGGTGAAAAGTTTGGATTTGTTTCGTAACGTTTGTAAACGTTTGACTTAAATCGCTAAAACGGAGAAATGTCTAGATTTGTTTTATAACGTTTTAAACGTTTGGATTTGTTTCGTAGCGTTTGTAAACGTTTAGCTTAAATCGCTAAAAAGGGGAAACGTTTGGATTGGTTTTGTAACGTATTAAACGTCTGGCTTAGATTGCTAAAAAGGTGAAACGTTTGGATTTGTTTCGTAACATTTGTAAACGTTAGGCTTTAATCGCTAAAAAGGTGAAACGTTTGGATTTGTTTCGTAACCTTTGCTTAAATCCCTAAAAAGATGAAATGTTTGGATTTATTTCGTAACGTTTGTAAAGGTTTGGCTTAAATCGCTTAAAAGTTGAAACGTTTGGATTTGTTTCATAACGTTTGTAAACATTTGGCTTAAATCGCTAAAAAGGTGAAATGTTTGGATTTGTTTCATAACGTTTGTAAATGTTTGGGTTGAATCGCTAAAAACATGAAAAATTTCGATTTGTTTCGTAACGTTTGTAAACATTTGGCTTAATCGCTAAAATGGAGAAATGTTTGGATTTTTTGGTAACGTGTTAAACGTTTGGCTTAAATCGCTAAAAAGGTGAAACATTTGGATTTGTTTCATAACATTTGTAAACATTTGGTTTAAATCGCTAAAAAGGTGAAAAGTTTGAATTTGTTTCGTAACGTTTGTAAACGTTTGACTTAAATCGCAAAAACAGAGAAACGTCTGGATTTGGTTTACAACATTTTAAACGTTTGGATTCGTTTCGTAACGTTTGTAAACGTTTGGCTTAAATCGCTTAAAAGGTGAAACGTTTAGATTTGTTTCGTAACGTTTGTAAACGTTTGGCTTATATCGCTAAAAAGGTGAAACGTTTGGATTAAATAGCTAAAAAGGTGAAATGTTTGGCTTTGTTTTGTAACATTTCAGACTTTTACAAACGTTTCACCTTTTTAGCAATTTAGGCCAAACGTTTAGAAACGTTACAAAACAAATCAAAACATTTCACCTTTTTAGCAATTTGAGCCAAATGTTTACAAACGTTTTGTTTTGTTTCGTATCGTTTGTAAACGTTTGGCTCCAATCGCTAAAAAGGTGAAACGCTTGGATTTGTTTCGTAACGTTTGTAAACGTTTGGCTTAAATAGCTAAAAAGGTGAAACGTTTGTTTACAAATGTTACGAAACAAAACCGAATATTTTGCCTTTTTAGCAATTTAAGCCAAACGTTTACAAACACTACGAATTCAAAAGTTTCCCCTTTTTGCGATTTAAGCCAAAATTTACAAACGTTACGAAACAAATCCAAATGTTTCACCTTTTTAACGATTTAGGACAAACGTTTACAAACGTTACGAAACAAATCCAAACGTTTCCCCTTTTAAGCGATTTAAGCCAAACGTATACAAACGTTACAAAACAAATCCAAACGTTTCACCTTTTCAGCGATTTAAGGCAAACGTTTGGCTTTGTTTTATAACATTTGTAAACGTTTGGCTTAATTTGCTAAAAAGGTGAAACGATTGGATTTGTTTCGTAAACGTTTGGCTTTTTTTGCAACGTTTGTAAACGTTTAGCTTAATACAAACGTTTAAAACGTTACTAAACAAATCCAAACGTTTCACCTTTTTAACGATTTAAGCCAGACGTTTGCAAACGTTACAAAACAAATCCAAACGTTTAAAACGGTGAAACGTTTGGATTTGTTTCGTAACATTTTAAATGTTTGGATAGGTTTCGTAACATTTTAAACGTTTGGCTTAAATCGCTAAAAAGGTGAAACGTTTGGATTTATTTCGTAACGTTTTTAAACATTTGGCTTAAATCGCTAAAAATGTGAAACGTTTCTAATCGTTTGGCTTAAATCGCTAAAAAGGTGAAACATTTGGATTTGTTTCTTAATGTCTGTAAACGTTTGGTTTAAACCTCTAAAAATGGGAAACATTTGGATTGGTTTCGTAAAGTTTTAAACATTTGATTTAAATCGCTAAAAAGGTTAAACGTTTGGATTTATTTCGTACCGTTTGTAAACATTTGGTTGAAATCGCTAAAAATGTGAAACGTTTAGATTTGTTTCGTAACGTTTGTAATCGTTTGGCCTAAATCACTAAAAAGGTGACACGTTTGGATTTGTTTCGTAACGTTTGTAAACATTTGACTTATATCGCTAAAAAGGTGAAACATTTGGATTGGTTTAATAACGTTTGTAAACATTTTGCTTAAATCGCTAAAATGGTGAAACGTTTGGATTGGTTTCCTAACGTTTTAAATGTTTGGCTTAAATCGCTAAAAAGGTGAAAAGTATTGATTTGTTTCGTAACGTTTGTAAACGTTTTTCTTAAATCGCTAAAAAGGTGAAATGTTTGGATTGGTTTCATAACGTTTTAAACGTTCGGCTTAAATCGCTAAAAAGGTGAAACATTTTGATTTGTTTCGTAACGTTTCTAAACGTTTGGCTTAAATAGCTAAAAAGGTGAAACGTTTGGATTAAATTGCTAAAAAGGCGAAACGTTTGAATTTATTTCGTAACGTTTGTAAACGTTTGGCTTAAATCGCTAAAAATGTGAAACGTTTGGATTTGTTTCATAAAGTTTGTAATTGTTTGGCTTAAATCGCTAAAAAGGTGGAACGTTTGGATTTGTTTCGTAACGTTTGTAAACGTTTGACTTAAATCGCTAAAAAGGTGAAACGTTTTGATTGGTTTCGTAACGCTTGTAAACGTTTGTTTTAAATCGCTAAAAAGGTGAAAAGTTTTGGATTTGTTTCGTAACATTTGTAAATGTTTGGCTTAAATCGCTAAAAAGTTGAAACGTTTGGATTGGTTTCATAACGTTTTAAACGTTTGGCTTAAATTGCTAAAAAGGTGAAACGTTTGGATTTGTTTCGTAACGTTTCTAAACGTTTGGCTTAAATCGCTAAAAAGGTGAAACGTTTGGATTTCTTTCGTAATGTTTGTCCACGTTTGGATTAAATTGCTAAAAAGCTGAAACGTTTGTATTCGTTTCGTAACGTTTTAAACGTTTGGCTTAATTTGCTAAAAATTGGAAACGTTTGAATTTATTTCGTAACGTTTGTAAACGTTTGGCTTAAATCACTAAAAATGGGAAACGTTTGGATTTATTTCTATACGTTTGTAATCGTTTGGCTTAAATCGCTAAAAAGGTGGAACGTTTGGATTTGTTTCGTAACGTTTGTAAACGTTTGACTTAAATCGCTAAAAAGGTGAAACGTTTGGATTGGTTTCGTAACGCTTGTAAACGTTTGTTTTAAATCGCTAAAAAGTTGAAAAGTTTTGGATTTGTTTCGTAACGTTTGTAAATGTTTGGCTTAAATCGTTAAAAAGGTGAAACGTTTGGATTGGTTTCATATAGTTTTAAATGTTTGGCTTAAATCGCTAATCAGCTAAAAGGTATGGATTTGTTTCGTAACGTTTGTAAACGTTTGGCTTAAATCGCTAAAAAGGTGAAAAATTTAGATTGGTTTTGTAACGTTTTAAACGTTTGGCTTAAATTGCTAAAAAGGTGAAACATTTGGATTTGTATTGTAATGTTTGTAAACGTTTTGCTTAAATTGCTAATAAAGGGAAACGTTTGGATTTGTTTCGTAATGTTTTGAAACGTTTTGGCTTAATTCGCTAAAAAGGTGAAACGTTTGAATTTGTTTCTAAACGTTTGTAAACGTTTGGCTTAAACTTACAAAAAGGCGAAACGTTAGGATTTGTTTCGCAACGTTTTAAAAGTTTGGATTGGTTTCGTAACGTTTAAAACGTTTGGCTTAAATCACTAAAAACGTGAAACGTTTGGATTTGTTTCGTAATATTTGTTAACATTTGGCTTATATCGCTTAAAATGGGAAAGGTTTGGATTTGTTTTGTAACGTTTGTAAACGTTTGGCTTAAATCGCTAAAAAGGGGAAAGATTTGGATTTATTTCGTAACATTTGTAAATGTTTGGCTTAAATCGCTAAAAAGGTGAAACTTTTGGATTTGTTTCGTAATGTTTGTAAACGTTTTGCTTAAATCGCTAAAAAGGAGAAACGTTTGGATTTTTTTTGTAACGTTTTAAACGTTTGGCTTAAATCGCTAAAAAGGTGAAACGTTTGAATCTGATTCTAAACGTTTGTAAACGTTTCGATTAAATCACTAAAATGGAAAAACGTTTGCATTTGTTTTGTAACATTTTAAACGTTTGGATTTGTTTCTGCTTAAATTGCTAAAAAGGAGAAACATTTGGATTTGTTACATAACTTTTCTAAACGTTTGGCTTAATTCGCTAAAAATGTGAAACGTTTGGATTTGTTTCGTAACGTTTGTAAATGTTTGGCTTAATTAGCTAAAAAGATGAAACGTTTGGATTTGTTTCATAACGTTTGTAAACGTTGGCATAAATCGCTAAAAAGGTGAAACGCTTGGATTTGTTTCGTAACGTTTGTAAATGTTTGGTTTAAATCGCTTAAAACGTGAACTGTTTGGATTTATTTTGTAACGTTTGTAAACATTTGGCTTAAATCGCTAAAATGGAGAAATGTTTGGATTTGTTGTATAACATTTTAAATGTTTGGATTTATTTCGAAACGTTTTAAACATTTGGCTTAAATCGCTAAAAAGGTGAAACGTTTGGATTTATTTCGTAACGTTTTTAAACATTTGGCTTAAATCGCTAAAAATGTGAAACGTTTCTAAACGTTTGGCTTAAATCGCTAAAAAGGTGAAACATTTGGATTTGTTTCTTAATGTCTGTAAACGTTTGGTTTAAACCTCTAAAAATGGGAAACGTTTGGATTGGTTTCGTAAAGTTTTAAACGTTTGATTTAAATCGCTAAAAAGGTGAAACGTTTGGATTTATTTCGTACCGTTTGTAAACATTTGGTTGAAATCGCTAAAAATGTGAAACGTTTAGATTTGTTTCGTAACGTTTGTAATCGTTTGGCCTAAATCACTAAAAAGGTGACACGTTAGGATTTGTTTCGTAACGTTTGTAAACGTTTGACTTAAATCGCTAAAAAGGTGAAACATTTGGATTGGTTTCCTAACGTTTGTAAACATTTTGCTTAAATCGCTAAAATGGTGAAACGTTTGGATTGGTTTCCTAACGTTTTAAATGTTTGGCTTAAATTGCTAAAAAGGTGAAAAGTATTGATTTGTTTCGTAACGTTTGTAAACGTTTTTCTTAAATCGCTAAAAAGGTGAAATGTTTGGATTGGTTTCATAACGTTTTAAACGTTTGGCTTAAATCGCTAAAAAGGTGAAACATTTTGATTTGTTTCGTAACGTTTCTAAACGTTTGGCTTAAATAGCTAAAAAGGTGTAATATCCCGTAAAATTTTAAATTTATTTTTGTAATTTCCGACGTGGTTCCGGATGTATTTTGAGGGGTATTTGAAGTTTCGTAGATTTTCGTGGTTCGATTCGTTTTGGTTCGGTTTTTTTTAAAAAAAAATGATTTCTCCTTGGTTTGTGGTTCAACCGAAGTGGTTGAACCACTTCTGGTTAACTCAGGCCTCAAATCGAGACCTGAGTAATTTTTGTGGTTCTCGTTCGAGAATCCAAGGATTCTCGAACGAGAACCCATTTGCAGGCCTGGTCCCGTTCGAGACCAGGCCCTTTCTCGAACGGGATCAGGCCAAATTTGGCCATTCCCGTTCGGGAACAGGTCTTCCTTTTGGACCCCTTCGCCCAGCCCACTTCGTACTCATTTTCGACCCATCTCCTCTCGATATTTAAAGTCGACTTCTAAACAGAAAACCTTCATCACGCTGCAAACAAACCCTAGCCGTTTTCCTCTTGTCCATTCGCCGAGTATCGAAGCTGTTATCGTCCTCCAAAGGTCGCTGTTCAGTAAGTTTTCTGGTTTCGTTAAATTTCAGTTTTCATTTTGAAATGCCTTTCGGTTTTCTGATTCGTTCTTGTTCGTTTCTAGATCGAAATCTAAACCGTTTGATCTCAGACGTTCTAGACTCATATACCTTCGATTCCCCACCTCGTTTTCGTTGAACGGTACGTGATCGACCTCGTTTCCATTCGCCGTACGGTTTCCGTTTTAGAAATGCTATATTTCTGTTTTGGTTTTTTTGTTTCTGCCGAACCATCCCTTCCTCTTTTGGTTATGTTTTGCTTGTCTTTTGATTATGGATCCCTTGGCATGATTAGTAGTTATTAGATCAAGCTTTTAGATTGAGTTGTTTCATCATTTGGTTCTCGGATCCGTAGTAAATTGGTTGTTCTTGGTGTCGTATGAAGTTTCTGCCTTTGAATCTTGGTGTTGAATGATTATGGGTATGTAGAAATTGTGTTATGTTGATTTGGATTGATTTATGGCTATTAGGTTGCTTTGGCTTTGATAAGATTGATGAATGAGCTTAGTTTCAGAATCATAAAAATGGTGAATTGGTTGTTTGAGCATGGCGGGGTCTGTTCTTATTTTGAATTGAGAAAGATGGTTAAATTCTCATTTTAATCACCAAAGACTTTAACTTTAATCAACCTAATCCTTAAGGTTAAACTTTAAACTAATAACTTGGGTTTTATTTTGAATATAAATTAAATAGTGGAAATGATAGATAATTATAAATTAAGTTAATATAATTACTCGGGTAATTATATTTGTTTTCAAATGTCGTTTTGTCAAAAGTTGGCTAAATTACAATTTAGCCCCTAAACTTATTTTATAACTTAATTAAGTGGATTTTTGGTTAATAACTTTATTGTTGGTTTTAATTATAAAGAAAAGCAATAAATTGATTTCGGATATCAAATTGACTAAAGTGCAATTTAGTCCCTAATTGGCAAAAGTACAATTTAGTCCTTATTTGGCAAAAGTACGATTTAGTCCCTAAACTTTTATTAACTTAAAATGATTAAGTTTTTGATTTGTAACTTGGGTTACTTAGAATTGAAGTTATTGAGTTCCGCTTTTAAAATGGATTATTATTTTGTTAAATTGTATTATAAATATAAACTTGGGTTTATATTTGATAATTGTTTTGAGTCGGGTTAGACTTGGGTCACTCGACAAGTGAGGTTAGCTTGGTAGTTTATGATAACTCGGCTAACCCACTATTTGGAAATTATTTATTACTTAAACTTTTTAAATAATAATTATATATTGGATTTTAAGCGGGAACTCAATAGACTTATATTAATTGGGCTTTATTACCTTTTGGATATATTTGTGTTACTTTGGATTGTTATTTACTACGTGTTAATTGTGCTAGTCTTATGTGGTGTCTAGTACTCTCTAGAGTTAGGGTCTGATGTTAATAATTATTTTATTTGTCTAGACTCGTCTACTGTTCGTGCTTCAGAGGCGAACCAGAGTTAGTTGCTTGCCGGTATTTCACGCGGATTAGCAAGCAGTGAGTTTGTATTTACTATTTACCGCTTTATTAAGTAAATTGTTATTTTAATATTAACTATATATACTGTACGTATATTTCGAACTGTTTTTATATTATGGCTCTTAGTTGGAACATGCTACCTAATGGGCATCATTAGGACTGCGTGCGCACCGGTATTGATCTGGGTAAGGTATATGTGGAAATGTGGTAACTCGGTGTGAGCATAGCTCTCGGGACCAGGTAGAGTAACTCGGTGTAGCTCAGCTCTCGGGACTCTGGTATAAGTGTGGTCAGTGGTAACTCGGTGTAGCTCAGCTCTCGGGACCAGACCTATTGGATTATGATTATTATTTAGAATTGTGGATTAGGGTTCCAACTATTATCTGTAATATCGTTATTAAATGTTTTAAACGTTTTAAAGGTTTTCCACTTAATAAATGTAAATAGTGGTATGAACTCATCTCAGTATATCTGACCCCGTTGTTTTCCCAATTTTTCCCAGGGTTATGATCTGAGAGAGTCTGGTGATCTCCGCATTTACTTTTCCTCGGAGGTTCCATTTATTTTGATAAACTGTCAAACTATTTTATTCTTAGACCGCAGTAGTTGACTAGACGTTTTATTTATTGTTACAGTTGTTTGTCGGATTGGTCTGACTGGTTATATTGCTCTGGCATGTTATGTATTTATTTCGGATTATTTATGTTATGCCTATTTTAGACCCAAAATTGAATAAGCATGTTATATTAACTGTTGAACATTATAACTGCTAGTTTTAGGCTGAAGTCTCGGTTGCCCCCGAGCATTGGTTTTCTGCAGGTTTATGTGTTTATGAATTAAATGAGAGGCTAGCTACGGGTTTCGGTACTACATTACCCATACCCTAGCGCCGGTCGCGATTCATGAAAATGGGTCGTGACAAACTTGGTATCGGAGCTTTGGTTTCAAACCAAGGCCAATTGCTTGCTATGTGTTTACTCTGTTAAGTTTGGTTGTGTCTTAGGAACTACTGCGGATATAGGATTCTGTCATGTCTTTAAAAACGTCATCTTTTGATTTTAAAAACATTCTGCCTACACCAATAGGATTGCGTCGAGTCAGTCATTGTATGTTGACTTGATGTTGTTAAATGTTAATTTTATTTCACTTGGGTGAACATTTTATTGCTGTTGATTTCTTGGGAAATCCTCTATGTTGCTTGTTTTGTTCATACTTGGGTATGAAATATCTGTTATTTAAATTGTTGTTGTTCAATCTTAGGATATGGACAACGTTATTCGTACTCGTGCTCGTGCTGCGGCAGAGCAAGAAGCTGTGGCTGATGATGCGATTTCCATGGAAGTCGATCAGAACGTACCACCTGTTCAGGCTAATGCTGGACGTGGTCGAGGTGGAGGTGCTGGCAGAGGTAGAGGTGCTGGTAGAGGCAGAGGAGCTGGTGCTGGTAGAGGTGGAGCTAGAGGACGCGGTGCAGCAGGTGTTCAGGCACCGAATGTGCAGCAGGCACCAGGGGTGCAACAAGCACCAAATATGCAAGCGTTCGACTTCACTACTTTCTTGGCTGGCGTTGTCGAGATGCAGAACAATCAGGCTCTACTGCAGAATCAGTGTAATATACTGGGTCAGTTAGCGCAGCAACAGCAACCTCAGGCTGGTGTTGTAGCTGGTGTTGGTGGACTTGCTGATGTCGGTCACATTCCGACGGACAGAGAGTTGGTGATGATCTACTTGAAGTTGAATCCGACTTCTTTTGATGGTACTGGTGATGCTCTTGACTTTTTGGAGGAATTTGAGTACAACAGTCAGAGGATTCAAGCGTCAGATCGTCAATCAGTGATGCTTGTGGAAATGTCGCTGAAGGGTCCAGCTAAGGATTGGTATCGCGATAACATCAGGCCAGTTATGGATACTTTGCCTTGGGCTGATTTTGTGATCAGGTTCAGAGGTTACTATCTACCCTTCTCTGTTACTGAGAGTTTCAGGGAAAAGCTGCTCACTTTGAAGAAGGGGGATAGATCAGTGACAGACTACACTACTGAGTTCGTACGTTTGGGGCGGTTTGCTACAGATCTACAGGGTGATCAAGAGCGAGTGAACGACCGTTATGTTAGGGGTTTAGGCTCGGAGTTTCTTCCTTTGCTGATAGGGACAAACATGGAGTTTGCTCGGTTAGTGGATAGTGCGCGGCGGATGGAGAATTCGATGGTTCAGTTTGGGACGATCTCTGACCCTTTCCAGAATCAGAAGGGAAAGAGTGACGTTCCTAGTGGGGGGCAGCAGGCCCCAGTGCAGCATGGTAGTGGGAATTACTACAGTGGCTCTTCTCAGGCCAACAGGGGGAGTCGACGGACTCACAACAAAGGGAGGCATAGTGCCAGGAGTGCTCCGTACAGTTCCAGTAGCAGTGGGAGCAACCGTGGTTCAGGACGCGGGTACAGTGGTGGATCGAACATTCCGTTCTGCCAGAATTGCAGACGTAGGCATTATGGTCAGTGCCAGTTAGCTCCTGGAGGTTGTTTCACTTGTGGCCAGCCGGGTCATTTTTCTAGGGAGTGTCCGACATCTGGGCAGCAGATGTCTAACTCCAGTGTGGCGCAGTCATCTTATCAGCAGCAGAGACCTGCGTTTACACAGTCTGTAGGGTACTCTCAACCTGCAGCATCTTTTGGTGGCCAGCGGGGCCGTGGTTCTGGTGGCAGAGGTTTTGGTGGCCGTGGTAACGGCGGTAGAGGTTCCAACGGTTATGGTACTGGACAGAGTTCGCAGCAGGAGCCGCAGGGTCAGGCCAGAGTGTTCGCACTTACTCCTCAGGATGCGCGTGCATCAAACGCTGTGGTGCAAGGTACCATCCCGATTTCTTTCACTGATGCTTTGGTATTATTTGATGCGGGTGCGACCCATTCGTTTGTTTCTACTTGTTTTGCTGGGAAATTGGGTAGAGCACCATCAGTTTTGAGTGAACCTCTAGCTGTGTCTACACCTATGTCTGAAGGTGTAGTAGTGGACGTTGTTTATCCTTCGTGTCCAGTGGTTATTCAGGGTAGAGAATTATGTGCTGATTTGATTGTACTTGACGTTCTTTCTTTTGATGTTATCTTGGGGATGGACTGGTTGTCACGCCATTATGCTTCTATTGACTGTCGAGGGAAGTCAGTCGAGTTCAGGATTCCAGGTGGTCTACCTTTTTCCTTTCAGGGAGAGAAGACAGAGACACCTAAGAATCTGATTTCCGCCATCAAGGCGAAGCGGATGTTAGGCAAGGGTTGCCAGGGTTTTCTTGCTGTGGTTCGTGATTTGGAGACTAGTAGTGGTGATATGCATAGTGTTCCGATAGTGAATGAGTTCACTGATGTGTTTCCAGAGGAATTGCCTGGATTACCACCTGATCGTGATATTGAGTTTTGCATTGATGTGGTTTCTGGTACAGCTCCGATTTCGATACCGCCGTATCGGATGGCTCCTGCAGAGCTGAAGGACCAGTTACAAGAGTTGTTGGATAGCGGGTTCATCAGACCGAGTACTTCTCCGTGGGGTGCTCCAGTTCTGTTTGTAAAGAAGAAGGACGGTTCCTTTCGGCTCTGTATCGACTACAGACAGTTGAATAAGGCTACTGTCAAGAACAGATATCCTCTTCCTCGCATCGATGATCTGTTTGACCAGTTGCAGGGTGCGAAGTGTTTTTCCAAGATTGATTTGAGGTCTGGGTATCATCAGCTACGGATCCGTGATGCAGATGTGCCTAAGACTGCTTTTCGGACTCGTTATGGACATTTTGAGTTTCTGGTTATGTCCTTTGGTCTGACGAACGCACCAGCAGCGTTTATGGATATGATGAACAGAGTGTTCAAGCCGTTTTTGGATCAATTTGTTATCGTCTTCATTGATGACATTTTGATCTATTCTCGGAGTGAGGAGGAGCATGCTTACCATTTGAGGACTATACTACAGACGTTGCGTGAGCATCAGTTGTACGCTAAGTTCTCAAAATGTGAGTTCTGGTTGGATCAGGTTACCTTTCTAGGACACGTGGTGTCGAAAGATGGGATCAAGGTTGATCCGAAGAAGATAGAGGCGGTCATGGATTGGCAAAGGCCAAGGTCAGTTACCGAGATCAGAAGTTTTCTAGGTTTAGCTGGCTACTATCGTCGGTTCGTGCAAGATTTCTCCAGAATATCTGCACCTTTGACTAAACTGACACAGAAGGGTGTCAAGTTTGAGTGGACTGACAAGTGCGAGGCGAGCTTTGAGAAGCTCAAGGAGATTTTGACTACAGCTCCGGTGTTGGCATTGCCTTCTGGCATTGATGGTTTCACAGTGTATTGTGATGCGTCTCGGATTGGTTTGGGTTGCGTTCTGATGCAACATGGACAGGTGATTGCCTATGCTTCCAGACAGTTGAAGAAGCATGAGGTGAATTACCCTACTCATGATTTAGAGTTGGCAGCTGTGGTTTTTGCGCTGAAAATCTGGAGACATTATTTGTATGGTGCTACTTGTGAGATTTTCACTGATCATAAGAGTTTGAAATATATCTTTGATCAGAGAGAGTTGAACTTGAGAAAGAGGAGGTGGCTAGAGTTGCTGAAAGACTACGACTGTACTATTCAGTACCATCCTGGTAAGGCTAATGTGGTAGCCGATGCGTTGAGTCGCAAGTCTTCAGGCAGTTTGGCTCATATTTCTGAGATTGGGCGTAGACCCATGGTTAGAGAGTGGCACAGTTTGATAGCTTCAGGCTATGGATTTCAGATTTCTCAGACTGGTTGTTTGTTAGCACAGTTGCAAGTGCAACCCGTTTTGATTGATCGGATCAAAGCTTTACAAGCTGAGGATTCACAGTTGAAACGGATTATTGAGGAGGTTCAGCAGGATGGAAATCCTGAATTTACATTTGTGGATGGTGTTCTGAGACATGGTTCGAGATTGTGTGTTCCGGATTCAGATGGTTTGAGGGACCAGGTTCTGGAAGAAGCGCACAAGTCTGCTTATAGTGTTCATCCGGGTTCTACTAAGATGTACCATGATCTTAAGGGTACCTACTGGTGGAGCGGGATGAAGAAGGATGTCGCTGAGTATGTTTCTAAGTGTCTGACGTGCCAGCAGGTGAAGCTGGAGCATCAGAGACCTTTTGGCTATCTGCAGCCACTACCTATTCCAGAGTGGAAGTGGGAGCGGATTGCTATGGATTTTGTGGTTGGGTTACCACGTACTCGACAGGGATACGATTCCATCTGGGTAATAGTTGACCGTATGACTAAGTCAGCTCATTTCCTTCCGATAAAGGTTTCGTATACTGCTTCGAGGTTGGCTCAGTTGTACATCGACAGGATTGTCAGTTTGCATGGTGTACCGGTTTCCATTGTTTCAGACAGAGGTTCTGTGTTTACTTCGAGGTTTTGGAAAGCGTTACAGGAATCCTTGGGTTCTCGGTTGGATTTCAGTACAGCTTTTCATCCTCAGACTGACGGTCAGTCTGAGAGGACTATTCAGACGTTGGAGGATATGCTCAGGATGTGTGTTCTCGATTTTCAGGGTAGCTGGGATACTCATTTGCCGTTGATTGAGTTTTCCTATAACAACAGTTATCATGCGAGTATCGAGATGGCGCCGTATGAGGCTTTGTACGGGCGCAAGTGTAGATCTCCTATCTGTTGGGAGGAGGTCGGAGAGCGTAAACTCTCGGGAGCGGAAATTATTCGGATTACCTCTGAGAAGGTACCGTTGATTAAGTGGAGGTTAGAGGCTGCTTTTAGTCGGCATAAGAGTTATGCTGATCCGAAGAGGAAAGACATTGAGTTCCAGGTTGGTGATTTCGTATTTCTTCGGGTTTCGCCTATGAAAGGCGTGGTTCGTTTTGGTGTCAAGGGAAAGTTGGCACCGAGGTATATTGGTCCTTATGAGATTTCAGAGAGGATTGGAGCTGTGGCTTATCGTCTGGTTCTACCGCCAGACATGTCGTTAGTACATCCGGTGTTTCACGTTTCTATGTTGAGAAAGTGCGTTTCTGATCCTTCGCACGTAATTGTGCCTCAGAGTGTTGAGATTGACCAGGAGCTGTCCTATGAGGAACAGCCAGTTGAGATTGTTGATACGCAGGTGCGTAAATTGCGGAACAAGGAGATTCCGATGGTCAAAGTTCTCTGGCGCAATCATTCTGTAGAGGAGTGTACTTGGGAGACCGAGTTGGATATGCGGAATCGCTATCCTTTTCTATTTCCATGAGGTACAATATCTTGATTTCTGTGACTTTTATGATTTTTACTTGTGTTACGTGTTGTTCTGATGGTAATTGCTTATCGTGTTAAATTCGAGGACGAATTTTTAATTAGTTGGGGAGAATGTAATATCCCGTAAAATTTTAAATTTATTTTTGTAATTTCCGACGTGGTTCCGGATGTATTTTGAGGGGTATTTGAAGTTTCGTAGATTTTCGTGGTTCGATTCGTTTTGGTTCGGTTTTTTTTTTTAAAAAAAAATGATTTCTCCTTGGTTTGTGGTTCAACCGAAGTGGTTGAACCACTTCTGGTTAACTCAGGCCTCAAATCGAGACCTGAGTAATTTTTGTGGTTCTCGTTCGAGAATCCAAGGATTCTCGAACGAGAACCCATTTGCAGGCCTGGTCCCGTTCGAGACCAGGCCCTTTCTCGAACGGGATCAGGCCAAATTTGGCCATTCCCGTTCGGGAACAGGTCTTCCTTTTGGACCCCTTCGCCCAGCCCACTTCGTACTCATTTTCGACCCATCTCCTCTCGATATTTAAAGTCGACTTCTAAACAGAAAACCTTCATCACGCTGCAAACAAACCCTAGCCGTTTTCCTCTTGTCCATTCGCCGAGTATCGAAGCTGTTATCGTCCTCCAAAGGTCGCTGTTCAGTAAGTTTTCTGGTTTCGTTAAATTTCAGTTTTCATTTTGAAATGCCTTTCGGTTTTCTGATTCGTTCTTGTTCGTTTCTAGATCGAAATCTAAACCGTTTGATCTCAGACGTTCTAGACTCATATACCTTCGATTCCCCACCTCGTTTTCGTTGAACGGTACGTGATCGACCTCGTTTCCATTCGCCGTACGGTTTCCGTTTTAGAAATGCTATATTTCTGTTTTGGTTTTTTTGTTTCTGCCGAACCATCCCTTCCTCTTTTGGTTATGTTTTGCTTGTCTTTTGATTATGGATCCCTTGGCATGATTAGTAGTTATTAGATCAAGCTTTTAGATTGAGTTGTTTCATCATTTGGTTCTCGGATCCGTAGTAAATTGGTTGTTCTTGGTGTCGTATGAAGTTTCTGCCTTTGAATCTTGGTGTTGAATGATTATGGGTATGTAGAAATTGTGTTATGTTGATTTGGATTGATTTATGGCTATTAGGTTGCTTTGGCTTTGATAAGATTGATGAATGAGCTTAGTTTCAGAATCATAAAAATGGTGAATTGGTTGTTTGAGCATGGCGGGGTCTGTTCTTATTTTGAATTGAGAAAGATGGTTAAATTCTCATTTTAATCACCAAAGACTTTAACTTTAATCAACCTAATCCTTAAGGTTAAACTTTAAACTAATAACTTGGGTTTTATTTTGAATATAAATTAAATAGTGGAAATGATAGATAATTATAAATTAAGTTAATATAATTACTCGGGTAATTATATTTGTTTTCAAATGTCGTTTTGTCAAAAGTTGGCTAAATTACAATTTAGCCCCTAAACTTATTTTATAACTTAATTAAGTGGATTTTTGGTTAATAACTTTATTGTTGGTTTTAATTATAAAGAAAAGCAATAAATTGATTTCGGATATCAAATTGACTAAAGTGCAATTTAGTCCCTAATTGGCAAAAGTACAATTTAGTCCTTATTTGGCAAAAGTACGATTTAGTCCCTAAACTTTTATTAACTTAAAATGATTAAGTTTTTGATTTGTAACTTGGGTTACTTAGAATTGAAGTTATTGAGTTCCGCTTTTAAAATGGATTATTATTTTGTTAAATTGTATTATAAATATAAACTTGGGTTTATATTTGATAATTGTTTTGAGTCGGGTTAGACTTGGGTCACTCGACAAGTGAGGTTAGCTTGGTAGTTTATGATAACTCGGCTAACCCACTATTTGGAAATTATTTATTACTTAAACTTTTTAAATAATAATTATATATTGGATTTTAAGCGGGAACTCAATAGACTTATATTAATTGGGCTTTATTACCTTTTGGATATATTTGTGTTACTTTGGATTGTTATTTACTACGTGTTAATTGTGCTAGTCTTATGTGGTGTCTAGTACTCTCTAGAGTTAGGGTCTGATGTTAATAATTATTTTATTTGTCTAGACTCGTCTACTGTTCGTGCTTCAGAGGCGAACCAGAGTTAGTTGCTTGCCGGTATTTCACGCGGATTAGCAAGCAGTGAGTTTGTATTTACTATTTACCGCTTTATTAAGTAAATTGTTATTTTAATATTAACTATATATACTGTACGTATATTTCGAACTGTTTTTATATTATGGCTCTTAGTTGGAACATGCTACCTAATGGGCATCATTAGGACTGCGTGCGCACCGGTATTGATCTGGGTAAGGTATATGTGGAAATGTGGTAACTCGGTGTGAGCATAGCTCTCGGGACCAGGTAGAGTAACTCGGTGTAGCTCAGCTCTCGGGACTCTGGTATAAGTGTGGTCAGTGGTAACTCGGTGTAGCTCAGCTCTCGGGACCAGACCTATTGGATTATGATTATTATTTAGAATTGTGGATTAGGGTTCCAACTATTATCTGTAATATCGTTATTAAATGTTTTAAACGTTTTAAAGGTTTTCCACTTAATAAATGTAAATAGTGGTATGAACTCATCTCAGTATATCTGACCCCGTTGTTTTCCCAATTTTTCCCAGGGTTATGATCTGAGAGAGTCTGGTGATCTCCGCATTTACTTTTCCTCGGAGGTTCCATTTATTTTGATAAACTGTCAAACTATTTTATTCTTAGACCGCAGTAGTTGACTAGACGTTTTATTTATTGTTACAGTTGTTTGTCGGATTGGTCTGACTGGTTATATTGCTCTGGCATGTTATGTATTTATTTCGGATTATTTATGTTATGCCTATTTTAGACCCAAAATTGAATAAGCATGTTATATTAACTGTTGAACATTATAACTGCTAGTTTTAGGCTAAAGTCTCGGTTGCCCCCGAGCATTGGTTTTCTGCAGGTTTATGTGTTTATGAATTAAATGAGAGGCTAGCTACGGGTTTCGGTACTACATTACCCATACCCTAGCGCTGGTCGCGATTCATGAAAATGGGTCGTGACAAAAGGGGAAACGTTTGGATTAAATTGCTAAAAAGGCGAAACGTTTGAATTTATTTCGTAACGTTTGTAAACGTTTGGCTTAAATCGCTAAAAATGTGAAACGTTTGGATTTGTTTCATAAAGTTTGTAATTGTTTGGCTTAAATCGCTAAAAAGGTGGAACGTTTGGATTTGTTTCGTAACGTTTGTAAACGTTTGACTTAAATCGCTAAAAAGGTGAAACGTTTTGATTGGTTTCGTAATGCTTGTAAACGTTAGTTTTAAATCGCTAAAAAGGTGAAAAGTTTTGGATTTGTTTCGTAACGTTTGTAAATGTTTGGCTTAAATCGCTAAAAAGTTGAAACGTTTGGATTGGTTTCATAACGTTTTAAACGTTTGGCTTAAATTGCTAAAAGGTGAAACGTTTGGATTTGTTTCGTAACGTTTCTAAACGTTTGGCTTAAATCGCTAAAAAGGTGAAACGTTTGGATTTCTTTCGTAACGTTTGTCCACGTTTGGATTAAATTGCTAAAAAGCTGAAACGTTTGTATTCGTTTCGTAACGTTTTAAACGTTTGGCTTAATTTGCTAAAAATTGGAAACGTTTGAATTTATTTCGTAACGTTTGTAAACGTTTGGCTTAAATCACTAAAAATGGGAAACGTTTGGATTTGTTTCTATACGTTTGTAATCGTTTGGCTTAAATCGCTAAAAAGGTGGAACGTTTGGATTTTTTTCGTAACGTTTGTAAACGTTTGACTTAAATCGCTAAAAAGGTGAAACGTTTGGATTGGTTTCGTAGCGCTTGTAAACGTTTGTTTTAAATCGCTAAAAAGTTGAAACGTTTTGGATTTGTTTCGTAACGTTTGTAAATGTTTGGCTTAAATCGCTAAAAAGGTGAAACGTTTGGATTGGTTTCATATAGTTTTAAATGTTTGGCTTAAATCGCTAATTAGCTAAAAGGTATGGATTTGTTTCGTAATGTTTGTAAACGTTTGGCTTAAATCGCTAAAAAGGTGAAAAATTTAGATTGGTTTTGTAACGTTTTAAACGTTTGGCTTAAATTGCTAAAAAGGTGAAACATTTGGATTTGTATTGTAACGTTTGTAAACGATTTGCTTAAATTGCTAATAAAGGGAAACGTTTGGATTTGTTTCGTAATGTTTTGAAACGTTTTGGCTTAATTTGCTAAAAAGGTGAAACGTTTGAATTTGTTTCTAAACGTTTGTAAACGTTTGGCTTAAACTTACAAAAAGGCGAAACGTTAGGATTCGTTTCGTAACGTTTTAAAAGTTTGGATTGTTTCGTAACGTTTAAAACGTTTGGCTTAAAACACTAAAAACGTGAAACGTTTGGATTTGTTTCGTAATATTTGTTAACATTTGGCTTATATCGCTTAAAATGGGAAAGGTTTGGATTTGTTTTGTAACGTTTGTAAACGTTTGGCTTAAATCGCTAAAAAGGGGAAAGATTTGGATTTATTTCGTAACATTTGTAAATGTTTGGCTTAAATCGCTAAAAAGGTGAAACTTTTGGATTTGTTTCGTAATGTTTGTAAACGTTTTGCTTAAATCGCTAAAAAGGAGAAACGTTTGGATTTTTTTTGTAACGTTTTAAACGTTTGGCTTAAATCGCTAAAAAGGTGAAACGTTTGAATCTGATTCTAAACGTTTGTAAACGTTTCGATTAAATCACTAAAATGGAAAAACGTTTGCATTTGTTTTGTAACATTTTAAACGTTTGGATTTGTTTCTGCTTAAATTGCTAAAAAGGAGAAACATTTGGATTTGTTACATAACTTTTCTAAACGTTTGGCTTAATTCGCTAAAAATGGGAAACGTTTGGATTTGTTTCGTAACGTTTGTAAATGTTTGGCTTAAATAGCTAAAAAGATGAAACGTTTGGATTTGTTTCATAACGTTTGTAAACGTTGGCATAAATCGCTAAAAAGGTGAAACGCTTAGATTTGTTTCGTAACGTTTGTAAATGTTTGGTTTAAATCGCTTAAAACGTGAAATGTTTGGATTTATTTTGTAACGTTTGTAAACATTTGGCTTAAATCGCTAAAATGGAGAAATGTTTGGATTTGTTGTAAAACATTTTAAATGTTTGGATTTATTTCGAAACGTTTTAAACGTTTGGCTTAAATCGCTAAAAAGGGTAAATGTTTGGATTTGTTTCGTAACGTCTGTAAACATCTGGTTTAAATCGTTAAAATGGTGAAACGTTTCGATTGGTTTCGTAACGTTTTAAACGTTTTGCTTAAATCGCTAAAACAGAGAAACGTTTGGATTTGTTTTGTAAGTTTGTAAACGTTTGCTTAAATCGCTAAAAAGGTTAAACGTTTGGATTTGTTTCATATCGTTTTTAACGTTTGGATTGGTTTCGAAATGTTTGAGACGTTTGCATTGGTTTCGTAACGTTTTAATTGTTTAGATTTGTCTGGTAACGTTTTAAACTTTTATATTTGTATCGTAACTTTTGTAAATGTTTGACTTAAATCGCTAAAAAGGTGAAACGCTTGGATTTGTTTCGTAATGTTTGTAAATGTTTGGCTTAAATCGCTAAATAGATGAAGCGTTTGGATTTCTTTCGTAACGTTTCTATACGTTTGGCTTAAATTGCTAAAATGGAGAAACGTTTGGATTTGTTTTGTAAGTTTTAAACGTTTGGATTTGTTTCCTAGCATTTTAAACGTTTGGCTTAAATTGCTAAAATGGTGGAACGTTTGGATTTGTTTTGTAACGTTTTATACGTTTGGCTTAAATCGTTAAAAAGGCAAAATGTTCGGATTTATTTTGTGTCGTTTGTAAATTTTAGACATAAATCGCTAAAAAGTTGAAACGTTTGGATTTGTTCCGAAATGTTTGTAACCGTTTTCTTAAATCGCTAAAAAGGTGAAATGTTTGGATTTGTTTCGTAATGTTTGTAAAAGTCTGGTTTAAATCGCTAAAAAGGTGAAAAGTTTGGATTTGTTTCGTAACGTTTGTAAACGTTTGACTTAAATCGCTAAAACGGAGAAATGTCTAGATTTGTTTTATAACGTTTTAAACGTTTGGATTTGTTTCGTAGCGTTTGTAAACGTTTAGCTTAAATCGCTAAAAAGGGGAAACGTTTGGATTGGTTTTGTAACGTATTAAACGTCTGGCTTACATTGCTAAAAAGGTGAAACGTTTGGATTTGTTTCGTAACATTTGTAAACGTTAGGCTTTAATCGCTAAAAAGGGGAAACGTTTGGATTGGTTTCATAAAGTTTTAATCGTTTGGCTTAAATCGCTAAAAAGGTGAAACGTTTGGATATATTTCGTAAAGTTTGTAAACATTTGGTTTAAATTGCTAAAAAGGTGAAAAGTTTGGATTTGTTTCGGAACGTTTGTAAACGTTTGACTTAAATCGCTACAACGGAGAAACGTCTAACGTTTTGATTCGTTTCGTAACGTTTTAAACATTTGGCTTAAATCGCTAAAAAGGTGAAACGTTTGTATTTGTTTCCTAAAGTTTGGCTTAAATAACTAAAAAGGGGAAACGTTTGGATTGGTTTCGTAACGTTTTAAACGTTTGGCTTAAATTGCTAAAAAGGTGAAACGTTTGGATTTGTTTTGAAACATTTGTATACGTTAGGCTTTTATCGCTAAAAAGGTGAAACGTTTGGATTTGTTTTGTAACGTTTGTAAATGTTTGCTTAAATCGCTAGAAAGGTGAAACGTTTGGATTTGTTTCGTAATGTTTGTAAATAATTGGCTTAAATCGCTTAAAAGGTGAAACGTTTGGATTGGTTTCGTAACGTTTTCAACGTTTGGATTGGTTCCGTAACATTTTAAACGTTTGGATTTGTTTCGTAACGTATTAAACGTTTGGATTTGTTTGGCAACGTTTGTAAATGTTTGGCTTAAATTGCTAAAAAGGTGTAGTGTTTGGATTTGTTTCGTAACGTGTGTAAACGTTTTGATAAAGTTGCTAAAAACGTGAAACGTTTGGATTAATTTCGTAACGTTTCTAAACATTTGGCTTAAATCGCTAAAACAAAGAAATGTTTGGATTGGTTTTGTAAAATTTTAAAGTTTTGGATTTATTTCGTAACGTTTTAAACGTTTGGCTTAAATCGCTAAAAAGGTGAAACGTTTGGATTTCTTTCGTATCGTTTGTAAACGTTTGGTTTAAATCCCTAAAAAGGTGAAACGTTTGGACTGATTTCGTAATATTCTAACGTTTGACTTAAATCGCTAAAAAAGTTAAACGTTTGGAGTTGCTTCGTAACGTTTTAAACGTTTGGTTTATATCGCTAAAAAGGTGAAACGTTTGGATTTGTTTCGTAACGTTTGGCCTAAATTGTTAAAAAGGGGAAACGTTTGGATTTGATTCGTATCGTTTGTAGACGTTTGGCTAAAATCGCTATAAGGTGAAACGTTTGGATTTGTTTCGTAACATTTGTAAACGTTTCGCTTAAATCGCTACTACCTAATGGGCATCATTAGGACTGCGTGCGCACCAGTATTGATCTGGGTAAGTTATATATGGAAATGTGGTAACTCGGTGTGAGCATAGCTCTCGGGACCAGGTAGAGTAACTCGGTGTAGCTCAGCTCTCGGGACTCTGGTATAAGTGTGGTTAGTTGTAACTCGGTGTAGCTCAGCTCTCGGGACCAGGCCTATTGGATTATGTTATTTATTTAGAATTGTGGATTACGTTTGCAAACGTTTGGTTTAAATTGCTAAAAAGGTGAAACGCTTGGTTTTGTTTCGTAACGTTTGTAAACGTTTGGCTTAAATTGCTAAAAAGGTGAAACGCTTGGTTTTGTTTCGTAACGTTAGGATTTGGTACGTAATGTTTGAAGCGTTTGGTTTTGTTTAGTAATGTTTGTAAACATTTGGCTTAAATCACTAAAAAGGAGAAACGTTTGGATTTGTTTCGTAAAGTTTGGAAACGTTTGGCTTAAATCGCTAAAAAGGTGAAATGTTTGGATTTGTTTCGTAAGGTTTGTAAACCTTTGGCTTAAATTGCTAACAAGGTGAAAAAAACATTTGGATTTGTTTCGTAGCGTTTGTAAACGTTTGGCTTAAATTGCTAAAAAGGTCAAACGTTTGGATTTGTTTCGTACTGTTTGTCAACGTTTGGCTTAAATTGTTAAACATGTGAAATCTTTCGATTTGTTTCGTAACGTTATAAATGTTTGGTTTTGTTTCGCAACGTTTGTAAACTTTTTGCTTAAATCGCTAAAAAGGTGAAATGTTTGGATTCGTTTCGTAACGTTTGTCAACATTTGGCTTAAATTGCTAAAAAGGTGAAACACTTGGTTTTTTTTCGTAACACTTGTAAAAGTTTGGCTTAAATCGCTAAAAATGTGAGACGATTGAATTTATTTTGTAACATTTTAAACGTTTGGTTTTGTTTCGTAACGTTTGTAAACATTTGGATTAAATCGCTAAAAAGGTGAAACGTTTGGATTTATTTCTTAACGTTTGTAAACCTTTGGCTTAAATCGCTAAAAAAGGGAAACGTTTAGATTTGTTTCGTAAATTTTGTAAATGTTTGGCTTAAATGGCTAAAAATGTGAAATGTTTGGATTTCTTTCGTAAGGTTTGTAAACGTTTGGCTTAAATCGCTAAAAAGGCAAAACGTTTGGATTTGTTTCGCAACGTTTGTTAAGGTTTGGCTTAAATAGCTAAAAAGGTGTAACGTTTGGATTTGTTTAGTAGCGTTTGTAAACGTTTGGATTGGTTTCATACCATTTTATATGTTTGGATTTGTTTCATAACGTTTTAAACGTTTAGATTTGTTTCGTAACGTTTGTAAACGTTTGGCTTACATCGCTAAAAAGGTGAAACGTTTGGATTTGTTGTGCAACGTTTGTAAACGTTTGGCTTAAATCGTTATAAAGTTAAATCGTTATAAAGTTAAATCGTTTGGATTTCTTTAGTAAAGTTTGTATATGTTTGCCTTAAATTGCTAAAAAGGTGAAACATTTAGACTGGTTTCGTAACGTTTTAAATGTTTGGCTTAAACCTCTAAAAAGGAGAAACGTTTGGATTTGTTTCGTAACGTTTTCAAACGTTTGGCTTGAATCGCTAAAAATGTGAAACGTTTGGATTTGTTTCGTAACGTTTGTAAACGTTTGGTTTAAATCGCTAAAAAGGTTTAGATTTATTTCGTAACTTTTGTAAACGTTTAGATTTGTTTCCTAACATTTTAAACTTTTGGCTTAAATCGCTAAAAAGGTGAAAAATATATTGTTTTGTAACGTTTTAAACATTATGCTTAAATCGCTAAAAAGGTGAAACGTTTGGATTGGTTTCGTAATGTTTTAAACATTTGGCTTAAATCGCTAAAAAGGTTAAATGTTTGGATTTGTTTCGTAACGTGTGTAATGGCTTAAATCACTAAAAAGGTGAAAAGTATGTATTTGTTTTGTAACATTTGTAAACGTTTGGCTTAAATCGCTAAAAAGGTGAAACGTTTGGATTGGTTTCGTAATGTTTTAAACATTTGGCTTAAATCGCTAAAAAGGTGAAATGTTTGGATTTGTTTCGTAGCGTGTGTAAAGAATTGGCTTAAATCGCTAAAAAAGTGAAACGTTTGGATTTGTTTCGTAACGTTTGTAAACATTTGTTTTGAATCGCTTAAAAGGTGAAAAGTTTGGATTTGTTTCGTAACGTTTGTAAACGTTTGGCTTAAATTGCAAAAAAGGTGAAACGTTTGGACTGGTTTCGTAAAGTTTTAACGTTTGGCTTAGATCGCTAAAAAAGTGAAATGTTTGGATTTGTTTCGTAACGTTTGTTAATGTTTGGCTTAAACCGCTAAAACGGAGAAACGTTTGGTTTTGTTTTGTAAAGTTTTAAACGTCTAGATTTGTTTCGTAACGTTTTAAACGTTTAGCTTAAATCAATAAAAAGGTGAAAAATTTGGATTTGTTTCGTAATGTTTGTAAACGTTTGGTTTAAATCGCTAAAAACGTGAAATGTTTGGATTTATTTCATAACGTTTGTAAATATTTGGCTTAAATAGCAAAAATGGAGAAAAGTTTGGTTTTATTTTGTAACATTTTAAACGGTTGGATTTATTTCGTAAAGTTTTAAACGTTTGCCATAAATCGCTAAAAAGGTGAAACTTTTGGATTTGTTTCGTAACGTTTTAAATGTTTGGCTTAAATCGCCAAAAAGGTGAAACGTTTGTATTGAATTCGTAACATTTTAAACGTTTGGCTTAAATCGCTAAAAAGGTGAAACGTTTGGATTAGTTTCGTAACGTTTGTAAATATTTGCTTAAATCGCTAAAAAGTTGAAACATTTGGATTGTTTCGTAACGTTTTAAACGTTTGGCTTAAATCGCTAAAAAGAGGAAATGTTTGGATTTTTTTCGTAACGTTTGTAAACGTTTGGCTTAAATCGCTAAAAAGATGAAACATTTAGATTTGTTTTGTAACGTTTGTAAATGTTTGCTTAAATCGCTAAAAAGGTGAAACGTTTGGATTTGTTTCGTAATGTTTGTAAATAATTGGCTTAAATCGCTAAAAAGGTGAAACATTTGGATTGGTTTCGTAACGTTTTCAACGTTTGAATTGGTTCCGTAACATTTTAAACGTTTGGATTTGTTTCGTAACGTATTAAACGTTTGGATTTGTTTGGCAACGTTTGTAAACGTTTGGCTTAAATTTCTAAAAAGGTGTAACGTTTGGATTTGTTTCGTAACGTTTGTAAACGTTTGGATAAAGTTGCTAAAAACGTGGAACGTTTGGATTTATTTCGTAACGTTTCTAAACATTTGGCTTAAATATCTAAAACAAAGAAATGTTTGGATTGATTTTGTAAAATTTTAAAGTTTTGGATTTATTTCGTAACGTTTTAAACGTTTGGCCTAAATCGCTAAAAAGGTGAAACATTTGGATTTCTTTTGCAACGTTTGTAAACATTTGGTTTAAATCGCTAAAAAGGTGACACGTTTTGACTGATTTCGTAATATTCTAACGTTTGACTTAAATCGCTAAAAAAGTTAAACGTTTGGAGTTGCTTCGTAACATTTTAAACGTTTGGTTTATATCGCTAAAAAGGTGAAACGTTTGGATTTGTTTCGTAACGTTTGGCCTAAATTGTTAAAAAGGGGAAACGTTTGGATTTGATTCGTATCGTTTGTAGATGTTTGGCTAAAATCGCTATAAGGTGAAACGTTTGGATTTGTTTCGTAACATTTGTAAACGTTTCGCTTATATCGCTACTACCTAATGGGCATCATTAGGACTGCGTGCGCACCAGTATTGATCTGGGTAAGTTATATATGGAAATGTGGTAACTCGGTGTGTGTATAGCTCTCGGGACCAGGTGGAGTAACTCGGTGTAGCTCAGCTCTCGGGACTCTGGTATAAGTGTGGTCAGTTGTAACTCGATGTAGCTCAGCTCTCGGGACCAGGCCTATTGGATTATGTTATTTATTTAGAATTGTGGATTACGTTTGCAAACGTTTGGTTTAAATTGCTAAAAAGGTGAAACGCTTGGTTTTGTTTCGTAACGTTTGTAAACGTTTGGCTTAAATTGCTAAAAAGGTGGAACGCTTGGATTTATTTTGTAATGTTTGTAAACGTTTGGCTTAAATTGCTAAAAAGGTGAAACGCTTGGTTTTGTTTCGTAACGTTTGGATTTGTTACGTAACGTTTTAAGCGTTTGGTTTTGTTTAGTAATGTTTGTAAACATTTGGCTTAAATCACTAAAAAGGTGAAACGTTTGGATTTGTTTCGTAAAGTTTGGAAACGTTTGGCTTAAATCGCTAAAAAGGTGAAATGTTTGAATTTGTTTCGTAAGATTTGTAAACCTTTGGCTTAAATAGAAAAAAATTTGCAAATTTTCGATTTGTTTCATAACGTTTGTCAACATTTGGCTTAAATAGCTAAAAAGGTAAAATGTTTGGATTTGTTTCGTAACGTTTGTAAACATTTGGCTTAAATTGCTAACAAGGTGAAAAAAAAAATTGGATTTGTTTCGTAGCGTTTGTAAACGTTTGGCTAAAATTGCTAAAAAGGTCAAACGTTTGGATTTGTTTCGTACTGTTTGTCAACGTTTGGCTTAAATTGCTAAACATATGAAATCTTTCGATTTGTTTCGTAACGTTATAAATGTTTGGTTTTGTTTCGTAACGTTTGTAAACTTTTTGCTTAAATCGCTAAAAAGGTGAAATGTTTGGATTCGTTTCGTAACGTTTGTCAACATTTGGCTTAAATTGCTAAAAAGGTGAAACACTTGGTTTTGTTTCGTAACACTTGTAAAAGTTTGGCTTAAATCGCTAAAAATGTGAGACGTTTGAATTTATTTTGTAACGTTTTAAACGTTTGGTTTTGTTTCGTAACGTTTGTAAACATTTGGCTTAAATTGCTAAAAAGGTGAAACGTTTGGATTTATTTCGTAACATTTGTAAACCTTTGGCTTAAATCGCTAAAAAAGGGAAACGTTTGGATTTGTTTCGTAAATTTTGTAAATGTTTGGCTTAAATGGCTAAAAAGGTGAAACGTTTGGATTTCTTTCGTAAGGTTTGTAAACGTTTGGCTTAAATCGCTAAAAAGGCAAAACGTTTGGATTTGTTTCGCAACGTTTGTTAACGTTTGGCTTAAATAGCTAAAAAGGTGAAACGTTTGGATTTGTTTCGTAGCGTTTGTAAACGTTTGGATTGGTTTCGTACCATTTTAAACGTTTGGATTTGTTTCATAACGTTTTAAACGTTTAGATTTGTTTCGTAACGTTTGTAAACGTTTGGCGTACATCGCTAAAAAGGTGAAACGTTTGGATTTGTTTTGCAACGTTTGTAAACGTTTGGCTTAAATCGTTATAAAGTTAAATCGTTTGGATTTCTTTAGTAAAGTTTGTATACGTTTGCCTTAAATTGCTAAAAAGGTGAAACATTTAGACTGGTTTCGTAACGTTTTAAACGTTTGGCTTAAACCTCTAAAAAGGAGAAACGTTTGGATTTCTTTCGTAACGTTTTCAAACGTTTGGCTTGAATCGCTAAAAATGTGAAACGTTTGGATTTGTTTCGTATCGTTTGTAAACGTTTAGATTTGTTTCCTAACATTTTAAACTTTTGGCTTAAATCGCTAAAAAGGTGAAAAATATATTGTTTTGCAACGTTTTAAACATTATGCTTCGCTAAAACGGTGAAACGTTTGGATTGGTTTCGTAATGTTTTAAACATTTGGCTTAAATCGCTAAAAAGGTTAAATGTTTGGCTTTGTTTCGTAACGTGTGTAATGGTTTAAATCACTAAAAAGGTGAAAAGTATGTATTTGTTTTGTAACATTTGTAAACGTTTGGCTTAAATCGCTAAAAAGGTGAAACGTTTGGATTGGTTTCGTAATGTTTTAAACATTTGGCTTAAATCGCTAAAAAGGTGAAATGTTTGGATTTGTTTCGTAGCGTGTGTAAAGAATTAGCTTAAATCGCTAAAAAAGTGAAACGTTTGGATTTGTTTTGTAACGTTTGTTAACATTTGTTTTGAATCGCTTAAAAGGTGAAAAGTTTGGATTTGTTTCGTAACGTTTGTAAACGTTTAGCTTAAATTGCAAAAAAGGGGAAACGTTTGAACTGGTTTCGTAAAGTTTTAACGTTTGGCTTAGATCGCTAAAAAAGTGAAATGTTTGGATTTGTTTCGTAACGTTTGTTAATGTTTGGCTTAAACCGCTAAAACGGAGAAACGTTTGGTTTTGTTTTGTAAAGTTTTAAACGTCTAGATTTGTTTCGTAACGTTTTAAACGTTTAGCTTAAATCTATAAAAAGGTGAAAAATTTGGATTTGTTTTGTAACGTTTGTAAACGTTTGGATTAAATCGCTAAAAACGTGAAATGTTTGGATTTATTTCGTAACGTTTGTAAACATTTGGCTTAAATAGCGAAAATGGAGAAAAGTTTGGTTTTATTTTGTAACATTTTAAACGGTTGGATTTATTTCGTAAAGTTTTAAACGTTTGGCATAAATCGCTAAAAAGGTGAAACTTTTGGATTTGTTTCGTAACGTTTTAAATGTTTGGCTTAAATCGCTAAAAAGGTGAAACGTTTGTATTGAATTCGTAACGTTTTAAACGTTTGGCTTAAATCGCTAAAAAGGTGAAACGTTTGGATTACTTTCGTAACGTTTGTAAACGTTTGCTTAAATCGCTAAAAAGTTGAAACATTTGGATTGTTTCGTAACGTTTTAAACGTTTGGCTTAAATCGCTAAAAAGAGAGAAACGTCTGGATTTGGTTTACAACATTTTAAACGTTTGGATTCGTTTCGTAACGTTTGTAAACGTTTGGCTTAAATCGCTTAAAAGGTGAAACGTTTAGATTTGTTTCGTAACGTTTGTAAAAGATTGGCTTAAATCGCTAAAAAGGTGAAACGTTTGGATTTGTTTTGAAACATTTTAATCGTTTGGCTTTTATCGCTAAAAAGGTGAAACGTTTGGATATATTTCGTAAAGTTTGTAAACATTTGGTTTAAATTGCTAAAAAGGTGAAAAGTTTGGATTTGTTTCGGAACGTTTGTAAACGTTTGACTTGAATCGCTACAACGGAGAAACGTCTAACATTTTAAACGTTTTGATTCGTTTCGTAACGTTTTAAACATTTGGCTTAAATCGCTAAAAAGGTGAAACGTTTGTATTTGTTTCCTAAAGTTTGGCTTAAATAACTAAAAAGGGGAAACGTTTGGATTGGTTTCGTAACGTTTTAAACGTTTGGCTTAAATTGCTAAAAAGGTGAAACGTTTGGATTTGTTTTGAAACATTTGTATACGTTTGGCTTTTATCGCTAAAAAGGTGAAACGTTTGGATTTGTTTTGTAACGTTTGTAAATGTTTGCTTAAATCGCTAAAAAGGTGAAACGTTTGGATTTGTTTCGTAATGTTTGTAAATAATTGGCTTAAATCGGTAAAAAGGTGAAACGTTTGGATTAGTTTCGTAACGTTTTCAACGTTTGGATTGGTTCCGTAACATTTTAAACATTTGGATTTGTTTCGTAACGTATTAAACGTTTGGATTTGTTTGGCAACGTTTGTAAACGTTTGGCTTAAATTGCTAAAAAGCTGTAGCGTTTGGATTTGTTTCGTAACGTTTGTAAACGTTTTGATAAAGTTGCTAACAACGTGGAACGTTTGGATTAATTTCGTAACGTTTCTAAACATTTGGCTTAAATCGCTAAAACAAAGAAATGTTTGGATTGGTTTTGTAAAATTTTAAAGTTTTGGATTTATTTCGTAACGTTTTAAACGTTTGGCTTAAATCGCTAAAAAGGTGAAACGTTTGGATTTCTTTCGTAACGTTTGTAAACGTTTGGTTTAAATCGCTAAAAAGGTGAAACGTTTGGACTGATTTCGTAATATTCTAACGTTTGACTTAAATCGCTAAAAAAGTTAAACGTTTGGAGTTGCTTCGTAACGTTTTAAACGTTTGGTTTATATCGCTAAAAAGGAGAAACGTTTGGATTTGTTCGTAACGTTTGGCCTAAATTGTTAAAAAGGGGAAACGTTTGGATTTGATTCGTATCGTTTGTAGATGTTTGGCTAAAATCGCTATAAGGTGAAACGTTTGGATTTGTTTCGTAACATTTGTAAACGTTTCGCTTAAATCGCTACTACCTAATGGGCATCATTAGGACTGCGTGCGCACCAGTATTGATCTGGGTAAGTTATATATGGAAATGTGGTAACTCGGTGTGAGCATAGCTCTCGGGACCAGGTAGAGTAACTCGGTGTAGCTCAGCTCTCGGGACTCTAGTATAAGTGTGGTCAGTTGTAACTCGGTGTAGCTCAGCTCTCGGGACCAGGCCTATTGGATTATGTTATTTATTTAGAATTGTGGATTACGTTTGCAAACGTTTGGTTTAAATTGCTAAAAAGGTGAAACGCTTGGTTTTGTTTCGTAACGTTTGTAAACGTTTGGCTTAAATTGCTAAAAAGGTGAAACGCTTGGATTTATTTTGTAATGTTTGTAAACGTTTGGCTTAAATTGCTAAAAAGGTGAAACGCTTGGTTTTGTTTCATAACGTTTGGATTTGGTACGTAATGTTTTAAGCGTTTGGTTTTGTTTAGTAATGTTTGTAAACATTTGGCTTAAATCACTAAAAAGGTGAAACGTTTGGATTTATTTCGTAAAGTTTGGAAACGTTTGGCTTAAATCGCTAAAAAGGTGAAATGTTTGGATTTGTTTCGTAAGGTTTGTAAACCTTTGGCTTAAATCGATAAAAATTTGCAAATTTTCGATTTGTTTCATAACGTTTGTCAACATTTGGCTTAAATCGCTAAAAAGGTAAAATGTTTGGATTTGTTTCGTAACGTTTGTAAACATTTGGCTTAAATAGCTAACAAGGTGAAAAGAACATTTGGATTTGTTTCGTAGCGTTTGTAAACGTTTGGCTTAAATTGCTAAAAAGGTCAAACGTTTGGATTTGTTTCGTACTGTTTGTCAACGTTTGGCTTAAATTGTTAAACATGTGAAATCTTTCGATTTGTTTCGTAACGTTATAAATGTTTGGTTTTGTTTCGTAACGTTTGTAAACTTTTTGCTTAAATCGCTAAAAAGGTGAAATGTTTGGATTCGTTTCGTAACGTTTGTCAACATTTGGCTTAAATTGCTAAAAAGGTGAAACACTTGGTTTTGTTTCGTAACACTTGTAAAAGTTTGTCTTAAATCGCTAAAAATGTGAGACGATTGAATTTATTTTGTAACATTTTAAACGTTTGGTTTTGTTTCGTAACATTTGTAAACATTTGGCTTAAATCGCTAAAAAGGTGAAACGTTTGGATTTATTTCTTAACGTTTGTAAACCTTTGGCTTAAATCGCTAAAAAAGGGAAACGTTTGGATTTGTTTCGTAAATTTTGTAAACGTTTGGCTTAAATGGCTAAAAAGGTGAAATGTTTGGATTTCTTTCGTAAGGTTTGTAAACGTTTGGCTTAAATCGCTAAAAAGGCAAAACGTTTAGATTTGTTTCGCAACGTTTGTTAACGTTTGGCTTAAATAGCTAAAAAGGTGAAACGTTTGGATTTGTTTAGTAGCGTTTGTAAACGTTTGGATTGGTTTCATACCATTTTAAATGTTTGGATTTGTTTCATAACGTTTTAAACGTTTAGATTTGTTTCGTAACGTTTGTAAACGTTTGGCTTACATCGCTAAAAAGGTGAAACGTTTGGATTTGTTTTACAACGTTTGTAAACGTTTGGCTTAAATCGTTATAAAGTTAAATCGTTTGGATTTCTTTAGTAAAGTTTGTATACGTTTGCCTTAAATTGCTAAAAAGGTGAAACATTTAGACTGGTTTCGTAACGTTTTAAATGTTTGGCTTAAACCTCTAAAAAGGAGAAACGTTTGGATTTGTTTCGTAACGTTTTCAAACGTTTGGCTTGAATCGCTAAAAATGTGAAACGTTTGGATTTGTTTTGTAACATTTGTAAACGTTTGGTTTAAATCGCTAAAAAGGTTTAGATTTATTTCGTAACTTTTGTAAACGTTTAGATTTGTTTCCTAACATTTTAAACTTTTGGCTTAAATCGCTAAAAAGGTGAAAAATATATTGTTTTGTAACGTTTTAAACATTATGCTTAAATCGCTAAAAAGGTGAAACGTTTGGATTGGTTTCGTAATGTTTTAAACATTTGGTTTAAATCGCTAAAAAGGTTAAATGTTTGGATTTGTTTCGTAACATGTGTAATGGCTTAAATCACTAAAAAGGTGAAAAGTATGTATTTGTTTTGTAACATTTGTAAACGTTTGGCTTAAATCGCTAAAAAGGTGAAACGTTTGGATTGGTTTCGTAATGTTTTAAACATTTGGCTTAAATCGCTAAAGAGGTGAAATGTTTGGATTTGTTTCGTAGCGTGTGTAAAGAATTGGCTTGAATCGCTAAAAAAGTGAAACGTTTGGATTTGTTTCGTAACGTTTGTAAACATTTGTTTTGAATCGCTTAAAAGGTGAAAAGTTTGGATTTGTTTCGTAACGTTTGTAAACGTTTGGCTTAAATTGCAAAAAAGGTGAAACGTTTGGACTGGTTTCGTAAAGTTTTAACGTTTGGCTTAGATCGCTAAAAAAGTGAAATGTTTGGATTTGTTTCGTAACGTTTGTTAATGTTTGGCTTAAACCGCTAAAACGGAGAAACGTTTGGTTTTGTTTTGTAAAGTTTTAAACGTCTAGATTTGTTTCGTAACGTTTTAAACGTTTAGCTTAAATCTATAAAAAGGTGAAAAATTTGGATTTGTTTCGTAATGTTTGTAAACGTTTGGTTTAAATCGTTAAAAACATGAAATGTTTGGATTTATTTCATAACGTTTGTAAACATTTGGCTTAAATAGCAAAAATGGAGAAAAGTTTGGTTTTATTTTGTAACATTTTAAACGGTTGGATTTATTTCGTAAAGTTTTAAACGTTTGGCATAAATCGCTAAAAAGGTGAAACTTTTGGATTTGTTTCGTAACGTTTTAAATGTTTGGCTTAAATCGCTAAAAAGGTGAAACGTTTGTATTGAATTCGTAACGTTTTAAACGTTTGGCTTAAATCGCTAAAAAGGTGAAACGTTTGGATTAGTTTTGTAACATTTGTAAACGTTTGCTTAAATCGCTAAAAAGTTGAAACATTTGGATTGTTTCGTAACGGTTTAAACGTTTGGCTTAAATCGCTAAAAAGAGGAAATGTTTGGATTTTTTTCGTAACGTTTGTAAACGTTTGGCTTAAATCGCTAAAAAGATGAAACATTTAGATTTGTTTTGTAACGTTTGTAAATGTTTGCTTAAATCGCTAAAAAGGTGAAACGTTTGGATTTGTTTCGTAATGTTTGTAAATAATTGGCTTAAATCGCTAAAAAGGTGAAACGTTTGGATTGGTTTCGTAACGTTTTCAACGTTTGGATTGGTTCCGTAACATTTTAAACGTTTGGATTTGTTTCGTAACGTATTAAACGTTCGGATTTGTTTGGCAACGTTTGTAAACGTTTGGCTTAAATTTCTAAAAAGGTGTAACGTTTGGATTTGTTTCGTAACGTTTGTAAACGTTTGGATAAAGTTGCTAAAAACGTGGAACGTTTGGATTTATTTCGTAACGTTTCTAAACATTTGGCTTAAATCTCTAAAACAAAGAAATGTTTGGATTGGTTTTGTAAAATTTTAAAGTTTTGGATTTATTTCGTAACATTTTAAACGTTTGGCTTAAATCGCTAAAAAGGTGAAATATTTGGATTTCTTTCGTAACGTTTGTAAACGTTTGGTTTAAATCGCTAAAAAGGTGACACGTTTTGACTGATTTCGTAATATTCTAACGTTTGACTTAAATCGCTAAAAAAGTTAAACGTTTGGAGTTGCTTCGTAACGTTTTAAACGTTTGGTTTATATCGCTAAAAAGGTGAAACGTTTGGATTTGTTTCGTAACGTTTTGCCTAAATTGTTAAAAAGGGGAAACGTTTGGATTTGATTCGTATCGTTTGTAGATGTTTGGCTAAAATCGCTATAAGGTGAAACGTTTGGATTTGTTTCGTAACATTTGTAAACGTTTCGCTTAAATCGCTACTACCTAATGGGCATCATTAGGACTGCGTGCGCACCAGTATTGATCTGGGTAAGTTATATATGGAAATGTGGTAACTCGGTGTGTGTATAGCTCTCGGGACCAGGTAGAGTAACTCGGTGTAGCTCAGCTCTCGGGACTCTGGTATAAGTGTGGTCAGTTGTAACTCGCTGTAGCTCAGCTCTCGGGACCAGGCCTATTGGATTATGTTATTTATTTAGAATTGTGGATTACGTTTGCAAACGTTTGGTTTAAATTGCTAAAAAGGTGAAACGCTTGGTTTTGTTTCGTAACGTTTGTAAACGTTTGGCTTAAATTGCTAAAAAGGTGGAACGCTTGGATTTATTTTGTAATGTTTGTAAACGTTTGGCTTAAATTGCTAAAAAGGTGAAACGCTTGGTTTTGTTTCGTAACGTTTGGATTTGTTATGTAACGTTTTAAGCGTTTGGTTTTGTTTAGTAATGTTTGTAAACATTTGGCTTAAATCACTAAAAAGGTGAAACATTTGAATTTGTTTCGTAAAGTTTGGAAACGTTTGGCTTAAATCGCTAAAAAGGTGAAATGTTTGGATTTGTTTCGTAAGATTTGTAAACCTTTGGCTTAAATCGAAAAAAATTTGCAAATTTTCGATTTGTTTCATAACGTTTGTCAACATTTGGCTTAAATCGCTAAAAAGGTAAAATGTTTGGGTTTGTTTCGTAACGTTTGTAAACATTTGGCTTAAATTGCTAACAAGGTGAAAAAAAAAATTTGGATTTGTTTCATAGCGTTTGTAAACGTTTGGCTAAAATTGCAAAAAAAGTCAAACGTTTGGATTTGTTTCGTACTGTTTGTTAACGTTTGGCTTAAATTGCTAAACATGTGAAATCTTTCGATTTGTTTCGTAACGTTATAAATGTTTGGTTTTATTTCGTAACGTTTGTAAACTTTTTGCTTAAATCGCTAAAAAGGTGAAATATTTGGATTCGTTTCGTAACGTTTGTCAACATTTGGCTTAAATTGCTAAAAAGGTGAAACACTTGGTTTTGTTTCGTAACACTTGTAAAAGTTTGGCTTAAATCGCTAAAAATGTGAGACGTTTGAATTTATTTTGTACCGTTTTAAACGTTTGGTTTTGTTTCGTAACGTTTGTAAACATTTGGCTTAAATTGCTAAAAAGGTGAAACGTTTGGATTTATTTCGTAACGTTTGTAAACCTTTGGCTTAAATCGCTAAAAAAGGGAAACGTTTGGATTTGTTTCGTAAATTTTGTAAACGTTTGGCTTAAATGGCTAAAAAGGTGAAACATTTGGATTTCTTTCGTAAGGTTTGTAAACGTTTGGCTTAAATCGCTAAAAAGGCAAAACGTTTAGATTTGTTTCGCAACGTTTGTTAACGTTTGGCTTAAATAGCTAAAAGGTGAAACGTTTGGATTTGTTTCGTAGCGTTTGTACACGTTTGGATTGGTTTCGTACCATTTTAAACGTTTGGATTTGTTTCATAACGTTTTAAACGTTTAGATTTGTTTCGTAACATTTGTAAACGTTTGGCTTACATCGCTAAAAAAGTGAAACGTTTGGATTTGTTTCGCAACGTTTGTAAACGTTTGGCTTAAATCGTTATAAAGTTAAATCGTTTGGATTTCTTTAGTAAATTTTGTATACGTTTGCCTTAAATTGTTAAAAAGGTGAAACATTTAGACTGGTTTCGTAACGTTTTAAACGTTTGGCTTAAACCTCTAAAAAGGAGAAACGTTTGGATTTGTTTCGTAACGTTTTCAAACGTTTGGCTTGAATCGCTAAAAATGTGAAACGTTTGGATTTGTTTCGTAACGTTTGTAAACGTTTGGTTTAAATCGCTAAAAAGGTTTAGATTTATTTTGTAACTTTTGTAAACGTTTAGATTTGTTTTCTAACATTTTAAACTTTTGGCTTAAATCGCTAAAAAGGTGAAAAATATATTGTTTTGCAACGTTTTAAACATTATGCTTAAATCGCTAAAAAGGTGAAACGTTTGGATTGGTTTCGTAATGTTTTAAACATTTGGCTTAAATCGCTAAAAAGGTTAAATGTTTGGATTTGTTTCGTAACGTGTGTAATGGCTTAAATCACTAAAAAGGTGAAAAGTATGTATTTGTTTTGTAACATTTGTAAACGTTTGGCTTAAATCGCTAAAAAGGTGAAACGTTTGGATTGGTTTCGTAATGTTTTAAACATTTGGCTTAAATCGCTAAAAAGGTGAAATGTTTGGATTTATTTCGTAGCGTGTGTAAGGAATTGGCTTAAATCGCTAAAAAGGTGAAACGTTTGGATTTGTTTCGTAACGTTTGTTAACATTTGTTTTGAATCGCTTAAAAGGTGAAAAGTTTGATTTTGTTTCGTAACGTTTGTAAACATTTGGCTTAAATTGCTAAAAAGGTGAAACGTTTGGATTTATTTCGTAACGTTTGTAAACCTTTGGCTTAAATCGCTAAAAAAGGGAAACGTTTGGATTTGTTTCGTAAATTTTGTAAACGTTTGGCTTAAATGGCTAAAAAGGTGAAACGTTTGGATTTCTTTCGTAAGGTTTGTAAACGTTTGGCTTAAATCGCTAAAAAGGCAAAACGTTTGGATTTGTTTCGCAACGTTTGTTACGTTTGGCTTAAATAGCTAAAAAGGTGAAACGTTTGGATTTGTTTCGCAGCGTTTGTAAACGTTTGGATTGGTTTCGTACCATTTTAAACGTTTGGATTTGTTTCATAACGTTTTAAACGTTTAGATTTGTTTCGTAACGTTTATAAACGTTTGGCTTACATCGCTAAAAAAGTGAAACGTTTGGATTTGTTTTGAAACGTTTGTAAACGTTTGGCTTAAATCGTTATAAAGTTAAATCGTTTGGATTTCTTTAGTAAAGTTTGTATACGTTTGCCTTAAATTGCTAAAAAGGTGAAACATTTAGACTGGTTTCGTAACGTTTTAAACGTTTGGCTTAAACCTCTAAAAAGGAGAAACGTTTGGATTTGTTTCGTAACGTTTTCAAACGTTTGGCTTGAATCGCTAAAAATGTGAAACGTTTGGATTTGTTTAGTAACGTTTGTAAACGTTTGGTTTAAATCGCTAAAAAGGTTTAGATTTATTTCGTAACTTTTGTAAACGTTTAGATTTGTTTCCTAACATTTTAAACTTTTGGCTTAAATCGCTAAAAAGGTGAAAAATATTTTGTTTTGCAACGTTTTAAACATTATGCTTAAATCGCTAAAAAGGTGAAGCGTTTGGATTGGTTTCGTAATGTTTTAAACATTTGGCTTAAATCGCTAAAAAGGTTAAATGTTTGGATTTGTTTCGTAACGTGTGTAATGGCTTAAATCACTAAAAAGGTGAAAAGTATGTATTTGTTTTGTAACATTTGTAAACGTTTGGCTTAAATCGCTAAAAAGGTGAAACGTTTGGATTGGTTTCGTAATGTTTTAAACATTTGGCTTAAATCGCTAAAAAGGTGAAATGTTTGGATTTGTTTCGTAGCGTGTGTAAAGAATTGGCTTAAATCCCTAAAAAAGTGAAACGTTTGGATTTGTTTCGTAACGTTTGTTAACATTTGTTTTGAATCGCTTAAAAGGTGAAAAGTTTGGATTTGTTTCGTAACATTTGTTTTGAATCGCTAAAAAGGTGAAACGTTTGAACTGGTTTCGTAAAGTTTTAACGTTTGGCTTAGATCGCTAAAAAAGTGAAATGTTTGGATTTGTTTCGTAACGTTTGTTAATGTTTGACTTAAACCGCTAAAACGGAGAAACGTTTGGTTTTGTTTTGAAAAGTTTTAAACGTCTAGATTTGTTTCGTAACGTTTTAAACGTTTAGCTTAAATCTATAAAAAGGTGAAAAATTTGGATTTGTTTCGTAACGTTTGTAAACGTTTGGTTTAAATCGCTAAAAACGGGAAATGTTTGGATTTATTTCATAACGTTTGTAAACATTTGGCTTAAATAGCAAAAATGGAGAAAAGTTTGGTTTTATTTTGTAACATTTTAAACGGTTGGATTTATTTCGTAAAGTTTTAAACGTTTGGCATAAATCGCTAAAAAGGTGAAACTTTTGGATTTGTTTCGTAACGTTTTAAATGTTTGGCTTAAATCGCTAAAAGGTGAAACGTTTGTATTGAATTCGTAACGTTTTAAACGTTTAGCTTAAATCGCTAAAAAGGTGAAACGTTTGGATTACTTTCGTAACGTTTGTAAACGTTTGCTTAAATCGCAAAAAAGTTGAAACATTTGGATTGTTTCGTAACGTTTTAAACGTTTGGCTTAAATCGCTAAAAAGAGGAAATGTTTGGATTTTTTTCGTAACGTTTGTAAACGTTTGGCTTAAATCGCTAAAAAGATGAAACATTTAGATTTGTTTCGTAGCGTTTGTAAACGTTTCGCTTAAATCGCTAAAAAGGGGAAACGTTTGGATTTGTTTCGTAACGTTTGTAAACGTTTGTCCTAAATCGCTAAAAAGGTGGAATGTTTAGATTGGTTTTGTAACGTCTGTAAACGTTTGATTTTGTTTTGTAACGTTTGTAAACGTTTGGCTTCAATTACAAAAAACGGTGAAACGTTACAAAACAAATCCAAACGTTTAACCTTTTTAGCTATTGGAGCCAAACGTTTACAAAAGTTACGAAACAAAACGAAACGTTTGTAAACGTTTGGCACAAATTGCTAAAAAGGGGAAACGTTTGGATTTGTTTTGTAATGTTTGTAAACATTTGGCTCAAATTGCTAAAAAAGCAAAACGTTAGGATTTGTTCTGAAAGTTTGTCTTAAATCGCTAAAAAGAGGAAACGTTTGGATTTGTTTCGTAACGTTTGTAGTCGTTTGGCTTAAATCGCTAAAAAGGTGAAACTTTTGGATTTGTTTTGTAACGTTTGTAAACGTTTGGCTTATATCGCTAAAAAGGTGAAACGTTTGGATTAAATAGCTAAAAAGGTGAAATGTTTGGATTTATAATGTAACATTTCAAACTTTTACAAATGTTTCACCTTTTTAGAAATTTAAGCCAAACGTTTACAAAACAAATTAAAACGTTTCTCCTTTTTAGCAGCTTGAGCCAAACGTTTACAAACGTTTGGTTTTGTTTCGTAACGTTTGTAAACGTTTGGCTTAAATCGCTAAAAAAGGGAAAGGTTTGGATTTGTTTCGTAATGTTTGTAAACGTTTGTCTTAAATTGCTAAAAAGGTGAAACGTTTGAATTGGTTTTGTAACGTTTGTAAACGTTTGGTTTTGTTTCTTAACGTTTGTAAATGTTTGGCTTCGATCACTAAAAATGGGGAAACGTTACAAAACAAATCCAAACGTTACGAAACAAAACCAAACATTTGTAAACGTTTGGCGCAAATTACTAAAAAAGGGGAAACGTTTGGATTTGTTTTGTAACGTTTGTAAACGTTTGGCTCAAATTGCTAAAAAGGCGAACGTTTGAATTTATTTTGTAACGTTTGTAAATATCTGACTGAAATCACTAAAACAAAGAAATGTTTGGATTTGTTTTGTAATATTATAAACGTTTGGATTTATTTCGTAACATTTTGAACGTTCAGCTTAAATCACTAAAAAGGTGAAACGTTTGGATTTGTTTCGTAACGTTTGTAAACGTTTAGTTTAAATCGCTGAATTGGTTTCGTAATATTTTAAATGTTTGGCTTAAATCGATAAAAAGGTGAAACGTTTGGATTTGTTACGTAACGTTTGTAAACGTTTCCTTAAATTGCTAAAAAAGTGAAACTTTTGAATTTGTTTTGTATCGTTTTAAGAGTTTGGATTGGTTTCGTAACATTTAAAACGTTTGTATTTGTTTCCTAACGTTTTAAACATTTGGATTTGTTTCGTAACGTTTGTAAACGTTTGGATTAAATCGCTAAAAAGGGAAAATGTTTGGATTTGTTTCATAACGTTTGTAATCGTTTGGCTTAAATCGCTAAGAAGGTGAAACATTTGGATTGGTTTCGTAACGTTTGTAAATGTTTGGCTTATATCGCTAAAAAGGTGAAACGTTTGGATTAAATAGCTAAAAAGGTGAAATGTTTGGCTTTGTTTTGTAATATTTCAGACTTTTACAAACGTTTCACTTTTTTAGCAATTTAGGCCAAACGTTTAGAAACGTTACAAAACAAATCAAAACATTTCACCTTTTTAGCAATTTGAGCCAAATGTTTACAAACGTTTTGTTTTGTTTCGTATCGTTTGTAAACGTTTGGCTCCAATCGCTAAAAAGGTGAAACGCTTGGATTTGTTTCGTAACGTTTGTAAACGTTTGGCTTAAATAGCTAAAAAGGTGAAACGTTTGTTTACAAATGTTACGAAACAAAGCCGAATGTTTTGCCTTTTTAGCAATTTAAGCCAAACGTTTACAAACACTACGAATTCAAAAGTTTCCCTTTTTTGCAATTTAAGCCAAAATTTACAAACGTTACGAAACAAATCCAAACGTTTCACCTTTTTAGCGATTTAGGACAAACGTTTACAAACGTTACGAAACAAATCCAAACGTTTCCCCTTTTAAGCGATTTAAGCCAAACGTATACAAACGTTACAAAACAAATCCAAACGTTTCACCTTTTTAGCGATTTAAGGCAAACGTTTGGCTTTGTTTTATAACGTTTGTAAACGTTTGGATTAATTTGCTAAAAAGGTGAAACGATTGGATTTGTTTTGTAAACGTTTGGCTTTTTTTGCAACGTTTGTAAACGTTTAGCTTAATACAAACGTTTAAAACGTTACTAAACAAATCCAAACGTTTCACCTTTTTAACGATTTAAGCCAGACGTTTGCAAACGTTACAAAACAAATCCAAACGTTTAAAACAGTGAAATGTTTGGGTTTGTTTCGTAACATTTTAAATGTTTGGATAGGTTTCGTAACATTTTAAACGTTTGGCTTAAATCGCTAAAAAGGTGAAACGTTTGGATTTATTTCGTAACGTTTGTAAACATTTGGCTTAAATCGCTAAAAATGTGAAACGTTTCTAATCGTTTGGCTTAAATCGCTAAAAAGGTGAAACATTTGGATTTGTTTCTTAATGTCTGTAAACGTTTGGTTTAAACCTCTAAAAATGGGAAACGTTTGGATTGGTTTCGTAAAGTTTTAAACGTTTGATTTAAATCGCTAAAAAGGTGAAACGTTTGGATTTATTTCGTACCGTTTGTAAACATTTGGTTGAAATCGCTAAAAATGTGAAACGTTTAGATTTGTTTCGTAACGTTTGTAATCGTTTGGCCTAAATCACTAAAAAGGTGACACATTTGGATTTGTTTTGTAACGTTTGTAAACGTTTGGCTTAAATCGCTAAAAAGGTGAAACATTTGGATTGGTTTCCTAACGTTTGTAAACATTTTGCTTAAATCGCTAAAATGGTGAAACGTTTGGATTGGTTTCCTAACGTTTTAAATGTTTGGCTTAAATCGCTAAAAAGGTGAAAAGTATTGATTTGTTTCGTAACGTTTGTAAACGTTTTCCTAAATCGCTAAAAAGGTGAAATGTTTGGATTGGTTACATAACGTTTTAAACGTTTGGCTTAAATCGCTAAAAAGGTGAAACATTTTGATTTGTTTCGTAACGTTTCTAAACGTTTGGCTTAAATAGCTAAAAAGGTGAAACGTTTGGATTAAATTGCTAAAAAGGCGAAACGTTTGAATTTATTTCGTAACGTTTGTAAACATTTGGCTTAAATCGCTAAAAATATGAAACGTTTGGATTTGTTTCATAAAGTTTGTAATTGTTTGGCTTAAATCGCTAAAAAGGTGGAACGTTTGGATTTGTTTCGTAACGTTTGTAAACGTTTGACTTAAATGGCTAAAAAGGTGAAACGTTTTGATTTGTTTCGTAACGCTTGTAAACGTTTGTTTTAAATCGCTAAAAAGGTGAAAAGTTTTGGATTTGTTTCGTAACGTTTGTAAATGTTTGGCTTAAATCGCTAAAAAGTTGAAACGTTTGGATTGGTTTCATAACGTTTAAAACGTTTGGCTTAAATTGCGAAAAAGGTGAAACGTTTGGATTTGTTTCGTAACGTTTCTAAACGTTTGGCTTGAATCGCTAAAAAGGTGAAACGTTTGGATTTCTTTCGTAACGTTTATCCACGTTTGGATTAAATTGCTAAAAAGCTGAAACGTTTGTATTCGTTTCGTAATGTTTTAAACGTTTGGCTTAATTTGCTAAAAATTGGAAACGTTTGAATTTATTTCGTAACATTTGTAAACGTTTTGCTTAAATCACTAAAAATGGGAAACGTTTGGATTTGTTTCTATACGTTTGTAATCGTTTGGCTTAAATCGCTAAAAAGGTGGAACGTTTGGATTTGTTTCGTAGCTTTTGTAAACGTTTGACTTAAATTGCTAAAAAGGTGAAACGTTTCGATTGGTTTTGTAACGCTTGTAAACGTTTGTTTTAAATCGCTAAAAAGTTGAAAAGTTTTGGATTTGTTTCGCAACATTTGTAAATGTTTGGCTTAAATCGCTAAAAAGGTGAAACGTTTGGATCGGTTTCATATAGTTTTAAATGTTTGGCTTAAATCGCTAATTAGCTAAAAGGTATGAAGTTGTTTCGTAACGTTTGTAAACGTTTGGCTTAAATCGCTGAAAAGGTGAAAAATTTAGATTGGTTTTGTAACGTTTTAAACGTTTGGCTTAAATTGCTAAAAAGGTGAAACATTTGGATTTGTATTGTAACGTTTGTAAACGTTTTGCTTAAATTGCTAATAAAGGGAAACGTTTGGATTTGTTTCGTAATGTTTTGAAACGTTTGGCTTAATTCTCTAAAAAGGTGAAACGTTTGAATTTGTTTCTAAACGTTTGTAAACGTTTGGCTTAAACTTCCAAAAAGGCGAAACGTTAGGATTTGTTTCGTAACGTTTTAAAAGTTTGGATTGGTTTCGTAACGTTTAAAACGTTTGCTTAAATCACTAAAAACGTGAAACGTTTGGATTTGTTTCGTAATATTTGTAAACATTTGGCTTATATCGCTTAAAATGAGAAAGGTTTGGATTTGTTTTGTAACGTTTGTAAACGTTTGGCTTAAATCGCTAAAAAGGGGAAAGATTTGGATTTATTTCGTAACATTTGTAAATGTTTGGCTTAAATCGCTAAAAAGGTGAAACTTTTGGATTTGTTTCGTAATGTTTGTAAACGTTTTGCTTAAATCGCTAAAAAGGAGAAACGTTTGGATTTGTTTTGTAACGTTTTAAAGGTTTGGCTTAAATCGCTAAAAGGTGAAACATTTGAATCTGATTCTAAACGTTTGTAAACGTTTCGATTAAATCGCTAAAATGGAAAAACGTTTGCATTTGTTTTGTAACATTTTAAACGTTTGGATTTGTTTCTGCTTAAATTGCTAAAAAGGAGAAACATTTGGATTTGTTACATAACTTTTCTAAATGTTTGGCTTAATTCGCTAAAAATGTGAAACGTTTGGATTTGTTTCGTAACGTTTGTAAATGTTTGGCTTAAATAGCTAAAAAGATGAAACGTTTGGATTTGTTTCATAACGTTTGTAAACGTTGGCATAAATCGCTAAAAAGGTGAAACGCTTGGATTTGTTTCGTAACATTTGTAAATGTTTGGTTTGAATCGCTTAAAACGTGAAATGTTTGGATTTATTTTGTAACGTTTGTAAACATTTGGCTTAAATCGCTAAAATGGAGAAATGTTTGGATTTGTTTTATAACATTTTAAATGTTTGGATTTATTTCGAAACGTTTTAAACGTTTGGCTTAAATCGCTAAAAAGGTAAATGTTTGGATTTGTTTCGTAACGTCTGTAAACGTCTGGTTTAAATCGTTAAAATGGTGAAACGTTTCGATTGGTTTCGTAACGTTTCAAACGTTTTGCTTAAATCGCTAAAACAGAGAAACGTTTGGATTTGTTTTGTAAGTTTGTAAACGTTTGCTTAAATCGCTAAAAAGGTTAAACGTTTGGATTTGTTTCATATCATTTTTAACGTTTGGATTGGTTTCGAAATGTTTGAGACGTTTGGATTGGTTTCGTAACGTTTTAATTGTTTAGATTTGTCTGGTAACGTTTTAAACTTTTATATTTGTATCGTAACTTTTGTAAATGTTTGACTTAAATCGCTAAAAAGGTGAAACGCTTGGATTTGTTTCGTAATGTTTGTAAATGTTTGGCTTAAATCGCTAAATAGATGAAGCGTTTGGATTTCTTTCGTAACGTTTCTATACGTTTGGCTTAAATTGCTAAAATGGAGAAACGTTTGGATTTGTTTTGTAAGTTTTAAACGTTTGGATTTGTTTCCTAGCATTTTAAACGTTTGGCTTAAATTGCTAAAATGGTGGAACGTTTGGATTTGTTTTGTAACGTTTTATACGTTTGGCTTAAATCGTTAAAAAGGCAAAATGTTTGGATTTATTTTGTGTGGTTTGTAAATGTTAGACATAAATCGCTAAAAAGTTGAAACGTTTGGATTTGTTCCGAAATGTTTGTAAACGTTTTCTTAAATCGCTAAAAAGGTGAAATGTTTGGATTTGTTTCGTAACGTTTGTAAAAGTCTGGTTTAAATCGCTAAAAAGGTGAAAAGTTTGGATTTGTTTCGTAACGTTTGTAAACGTTTGACTTAAATCGCTAAAACGGAGAAATGTCTAGATTTGTTTTATAACGTTTTAAACGTTTGGATTTGTTTCGTAGCGTTTATAAACGTTTAGCTTAAATCGCTAAAAAGGGGAAACGTTTGGATTGGTTTTGTAACGTATTAAACGTCTGGCTTAGATTGCTAAAAAGGTGAAACGTTTGGATTTGTTTCGTAACATTTGTAAACGTTAGGCTTTAATCGCTAAAAAGGTGAAACGTTTGGATTTGTTTCATAACCTTTGCTTAAATCCCTAAAAAGATGAAATGTTTGGATTTATTTCGTAACGTTTGTAAAGGTTTGGCTTAAATCGCTTAAAAGTTGAAACGTTTGGATTTGTTTTATAACGTTTGTAAACGTTTGGCTTAAATCGCTAAAAAGGTGAAATGTTTGGATTTGTTTCATAACGTTTGTAAATGTTTGGTTTGAATCGCTAAAAACATGAAAAATTTCAATTTGTTTCGTAACGTTTGTAAACGTTTGGCTTAATCGCTAAAATGGAGAAATGTTTGGATTTTTTTTTTGTAACGTGTTAAACGTTTGGCTTAAATCGCTAAAAAGGTGAAACATTTGGATTTGTTTCGTAACATTTGTAAACATTTGGTTTAAATCGCTAAAAAGGTGAAAAGTTTGGATTTGTTTCGTAACTTTTGTAAACGTTTGACTTAAATCGCAAAAACAGAGAAACGTCTGGATTTGGTTTACAACATTTTAAACGTTCGGATTCGTTTCGTAACGTTTGTAAACGTTTGTCTTAAATCGCTTAAAAGGTGAAACGTTTAGATTTGTTTCATAACGTTTGTAAACGATTGGCTTAAATCGCTAAAAAGGGGAAACGTTTGGATTGGTTTCATAACGTTTTAATCGTTTGGCTTAAATCGCTAAAAAGGTTAAACGTTTGGATATATTTCGTAAAGTTTGTAAACATTTGGTTTAAATTGCTAAAAAGGTGAAAAGTTTGGATTTGTTTCGGAACGTTTGTAAACGTTTGACTTAAATCGCTACAACGGAGAAACGTCTAACGTTTTAAACGTTTTGATTCGTTTCGTAACGTTTTAAACATTTGGCTTAAATCGCTAAAAAGGTGAAACGTTTGTATTTGTTTCCTAAAGTTTGGCTTAAATAACTAAAAAGGGGAAACGTTTGGATTTGTTTCGTAACGTTTTAAACGTTTGGCTTAAATTGCTAAAAAGGTGAAACGTTTGGATTTGTTTTGAAACATTTGTATACGTTAGGCTTTTATCGCTAAAAAGGTGAAACGTTTGGATTTGTTTTGTAACCTTTGTAAATGTTTGCTTAAATCGCTAAAAAGGTGAAACGTTTGGATTAGTTTCATAACGTTTGTTTTGGTTGCGTAACGTTTTAAACGTTTGGATTTGTTTCATAACGTATTAAACGTTTGGATTTGTTTGGCAACGTTTGTAAACGTTTAGCTTAAATTTCTAAAAAGGTGTAACGGTTGGATTTGTTTCGTAAAGTTTGTAAACGTTTGGATTTATTTCGTAACGTTTCTAAACATTTGGCTTAAATCGCTAAAACAGAGAAATATTTGGATTGGTTTTGTAAAATTTTGAAGGTTTGGATTTATTTCGTAACGTTTTAAACGTTTGGCTTAAATCACTAAAAAGGGGAAACGTTTGGATTTGTTTCGTAACGTTTGTAAACGTTTGGTTTAAATAGCTAAAAAGGTGAAACGTTTGGACTGTATTGTAACGTTTTAAACGTTGGCTTAAATCGCTAAAAAGGTGAAACGTTTGGATTTGCTTCGTATCGTTTTAAACGTTTGGATTGGTTTCGTAACATTTTAAACATTTGGATTTGTTTCATAACTTTTTAAACGTTTGGATTTGTTTCGTAATGTTTTTAAATGTTTAGCTTACATAGCTAAAAAAGCAATACGTTTGGATTTGTTTCGTAACTTTTGTAAACGTTTAGATTTGTTTCGTAACATTTTAAACGTTGGGCTTAAATCGCTAAAAAGGTGAAAAGTATGGATTTGCATTGTAACGTTTGAAAACGTTTGGCTTAAATCGCTAAAAAGGTGAAACATTTGGATTGGTTTCGTAACGTTTTAAACATTTGGCTAAAATCGCTAAAAAGGTGAAATGTTTATATTTGTTTCGTAACGTTTGTAAATAATTGGCTTAAATCGCCAAAAGGGTGAAACATTTGGATTTGTTTCGTAACGTTTGAAAACGTTTGTTTTGAATCGCTAAAAAGGTGAAAAGTTTGGATTTGTTTCGTAACGTTTGTAAACGTTTGGCTTAAATTGCAAAAAAGGTGAAATGTTTGGACTGGTTTCGTAACATTTTAACGTTTGGCTTAACTCGCTAAAAAAGTAAAATGTTTGGATTTGTTTTGTAATGTTTGTAAATGTTTGGCTTAAATCCTAAAACGAGGAAACGTTTGGTTTTGTTTTGTAACATTTTAAACGTTTGGATTTATTTCGTAACGTTTTAAACGTTTGGCATAAATCGCTAAAAAGGTGAAAATGTTGGATTTTTTTCGTAACTTTTATAAACATTTGGCTTAAATTGCTAAAAAGGTGAAACATTTGTATTTTATTCGAAACATTTTAAACGTTTGGCTTAAATCGCTAAAAAGGTGAAACGTTTGTATTGTCTTCGTAACGTTTTAAACGTTTGGCTTAATTCGCTAAAAAGGTGAAACGTTTGTATTGTTTTCTTAACGTTTTAAACGTTTGGCTTAAATCGCTAAAAAGGAGAAACGTTTGGATTAGTTTCGTAACGTTTGTAAACGTTTGCTTAAATCGCTAAAAAGGTGAACCGTTTGGATTTATTTCGTAACGTTTTAAATGTTTGGCTTAAATCACTAAAAAGGGGAAACGTTTGGATTTGTTTCGTAACGTTTGTAAACGTTTGGCTTAAATGGCAAAAAAGATGAAACGTCTGGATTTGTTTCGTAACGTTTGTAAATGATTGTCTTAAATCGCTAAAAAGGGGGAACGTTTGGATTTGTTTCGTAACGTTTGTAAACGTTTGTCTTAAATCGCTAAAAAGGTGAAATGTTTGGATTGATTATGTAATGTTTGTAAACGTTTTGATTTGTTTCGTATCGTTTTAAACATTTGGATTGGTTTCCTAACGTTTTAAACGTTTGTATTTTTTTCTTAACTTATTAAACGTTTGGATTTGTTACGCAAAGTTTGTAAACGTTTGGCTTAAATTGCAAAAAAGGGGAAACATTTGGATTTGTTTCGTAACGTTGGTAAACGTTTGGTTTAAATTGCTAAAAACATGAAACGTTTGGATTTATTTCGTAATGTTTATAAACGAACAAAGGATCATTTTACCCCCTCAACTTGTAACAAAATATCAAAAGAGTCCAAATTGACAAAAGCGTATCACTTATACCTGAACTTGTCCAAACCGTATCAAACTCACCCCTCCTCAATCTCAGTTGGACGCGTGAGACACACACACAGTTTTAACCAATACCGCTATATGTTATATGAAATAAATCCCCAAATTAAACACAAACCCTAATTCCTATCTTAAATAATTTGTAAATCGCGAAAAGAGAACCCCCATTTCCCTTTAAAATTTCTGGTGCCTCTTTTGCAAAACACCTAACCCTAATCTTTTGGAAATCGTTTTTGCTGCTGAAGATGTCAACTGGTTCAACTTCGCATGGTTCTTCAGGTCGGTCCATCGGACAATGTCGCACTCGACAGCGGCGTTCAAGCAGACCCGATTATAATTACGAGGGAGGAGCCCGTTATTGTAAATGTGGATTTTATATTAAAGCTCCAATTTGGGTTTCATGGACAAGAGAAAATCCAGGAAGAAGATTTTATGGGTGTAAAAAAGGTGCACTTGGGTGTGGATTTTTTGAGTGGTATGATGATGTACCTTTTACCAGTCGGTCGAAGGACATAATCAATGATTTGCTAGATGAAATCGATGAAATTATAATAGGGTGTGGTAATTTTAGCAACGGTGAAGTTAGAGACGAGCAGAGGTATGTTGCTGCTGCTGCTGCTGGTGATATGGGAAATTCATATGAATATATGGTCCAATTGGCTAGAGAAGAGGGTTTGAAAAATAAGAATAGAGTTTGGTGTGCTGCTGCTTGTTTTGGTTTAGTGTCGATGTTGTTGATGCTTTTTGTTCTTTTTGTAATTGCAGTTGTGAGTACTGCCTATTGAATGAAATGAAGTGTTGGGTTGTTGATTGAAATTTTTGTTTCCAGTGTTGTGAATTTCGTGAATTTGAATGAATGAATGTGATGGAACCTGTTTGTTAAATGAAATCCCAGAAGATCAGATTCACCCCTGAAGTATTATATTTAGGATCAGTTAACACCCTAAAGTAATGTTTTTAGTTTCAAATAACCCCCTGCATATAATTATAAATATTTGAGAGAATGTAAAAAATAACAATGATTGAATTGAATTTATCATAACCACCTGAATTGAAACACATAGATAATAAGAAGATAATATGCAAACTGTTTTTACATCACACAAGCATCTACTGAATGTGCATACAAGGCACACTTAAATGACATAACACAATGCCTAAATCATAGTGTTTACATCAGCAAAATACCAACAACATATGTTGCAAAAACACCTAAAGACCAACATACCAAAAAACCTAGAATGTAAAATCACCACAAAATATGAACAATATGAACAGTTGGGTGTCACCACAATCATATCTTCCAGTTTGGTTTAGGAGTTGGCTGTTTGAAAGGGGGGTTCACTCTCTTCTTTTGCTTTTGCTTCTGTGCTTGTTCCTCAATGTTACTCGTCCTTGGCATTCCAGCTTGCACCCTTGATTGCCCAGCCTGTGAAATTTGAGATCCCATGGAAGTGGACTGTTGTGTGTTGCAGAAAGGGTTTGGTGCAGTTACTGAGTTTGAATCTGTCTGGGATAGTGACTGGCCAGATACAGTCCTATTGAATGATTGCGGACCCACACTGCAGAATGTAGGTTGTGAAGGAATGGAAAAACTGTTGAAGAGGGGGTTGGGAGCTGACCCAACATTCTTCCTTTGTTGTTGCATCCTTCCAATCCTCCTCTGAACCTCAGATTCCAATTGCGTTGTTGAGATGCTTTCTCCTCCATTCCATTGAGGTCCAGTTGCTCTAAATCTACCATAGTATGGCCTTCCCTCATACTGGACTGTGCTGACCTTGTGTTGGATCTTTCTTTGCACCTCCCTTGGTATTGGATTGTGGGAATTTGCCATTTTCTCTCCAAGCTGACCAGGCTGCAAGCAAACCATATGAGCTAAATAAGCCACCTGAATAATATAAATACAAGTCACATAAACAGAAAATAACTTTACATCAAATGAAACTTCTCCAGTAATGCCATCGCGACGTATTCCTGCGCCGACAGTATTTGTCGGGTGTTTCTGTGCTTTCCCTTTGTTTTTATTGGCCATAGGTGGTGCTTGCTTCTCTTGATGTGGCACCGGGGTTCCAATATGAATGCCACCACTACAATGTAAGGGTACCTGGAAATATAAAATCAATATCAAAAACCACCCTGAAATATACAAAGAAATATCAAAACCCACACTGAATCACAAATTAAGTTACCTGTGTTTCTGGTTCTTTATCTACAGTTTCCTCGATTACCACAGTTTTCCCCTTATCCATTGAAGGAACGGGAATTCCCTTCTTCTTCTTGCTACAACTTCTAACATTATGCCCTTTGCAATGGCAGTAGCTGCATGTCATGGCATAGCCTGCCTTTGATAATTTCCCCGAAGGCTTGGGCTCCTCTCGGTCTTTTCTTCTAGCCAGTTTAGGTCTACCAGCAGATTTGTGTGCTTGAGGAGGAGTAAGAGGTTCTTTGCCAGTTACAGGCCACATTGCCTTCCCCTTCACTGGCATCATCACAAACCCATAGCTAGCTAGATACTTATCCTTGGAGTACCAGGGGTCAATGCCCTTTAACAAATCAATTCCCTTATGGTGCAAGGCACATATGCCATGAGGACAAGGTATTCCAGTTAAATTCCATACCCTACAGGTACAACTTCTTGTCCTAATGTTCACACAATGTCTATTCTCACCCTCAGATACCTCATAATCTACATCCCCATTATGCTCTATATGACAATCACAAGCCCTATTCATATTTTTTTCTACCAACATAACAGAACTAGGACTGACATCTGCAAACCACTTGAGACACTCAATTCTTTTTTTCTGAATCCTACTCATTGCATCTTTCCTAATCCACTCTAGAAGTGACAGTACATGCAATTTCCTAGCTTCTAATAAATCACCATTGAAGGATTCACACATATTATTATCCACCGCATCACATTTTGAGTGGAAACCAAAGTAGGCCTTGCACCATGTGTGTGGTGGATAAGTAAGCAAGTGTTCTACAGAGCCATTACCTAAAGCATCCATTCTCTCGAGCTGGTCATGGAAGTACTCTTCAAATGAGCTTCTGGCACACATCCAAAATTGTTTTCTGAAGTCCCTCCCGTTCCATCTCTTTTGCCACCTCATGAATATGTGTTGTGCACACCATCTGTGTTCAGCCTCAGGGAATTCCTCCTTTATGGCTGGTAAAAGTCCCTGTAAACAACAAGCAAATGTTCCATAAGTTGACATTCATACTGAAAAGAAAACAGAAATGAAAATCATCAACACTCTCCTTTTGCATGTCAGTGATCAATGTCAGGTTAGTACCATCACCAAGATCAAGGTCATTCTTCAAGTGCTTCAAAAACCAAGCCCAAGTAGCTTTAGTTTCTGACTTTACAACAGCCCAAGCAATTGGATACCTTTGGTTGTTAGCATCCCTTCCAATTGCAGTTAGGAGTTCTCCTTTACACAGGGTCTTCAAAAAGCACCCATCAAGTCCTATAACTGGCCTGCAGCCAGCCTTCCACCCTTTCTTCAATGCAGCAAAGCATATGTACATTGAACCAAACACATGTGGGTTATCCTTATCAGTTAACAAGTCTACTGTGCTTCCTGGGTTGGTAGCCAATAGTTCTTCTCTATAATCCCACAACAATCCATACTACTCCAGATAATCTCCTTGTAACTCTTCCAGGAGTACTCTTTTCACTCTTTTGCATTTGATGCCAGTCACATCAATTTTTAGCTCTTTCTTTGCCCTAGCTTTTAACTCCCTCCACCTTAAGTGGCTGGAATTGGTTATTCTATCTCTGAAATAGTCCACTAAAAATTGTTGAGTGGCTTGTCTGATTCTGAACTCCCTGAAGCATTTATGCTGAGGGTTGTAGGTCTTCACCACAAAGTCTCCAGTGGCCCCAATCTTGGTAGCCAGAATAGTCCATTCACAGTGTGACTTCTGGCAAATGGCCCTTACCCTTCCTGGTTCATTCTTTACCATCTTCACCTGCACACCCCTATTTACTGCATACTTCCTAATTGCTTCCCTGAACTCTACTGCATTCTTGAACATCATTCCCACAACAAAGGCAGGGTTGGAGTTTTTGGGATCATATACAACTGCCTCTGAATTGCTGGCATCAAGTGTCTCCTGAACATCCTCACCTACTAGGACTGGTTCAGAAGCATCACCTATCACTGAAGCTTCTTTGGCCCTTTCCATTCTCTCCTTCTTGGCCCTGTGGTTTTCCCTCAACTTGTTTCTTGCTTGGGTCAATTCTTCATCATTCACATCTGAGAAATAATCCACCTCATTGGTGTAGTCAAAGTCTTCCTCACCACTGCTATTGTATTCTACATCATCCACATTAACTGTGATATCCCTCTTCTGACACAAGTGTGCCCACTTTGACACCTTTCTCTTTCCCTTTTCAGTAACTGAGATTTTGCTCCTACTTGCAGTCTTTTGTTTCTTCTTTCTCTTTGTGTTTTTGTTCTTTGTAGTAGGTCTTTGAATACCCTGATTAGGGGCTACACTTGCAGCCCCACCTCTAGCAGCAGAGCCATGCCCTTCTTCATTCACAATCTCTGCATCAAATGCCTGAAGCCAGTCAGTATCAAACATATGTGCATCCTCTGCATTCACCCTGTCAGCACCCTCTGCATTCACCCTATCAGCACCCACAGGATCCTCCCTATCAGCACCCACAGGATCCTCAAACTCAGTCCAATCCTCAACCATACCATCAGCAGCCTCTGCATTCAACCCCTCTGCCTCCAAATTAAACCAATCATCCTCTGCATTCACTCCCTGAGCCTCAACATTCACTCCCTCAACCTCTGTATTCACTCCTTCAGCCTCCCACCTATCATTATCACTTACACCTATCTCCTCCACCACCCTCTCATTATAACTTACCCCCTGATCCAACCCATCATCATCTGCATTCACTCCCTGAGCCTCAACATTCACTCCCTCAACCTCTGTATTCACTCCTTCAGCCTCCCACCTATCATTATCACTTACCCTATCAGTATCAGTTTCACCCTCCATCATCCTATCAGTATCAGTTTCCCTCTCTATTCTATCAATATCAGTTAACTCCTCCATTGGATCATTATTTGGTAACCCTTCAACCCCAACTACTAACTGATCACCATCCTCTTTTTTCCATTCTAGCATCAATATTCCAGTCTCAGTAGGGCATAAAAAATCCGGAGTGTCTATCCCATGATCTAGAAACAAAGTTAAAGTGGCACACAAGCTTTCATCACCCTGCGATTCCAACAATTTATAAACTTTAGGAAATTGTCCCTCCAAAAAAGTTTTCAAGTCCTTCTGCATAACACCCCCAGTAGGTAACCAAAAGATTTTAGGCATTTGTGCATACCCTAAATCCCTAACAATCTTAACAACCAAACCATAACTTAAACATTGTAGATCTGCTATAGTCTCTCTATGATACTTCCCCCCATAATACCGCAATTCAGGGTCAAAAATAAATACCCCTCCATGCTTAATTTTCAAAAAAAATTTAATATTGTCATCAGGAATACACAATCTGCCATAAAAAAATAACACTTGATTACAAAAAATTCATATATGACCGTAAAGAACATCACTGACAGATAACCTAGACCCTAAAATCAAGCACAAGTATAGTCACTATAATAAGAGAACATAAATAAAACCCAGAAAAACAAGAAAAAAAAAAAGTAAAACCCAATAAAACTACTGTGAACGAGGGTATTGAAATAGAAGACTGAAAAAGCATACTTATCGAAGTGTTTCGGTGGCGGCATTTCTTTGCCTTGCAAACAGGCTTCAGTGTCTTCAATCGGCCAAAATTTTTATCGGTTCCACTGAAACAAAGACGTAATCAAACCTACGACTAGAAACACTATAATTTAAGTTAATTTTCCCCTAATTTTGTAGCAATTGAAAACGCCTAATTTTGACCTAGCCTGGAACGATGAAAAATTTGGGAGGAAGACGAAGGAAAAGTGAAGAGTGGTTATTAATTTTTTGACAGTAGTAATTAAATTTTTTAGCATTTTCCACCACGTGTCAAGAGATTGGCGGTAAAAATTAATTAACTCTCTCTTTTCAGCGCGTATTGCACAAACAACTGAGGAGGGGTGAGTTTGATACGGTTTGGACAAGTTCAGGGTATAAGTGATACGGTTTCGTCAATTTGGACTCTTTTGATATTTTGTTACAAGTTGAGGGGGTAAAATGATCCTTTGTTCGTTTATAAACATTTGGCTTAAATTGCTAAAACGGAGAAATGTTTGGATTTGTTTTGTAACATTTCAAACGTTTGGATTTATTTAATAACGTTTTAAACGTTTGGCTTAAATCGCTAAAAAGGTGAAACTTTTGGATTTGTTTCGTAACGTTTGTAAACATTTGGCTTAAATCGCTAAAAAGGTGAAACTTTTGGATTTGTTTCGTAACGTTTGTAAACGTTTGGCTTAAATCGCTAAAAAGGTGAAACGTTTGGATTTGTTTTGTAACGTTTGTAAACGTTTTGGCTAAAATCGCTAAAAAGGTGAAACGTTTGTATTGTTTTTGTAACGTTTTAAACGTTTGGCTTAAAACACTAAAAAGGAGAAACGTTTGGATTAGTTTCGTAACGTTTTTAAACGTTTGCATAAATTGCTAAAAAGGTGAACCGTTTGGTTTTGTTTCGTAACGTTTTAAATGTTTGGCTTAAATTACTAAAAAGGTGAAACGTTTGGATTTGTTTCGTAACGTTTGTAAATGTTTGGCTTAAATGGCTAAAAAGATTAAACGTTTGGATTTGTTTCGTAACGTTTTTATATGCTTGGCTTAAATCGCTAAAAAGGTCAAACGTTTGGATTTGTTTCATAACGTTTGTCTTAAATCGCTAAAAAGGTGAAATGTTTGTATTGGTTTTGTAACGTTTGTAAACGTTTTAATTTGTTTCGTATCGTTTTAAATGTTTGGATTGGTTTCCTAACGTTTTAAACGTTTTGATTTTTTTCGTAACTTATTAAACGTTTGGATTTGTTACGTAAAGTTTGTAAACGTTTGGCTTAAACCGCAAAAAAGGGGAAACGTTTGGATTAGTTTCGTAACGTTTGATAAACGTTTGGCTTAAATTGCTAAAAACGTGAATATTTGGATTTATTTCATAAAGTTTGTAAACATTTGGCTTAAATCGCTAAAACGGTGAAATGTTTGTATTGTTTTGTAACATTTTAAACGTTTGGATTTATTTCATAACGTTTTAAACGTTTTGCTTAAATCGCCAAAAAGGTGAAACGTTTGGATTTGTTTCGTAACCTTTGTAAACGTTTCGCTTAAATCGCTAAAAAGGTGAAACGTTTGGATTTGTTTTGTAACGTTTGTAAACGTTTGGCTTAAATCGCTAAAAAGGTGAAATGTTTGTATTGTTTTTGTAACGTTTTAAACGTTTGGCTTAAATCGCTAAAAAGGAGAAACGTTTGGATTTGTTTCGTAACGTTTATAAACGTTTGCATAAATCGCTAAAAAGGTGAACCGTTTGGGTTTGTTTCGTAACGTTTTAAATGTTTGGCTTAAATCACTAAAAAGGTGAAACGTTTGGATTTGTTTCGTAACGTTTGTAAACGTTTGGCTTAAATGGCTAAAAAGATGAAACCTTTAGATTTGTTTCGTAACGTTTGTATATGTTTGGCTTCAATCGCTAAAAAGGGGAAACGTTTCGATTTGTTTCGTAACGTTTGTAAATGTTTGTCTTAAATCGCTAAAAAGGTGAAATGTTTGGATTTGTTTTGTAACGTTTGTAAACGTTTTGATTTGTTTTGTATCGTTTTAAATGTTTGGATTGGTTTCCTAACGTTTTAAACGTTTGGATTTTTTTCGTAACTTAATAAACGTTTGGATTTGTTACGTAATGTTTGTAAACGTTTGGCTTAAATCGTAAAAAAGGTGATACATTTGGATTTGTTTCGTAACGTTTGTAAACGTTTGGTTTAAATTGCTAAAAACGTGAAACGTTTGTATTTATTTCGTAACGTTTGTAAACATTTGGCTTAAATCGCTAAAACGGAGAAATGTTTGGATTTGTTTTATAACATTTTAAACGTTTGGATTTATTTCATAACGTTTTAAACTTTTGGCTTAAATCGTTGAAAAGGTGAAACGTTTGGATTTGTTTCCTAGAGTTTGTAAACATTTGGCTTAAATCGCTAAAAATGTGAAACGTTTGGATTTGTTTTGCAACGTTTGTAAACGTGTGGCTTAAATTGCTAAAAAGGGAAAACGTTTGGATTGGTTTCGTAACATTTTAAACGTTTGGCTTATATCGCTAGAAAGGTGAAACGTTTGGATTTGTTTCGTAACTTTTGTAAACGTTAGGCTTAAATCGCTAAAAAGGTGAAACGTTTGATTTGTTTCGTAACGTTTGTAAACGTTTGCTTAAATCGCTAAAAAGGTGAAACGTTTGGATTTGTTTCGTATCTTTTTATATGTTTGGATTGATTTCGTAACGTTTTAAATGTTTGGATTGGTTTCGTAATGCTTTAAACATTTGGATTTGTTTCGTAACATTTTAAATGTTTGTATTTCTTTCGATACGTTTGTAAATGTTTGGCTTAAATCGTTAAATAGGTGAAACATTTGGATTTGTTTCGTAACATTTGTAAACGTTTGATTTAAATCGCTAAAAACGTGAAACGTTTGGATTTATTTCTTAACGTTTGTAAACATTTGGCTTAAATTGCTAAAACGTAGAAATGTTTGGATTTGTTTTAAAACATTTTAAACGTTTGGATTTATTTGGTAACGTTTGAAACGTTTGGCTTAAATCGCTAAAAAGGGGGAACGTTTGGATTTATTTCGTAAAGTTTTAAACGTTTGACTTAAATCGCTAAAAAGGTGAAACGTTTCGATTTGTTTTGTAACGTTTGTAAACGTTTGGCTTAAATCGTTAAAAAAGCAAAACGTTTGTATTGTTTTCGTAACGTTTTAAACGTTTGGCTTAAATCGCTAAAAAGGTGAAATATTTGGATTTGTTTCGTAACGTTTGTAAACTTTAGGCTTAAATCGCTAAAAAGAGGAAACCTTTGGATTTGTTTCGTAACATTTGTAAACGTTTGGCTTAATAGATGAAACGTTTGGATTTGTTTCATAACGTTTCAAAACGTTTGTCTTAAATCGCTAAAAAGGTGAAACGTTTGGATTGGTTTCGTACCGTTTTAAACGTTTGGCTTAAATCGATAAAAAGGTGAAAACTATGGATTTATTTTGTAACGATTGGCTTAATTCGCTAAAAAGGTAAAACGTTTGGATTTGTTTCGTAACGTTTGTAAACGTTTGGCTTAAATTGCTAAAAAGGTTAAACGTTTGGATTTGTTTCGCAACGTTTGTAAACGTCTGGCTTTAATCGCAAAAAAGGCGAAACGTTTGGATTTGTTTCGTAACGTTTTAAACGTTTGGATTTGTTTCGAAACGTTTTAAACGTTTGGCTTAAATCGCTAAAAAGAGGAAATGTTTGGATTTTTTCGTAAAGTTTGTAAACGTTTGGCTTAAATCGCTAAAAATGGGAAACTTTTGGATCTGTTTCGTAATGTTTGTAAACGTTTTTCCTAAATCGCTAAAAAGGGGAAACGTTTGGATTTGTTTCGTAATGTTTGTAAACGTTTGGTTTAAATCGCTAAAAAAGTGAAACGTTTGGATTTATTTCGTAACGTTAGTAAACATTTGGCTTAAATCGCTAAAACAGATAAATATATGGATTTGTTTTGTAACATTTTCAACGTTTGGATTAATCCGTAACGTTTTAAACGTTTGGCTTAAATCGCTAAAAAGGTGAAACGTTTGGATTTATTTCGTAACGTTTGTAAACATTTGGCTTAAATTGCTAAAATGGAGAATGTTTGGATTTGTTTTGTAACATTTTAAACATTTGGATTTCTTTCGTAACGTTTGTAAACGTTTGGCTTAGATCGCTAATAAGGCGAAACATTTGTTTTGTTTTCGGAACGTTTTAAACGTTAGGCTTAAATCGCTAAAATGGTGAAACGTTTGGATTGGTTTCGTACTGTTTGTAAACGTATGCTTAAATCGCTAAAACGTATGGATTTGTTTCGGAACGTTTTAAACGTTTGGCTTAAATCGCTAAAAAGAGGAAACGTTTGGATTTGTTTTGTAACGTTTGTAAACGTTTGGCTTAAATCGCTAAAACGATGAAACGTTTGGCTTAAATCGCTAAAAAGGTGAAATGTTTGGATTTGTTTCGTAACGTTTGTAAACGTTTGTCTTATATCGCTAAAAAGGTAAAAGGTTTGGATTGGTTTTGTAACGTTTTAAACGTTTGGCTTAAATCGCTAAAAAGGTAACACGTTTGGATTTGTTTCGTAACGTTTGTAAACTTTAGGCTTAAATCGCTAAAAAGAGGAAACGTTTAGATTTGTTTCGTAATGTTTGTAAACGTTTGGCATAAATCGCAAAAAAGATGAAACGTTTGGATTTGTTTTGTAACGTTTCTAAACATTTGGCTTAAATCGCTAAAAAGGTGAAACATTTGGATTGGTTTCGTAACATTTTAAACGTTTGGCTTAAATTGATAAAAAGGTGAAAAGTATGGATTTATTTTATAATGTTTGTAAACGTTTAGCTTACATCGCTAAAAAGGTGAAACGTTTGGATTGGTTTAGTAAAATTTTAAACGTTTAGCTTATATTGCTAAAAAGGGGAAACGTTTGGATTTGTTTCGTAACGTTTTTAAACGTTTGGCTTAAATTGCTAAAAAGGTAAAACATTTTGATTTGTTTCGTAACGTTTGTAAACGTTTGGCTTAAATCGCTAAAAAGGTGAAACGTTTGGATTTGTTTCATAACATTTGTAAACGTCTGGCTTAAATCGCTAAAAAGGTGAAACGTTTGGATTTGTTTCATAACATTTGTAAACGTCTGGCTTAAATCGCTAAAAAGGTGAAACGTTTGGATTTGTTTCGTAACGTTTTAAACGTTTGGATTGGTTTCGAAACGTTTTAAACGTGTGGCTTAAATCGCTAAAAAGGGGAAAGAGTTTGGATTTGTTTTGTAAAGTGTGTAAACGTTTGGCTTAAATCGCTAAAAATGTTAAACGTTTGGATTTGTTTCGTAACGTTTGTAAACGGTTGGCTTAAATCGCTAAAAAGGGGAAACGTTTGGATTTGTTTCGTAGCGTTTGTAAACGTTTGGTTTAAATTGCTAAAAAGGGAAACGTTTGGATTTATTTCGTAATGTTAGTAAACATTTGGCTTAAATCTCTAAAATAGAAAAATATATGGATTTGTTTTGTAACATTTTCAACGTTTGAATTTATCCGTAACGTTTTAAATGTTTTGGCTTAAATCGCTAAAAAGGTGAGATGTTTGGATTTGTTTCGTAACGTTTGTAAACGTTTGGTTTAAATCGCTAAAAACGTGAAAAGTATGGATTTATTTCGTAACGTTTGTAAACATTTGGCTTAAATTGCTAAAACAGAGAAATGTTTGGATTTGTTTTGTAACATTTTAAACATTTGGATTTATTTCATAATGTTTTAAACGTTTGACTTAAATCGCTAAAAAGGTGTAACGTTTGGATTTGTTTCGTAACGTTTGTAAACGTTTGGCTTAAATCGCTAAAAAGGCGAAACGTTTGTTTTGTTTTCGTAAAATTTTAAACGTTTGGCTTAAATCACTAAAATGGTGAAACGTTTTGATTAGTTTCGTACTATATATAAACGTTTGCTTAAATCGCTAAAAAGGTGAAACGTACGGATTTGTTTCGTAACGTTCTAAACGTTTGGCTTAAATTATTAAAAAGAGAAAACGTTTGGATTGTTTCGTAACGTTTGTAAACGTTTGACTTATATCACTAAAAAGATGAAACGTTTGGATTTGTTTTGTAACGTCTGGCTTAAATCTCTAAAAAGGTGAAATGTTTGAATTTGTTTCGTAACGTTTGTAAACGTTTATCTTAAATTGCTAAAAAGGAAAAACGTTTGGATTGGTTTTGTAATGTTTTAAACGTTTGGCTTAAATCGCTAAAAATGTGAAACGTTTGGATTTGTTTCGTAACGTTTGTTAACTTTAGGCTTAAATCGCTAAAAAGAGGAACCGTTTGGATTGGTTTCGTAACGTTTGTAAATGTTTGGCTTAAATCGCTAAAAAGATGAAATGTTTTGGATTTGATTTGTAACGTTTCTAAACATTTGCCTTATATTGGTTTCGTAACGTTTTAAACGTTAGGCTTAAATCGATAAAAAGGTGAAAAGTATGGATTTGTTTTGTAACGTTTGTAAACGTTTAGCTTACAACGCTAAAAAGATGAAACCTTTGGATCGGTTTCGTAACATTTTAAACGTTTGGCTTATATCGCTAAAAAGGGGAAACGTTTGGATTTGTTTCGTAACGTTTTTAAACGTTTGGCTTAAATCGCTAAAAAGGTAAATCGTTTGGATTTGATTCGTAACGTTTGTAAACGTTTGGCTTAAATCTCTAAAAAGGTGAAACGTTTGGATTTGTTTCATAATGTTTGTATTGGTTTCGAAGCGTTTAAAACGTTTTGCTTAAATCTCTAAAAGGGGAAACGTTTGGATTTGTTTCGTAAAGTTTGTAATTGTTTGGCTTCAATCGCTAAAAATGGGAAATGTTTGGATTTATTTCGCAACGTTTGTAAACGTTTGGCTTAAATCGCTAAAAAGGGGAAACGTTTGGATTTGTTTCGTAACGTTTGTAAACGTTTGGTTTAAATCATTAAAAAAGTGAAACGTTTGGATTTATTTCGTAACGTTAGTAAACATTTGGCTTAAATCGCTAAAACAGAGAAATATATTGATTTGTTTTGTAACATTATGAACGTTTGGTTTTATCCGTAACATTTTTAACGTTTGGCTTAAATCGCTAAAAAGGTGAAACGTTTGGATTTGTTTCGTAACGTTTGTAAACGTTTGGTTTAAATCGCTAATAACGTAAAACGTTTGGATTTATTTCGTAACGTTTGTAAACATTTGGCTTAAATTACTAAAACGGAGAAATGTTTAGATTTGTTTTGTCACATTTTAAACATTTTGATTTATTTCGTAATGTTTTAAACGTTTGACTTAAATCGCTAAAAAGGTGAAATGTTTGGATTTGTTTCGTAACGTTTGTAAACGTTTGGCATAAATCGAAAAAAAGATGAAACGTTTGGATTTGTTTCGTAACGTTTGTAAATCGAAAAAAAGGCGAAACGTTTGGCATAAATCGAAAAAAAGGCGAAACGTTTGTTTTGTTTTCGTAACGTTTTAAATGTTTGGCTTATATCGCTAAAATGGTGAAACGTTTGGATTAGTTTCGTACTGTTTGTAAACGTTTGCATATATCGCTAAAAAGGTGAAACGTATGGATTTGTGTCGTAACGTTTTAAACGTTTGGCTTAAATCGCTAAAAAGAGGAAACTTTTGGATTTGTTTCGTAACATTTGTAAACGTTTGGCTTAAATCGCAAAAAAGATGAAACGTTTGGATTTGCTTTGAAACGTTTCTAAACGTTTGGCTTAAATCTCTAAAAAGGTGAAATGTTTGGATTTGTTTCGAAACGTTTGTAAACGTTTGTCTTAGATTGCTAAAAAGGTAAAACGTTTTAATCGTTTGGCTTAAATCGCTAAAAAGGTGAAACGTTTGGATTTGTTTCGCAACGTTTGTAAACTTTAGGCTTAAATCGCTAAAAAGAGGAAACGTTTGGATTTGTTTCGTAACGTTTGTAAACGTTTGGCTTACATCGCTAAAAAGATAAAACGTTTGGATTTGTTTTGCAACGTTTCTAAATGTTTGGCTTAAATCGCTAAAAAGGTGAAACGTTTGGATTGGTTTCGTAACGTTTTAAACGTTTGGCTTAAATCGATAAAAAGGTGAAAAGCATGGATTTGTTTTGTAACGTTTGTAAACGTTTAGCTTATATCGCTAAAAAGGTGAAACGTTTGGAGTGGTTTCGTTACATTTTAAACGTTTGGCTTATATCGCTAAAAAAAGTGAAATGTTTGGATTTATTTCGTAACGTTTTTAAACGTTTGTCTTAAATCGCTAAAAAGGTAAAACGTTTGGATTTGTTTCGTAACGTTTGCAAACGTTTGGCTTAAATCACTACAAAGGTGACACGTTTGGATTTATTTCTTTACATTTGTAAACGTATGACTTAAATCGCTAAAAAGGTGAAACGTTTGGATTTGTTTCGTAACGTTTGTAAACTTTAGGCTTACATCGCTGAAAAGAGGAAACGTTTGGATTTGTTTCGTAACGTTTGTAAACGTTTGGCATAAATCGCAAAAAAGATGAAACGTTTGGATTTGTTTCGTAACGTTTGTAAATGTTTGTCTTAAATCGCTAAAAAGGTGAAACGTTTGGATTTGTTTCGTAACATTTCTAAACGTTTGGCTTAAATAGCTAAAAAGGGGAAACGTTTGGATTGGTTTCGTAACGTTTTAAACGTTAGGCTTAAATCGATAAAAAGGTGAAAAGTATGGATTTGTTTTGTAACGTTTGTAAACGTTTAGCTTACAACGCTAAAAAGATGAAACCTTTGGATTGGTTTCGTAACATTTTAAGCGTTTGGCTTATATCGCTAAAAAGGGAAAACGTTTGGATTTTTTTCGTAACTTTTTAAACGTTTAGCTTAAATCGCTAAAAAGGTAAACCGTTTGGATTTGATTCGTAACGTTTGTAAACGTTTGGCTTAAATCGCTAAAAAGGTGAAACGTTTGGATTTGTTTCATAACGTTTGTAAACGTCTGGCTTAAATCGTCAAAAAGGTAAATAGTTTGGAATTGTTTCGTAACGTTTTAAACGTTTGGATTGGTTTCGAAGCGTTTAAAATGTTTTGCTTAAATCGCTAAAAAAGGGAAACGTTTGGATTTGTTTCGTAAAGTTTGTAATTGTTTGGCTTCAATCGCTAAAAATGGGAAATGTTTGGATTTGTTTCGTAACGTTTGTAAACGTTTGGCTTAAATCGCTAAAAAGGGGAAACGTTTGGATTTGTTTCGTAACGTTTGTAAACGTTTCGTTTAAATCGCTAAAAAAAAGAAACGTTTGGATTTATTTCGTAACGTTAGTAAACATTTGGCTTAAATCGCTAAAACAGAGAAATATATTGATTTGTTTTGTAACATTATGAACGTTTGGGTTTATCCGTAACATTTTTAACGTTTGGCTTAAATCGCTAAAAAGGTGAAACGTTTGGATTTGTTTCGTAACGTTTGTAAACGTTTGGTTTAAATCGCTAATAACGTAAAACGTTTGGATTTATTTCGTAACGTTTGTAAACATTTGGCTTAAATTGCTAAAACGGAGAAATGTTTAGATTTGTTTTATCACATTTTAAACATTTTGATTTATTTCGTAATGTTTTAAACGTTTGACTTAAATCGCTAAAAAGGTGAAACGTTTGGATTTGTTTCGTAACATTTGTAAAGGTTTGGCTTAAATAGCTAAAAAGGCGAAACGTTTGTTTTGTTTTCGGAACGTTTTAAATGATTGGCTTAAATCGCTAAAATGGCGAAACGTTTGGATTAGTTTCGTACTATTTGTAAACGTTTGCTTAAATCGCTAAAAAGGTGAAACGTATGGATTTGTTTCTTAACGTTTTAAACGTTTGGCTTAAATCGCTAAAAAGAGGAAACTTTTGGATTTGTTTCGTAACGTTTGTAAACGTTTGGCTTAAATCGCAAAAAAGATGAAACGTTTGGATTTGTTTTGAAACGTTTCTAACGTTTGGCTTAAATCTCTAAAAAGGTGAAATGTTTGGATTTGTTTCTTAACGTTTGTAAACGTTTGTCTTAGATCGCTAAAAAGGTAAAACGTTTTAAACGTTTGTCTTAAATCTCTTAAAAGGTGAAACGTTTGGATTTGTTTCGCAACGTTTGTAAACTTTAGGTTTAAATCGCTAAAAAGAGGAAATGTTTGGATTTAATTCGTAAAGTTTGTAAACGTTTGGCTTAAATCGCTAAAAAGATGAAACGTTTGGATTTGTTTTGTAACGTTTCTAAACGTTTGGCCTAAATCGCTAAGAAGGTGAAACGTTTGGATTGGTTTCGTAACGGTTTAAACGTTTGGCTTAAATCGATAAAAAGGTGAAAAGCATGGATTTCTTTTGTAACGTTTGTAAACGTTTAGCTTTCATCGCTAAAAAGGGGAAACGTTTGGATTGGTTTGGTTACATTTTAAACGTTTGGCATATATCGCTAAAAAGGCGAAACGTTTGGATTTGTTTCGTAACGTTTTTAAACGTTTGGCTTATATCGCTAAAAAGGTAAAACGTTTGGATTTGTTTCGTAACGTTTGTAAACGTTGGCTTAAATCGCTACAAAGGTGAAATGTTTGGATTTGTTTCGTAACATTTGTAAACGTATGGCTTAAATCGCTAAAAAGGTGAAACGTTTGGATTTGTTTCGTAACGTTTGTAAACTTTAGGCTTACATCGCTAAAAAGGTAAATAGTTTGAATTTGTTTTGTAACGTTTTAAACGTTTGGATTTGTTTTGAAGCGTTTAAAACGTTTTTCATAAATCGCTAAAAAGGGGAAACATTTGGATTTGTTTCGTAACGTTTGTAAACGTTTCGTTTAAATCGCTAAAAAGAGGAAACTTTTGGATTTGTTTCGTAACGTTTGTAAACGTTTGTCTTAAATCGCAAAAAAGATGAAACGTTTGGATTTGTTTTGAAACGTTTCTAAACGTTTGGCTTAAATCTCTAAAAAGGAGAAATGTTTGGATTTGTTTCGTAACGTTTGTAAATGTTTGTCTTAGATCGCTAAAAAGGTAAAAAGTTTTAAACGTTTGTCTTAAATCTCTTAAAAGGTGAAACATTTGGATTTGTTTCGCAACGTTTGTAAACTTTAGGCTTAAATCGCTAAAAAGAAGAAATGTTTGGATTTGATTCGTAACGTTTGTAAACGTTTGGCTTAAATCGCTACAAAGATGAAACGTTTGGAATTGTTTTGTAACGTTTCTAAACGTTTGGCTTAAATCGCTAAGAAGGTGAAACGTTTGGATTGGTTTCGTAACGGTTTAAACGTTTGGCTTAAATCGATAAAAAGGTGAAAAGCATGGATTTCTTTTGTAACGTTTGTAAACGTTTAGCTTTCATCGCTAAAAAGGGGAAACGTTTGGATTGGTTTCGTTACATTTTAAACGTTTGGCATGTATCGCTAAAAAGGCGAAACGTTTGGATTTGTTTCGTAACGTTTTTAAACGTTTGGCTTATATCGCTAAAAAGATAAAACGTCTGGATTTGTTTCGTAACGTTTGTAAACGTTTGGCATAAATCGCTACAAAGGTGAAAGGTTTGGATTTGTTTCTTAACATTTGTAAACGTATGGCTTAAATCGCTAAAAAGGTGAAACGTTTGGATTTGTTTCGTAACGTTTGTAAACTTTAAAAAGAGGAAACGTTTGGATTTGTTTCGTAACGTTTGTAAACGTTTGGCATAAATCGCAAAAAAGATGAAACGTTTGGATTTGTTTCATAACGTTTGTAAATGTTTGTCTTAAATCGCTAAAAAGGTGAAACGTATGGATTTGTGTCGTAACGTTTTAAACGTTTGGCTTAAATCGCTAAAAACAGGAAACTTTTGGATTTGTTTTGTAACGTTTGTAAACGTTTGTCTTAAATCGCAAAAAAGATGAAACGTTTGGATTTGTTTCGAAACGTTTCTAAACGTTTGGCTTAAATCTCTAAAAAGGTGAAATGTTTGGAATTGTTTCGTAACGTTTGTAAATGTTTGTCTTAGATCGCTAAAAAGGTAAAACGTTTTAAACGTTTGTCTTAAATCTCTTAAAAGGTGAAACATTTGGATTTGTTTCGCAACGTTTGTAAACTTTAGGCTTAAATCGCTAAAAAGAAGAAATGTTTGGATTTGATTCGTAACGTTTGTAAACGTTTGGCTTAAATCGCTAAAAAGATGAAACGTTTGGATTTGTTTTGTAACGTTTCTAAACGTTTGGCTTAAATCGCTAAGAAGGTGAAACGTTTGGATTGGTTTCGTAACGGTTTAAGCGTTTGGCTTAAATCGATAAAAAGGTGAAAAGCATGGATTTCTTTTGTAACGTTTGTAAACGTTTAGCTTTCATCGCTAAAAAGGGGAAACGTTTGGATTGGTTTCGTTACATTTTAAACGTTTGGCATATATCGCTAAAAAGGTGAAACGTTTGGATTTGTTTCGTAACGTTTTTAAACGTTTGGCTTATATCGCTAAAAAGGTAAAACGTTTGGATTTGTTTCGTAACGTTTGTAAACGTTTGGCTTAAATCACTACAAAGGTGAAATGTTTGGATTTGTTTCTTAACATTTGTAAACGTATGGCTTAAATCGCTAAAAAGGTGAAACGTTTGGATTTGTTTCGTAACGTTTGTAAACTTTAGGCTTACATCGCTAAAAAGGTCAACCGTTTGGATTTGATTCGTAACGTTTGTAAACGTTTGGCTTAAATCGCTAAAAAGGTTAAACGTTTGGATTTGTTTCATAACGTTTGTAAATGTCTGGCTTAAATCGCTTAAAAGGTATATAGTTTGGATTTGTTTTGTAACGTTTAAACGTTTGGATTGGTTTTGAAGCGTTTAAACGTTTTTCTTAAATCGCTAAAAAGGGGAAACGTTTGGATTTGTTTCGTAACGTTTGTAAACGTTTCGTTTAAATCGCTAAAAAAATGAAACGTTTGGATTTATTTCGTAACGTTAGTAAACATTTGGCTTAAATCGCTAAAACAGAGAAATATATTGATTTGTTTTGTAACATTATGAACGTTTGGGTTTATCCGTAACATTTTTAATGCTTGGCTTAAATCGCTAAAAAGGTGAAACATTTGGATTTGTTTCGTAACGTTTGTAAACGTTTGGTTTAAATCGCTAATAACGTAAAACGTTTGGATTTATTTCGTAACGTTTGTAAACATTTGGCTTAAATTGCTAAAACGGAGAAATGTTTAGATTTGTTTTGTCACATTTTAAACATTTTGATTTATTTCGTAATGTTTTAAACGTTTGACTTAAATCGCTAAAAAGGTAAAACGTTTGGATTTGTTTCGTAACATTTGTAAAGGTTTGGCTTAAATAGCTAAAAAGGTGAAACGTTTGTTTTGTTTTCGGAACGTTTTAATTGTTTGGCTTAAATGGCTAAAATGGGGAAACGTTTGGATTAGTTTCGTACTGTTTGTAAACGTTTGCTTAAATCGCTAAAAAGGTGAAACGTATGGATTTGTGTCGTAACGTTTTAAACGTTTGGCTTAAATTGCTAAAAAGAGGAAACTTTTGGATTTGTTTCGTAACGTTTGTAAACGTTTGGCTTAAATCGCAAAAAAGATAAAACGTTTGGATTTGTTTTGAAACGTTTCTAAACGTTTGGCTTAAATCTCTAAAAAGGTGAAATGTTTGGATTTGTTTCGTAACGTTTGTAAACGTTTGTCTTAGATCGCTAAAAAGGTAAAACGTTTTAAACGTTTGTCTTAAATCTCTTAAAAGGTGAAACGTTTGGATTTGTTTCGCAACGTTTGTAAACTTTAGGCTGAAATCGCTAAAAAGAGGAAATGTTTGGATTTGATTCGTAACGTTTGTAAACGTTTGGCTTAAATCGCTAAAAAGATGAAACGTTTGGATTTGTTTTGTAACGTTTCTAAACGTTTGGCTTAAATCGCTAAGAAGGTGAAACGTTTGGATTGGTTTCGTAACGGTTTAAACGTTTGGCTTAAATCAAAAAAAAGGTGAAAAGCATGGATTTCTTTTGTAACGTTTGTAAACGTTTAGCTTTCATCGCTAAAAAGGGGAAACGTTTGGATTGGTTTCGTTACATTTTAAACGTTTGGCATATATCGCTAAAAAGGTAAAACGTTTGGATTTGTTTCGTAACGTTTTTAAACGTTTGGCTTATATCGCTAAAAAGGTAAAACGTTTGGATTTGTTTCGTAACGTTTGTAAACGTATGGCTTAAATCGCTACAAAGGTGAAATGTTTGGATTTGTTTCTTAACATTTGTAAACGTATGGCTTAAATCGCTAAAAAGGTGAAACGTTTGGATTTGTTTCGTAACGTTTGTAAACTTTAGGCTTACATCGCTAAAAAGAGGAAACGTTTGGATTTGTTTCGCAACGTTTGTAAACGTTTGGCATAAATCGAAAAAAAGATGAAACGTTTGGATTTGTTTCGTAACGTTTGTAAATGTTTGTCTTAAATCGCTAAAAAGGTGAAACGTTTGGATTTGTTTCGAAACGTTTCTAAACGTTCGGCTTAAATAGCTAAAAAGCTGAAACGTTTGGATTGGTTTCGTAACGTTTTAAACGTTAGGCTTAAATCGATAAAAAGGTGAAAAGTATGGATTTGTTTTGTAACGTTTGTTAACGTTTAGCTTACAACGCTAAAAAGATGAAAACTTTGGATTGGTTTCGTAACATTTTAAACGTTTGGCTTATATCGCTAAAAAGGGGAAACGTTTGGATTTGTTTCGTACCGTTTTTAAACTTTTGGCTTAAATCTCTAAAAAGGTAAACTGTTTGGATTTGATTCGTAACGTTTGTAAAAGTTTGGCTTAAATCGCTAAAAAGGTGAAACGTTTGGATTTGTTTCATAACGTTTGTAAACGTCTGGCTTAAATCGCTAAAAAGGTAAATAGTTTGGATTTGTTTTGTAACGTTTTAAACGTATGGATTGGTTTTGAAGCGTTTAAAACGTTTTTCTTAAATCGCTAAAAAGGGAAAACGTTTGGATTTGTTTCGTAACGTTTGTAAACGTTTCGTTTAAATCGCTAAAAAATGAAACGTTTGGATTTATTTCGTAACGTTAGTAAACATTTGGCTTAAATCGCTAAAACAGAGAAATATATTGATTTGTTTTGTAACATTATGAACGTTTGGGTTTATCCGTAACATTTTTAACGTTTGGCGTAAATCGCTAAAAAGGTGAAACGTTTGGATTTGTTTCGTAACGTTTGTAAACGTTTGGTTTAAATCGCTAATAACGTAAAACGTTTGGATTTATTTCGTAACGTTTGTAAACATTTGGCTTAAATTGCTAAAACGGAGAAATGTTTAGATTTGTTTTGTCACATTTTAAACATTTTGATTTATTTCGTAATGTTTTAAACGTTTGACTTAAATCGCTAAAAAGGTGAAACGTTTGGATTTGTTTCGTAACATTTGTAAAGGTTTGGCTTAAATAGCTAAAAAGGCGAAACGTTTGTTTTGTTTTCGGAACGTTTTAAATGTTTGGCTTAAATCGCTAAAATGGTGAAACGTTTGGATTAGTTTCGTACTGTTTGCAAACGTTTGCTTAAATAGCTAAAAAGGTGAAACGTATGGATTTGTGTCGTAACGTTTTAAACGTTTGGCTTAAATCGCTAAAAAGAGGAAACTTTTGGATTTGTTTCGTAACGTTTGTAAACGTTTGGCTTAAATCGCAAAAAAGATGAAACGTTTGGATTTGTTTTGAAACGTTTCTAAACGTTTGGCTTAAATCTCTAAAAAGGTGAAATGTTTGGATTTGTTTCGTAACGTTTGTAAACGTTTGTCTTAGATCGCTAAAAAGGTAAAACGTTTTAAACGTTTGTCTTAAATCTCTTAAAAGGTGAAACGTTTGGATTTGTTTCGCAACGTTTGTAAACTTTAGGCTTAAATCGCTAAAAAGAGGAAATGTTTGGATTTGATTCGTAACATTTGTAAACGTTTGGCTTAAATCGCTAAAAAGATGAAACGTTTGGATTTGTTTTGTAACGTTTCTAAACGTTTGGCTTAAATCGCTAAGAAGGTGAAACGTTTGGATTGGTTTCGTAACTGTTTAAACGTTTGGCTTAAATCGATAAAAAGGTGAAAAGCATAGATTTCTTTTGTAACGTTTGTAAACGTTTAGCTTTCATCGCTAAAAAGGGGAAACGTTTGGATTGGTTTCGTTACATTTTAAACGTTTGGCATATATCGCTAAAAAGGTGAAACGTTTGGATTTGTTTCGTAACGTTTTTAAATGTTTGGCTTATATCGCTAAAAAGGTAAAACGTTTGGATTTGTTTCGTAACGTTTGTAAACGTTTGGCTTAAATCGCTACAAAGGTAAAATGTTTGGATTTGTTTCTTAGCATTTGTAAACGTATGGCTTAAATCGCTAAAAAGGTGAAACGTTTGGATTTGTTTCGTAACGTTTGTAAACTTTAGGCTTACATCGCTAAAAAGAGGAAACATTTGGATTTGTTTCGTAACGTTTGTAAACGTTTGGCATAAATCGCAAAAAAGATGAAACGTTTGGATTTGTTTCGTAACGTTTGTAAATGTTTGTCTTAAATCGCTAAAAAAAGGTGAAACGTTTGGATTCGTTTCGAAACGTTTCTAAACGTTTTGCTTAAATAGCTAAAAAGTTGAAACGTTTGGATTGGTTTCGTAACGTTTTAAACGTTAGGCTTAAATCGATAAAAAGGTGAAAAGTATGGATTTGTTTTGTAACGTTTGTAAACGTTTAGCTTACAACGGTAAAAAGATGAAAACTTTGGATTGGTTTCGTAACATTTTAAACGTTTGGCTTATATCGCTAAAAAGGGGAAACGTTTGGATTTGTTTCGTAACGTTTTTAAACGTTTGGCATAAATCTCTAAAAATGTAAACCGTTTGGATTTGATTCGTAACGTTCTTAAACGTTTGGCTTAAATCGCTAAAAAGGTGAAACGTTTGGATTTGTTTCATAACGTTTGTAAATGTCTGGCTTAAATCGCTTAAAAGGTATATAGTTTGGATTTGTTTTGCAACGTTTTAAACGTTTGGATTGGTTTTGAAGCGTTTAAACGTTTTTCTTAAATCGCTAAAAAGGGGAAACGTTTGGATTTGTTTCGTAACGTTTGTAAACGTTTCGTTTAAATCGCTAAAAAAATGAAACGTTTGGATTTATTTCGTAACGTTAGTAAACATTTGGCTTAAATCGCTAAAACAGAGAAATATATTGATTTGTTTTGTAACATTATGAACGTTTGGGTTTATCCGTAACATTTTTAATGTTTGGCTTAAATCGCTAAAAAGGTGAAACATTTGGATTTGTTTCGTAACGTTTGTAAACGTTTGGTTTAAATCGCTAATAACGTAAAACGTTTGGATTTATTTCGTAACGTTTGTAAACATTTGGCTTAAATTGCTAAAACGGAGAAATGTTTAGATTTGTTTTGTCACATTTTAAACATTTTGATTTATTTCGTAATGTTTTAAACGTTTGACTTAAATCGCTAAAAAGGTAAAACGTTTGGATTTGTTTCTTAACATTTGTAAAGGTTTGGCTTAAATAGCTAAAAAGGCGTAACGTTTGTTTTGTTTTCGGAACGTTTTAATTGTTTGGCTTAAATCGCTAAAATGGGGAAACGTTTGGATTAGTTTCGTACTGTTTGTAAACGTTTGCTTAAATCGCTATAAAGGTGAAACGTATGGATTTGTGTCGTAACATTTTAAACGTTTGGCTTAAATCGCTAAAAAGAGGAAACTTTTGGATTTGATTCGTAACGTTTGTAAACGTTTGGCTTAAATCGCAAAAAAGATAAAACGTTTGGATTTGTTTTGAAACGTTTCTAAACGTTTGGCTTAAATCTCTAAAAAGGTGAAATGTTTGGATTTGTTTCGTAACGTTTGTAAACGTTTGTCTTAGATCGCTAAAAAGGTAAAACGTTTTAAACGTTTGTCTTAAATCTCTTAAAAGGTGAAACGTTTGGATTTGTTTCGCAACGTTTGTAAACTTTAGGCTTAAATCGCTAAAAAGAGGAAATGTTTGGATTTGATTCGTAACGTTTGTAAACGTTTGGCTTAAATCGCTAAAAAATGAAACGTTTGGATTTGTTTTGTAACGTTTCTAAACGTTTGGCTTAAATCGCTAAGAAGGTGAAACGTTTGGATTGGTTTCGTAACGGTTTAAACGTTTGGCTTAAATCAATAAAAAGGTGAAAAGCATGGATTTCTTTTGTAACGTTTGTAAACGTTTAGCTTTCATCGCTAAAAAGGGGAAACGTTTGGATTGGTTTCGTTACATTTTAAACGTTTGGCATATATCGCTAAAAAGGTAAAACGTTTGGATTTGTTTCGTAACGTTTTTAAACGTTTGGCTTATATCGCTAAAAGGGTAAAACGTTTGGATTTGTTTCGTAACGTTTGTAAACGTTTGGCTTATATCGCTAAAAAGGTGAAACGTTTGCATTTGTTTTCTAACATTTGTAAACTTTTGGCTTCAATCACTAAAAATTTGTAAACGTTTGGCTAATATTGCTAAAAAGGTGAAACGTTTGGATTTGTTTCGTAAAGTTTTAACGTTTGGATTGGTTTCGAAATGTTTTAAACGTTTGGCTTAGATCGCTAAAAAGGGGAAATGTTTGGATTTGTTTCGTAAAGTTTGTAAACATTTGGCATAAATCACTAAAAATGGGAAACGTTTGGATTTGTTTCGTAACGTTTGTAAACGTTTGGCTTAAATCGCTTAAAAGGGGAAACGTTTGGATTTGTTTCGTAATGTTTGTAAACGTTTGGTTTAAATCGCTAAAAAAGTGAAACGTTTGGATTTATTTCGTAACGTTAGTAAACATTTGGCTTAAATCGTTAAAACAGGTAAATATATGGATTAGTTTTGTAACATTTTCAACGTTTGGATTTATCCGTAACGTTTTAAACGTTTGGCTTAAATCGCAAAAAAGGTGAAACGTTTGGATTTTTTCGTAATGTTTGTAAACGTTTGGTTTAAATTGCTAAAAACGTGAAATGTTTGGATTTATTTCATAACGTTTGTAAACATTTGGCTTAAATTGCTAAAATGGAGAATGTTTGGATTTGTTTTGTAACATTTTAAACATTTGGCTTAAATCGCTGAAAAGGTGAAACGTTTGGATTTGTTTCGTAACGTTTGTAAACGTTTGGCTTAGATCGCTAATAAGGCGGAACGTTTGTTTTGTTTTCGGAACGTTTTAAACGTTTGGCTTAAATTGCTAAAATGCTGAAACGTTTGGATTAGTTTCATACTGTTTGTAAACGTATGCTTAAATCGCTAAAAAGGTGAAACGTATGGATTTGTTTCGCAACGTTTTAAACGTTTGGCTTAAATCGCTAAAAAGAGGAAAAGTTTGGATTTGTTTCGTAACGTTTGTAAACGTTTGGGTTAAATCGCTAAAAAGATGAAACGTTTGGATTTATTTTGTCACGTTTCTAAACGTTTGGCTTAAATCGCTAAAAAGGTGAAATGTTTGGATTTGTTTCGTAACGTTTGTAAACGTTTGTCTTAAATCACTAAAAAGGTAAAACGTTTGGATTGGTTTTGTAACGTTTTAAACGTCTGGCTTAAATCGCTAAAAAGGTAATACGTTTGGATTTGTTTCGTAACGTTTGTAAACTTTAGGCTTAAATCGCTAAAAAGAGGAAACGTTTAGATTTGTTTCATAACGTTTGTAAACGTTTGGGTTAAATCGCTAAAAAGATGAAACGCTTGGATTTGTTTTGTAACGTTTCTAAACATTTTGCTTAAATCGCTAAAAAGGTGAAACGTTTGGATTGGTTTCGTAACATTTTAAACGTTTGGCTTAAATTGATAAAAAGGTGAAAAGTATGGATTTGTTTTATAATGTTTGTAAACGTTTAGCTTACATCGCTAAAAAGGTGAAACGTTTGGATTGGTTTCATAACATTTTAAATGTTTAGCTTACATTGCTAAAAAGGGGAAACGTTTGGATTTGTTTCGTAACGTTGTTAAACGTTTGGCTTAAATTGCTAAAAAGGGGAAACGTTTGGATTTGTTTCATAACATTTGTAAACGTCTGGCTTAAATCGCTAAAAGGGTGAAACGTTTGGATTTGTTTCATAACGTTTTAAACGTTTGGATTGGTTTCGAAACGTTTTAAACGTTTGGCTTAAATCGCTAAAAAGGGGAAACGTTTGGATTTGTTTCGTAAAGTGTGTAAACGTTTGGCTTATATCGCTAAAAATGGGAAACGTTTGGATTTGTTTCGTAAAGTTTGTAAACGTTTGGCTTAAATCGCTAAAAAGGGGAAACGTTTGGATTTGTTTCGTAACGTTTGTAAACGTTTGGTTTAAATCGCTAAAAAAGGGAAACGTTTGGATTTATTTCGTAATATTAGTAAACATTTGGCTTAAATTTCTAAAATTGAAAAATATATGGATTTGTTTTGTAACATTTTCAACGTTTGAATTTATCCGTAACGTTTTCAGCGTTTGGCTTAAATCGCTAAAAAGGTGAAACGTTTGGATTTGTTTCGTAACGTTTGTAAACGTTTGGTTTAAATCGCTAAAAACGTGAAACATATGGATTTATTTCGTAAAGTTTGTAAACATTTGGTTTAAATTGCTAAAACAGAGAAATATTTGAATTTGTTTTGTAACATTTTAAATATTTGGATTTATTTCGTAATGTTTTAAACGTTTGACTTAAATCGCTAAAAAGGTGTAATGTTTGGATTTGTTTCGTAACGTTTGTAAACGTTTGGCTTAAATCGCTAAAAAGGCGAAACGTTTAAAACGTTTGGCTTAAATCGCTAAAATGGTGAAACGTTTGGATTAGTTTCGTACTTTTTGTAAACGTTTGCTTAAATCGCTAAAAAGGTGAAACGTATGGATTTGTTTCGTAACGTTCTAAACGTTTGGCTTAAATTTTTAAAAAGAGTAAACGTTTGGATTTGTTTCGTAACTTTTGTAAACGTTTGGCTTATATCACTAAAAAGATGAAACATTTGGATTTGTTTTGTAACGTTTCTAAACGTTTGGCATAAATCGCTAAAAAGGTGAAATGTTTGGATTTGTTTCGTAACGTTTATCTTAAATTGCTAAAAAGGAAAAACGTTTTGATTGGTTTTGTAACATTTTAAACGTTTGGCTTAAATCGCTAAAAATGTGAAACGTTTGGATTTGTTTCGTAACGTTTGTTAACTTTAGGCTTAAATCGTTAAAAAGAGGAAACGTTTGGATTTGTTTCGTAACGTTTGTAAATGTTTGGCTTAAATCGCTAAAAAGATGAAATTTTTTGGATTGGTATTGTAACGTTTCTAAACGTTTGGCTCAAATCGCTAAAAAGGTGAAACGTTTGGATTGGTTTCGAAACGTTTTAAACGTTAGGCTTAAATCGATAAAAAGGTAAAAAGTATGGATTTGTTTTGTAACGTTTGTAAACGTTTAGCTTACAACGCTAAAAAGATGAAACCTTTGGATTGGTTTCGTAACATTTTAAACGTTTGGCTTATTTCGCTAAAAAGGGGAAACGTTTGGATTTGTTTCGTAACGTTTTTAAACGTTTGGCTTAAATCGCTAAAAAGGTAAACCGTTTGGATTTGATTCGTAACGTTTGTAAACGTTTGGCTTAAATCGTTAAAAAGGTGAAACGTTTGGATTTGTTTCATAACGTTTGTAAACGTCTGGCTTAAATCGCTAAAAAGGTAAATAGTTTGGATTTGTTTTGTAACGTTTTAAACGTTTGGATTGGTTTCGAAGCGTTTAAAACGTTTTGCTTAAATCGCTAAAAAGGGGAAACGTTTGGATTTGTTTCGTAAAGTTTGTAAATGTTTGGCTTAAATCGCTAAAAATGGGAAATGTTTGGATTTGTTTCGTAACGTTTGTAAACGTTTGGCTTAAATCGCTAAAAAGGGGAAACGTTTGGATTTTTTTCGTAACGTTTGTAAACGTTTGGTTTAAATCGCTAAAAAGGTGAAACGTTTGGATTTATTTCGTAACGTTAGTAAACATTTGGCTTAAATCGCTAAAACAGAGAAATATATTGATTTGTTTTGTAACATTATGAACGTTTGGTTTTATCCGTAACATTTTTAACGTTTGGGTTAAATCGCTAAAAAGTGAAACGTTTGGATATGTTTCGTAACGTTGTTAATGTTGGTTTAAATCACTAATAACGTGAAACGTTTGGATTTATTTCGTAAAGTTTGTAAACATTTGGCTTAAATTGCTAAAACGGAGAAATGTTTATATTTGTTTTGTCACATTTTAAACATTTTGATTTATTTCGTAATGTTTTAAACGTTTGACTTAAATCGCTAAAAAGGTGAAACGTTTGGATTTGTTTCGTAACGTTTGTAAACGTTTGGCTTAAATCGCTAAAAAGGCGAAACATTTATTTTGTTTTCGTAACATTTTAAACGTTTGGCTTAAATCGCTAAAATGGTGAAACGTTTGGATTAGTTCGTACTGTTTGTAAACGTTTGCTTAAATCGCTAAAAAGGTGAAACGTATGGATTTGTTTCGTAACGTTTTAAACGTTTGGCTTAAATCGCTAAAAAGAAGAAACGTTTGGATTTGTTTCGTAACGTTAGTAAATGTTTGGCTTAAATCGCTAAAAATGGGAAATGTTTGGATTTTTTTCGTAACGTTTGTGAACGTTTGGCTTAAATCTCTAAAAAGGGGAAACGTTTGGATTTGTTTCGTAACGTTTGTAAACGTTTGGTTTAAATCGCTACAAAAGTGAAACGTTTGGATTTATTTCGTAACGTTAGTAAACATTTGGCTTAAATCGCTAAAACAGAGAAATATATTGATTTGTTTTGTAACATTATGAACGTTTGGTTTTATCCGTAACATTTTTAACGTTTGGCTTAAATCGCTAAAAAGTGAAACGTTTGGATTTGTTTCGAAACGTTGTTAACGTTTGGTTTAAATCACTAATAACGTGAAACGTTTGGATTTATTTCGTAAAGTTTGTAAACATTTGGCTTAAATTGCTAAAACAGAGAAATGTTTATATTTGTTTTGTCACATTTTAAACATTTTGATTTATTTCGTAATGTTTTAAACATTTGACTTAAATCGCTAAAAAGGTGAAACGTTTGGATTTGTTTCGTAACGTTTGTAAACGTTTGGCATAAATCGCTAAAAAGGCGAAACATTTATTTTGTTTTCGTAACATTTTAAACGTTTGGCTTAAATCGCTAAAATGGTGAAACGTTTGGATTAGTTCGTACTGTTTGTAAACGTTTGCTCAAATCGCTAAAAAGGTGAAACGTATGGATTTGTTTCGTAACGTTTTAAACGTTTGGCTTAAATCGCTAAAAAGAAGAAACGTTTGGATTTTTTTCGTAATATTTGTAAACGTTTGGCATAAATCGCTAAAAAGATGAAACGTTTGGATTTGTTTTGTAGCGTTTCTAAACGTTTGGCTTAAATCGCTAAAAAGGTGAAATATTTGGATTTGTTTTGTAGCGTTTCTAAACGTTTGGATTTTTTTCGTAACGTTTGTAAACATTTGTCTTAAATCGCTAAAAAGGTAAAAACGTTTGGATTGGTTTTGTAACGTTTTAAAAGTTTGGCTTAAATTGCTAAAAAGGTGAAACGTATGGATTTGTTTCGTAACATTTGTAAACTTTAGGCTTAAATCGCTGAAAAGAAGAAATGTTTGTATTTGTTTCGTAACGTTTGTAAACGTTTGGCTTAAATCGCAAAAAAAGATGAAACATTTGGATTTGTTTCGTAACGTTTGTAAATGTTTGTCTTATATCGCTAAAAAGGGGAAACGTTTGGATTGGTTTTGTAACGTTTTAAACGTTTGGCTTTAATCGCTAAAAAGGTGAAATGTTTGGATTTGATTCGTAAATTTAGTAAATGTTTGTCTTAAATCGCTAAAAAGGTGAAACGTTTGGATTGGTTTCGTAACGTTTATAAACGTTTGCTTAAATCGCTAAATAATTGAAACTTTTGGATTTGTTTCGTATCTTTTTAAACCTTTGGATTGGTTTCGTAACATTTTAAACATTTGGATTGGTTTCATAATGGTTCAAACGTTTGGATTTGTTTTGTAATGTTTTAAACATTTGGATTTGTTTCGTAAAGTTTGTAAACGTTTGGCCTAAATTGCTAATAATGTGAAACGTTTGGAATTAATTCCTAACGTTTGTAAACGTTTGGTTTAAATCGCTAAAAACATGAAACGTTTGGATTTATTTTGTAACTTTTGTTAACATTTGGCTTAAATCGCTAAAACGGAGAAATGTTTGGATTTGTTTTGTAACATTTTAAACGTTTGGATTTATTTCGTAACATTTTAAAGATTTGGCTAAAATCGCTAAAAAGGTTAAACGTTTGGATTTTCTTCGTAACATTTCTAAATGTTTGGCATAAATCGCTAAAAAGGTGAAACGTTTGGATTTGTTTCTTAACCTTTGTAAACGTTTAGCTTAAATAGCTAAAAATGTGAAATGTTTGGATTTGTTTTGTAACGTTTGTAATCATTTGGCTTAAATCACTAAAAAGGTGAAAACTTTGGATTTGTTTCGTAACATTTGTAAACATTTGGTTTAAATCGCAAAAAACGTGAAACGTTTGGATTTATTTCGTAATGTTTGTAAACATTTGGCTTAAATTGCTAAAACGGAGAAATGTTTGGATTTGTTTTGTAACATTTTAAACATTTGGATTTATTTCGTAACGTTTTAAACGTTTGACTTAAATCGCTAAAAAGGTGAAACGTGTGGATTTGTTTTGTAACGTTTGTAAACGTTAGGCTTAAATCGCTAAAAAGGCGAAACGTTTGTATTGTTTTCGTAACGTTTTAAACGTTTGGCTTAAATCGATAAAAAGGTGAAACGTTTGGATTAGTTTCGTAACGTTTGTAAACGTTTGGCTTAAGACGCTAAAAAGGTGAAACGTATGGATTTGTTTCGTAACTTTTTAAACGTTTTGCTAAAATTGCTAAAAAGAGGAAACGTTTGAATTTGTTTCGTAACGTTTGTAAACATTTGGCTTAAATCGCTAAAAAGATGAAACGTTTGGATTTGTTTTGTAACGTTTCTAAACGTTTGGCTTAAATCGCTTAAAAAGTGAAACGTTTGGATTTGTTTCGTAAAGTTTGTAAACTTTTGTCTTAAATCGCTAAAAAGGTGAAACGTTTGGATTGGTTTTGCAACTTTTTAAACGTTTGACTTAAATAGCTAAAAAGGTGAAACGTTTGGATTTATTTCGTAGCGTTTGTAAACATTTGGTTTAAATCGCTAAAAACGTGAAATGTTTGGATTTATTTCGAAACTTTTGTAAACATTTGGCTTATATCGCTAAAACGGAGAAATGTTTGGATTTGTTTTGTAACATTTTAAACGTTTGGATTTATTTTGTAACTGTAATATCCCGTAAAATTTTAAAATTTAAGTTGCGAGTTCCGGTAACAAATAGGTTGTTTACGTAATTTAAACTTGTTTTGTGATTAGATTCGAAAATGGTTTAATTGTAGTCCGGGTTTCGGAAGGGGTTAATTGAAGTCCGGGTTTCGAAAATATATATATAAAAAAAATAAAAAATAAAAAAGGTCCGGGTTGAGTTTCGGTCCAACCAGAATTGGTTGGACCAGGTCTCGTTGAACCGAGACCTGGTCTCGTACGAGACCTGCGTTTTTTAGCAGGTCTCGTTCGAGACCCACAGGTCTCGTTCGAGACCCACAGGTCTCGTTCGAGACCCACAGGTCTCGTTCGAGACCCACAGGTCTCGTTCGAGACCCACAGGTCTCGTTCGAGACCCACATGTCTCGTACGAGACCTGTTCATAATAGCAGGTCTCGTTCGAACTAACCCTAGCCGTCATCCTTTTCCTTTTTCGCTGAGAAATCATCGATAAAAATCCTTCCGAAGTTGCTGCCATAGGTAAGTTTTTGAATCCTTTAAATTCTGTTTTGGCTGAAAATGACCCTTTCGTTTTCTGGATCGTTCGAATGTTATTTTCAGTTCCGAAACATTCCAGTCGAAGAAGACTCACGTATCTACAAATCCCAATTTTCGTCTCGTAAAACGGTACGTTATATTTCTCGTATCAATCGCCGCCGTTTTACCGTTTTCAAGAAATTTCTGTTTTGATATTAAATCGACTTCTTGGGATTTCAATTCGTTTGGCAGCCGTTTGGAGGTCGAAATCAATTCTGTTTGTTTCCCGTGGAAGTAGAATCACGCCTCTACGTTTCTACACCTTTCGTTTGTCAAACGGTACGTAAACGAACTCGTATTAATCGCCGCCGTCTCGCCGTATTCTTTTCTTTTAACTGTGAATGTTGATTATGTTTACTGCCAATCCTATTACTCATTTTAGACTATGAATTTGATATCTTAATGATTATAGTATCTGGTATTATGGGTTGTTAATTGTTAACACTTAACTTGTGAATTTTGTCGTCGTTGTTGTCTGTGCTCGTGTGATATTGATAATGTTGGTTTCGTAGTTTTTGTCAATCATTCTTTATGATTTCAGTTTCCTCTTTTTGGTTTTTGGCATGACTCCTAGAATCATGTTTAAGGTATTGTTCTTGAATGTTAATCTAGATGGTAATGAATCAATAATTGATGAATTCTTAAGCTTCGTTTGGTGAGTTTGATTACTGTTATATGCTAAGTTTGAGTTATGTATATAGGTTGAAGGTGATGATGTGGTTGTGTTTAATTGGCTGCCTTATTTTGCTTTTGGTTAAAGACTCTTTTACATCCTTAAATTGTTTTGTCTAAAAACTTTTAATTCCTTAAGTTATTAATTGCTGCTTTTAAAATTAATTTTAATTTTAATCTACGAAAGTGATTTCGACTTATTTATTTAGCGGTTTAAATAATATTATTTATAATTTGAAATTTACTTTGGGCATTAATATTTTCAGTCTAAATTAAATATTAACTTTATTATAGTTTATATATAGTTTTATATATTGACTATATTTATAAAGTATTGTGGATTTTATTTAAATTGAAAGTTTGTCAAATTAATTATATGAACTCAATAAGCTTGATTTATTTACGGCATTATAATTTAAGTGAGATTGTGTTTCTCTGTGATTCTATCTGAATTATTATTTGTGCTAGTCCTACGTGGTGTCTAGTATTCTTAGAGTTAGAGGTTGGAGCGATTTTAACGTATGATTTATTTTTAGACTCTTCGACTACTCGCGCTCCGGAGTCGAACCAGGTTTAGCTGTTTGCCGAAGTTTCACGTGGATAAGCAAGCAGTGAGTTTGTAGTGCTATTTACCGCTATATTAAGTACCGCATCGTATTTTAATATTATAAATGTTTGTGAACTGTTTTTTTTTTTGGATTATGGATCTAGATTGAAACGAGCTACTCGATAGGCTTGTATCGAGACAGTGTGCACCGGTAAGTACTCTGGGAAACGGCAGACTAATGTCTTACTTACGCTGGTATATATATATGACGAGGATTTGTTCCCGTCCGCTCTGGGTTTATCGGTATGCTATGTCATACTTACGCAGGGATCATTTCAATACTGTTTTCCATAATCATACTATATTAGTATAAACTGTTTTGATTTAAGGGTTTAAAAATTAATGAATGTAAATAATATTGCGAACTCAACTCAGTATATCTGACCCCGTTGTTTTCCCAAATTTTCCAGGTTTATGATTTGAAAGCTGGTCCACTCCGATTCTTTTGTTTCTTCGGAGGTTTTTATGTTATTTAACTAGTTACTGTTTTCGAACTCTTAGACCGCAGTAGAACTAGTTATTTATTACATTTGATACTACACATTGGGATTGTCGATATATTCGATTATTTATATTTGGCATGATCACTCTGGATTACGATATTGTTATATATAAGGCATGCTGTTGAACATTTAAGACATTTAAGTTATTTATATTAGAACTGTAATATAAATTGCTAGACCTAGGTTGGAGTCTCGGTTGCCCCCGAGCAGTTTTCTGCAGGTTTAAATGTTTATTTGATTTCCGCGAGGCTTGCTACGGGTTTTCGTACAACCATACCCATACCCTAGCGCCGGTCACGATTCATGAAATTGGGTCGTGACAGTTACATTTTAAAGATTTGGCTTAAATCGGTAAAAAGGTGAAACGTTTGGATTTCTTTCGTAAGATCTGCAAACGTTTGGCTTAAATCGCTAAAAAGATGAAACGTTTGGATTGGTTTCGTAACGTTTGTAAACATTTGGCTCAAATCGCTAAAAATTTGAAACGTTTGGATTTGTTTCTTAACATTTGTAATCGTTTGGCTTAAATCCCTAAAAAGGTGAAACGTTTGGATTTGTTTCGTAACGTTTGTAAACATTTGGTTTAAATCGCTAAAAAGGTGAAAAGTTTGGATTGGTTTCGTAACGTTTGTAAACTTTTGGCTTAAATCGCTAAAAAGGTAAAACGTTTGGATTGGTTTTGTAACATTTTAAACGTTTGGCTTAAATCGCTAAAAAGGTAAAAAGTGTGAATTTATTTAGTAACGTTTGTAAATGTTTGGCTTACATCGCTAAAAGATGAAACGTTTGGATTGGTTTCGTAACGTTTTAAATGTTTGGATTTGTTTCATAACATTTTAAATGTTTGGATTTGTTTCGTAAAGTTTGTAAACGTTTGACTTAAATCGCTAATAAGGTGAAACGTTTGGATTTATTTCGTAACGTTTGTAAAAGTTTGGTTTAAATCGTTAAAAACGTGAAACGTTTGGATTTATTTCCTAACTTTTGTAAACATTTGGCTTAAATCGCTAAAACAGAGAAATGTTTGGATTTTTTTGTAACATTTTAAACGTTTGGATTTATTTCGTAACATTTTAAAAATTTGGCTTAAATCGCTTAGAAGGGGAAACATTTGAATTTCATTCGTAACATTTGCAAACGTTTGGCTTAAAAAGGTTAAACGTTTGGATTTGTTTCGTAACGTTTGTAAACGTTTCGCTTAAATCGCTAAAAATGTGAAACGTTTGGATTTGTTTTGTAACGTTTCTAATCGTTTGGCTTAAATCGCTAAAAAGGTGAATCGTTTGGATTTGTTTTGTAACGTTTGTAAATGTTTGGTTTAAATCGCTAAAAAGGTGAAACGTTTGGATTGGTTTCATAATGTTTTAAATGTTTGGTTTATATTGCTAAAAAGGTGAAAAGTGTGGATTTATTTAGTAACGTTTAGCTTACGTCGCTAAAAAGATGAAACATTTGGATTGGTTTCGAAACGTTTAAACGTTTGAATTTGTTTCTTAACGTTTTCAACGTTAGGATTTGTTTCGTATAGTTTGTAAATATTTGGCTTAAATCGCTAATAAGGTGAAACGTTTGGATTTATTTCGTAACGTTTGTAAACGTTTGGTTTAAATCACTAAAAACGTGAAACATTTGGATTTATTTCGTAAGTTTTGTAAACATTTGGCTTAAATCGCTAAAACGGGGAAATGTTTATATTTGTTTTTGTCACGACCAAAAATATTGAGCCGCAACCGGCGCTAGGGAACGGGAGTGGTAGCTCCGGAACCCGTAGAAAGCCTTAAATCACTATAAATTTTTCGCAAATAATAAACAAATCACAATAAACAACGGAAGCAAATATACATATATAATACATAAACCCATATTCACACTAACTGTTTTGTTATCCTCGCGGGCTCTAATTACCGTACCTCGTACGAACTGGCCTCGCGGTACTATATAGATCAGTTAGTGAAACACAACATATCACCGACATCTGGTGCCGTGAATGAAACATAAAACACGTAGCCTATCAAAACATATAAACAAGACAGCAAGTAATATATAGACTCAAAATGTACTGCTGTCTAGGCTACGACTCTGTCAACACGGGACCACTACTGCAGCATTCACAGAAGTCAGATACTAAACATATACAACTGACTTCTGGACTTCAAAATTGGCCTCTAGCTAGGTCCACATACTAAGTACCTGAAAGACATCAAAGGTGAGGGGTCAGTATTTGAGAAAATACTGAGTGAGTTGACATTTACTAACGGTATTAATATAAAAACATAGCATCGCATTTTAAGAAATCAATAATATAAAACATATAAACATGTATTCGATCCATACTAAACTAATATCCTAGCATGCGACACATCTCTCGAATAATCATTTATCATTCAACCCAATCGTACATTTCAAGTTGTGAGTCCAACTCACTGGTGGGCCCAGCCCACTAGATACGGGAACTTCCAGACTACACCGTAGCCGAGTTCACTCTCATATCCAATTCATATCATATCATACATATCTAATCATTTCTCAAATGCAAACACACTAGACTGACTCAATACTGGTGATCACACAACCTATTGACACCCAATAGGTAGCTACTTTCTTCGGATCGCATACTAGTTCTCGTATATACTTGATAGAAACATATAACATTTAATCAAATCATATAACATGCGATGCGTAAAAACATTATACATATCTATATAAAATAACTTTTATTTATAATACACGAAAGTAAAGTGCAACTCACACTGACCGCAATCCAATCAATAATGTGGTCGACGAAGTGATATGCCCTCGCTGTCCCACGTCTACTGACCTCTCTGCTCGCTGACCTCTCTGCTCGCTGACACGTCTGATAAATAATTAACGTTTAATGATTAGACATTAATCTCGTATTCCTATACGTATAATACTTTTAAGTTTTAGGGTTTAGTTTCATTTCGATGAAGTTTCAAGGAGTTTTCAGGACAATGCGCAGGTGATGCCTACACACTGACACTGTTTAGTAAAACGACGATCTCTCCTAAATGAACCGTTGGATCGAGATGAAATTTGACAGAGGCGTTCCTAAAAGGCAAATCTATAAACTGACCGTTGGGATTTTGAATCTGCCAAGTTTCGGGTAGTGTGCGAACGCACACAATGAGTGTGCAAACGCTTACCCTAAAACTCAGGGAGTGTGCGAACGCACACTCAATGTGTGCGAACGCACACTCGTGACAGCCCCCGGAAAGTCGTTTTCTGAGACTTTTTAACCATCCCGACGTGCTATATATTCAACTATACAAAACCCGCATCTCGGTTTTCATTAAAACGCTATAATAACTTCAAAAACGTTAAATTCAAACTTAATATCTAATCTTACAAAAACAGCCCCAAAACCTACTATTTTCGCACCATATATCAACCTCTTACCTCTTTTTGATGCCCGAAGAGGATAGAGCCTTCAATTCCGAAGAGATCGCCGCAAAAATCGCTCGAATCGGACGTCGAACGGCAAAACGGCGGCGAAACGACGATATCGATCGATTTCTCTCAATTTCTCTCGAACTCTCTCTGCCTCTCTAATTCATATTTTCTTTCTTTATATTTCTTGGCTAAAGTGCCATTTTGATCCTTGTTCTTTTAGTTTATTATCATTTATCTTTTAAACTTTTCTTTTATTCAATTTAATCCAAAACTAAATCAATAACTTCTTAAATTATTACCTTTACGTATTATTTATATCTGATAAATAATACAAAGCTCGATATTAATATTTTCCCGTCAAAACCTAAAACTTCTGTTTTCGACACCAAGTGGCTAAATTACCACTTTGGTCCCTGTACCTTATTTTGTACCTTTCTTGACATTTTTTTCCTTTTAATTCCAATTCTAACTTTTGAATTGAAATATAATATTAAATTCTCCGCACTAATCTTTTCCAAAACCGACCTACTAAAACTTATTTATCTTAATCTTATCGGAAAACTTTCCGATAACGCCACTCTGGCGAGTCCAAACTGGACACGTGGTCCAATTAGATAATTAAAAATTTTGGGGTATTATAGTTTTGTAACATTTTAAACGTTTGGATTTATTTCGTAACATTTTAAAGATTTGGCTTAAATCGCTAAAAAGGTGAAACGTTTGTATTTCTTTCGAAACATTTGTAAACGTTTTGCTTAAATCGCTAAAAATGTGAAATGTTTGGATTTGTTTCGTAACGTTTGTAAACGTTTGGCTTAAATCGCTAAAAATGGGAAACGTTTGGATTTGTTTCGTAACGTTTCTAATCAGCTTAAATCGCTAAAAAGGGAAAACGTTTGGATATGTTTCGTAACATTTGTAAACGCTTTGTTTAAATCGCTAAAAAGGTGAAAAGTTTGGATTTGTTTGCTAACGTTTGTAAACGTTTGGCTTAAATCGTTAAATATGTGAAACGTTTGGATTGGTTTCGTAACGTTTTAAACGTTTGGCTTAAATAGCTAAAAAGGTGAAAAGTGTGAATTTGTTTAGTAACGTTTGTAAACGTTTGGCTTACGTCGCTAAAAAGATGAAACGTTTGGATTGGCTTCGTAACGGTTTAAACATTTGGCTTAAATCGCTAAAAGGGTGAAACGTTTGGATTTGTTTCGTAATGTTTGTAAACGTTTGGCTTAAATCGCTAAAAATGGGAAACGTTTGGATTTGTTTCCCAATGTTTGTAAATGTTTTACTTAAATCGCTAAAAAGGGGAAACGTTTGGATTTGTTTCATAACGTTTTTAAACGTTTGGTTTAAATCGCTAAAAAAGTGAAACGTTTGGATTTATTTCGTAACGTTTGTAAACATTTGGCTTAAATCGCCAAAACGGAGATATATTTGGATTTGTTTTGTAGCATTTTAAAGGTTTGGATTTACTTCGTAACATTTTAAACGTTTGGCTTAAATCGCTAAAAAGGGGAAACGTTTGGATTTGTTTCGTAACATTTGTAAATATTTGGCTTAAATCGCTAAAAAGGCGAAACGTTTGTATTGTTTTCGTAACGTTTTAAGCGTTTGGCTTAAATCGCTAAAAAGGTGAAACGTTTGGATTAGTTTCGTAACGTTTGTAAACGTTTGCTTAAATCGCTAAAAAGGTGAAATGTTTGGATTAGTTTCGTAACGTTTGTAAACGTTTGCTTAAATCGCTAAAAGGGTGAAACGTTTGGATTTGTTTCGTAACGTTTGTAAACGTTTGGTTTAAATCGCTAAAAACGTGAAATGTTTGGATTTATTTCGTAATGTTTGTAAACATTTGGCTTAAATTGATAAAACGGAGAAATGTTTGGATTAGTTTTATAACATTTTAAATGTTTGGATTTATTTCGTAACATTTTAAAGGTTTGGCTTAAATCGCTAAAAAGGAGAAACGTTTGGATTTTTTTCCTAACATTTGTAAACGCTTGGCTTAACGCTAAAAAAGTGAAACGATGGTATTGTTTCCGTAATGTTTTAAATGTTTGGCTTAAATCGCTGAAAAGGTGAAACGTTTGGATTAGTTTCGTAACGTTTGTAAACGTTTGCTTGAATCGGTAAAAAGGTGAAACATTTGCATTTTTTTCGTATCGTTTTAAACATTTAGATTAGTTTCGTAAAATTTTAAACGTTTGGATTGGTTTCGTAACGTTTTACACGTTTGGATTTGTTTCGTAACGTTTTAAACGTTTGGATTTGTTTCATAACGTTTGTAAACGTTTGGCTTAAATCGCTAAAAACGGGAAACATTTGGATTTGTTTCGTAACTTTTCCAAACGTTTGGCTTAAATCGCTTAAAAGGTAAATCGTTTGGATTTCTTTCGTAACGTTTGTATACGTTAGGCTTAAATTGCTAAAAAGGTGAAACATTTGGATTGGTTTCGTAACGTTTTAAACTTTTGACTTAAATCGCTAAAAAGGTGAAACTTTTGGATTTGTTTCGTAATGATTGTAAACGTTTGGCTTAAATAGCTAAAAATGTGAAACGTTTGGATTTGTTTTGTAACGTTTGTAATATTTTGGCTTATATCGCTAAAAAGGTGAAACGTTTGGATTTGTTTCGTATCGTTTGTAAACGTTTGGTTTAAATCACTAAAAAGGTGAAACAATTGGATTGGTTTCGTAACGTTTTAAACGTTTGGCTTAAATCACTAAAAAGGTGAAAAATATGGATTTGTTTTATAACGTTTGTAAACGTTTGGCATAAATCGCTAAAAAGGTGAGTCAATTGGATTGGTTTCGTAACGTTTTAAACGTTTGGCTTAAATCGCTAAAAAGGTGAAAAGTATGGATTTGTTTTGTAACGTTTGTAAACATATGGCTTAAATCGCTAAAAAGGTGAAACGTTTGGATTGGTTTTGTAACGTTTTAAACGTTTGGCTTAAATCGCTAAAAAGGTGAAACGTTTTTATTGTTTTCGTAACGTTGTAAATGTTTGGCTTAAATAGCTAAAAAGGTGAAATGTTTGTAAACATTTGTTTAAATCGCTAGAAAAGTGAAACATTTGGATTTGTTTGGTATCATTTGAAACGTTTGGATTGGTTTCGCGACATTTTAAACTTTTTCATTGGTCTCTTAACGTTTTACAAGTTTTGATTTGTTTCGTAACGTTTTAAACATTTGGATTTGTTTCGTAATGTTTGTAAACGTTTGGCTTAAATCGCTAAAAAGGTGAATCGTTTGGATTTGTTTCGTAACGTGTGTAAACATTTGGCTTAAATTGCTAAAAAGTTGAAACAATTGGATTGGTTTCGTAACGTTTTAAACATTTTGCTTAAATCGCTAAAATGGTGAAAAGTATGGATTTGTTTTGTAACGTTTGTAAACGTTTGGCATAAATTGCTAAAAAGGTGAAATGTTTGGATTGGTTTCGTAACATTTTAAACGTTTGGCTTAAATCGCTAAAAAGGGGAAACGTTTGGATCTTTTTGTTACGTTTGGAAACGTTTGGCTTGAATCGCTAGAAAGGTGAAACATTTGGATTTGTTTCGTAACGTTTGTAAACGTTTGGCTTAAATCGCTAGAAAGGTGAATGGTTTGGATTTGCTTCGTAACGTTTGTAAACGTTTGGCATAAATCACTACAAAGGTGAAACGTTTGGATTTGCTTCGTAACGTTTGTAAACGTTTGGCTTAAATCGCTAAAAAGGTGAAACGTTTGGATTTGCTTCGTAACGTTTGTAAACTTTTGACTTAAATCGCAAAAAAGGTGAAATGTTTGGATTTGTTTCGTAAAGTTTGTAAACGTTTGGCTTAAATCGCTAAAAATGGGAGACGTTTGGATTTGTTTCGTAATGTTTGTAAATGTTTGGCTTAAATCGCTAAAAAGGGGTAAAGTTTGGATTTGTTTCGTAGCGCTAAAAAGGTCAAACTTTTGATTTGTTTCATTATGTTTGTAAACGTTTGGTTTAAATCGCTAAAAAGGTGAAAAGTTTGGATTTGTTTCGTAATGTTTGTAAACGTTTGGCCTAAATCGCTCAAACGGAGAAACGCTTGGATCTATTTTGTAACGTTTTAAACGTTTGGATTTGGTTCATAAATTTTTATACGTCTGGCTTAAATCGCTAAATAGGTGAAACGTTTTGATTAGTTAAGAAACGCTTGTAAACGTTTGCTTAAATAGCTAAAAAGGTGAAACGTTTGGATTTGTTTCGTATCATTTTAAACGTTTGGATTGGTTTCGTAACATTTTAAACATTTGGATTGGTTTCATAACGTTTTACACGTTTGGATTTGTTTTGTAACGTTTAAAATGTTTGGATTTGTTTCGTAATGTTTGCAAACGTTTGGTTTAAATCGCTAAAAAGGTGAAACGTTTGGATTTGTTTCGTAACGTTTGTAAACGTTTGGCTTAAATCGCTAAAACGGTGAAACGTTTGGGTTTGTTTCGAAACGTTTGTAAACGTTTGCTTAAATCGCTAAAAAGGTGAAACGCTTAGATTGGTTTCGTAATGTTTTAAACTTTTGAATTTGTTTCCTAACGTTTTAAACGTTTGGATTTTTTCCCTAACGTTTTACACGTTTGGATTTGTTTCATATATTTTAAATGTTTGGATTTGTTTCGTATCGTTTGTAAACATTTGGCTTAAATTGCTAAAAAGTTGAAACAATTGGATTGGTTTCGTAACGTTTTAAACATTTTGCTTAAATCGCTAAAATGGTGAAAAGTATGGATTTGTTTTGTAATGTTTGTAAACGTTTGGCATAAATTGCTAAAAAGGTGAAACGTTTGGATTGCTTTCGTAACATTTTAAACGTTTGGCTTAAATCGCTAAAAAGGGGAAACATTTGGATCTTTTTGTAACGTTTGGAAACGTTTGGCTTGAATCGCTAGAAAGGTGAAACATTTGGATTTGTTTCGTAACGTTTGTAAACGCTTGGCTTAAATCGCTAGAAAGGTGAATGGTTTGGATTTGCTTCGTAACGTTTGTAAACGTTTGGCATAAATCACTACAAAGGTGAAACGTTTGGATTTGCTTCGTAACGTTTGTAAACGTTTGGCTTAAATCGCTAAAAAGGTGAAACGTTTGGATTTGCTTCGTAACGTTTGTAAACGTTTGACTTAAATCGCAAAAAAGGTGAAACGTTTGGATTTGTTTCGTAAAGTTTGTAAACGTTTGGCTTAAATCGCTAAAAATGGGAGACGTTTGGATTTGTTTCGTAATGTTTGTAAATGTTTGGCTTAAATCGCTAAAAAGGGGTAAAGTTTGGATTTGTTTCGTAGCGCTAAAAAGGTCAAACTTTTGATTTGTTTCATTACGTTTGTAAACGTTTGGTTTAAATCGCTAAAAAGGTGAAAATTTTGGATTTGTTTCGTAACGTTTGTAAACGTTTGGCTTAAATCGCTCAAACGGAGAAACGCTTGGATCTATTTTGTAACGTTTTAAACGTTTGGATTTGGTTCATAAATTTTTAAACGTCTGGCTTAAATCGCTAAAAAGGTGAAACGTTTTGATTAGTTAAGAAACGCTTGTAAACGTTTGCTTAAATAGCTAAAAAGGTGAAACGTTTGGATTTGTTTCGTATCATTTTAAACGTTTGGATTGGTTTCGTAACATTTTAAACATTTGGATTGGTTTCATAACGTTTTACACGTTTGGATTTGTTTTGTAACGTTTAAAATGTTTGGATTTGTTTCGTAATGTTTGCAAACGTTTGGTTTAAATCGCTAAAAAGGTGAAACGTTTGGATTTGTTTCGTAACGTTTGTAAACGTTTGGCTTTAATCGCTAAAACGGTGAAACGTTTGGGTTTGTTTCGAAACGTTTGTAAACGTTTGCTTAAATCGCTAAAAAGGTGAAACGTTTAGATTGGTTTCGTAATGTTTTAAACTTTTGGATTTGTTTCCTAACGTTTTAAACGTTTGGATTTTTTCCCTAACGTTTTACACGTTTGGATTTGTTTCATATATTTTAAATGTTTGGATTTGTTTCGTATCGTTTGTAATCATTTGGCTTAAATCGCTAAAAAGGTGACACGTTTGGATTTGTTTCGTAACGTTTGTAAACGTTTGGCTTAAATAGCTAAAAAGGTAAATCGTTTGGATTTCTTTCGTAACATTTGCATACGTTTGGCTTAAATTGCTAAAAAGGTGAAACGTTTAGATTGGTTTCGTAACGTTTTAAATGTTTGGCTTAAAATCGCTAAAAAGGTGAAACGTTTGGATTTAATTCATAACGTTTGTAAACGTTTGGATTTAATTCATAACGTTTGTTTCGTAACGTTTGTAATCGTTTGGCATAAATCGCTAAAGAGGTGAAACGTTTGGATTTGTTTCGTAACGTTTGTAAACGTTTGGTATGAATCGCTAAATAGGTGAAAAGTTTAGATTTGTTTCGTAACGTTTGTAAGTGTTTAGTTTAAATCACTAAAAAGGTAAACATTTGGATTGGTTTCGTAACGTTTTAAACGCTTGGCTTAAATCGCTAAAAAGGTGAAACGTTTGGATTTATTTCGTAACATTTGTAAATGTTTGGCATAAATCGGTGAAAAGATTAAACGTTTGGATTTATTTCGTAACGTTTGTAAACGTTTAGCTTAACTCGCTAAAAAGGGGAAACGTTTGGATTTCTTTGGTAACGTTTATATACGTTTGGCTTATATATCTAAAACGGAGAAACATTTTGGATTTGTTTTGTAACTTTTTAAACGTTTGGATTTGTTTCGTAATGTTTTAAACGTTTGGCTTAAATCACTAAAAAGGCGAAACGTTTGGATTTGTTTCGTAACGTTTGTAAACGTTAGGCATAAATTGCTAAAAAGGTGAAACATTTGGATTTGTTTCGTAACGTTTGTAGTGGTTTGGCTTAAATCGTTAAAAAGGGGAAACATTTGGATTTGTTTCGTATTATTTTAAACATTTGGACTGGTTTCGTAACGATTCAAACGTTTGGATTGGTTTTCGTAATGTTCTAAAAGTTTGGATTTGTTTCATAACTTTTTAAATGTTTGGATTTGTTTCATAACGTTTGTAAACGTTTGGCTTAAATCGCTAAAAAGGGGAAACATTTGGATTTGTTTCGTAACATTTCCAAACGTTTGGCTTAAATCGATAAAAAGGTAAATCATTTGGATTTCTTTCGTAACGTTTGTATACGTTAGGCTTAAATTGCTAAAAAGGTGAAACATTTGGATTGGTTTCGTAACGTTTTAAACATTTGGCTTAAATCGTTAAAAAGGCGAAATGTTTGTATTGTTTTCGTAACGTTTTAAGCGTTTGGCATAAATCGCTAAAAAGGTGAAACGTTTGGATCAGTTTCGTAACGTTTGTAAACGTTTGCTTAAATAGCTAAAAAGGTGAAACATTTGGATTTGTTTCGTAATGTTTGTAAACGTTTGGTTTAAATCGCTAAAAACGTGAAATGTTTGGATTTATTTCGTAACGTTTGTAAACATTTGGCTTAAATCGCTAAAACGGAGAAATGTTTGAATTTGTTTTGTAACATTTTAAACGTTTGGATTTATTTCGTAACATTTTAAAGGTTTATCTTAAATCGCTAAAAAGGTGAAACTTTCGGATTTCTTTCCTAACATTTGTAAACGTTTGGCTTAACGCTAAAAAGGTGAAACGTTGGTATTGTTTCCATAACGTTTTAAACGTTTGACTTAAATCGCTAAAAAGGTGAAACGTCTGGATTAGTTTCGTAATGTTTGTAAACGTTTGCTTTAATCGGTAAAAAGGTGAAACATTTGGATTTGTTTCGTATCGTTTTAAACGTTTAGATTGGTTTCGTAACATTTTAAACGTTTGGATTTGTTTCGTAACGTTTCCAAACGTTTGGCTTAAATCGCTAAAAAGGTAAATCGTTTGGATTTCTTTCGTAACCTTTGTATACGTTAGGCTTAAATTGCTAAAAGGTGAAACATTTGGATTGGTTTCGTAACGTTTTAAACGTTTGGCTTAAATAGCTAAAAAGGCGAAACGTTTGTATTGTTTTCGTAACGTTTTAAGCGTTAGGCTTAAATCGCTAAAAAGGTGAAACATTTGGATTAGTTTCGTAACGTTTGTAAACGTTTGCTTAAATCGCTAAAAAGGTGAAACGTTTGGATTTGTTTCGTAACGTTTGTAAACGTTTGGTTTAAATCGCTAAAAACGTGAAATGTTTGGATTTATTTCGTAAATTTTGTAAGCATTTGGCTTAAATCGCTAAAACGGAGAAATGCTTAGATTTGTTTTGTAACATTTTAAACGTTTGGATTTATTTCGTAACATTTTAAAGGTTTGGCTTAAATCGCTAAAAAGGTGAAACTTTTGGATTTCTTTCCTAACATTTGTAAACGTTTGGCTTAACGCTAAAAATGTGAAATGTTGGTATTGTTTCCGTAACGTTTTAAACGTTTGACTTAAATCGCTAAAAAGGTGAAACGTCTGGATTAGTTTCGTAACGTTTGTAAACGTTTGCCTTAATCGGTAAAAAGGTGAAACATTTGGATTTGTTTCGTATCGTTTTAAACGTTTAGATTGGTTTCGTAACATTTTAAACGTTTGGATTGGTTTCGTAAGGTTTTACACGTTTGGATTTGCTTCGCAATGTTTTAAACGTTTGGATTTGCTTCATAACGTTTGTAAACGTTTGGCTTAAATCGCTAAAAAGGGGAAACATTTGGATTTGTTTCGTAACGTTTCCAAACGTTTGGCTTAAATCGCTAAAAAGGTAAATCGTTTGGATTTCTTTCGTAACGTTTGTATACGTTAGGCTTAAATTGCTAAAAAGGTGAAACATTTGGATTGGTTTCGTAACGTTTTAACTGTTTGGCTGAAATCGCTAAAAAGGTGGAACGTTTGGATTTGTTTCGTAATGTTTGTAAATGTTAGGCTTAAATCGCTAAAATGGTGAAACGTTTTGGATTTGTTTCGTAACTTTTGTAAACGTTTGGCTTAAATCGCTAAAAAGGTGAACCGTTTATTTTAGTTTCGAAACGATTTAAACGTTTGGCTTCAATCGCTAAAAAGGTGAAACATTTGGAATTGTTTTGTAACGTTTGTAAAGGTTTGGCTTAAATTGCTAAAAAGGTGAAACATTTGGATTTGTTTGGTATTATTTTAAACATTTGGACTGGTTTCGTAACGATTTAAACGTTTGGACTGTTTTTCGTAATGTTTTAAACGTTTGGATTTGTTTCGTAACGTTTTAAACGTTTGGATTTGTTTCATAATGTTTGTATACGTTTGGCTTAAATCGCTAAAAAGGGGAAATATTTGGATTTGTTTCGTAACGTTTCCAAACGTTTGGCTTAAATCGCTAAAAAGGTAAATCGTTTGAATTTTTTTCGTAACGTTTGTATACGTTAGGCTTAAGTTGCTAAAAGGTGAAACATTTGGATTGGTTTCGTAACGTTTTAAACGTTTGGCTTAAATCGCTAAAAAGGCTAAACATTTGGATTGGTTTCGTAAAGTTTGTAAACATTTGGCTTAAATCGCTAAAACGGAGAAATGTTTGGATTTGTTTTGTAACATTTTAAACGTTTGGATTTATTTCCTAACATTTTAAAGGTTTGGCTTAAATCGCTAAAAAGGTGAAACGTTTGGATTTCTTTCCTAACATTTGTAAACGTTTAGCTTAACGCTAAAAACGTGAAACGTTGGTATTGTTTCCGTAACGTTTTCAACGTTTGGCTTAAATCACTAAAAAGGTGAAACGTTTGGATTAGTTTCGTTACGTTGGTAAACGTTTGCTTAAATCGTTAAAAAGGTGAAACATTTGTATTTCGTTCGTATCGTTTTAAACGTTTAGATTGGTTTCGTAACATTTTAAACGTTTGGATTGGTTTCATAATGTTTTACACGTTTGGATTTGTTTCGTAAAGTTTTAAACGTTTGGATTTGTTTCATAACGTTTGTTAACGTTTGGCTTAAATCGCTAAAAAGGGGAAACATTTGGATTTGTTTCGTCACGTTTCAAAAAGTTTGTTTTAAATTGCTAAAAAGGTAAATCGTTTGGATTTCTTTCGTAACGTTTATATACGTTAGGCTTAAATTGCTACAAAGGTGAAACATTTGGATTGGTTTCGTAACGTTTTAAACGTTTGGCTTAAATCGCTAAAAAGGTGAAACGTTTGGATTTGTTTCGTAACGTTTGTAAACGTTTGGCTTAAATCGCTAAAAATGCGAAACGTTTGGATTTGTTTCGTAACGTTTGTAATATTTTGGCTTATATCGCTGAAAAGGTGAAACGTTTCGATTTGATTCGTATCGTTTGTAAACGTTTGGTTTAAATCACTAAAAAGGTGAAACAATTGGATTGGTTTTGTAACGTTTTAAACATTTGGTTCAAATCGCTAAAAAGGTGAAAAATATGGATTTGTTTTGAAACGTTTGTAAACGTTTGGCATAAATCGTTAAAAAGGTGAAACAATTGGATTGGTTTCGTAACGTTTTAAACGTGGCTTAAATCGCTAAAAAGGTGAAAAGTATGGATTTCTTTTGTAACGTTTGTAAACGTTTGGCTTAAAACGCTAAAAAGGTGAAATGTTTGGATTGGTTTTGTAACGTTTTAAACGTTTGGCTTAAATCGCTAACAATGTGAAACGTTTGTATTGTTTTCGTAACATTTTAAATGTTTGGCTTAAATCGCTAAAAAGGTGAAACTGTTGGTGCAGCGGGACGTGAGGGTCCGAATCGTATATTTCAATTCGAAATTGGAATTCCAACAATTCGGATCCAGAAATTGATCATATCAATAACAAATGGATCGTCGTATCATCTAGTAATTAAAGCACGCATCTAGAAACCGTAAGAAGAATACCTATGTCGATTCTCCAACGATTCTTGTAGTCCCGATAGTACGGCGACCTCAAGCTCGTCCACACGAGTATGCGTTCGATTGAATCCTCGCCTTGAAGTAATATGCCAGAGTTCCTCTTGCCGAGCAGCCCTAAACTCAAACTCTTGCCGGGATTACGTCCTAGCTCGGATTTATGAATAACGTCGCCAATTTTTTCCCGTGATTGATGACTACTTGAACTCCTTCAAGTGCTTTCTCTCTCTACAACTTTGTAGTGAGATGTGTGTTGTTGTGTTAAATGAGCAAAGGCAACCTCTATTTATAGGGTAGAGCTTTTCTTAAGAATGCTACACCTCACATGCTAGGTGTCACACACCAAGCAAAGGTGTTGCCACCATTCGACACCTCACATGCTAGGTGTCACACACCAAGCATAGGTGTTACCACCATCTGACACATCACATGCTAGGTGTCACACATCAAGCATAGGTGTTGCCACCTTCTGACATGTCGGATGCTAGGTGTCACACACAGAGACATACATGATATCATCACATGACATCATCATATGACATCATCGTGACATCATCACATGACATCATCGTGACATCATCACATGACATCATCGTGACATCATCACATGACATCATCACGTGACATCATCATATGACATCATCACATGACATCATCGTGACATCATCACATGACATCATCACATTAACTTGGTTAAAATACAATTAGGGGCCTACTAATTTATAACTCTTACAAATTAGTCCCTAATCTATACTTGTTTTTCATCTTAGATTAATTTCCGAGATATGCTAGTATCTATATGAAATCGATCTCTCGTAAACTCAATCGGTTGCACACCCTATTGTGTGTGACTAACTAGGTTCACATCTATATGGCAACGAGAGTCATAAGAAACGCCTTTCTTATATTAAATAATTAAATCCCATTAATTATTAATTCTCGTAGATCGTGAGTGACGTCTAGCAACATATCACGACCCCCAAATAGATATGAATGTTTCGATGCATTCTTTATGAACCAATGTTCATAATTACCGTACACTCAAAATTCCCTTCATCTAAGATTCCGATCTCGACTAGTGTCACGGTTAAGTCAAACACTGTTTGTCTTAATCATATGACCTCATCTCAGTTCTTATTCTTGATAAATATTACTTCCACTAGAAAAAACTTTCTAAGTAAGTCATATACACCCGCGCAGGTTTTATCATCCATCAAGAACAATTTGAGATAGCATAGAATCTTTTCTCCGTTCATCCGGAGTGATAAATCCTCTCTTGGTTAAACCCCTATCTCCATATACAACTAACTAGAGCCAACACATCCCGCGACCCTAGCTCATGAAAGATCTAGGGATAAGGAGTATCAAACTCTAATCACCTATATACAAGATAGTGTCACCGCAAGTCAAAGGACATATGTACAATTATGAAATAGATGACATTAAATTGACTTTGATGAAATACCATGTATAAGTCATCTAGCGTCACTTGTTCGACCCACTCAACATCTTGAGTGTCCACATGTTTATCCTGATCTCCATCAAGTAGTATGAGACTTACTACTTCCTATAATTAGTAACTCCTTACTAATCAGGAGAATAAACAGAGGTGGCAATCTTTCCGGGATAATACGATGCCCTTATTCGTAGGACCCCATCGATCATGAACTGTTATTTAGATCACATGTATAATAAAATCTGTAACTCATATTCTTAACACCTTAAGAATAGATTCTATCACAATGTGATAAGGACAATACGTAATAAATCAACACTTAGTTGATGAGACACTTAGTTCAATTAGAACATATATATCTTTGCCATTGGGATTAGTTCTACAAATATACATGATCAAATGGCCCTAGGGCACATACTACTAACAATCTCCCACTTGCACTAGTGCCATTGGCAACTATATCTAAGCCCCATCTTTATAAGATGTAAATCTTAATGACTCTATGTCATGTAAACCTTAATGACTCTAAGTCATGGGCTTTGTCAGTGGGTCAGCCGTGTTATCGGCTGATGCTATCTTTTAGAGAAACAATTTTCTCTTTCCAACAATTTCTTTAGATAATATGATAATGCCTTTCCTTATGTTCGGATAAGTTGTGAGACCCAGTTTCCTTTGCTATGGCAGTAGCACCATTGTGGTCGCAGAAAAGAGGAACTGTCGACTTAATGGAAGAAACCGTACTTATTTCTATTAAGAACTATTTTATCCAAACACCTTCTATTACAACATCTCATGCCATAATATACTCGGCTTCTATAATGGAATATGGAGTTGATTCTTGCTTAGAACACTTCTAGCTCACTACTCCTTCATTATAGATAAATATGAATCTGGAGATAGACTCTCTATTATCCATATCTGATTATTAATCAAAATCTGTAAAACGGTCTACTTAAAAATCTCGTTCTCCATTTGTTAATACCATATCTTTAGTTCTATAAAAGTACTTAAAGATACCTTTAACATCCATCCAATGTTCTCAACATAGATTGGATTAAAACCGATTAGTCCCACTAACCGCATAGACAATTTCTAGCTTTGTATGTGGCAACACATACCTCACACTACCAATTGCCGAAGCTTATGGTATCTTTGCTAGATTGTTTCTTTCTTCAGAAGTTTCGGAAGACACTCCCTTTGAAAGATTTATTTTATGCCTAACTAGTATCAATCCTCTCTTAGAACTTCCATATTGAACTACTTCAATATCTTTTCTAAGAAGAGCCTTTAGGAGAAACCAATTATTCTCTTAGATCTATCTCTATAGAGTCTAATACTGAGAATTTAGGCTACCTCTCTGTGGTCTTTGATGGAGTACGTATTAGCTAAACCAAAGTTTTACAAAAGTTAACATTCCGATATTATTATTTATTAGTAATAAGTTATCTACATACAAGATCATGAAAGTGAGTCTGCTCCCACTAACCTTCTTGTAAACATTGGGTTTATCATCGTTTTTAATAAATTCGTAACTCCTTACGGCTTTATCAAGACGACGAATCTCGAAGCTTTGTTTCCATCCACTAGGGATCATTTTAGCTTACACGCCTCGGAACCTTCTTCGGATTCAAAATCCTCGGCTTGTTCCATATAGATATACTCCTTAATTTAACTATTAAGGAATATGGTTCTTACATCAACATGTCCAACCATAGAATCTACATATGTAGCTATGGCAAGAAGAATCTGGATGGACTTAAGCATGGCTACCAGCGAGAAAGTGTATTCACAATACAACTTCTTGCCTCTAGAAAAAATCTTTTGCAACAAGCCTAGCTTTAAAGGTCGCCACCTTTCCATTAGTACAAATTTTACACATGAAGATCCATTTAATCCTTATCGGTATAATACCTTCGGATGGATCGACTAGCTCCCAAAATTTGGTTACTATAAATGGAATCCATTTCAGATTTTATTGCTTCAAACCATTTTTTTTTTAAAATCTATATCATATATAGTTTCCAAATAAGTAGAGGGATCAACATTTGATCTTTTTCTCCATGACTAAACGACTTTTGTTTATCATGTGGGAAAACCATATCTCTCTGGTTGACGAGATACTCTACTTGATCTTCGAGATGTTAATGTAGATACATCTTTTACTAACTCCGGCTTTTAGTGGGTTTGGTCAATCTTCATTGATTCATTATTTTGTTGGTAACTAGATGACTCCTCATCTAATTCTATATTCCTTTCTTAGTGTCCCTCTTGAATAAACGCTTTATTAAGAAAGACTACCACCGTTAAACAACGATTGTTTGTTCAGTTCGAATATAGAAACAATATCCTAAACTGTCTTTAGGATATCCAACATAACCTTTCCATGATTGATTTTGATTCCAAATTTATCGGATATCAGTTTCCTGATACGTTCCGAACACCCTCAAATCTTAACATCCTTAAGACTTGATTCCATACCATATCTCATAAGGTATCTATGGTGAAAATTTAGTTGGAATTTAATTTAGAATTTTATTTGCGGTAAGAAGTGCTTGACCCTATAACGAGATGGATAACTCAGTATATAGCTCATTATTGATCCTATCATTTCCCACAATGTACGATACGTCCTTCTTGACAGACGCACCATTCAACCATGGTGTTCCCAAAGAGTAAGTTGAAAAATAATACCACATTCCTTTTAGGAACATACCAAATTCTGTACTCAAGTATTCTTCCCTTTTCGATCACATCGTAAAGTATTAATACCTTTTCCAATTTGGTTTTCTACTTCATTCTTGAAGTCATTTGAACATTTCAAAATCTTCATGTTTGTTCTTCATATGACAAACTTAACTATATCGTGATAAATCATCGATGTAGAAAATGAAGTATAAGTATCTACCTTGGTCCGTTTCTTTAAACGTACCATATACATTACTATGTATGATCTCTTAAACGGCTTGAGCTCTACCTCTTTGTCCCACAAAGAATAATCAGGCCATGTTGCCTTTAAGATACGACTCACATATCGGAAGAGATGAAAAATCTTGATTGCTCAAGATTCCCATTCTATCTAACTTGTTATGTCTATCTTTTGCAATATGTCCTAATTATAAATGCCAAAGTTGTTTAGAAGTTTGATAACTTATGGTATTAATTTCCAAAACATCTTTTGCATTAAACATCTTTATTCAAGTCATAAAGAACATTTTGTACATATCCATACCCAACTCCGTACTATCAAACATAATACTACAAACATCCTTTGTAAATAGAAAATCAACTACCAAATTTGTCATACAAATTCGGACATGATATTCCTATGTATATTGGGTAAGTACAAAAATCTTGTTTAAGTACAACTTATGTTTATTTAAGAAAATTGAAGTTGATCCTATAGCTCTTGTCGCAACGCTTGCGTCATTCCCGAGATTTAAGATTACTTCATCTTTTTCCTTTCTTTCTCACTTTTACTAAATCCATAAAAGATAAACAAATGTGAGAATGAGCATCGGTATTCAATACCCAAGCTTTTAAATGAGCAATTGACATTGGAACATGAGATAGACACATGTTCTTGATGGAGTTGTTCCTCCAGTCATTGCCCTTTAAGTATTCACAATACTTAATGAAATTTCCATTTCAATGTCTTTCGGTTTGACAAAAGAAACACTTTCTTTTATTGACCGGACCGCCTTTCAAATATTTCAAATATTTCCGGCAATGACTTATATTGTCCTACATCTTAACAAATGAAAACATTTTTCTTTGTTAACCGATGTGCATTTCTTTTTCGCAATAGCCTTGGAGGCATCTAAATATCTTAATCAAACAAAAATGATTTTAAACCACTAGCGGATTACTATCGTGAATGTCACTTTAAAGAATTCTATTTAATCTTATTATCCCTTAGATAGCAAAGATCTCTAATTAGTATTCGTGTTATTTTGTATATTTAAACCATAATGATTTGGTCTTTATCAAAATGGCCTCCCACTATCTTTTTCGAATCCTACACTTCCAAAATAGGAAACGTGAATCTTTGTTGGAAAAAGATTCAAGCGGGTGATTGAATTCTTATACTCATTTATCTTTCCCTCAAGTACTTAATGCTATTCTTGGGATCAAAATGATATATAAGTGAACAACTACTTGTTCATCATATCTCATATGAGGTTCAATCATTTCCGGCTCCTAATGCTTGCACCCTCAAGTACTTAATGCTATTCTTGGGTTTCCACATTAGTTAAGTTTAACCCATTGAATCAACTAAGATGTATCGATTTGAATAATATACGACTCAGGTACGCCTAATTGCCTTTCTCGCTGTATATTATATCGACTACACACGCAACATCGCATGCTTAACAATAAACTCGACAACATCTCTTGACGATATCATTTCACCCCTATGTATCCATAGCCGACAAGATGATAACTCAAAGCGTGTTAGTTTATTGCTCCAATGGAGAGCCATTGATAAATCAATTTAATGATTAATCAATATAAACTTAATCTTTTTACTTTTAGGAAGATTTCTTAGGGAATTAAGTTATTCCGGTCTCATTAAGCCCACAACACATTTTAGCATGCATCTCATACATATTAAAGCTAAAATGAATCATGCAATCACACATGTATGATCATGGACGTCCTAGGTCTCATTCTTTAGCCACAAAAGAATGAGCAAACTATTATTTGTTCCGCATGTTTTGTTGACGACAACATAATGCACAAGCGAGTCACGTATTGTGTTAAATAATCACATTAGAAAAATTCCCAGGATAGATTGGAGGGTCACGAGCGGACCACTTAAGTACCAATCTCCTAGACAGAATTTAATCAAATGTAATTAATGTCACAATACCGTTTGCTCGTTTTTGCAAACAAGACCTAAGCCCTCGGAATTATAAATTACATGCCAATTAATAATTCCTAAGTCCATGATTATTAATACATGCATTCAATCGTAAAGCTTTAATACTTGCTGATACGGTGGCTCCGATACCACTGTTGGTTCCCAGCCAATAGTGAGGTTGTGGACCAATATGGACTCGATCCTATCTCATAGGGTGACATCCATATGTACCTATCAAAGCACGCATCTCATACGCTCTAGGGTGGAGAGCCTCACTTCGTCACACGATCATGAGTGAGAGTTCCCTAGAATCGGATAATCGACACATCTCCATGTGTTGCATCTCCATGCACATTATCCTTTGCTCTGATACCACTGTTGGCGCAGCGGGAGGCGCGGGTCCGGATCGTATATTTCAATTCAAAATCTAAATTCTAACAATCCGGATCCTAAAGTTGATCATATCAATAACAAATGGATCGTCGTATCATCTAGTAATTAAAGCACGCATCTAGAAACCGTAAGAAGAATACCTATGTCGATTCTCCAACGATTCTTGTAGTCCCGATAGTACGGCGACCTCAAGCTCGTCCACACGAGTATGCGTTCGATTGAATCCTCGCCTTGAAGTAATATGCCAGAGTTCCTCTTGCCGAGCAGCCCTAAGCTCAAACTCTTGCCGGGATTACGTCCTAGCTCGGATTTATGAAAAACGTCGCCAAGTTTTTCCCGTGATTGATGACTACTTGAACTCCTTCAAGTGCTTTCTCTCTCTACAACTTTGTAGTGAGATGTGTGTTGTTGTGTTAAATGAGCAAAGGCAACCTCTATTTATAGGGTAGAGCTTTGCTTAAGAATGCAACACCTCACATGCTAGGTGTCACACACCAAGCAAAGGTGTTGCCACCATTCGACACCTCACATGCTAGGTGTCACACACCAAGCATAGGTGTTACCACCATCTGACACATCACATGCTAGGTGTCACACATCAAGCATAGGTGTTGCCACCTTCTGACATGTCGGATGCTAGGTGTCACACACAGAGACATACATGATATCATCACATGACATCATCATATGACATCATCGTGACATCATCACATGACATCATCGTGACATCATCACATGACATCATCGTGACATCATCACATGACATCATCACGTGACATCATCATATGACATCATCACATGACATCATCGTGACATCATCACATGACATCATCACATTAACTTGGTTAAAATACAATTAGGGGCCTACTAATTTATAACTCTTACAAATTAGTCCCTAATTTATACTTGTTTTTCATCTTAGATTAATTTCCGAGATATGCTAGTATCTATATGAAATCGATCTCTCGTAAACTCAATCGGTTGCACACCCTATTGTGTGTGACTAACTAGGTTCACATCTATATGGCAACGAGAGTCATAAGAAACGCCTTTCTTATATTAAATAATTAAATCCCATTAATTATTAATTCTCGTAGATCGTGAGTGACGTCTAGCAACATATCACGACCCCCAAATAGATATGAATGTTTCGATGCATTCTTTATGAACCAATGTTCATAATTACCGTACACTCAAAATTCCCTTCATCTAAGATTCCGATCTCGACTAGTGTCACGGTTAAGTCAAACACTGTTTGTCTTAATCATATGACCTCATCTCAGTTCTTATTCTTGATAAATATTACTTCCACTAGAAAAAACTTTCTAAGTAAGTCATATACACCCGCGCAGGTTTTATCATCCATCAAGAACAATTTGAGATAGCATAGAATCTTTTCTCCGTTCATCCGGAGTGATAAATCCTCTCTTGGTTAAACCCCTATCTCCATATACAACTAACTAGAGCCAACACATCCCGCGACCCTAGCTCATGAAAGATCTAGGGATAAGGAGTATCAAACTCTAATCACCTATATACAAGATAGTGTCACCGCAAGTCAAAGGACATATGTACAATTATGAAATAGATGACATTATAATGACTTTGATGAAATACCATGTATAAGTCATCTAGCGTCACTTGTTCGACCCACTCAACATCTTGAGTGTCCACATGTTTATCCTGATCTCCATCAAGTAGTATGAGACTCACTACTTCCTATAATTAGTAACTCCTTACTAATCAGGAGAATAAACAGAGGTGACAATCTTTCCGGGATAATACGATGCCCTTATTCGTAGGACCCCATCGATCATGAACTGTTATTTAGATCACATGTATAATAAAATCTGTAACTCATATTCTTAACACCTTAAGAATAGATTCTATCACAATGTGATAAGGACAATACGTAATAAATCAACACTTAGTTGATGAGACACTTAGTTCAATTAGAACATATATATCTTTGCCATTGGGATTAGTTCTACAAATATACATGATCAAATGGCCCTAGGGCACATACTACTAACAGAAACATTTGTAAACGTTTGTTTAAATCGCTAGAAATGTGAAACGTTTGGATTTGTTTCGTATCATTTTAAACGTTTGGATTGGTTTTGCGACATTTTAAACTTTTGGATTGGTCTCGTAACGTTTTACAAGTTTTAATTTGTTTCGTAACGTTTTAAACATTTGATTTGTTTCGTATCGTTTGTAAACGTTTGGCTTAAATCGCTAAAAAAGTGAATCGTTTGGATTTGTTTCGTAACGTTTGTAAACATTTGGTTTAAATCGCTAAAAAGGTTAAAGAATTGGATTGGTTTCGTAACATTTTAAACGTTTGGCTTAAATCACTAAAAAGGGAAAACGTTTGGATCTTTTTGTAACGATTGTAAACGTTTGACTTAAATCGCTAGAAAGGTGAAACATCTGAATTTGCTTCGTAACGTTCGTAAACGTTTGACTTAAATCACTAAAAAGGTGAAACGTTTGGATTTGTTTCGTAAAACTTGTAAACGTCAGGCTTAAATCGTTAAAAATAGGAGACGTTTGGATTTGTTTCGTAACGTTTGTAAATGTTTGGCTTAAATCGCTAAAAAGGGGTAACGTTTGGATTTGTTTCGTAGCGCTAAAAAGGTCAAACTTTTGGATTTGTTTCGTAACGTTGGTAAACGTTTCGTTTAAATCGCTAAAAAGGTGAAAAGTTTGGATTTGTTTCGTAATGTTTGTAAACGTTTTACTTAAATCGCTAAAACGGAGAAACACCTGGATTTATTTTGTTACGTTTTAAATGTTTGGATTTGTTTCATATAGTTTTAAACGTATGGCTTAAATCGCTAAAAAGGTGAAACGTTTGGATTATTTACGAAACGTTTGTAAACGTTTGGATTTTTTTTCGTATCGTTTTAAACGTTTGGATTGGTTTCGTAACATTTTAAACATTTGGATTGGTTTCGTAAGGTTTTACACGTTTGGATTTGTTTTGTAACGTTTAAAACGTTTGGATTTGTTTCGTAACGTTTGCAAACGTTGGGCTAAAATCGCTAAAAAGGTGAAACGTTTGGATTTGTTTCATAACGTTTGTAAACGTTTGGCTTAAATCGCTAAAACGGTGAAACGTTTGGGTTTGTTTCGAAACATTTGTAAACATTTGCTTAAATCGCTAAAAAGGTGAAACGTTTAGATTGGTTTTGTAATGTTTTAAACTTTTGGATTTGTTTCGTAACGTTTTAAACGTTTGGATTTGTTTCGTAACGTTTTACACGTTTGGATTTGTTTCATAACGTTTTAAATGTTTGGATTTGTTTCATATCGTTTGTAAACATTTGGCTTAAATCGCTAAAAAGGTGAAAGGTTTGGATTTGTTTGATAACATTTGTAAACGTTTGGCTTAAATTGCAAAAAAGGGGAAACGTATGGATTTCTTTCGTAACGTTTCTATACGTTTGGCTTAAATTGCTAAAAAGGGGAAACGTTGAGATTGGTTTCGTAACATTTTAAACATTTGGCTTAAATCGCTAAAAAGATGAAACCTTTGGATTTGTTTCGTAACGTTTGTAAACATTTGGCTTAAATCGCTAAAAATGGGAATCGTTTGGATTTGTTTCGTAACGTTTGTAAAGGTTTGGCTTAAATTGCTAAAAAGGTGAAACATTTGGATTTGTTTCGTAACGTTTGTAAAGGTTTGGCTTAAATTGCTAAATAGGTGAAACGTTTGGATTTGTTTCGTAATGTTTCTAAACATTTGGTTTAAATAGCTAAAAAGGTGAAAAGTTTGGATCTGTTTCGCAACGTTTGTAAACGTTTGATTTAAATCGCTTAAAAGGAGAAACGTTTAGATGCTTAGATTTGTTTTGTAACGTTTAAACGTTTGGATTTGTTTCGTAACATTTTAAATGTTTGGCTTAAATTGCTAAAAAGGTGAAACGTTTGGATTTGTTTCGTAACGTTTGTAAACGTTTGGTTTAAATCGCTAAAAAGGTGAAAAGTTTGGATTTGTTTCGTAACGTTTGTAAGCGTTTGGCTTAAATTGCTAAAACGGAGAAACGTAAGTATTTGTTTTATTACGTTTTAAACGTTTGGATTTGTTTCATAACGTTTTAAACATTTGGGTTAAATCGCTCAAAAAGTGAAACGTTTTGATTTGTTTCGTAACATTTGTAAATTTTTGGCAAAATCACAAATAAGGGAAAACGTTTGGATTGGTTTCGTATTGTTTGTAAACGTTAGGCTTATATCGGTAAAAATATGAAACGTTTGGCTTAAATCGTTAAAAAGGTGAAACGTTTGGATTTGTTTCGTAGCGTTTGTAAACGTTAGGCTTATATCGGTAAAAATATGAAACGTTTGGATTTGTTTCATAATGTTTGTAAACGTTTGCTAAAATCGATAAAAAGGTGAAATGTTTGGATTTGTTTCGTATCATTATAAACGTTTGGATTGGTTTAAAGGATTGGAATTGTTTCGTAACGTTTTAAACGTTGGGATTTGTTTCGTACTGTTTTAAAAGTTTGGATTTGTTTCGTAACGTTTGTAAACTTTTGTCTTAAATCGCTAAAATGGGGAAACGTTTGGATTTATTTTATAACGTTTGTATACGTTTGGCTTAAATTGTTAAAACGGAGAAACGTTTAGATTTGTTTTGTAACTTTTTAAACGTTTGGATTTGTTTCGTAATGTTTTAAACGTTTGTCTTAAATCGCTAAAAAGACGAAACACTTTGGATTTGTTTCCTAACATTTGTAAACGTTAGGCATAAATCGCTAAAAAGGTGAAACGTTTGGAATTGTTTTTTAACGTTTGTAAATGTTTGCTTAAATCGCTAAAAAGGTGAAACATTTGAATTTATATCGTTTCATTTTAAAATTTGGACTGGTTTCGAAACGATTTAGACGTTAGGATTGGACTTCGTAACGTTTTAAACCTTTGAATTTGTTTCGTAACGTTTTAAAAATTTGGATTTGTTTCGTATCGTTTGTAAACGTTTGGCTTAAATCGCTAAAAAGGTGATATGTTTGGATTTCTTTCATAACGTTTGTATACGTTTGGCTTAAATTGCTGATCGGAGAAAGTTTTGATTTGTTTTGTAACTTATTAAACGTTTGGATTTGTTTCGTAATGTTTTAAACGTTTGGCTTATTTTTGCTAAAAAGGTGAAACATTTGGATTTGTTTCGTAACGTTTTAAAAGTTTGGCTTAAATCGCTAAAAAGGTGAAACATTTGGATTTGTTTCGTAACGTTTGTAAACGTTTGGCTTAAATCGGTAAAAAGGGAAAACGTTTGGATTTGTTTCCGTAACGTTTGTAAACGTTTGGCTTAAATCGCTAAAATGAGGAAATATTTGGATTTATTTTATCACGTTTGTATACGTTTGACTTAAATTACTAAAACAGAGAAACATTTGGATTTTTTTTTTGTAACTTTTTAGACGTTTGGATTTATTTCGTAATGTGTTAAACATTTGGCTTAAATAATTAAAAAGACGAAATGTTTGGATTTGTTTCCTAACATTTGTAAACGTTAGGCATAAATCGCTAAAAAGGTGAAACGATTGGATTTGTTTTGTAACGTTTGTAAACGTTTGCTTAATTCGCCAAAAAGGTGAAACGTTTGGATTTATTTCGTATCGTTATAAACATTTGGACTGGTTTCGAAACGATTTAGACGTTAGGATTGGTTTTCGTAACGTTTTAAACGTTTGGATTTGTTTCGTAACGTTTGTAAATGTTTGGCTTAAATCGCTAAAAATGTGAAACATTTGGATTCGTTTCGCAACGTTTGTAAACGTTTGGCTTAAATCGCAAAAAAGGGGAAACGTATGGATTTCTTTCGTAACGTTTCTATACGTATGGCTTAAATTGCTAAAAAGGGGAAACGTCTGGATTGGTTTCGTAACGTTTTAAACGTTTGGCTTAAATCGCTAAAAAGATAAAACCTTTGGATTTGTTTCGAAACGTTTGTAAACGTTTGGCTTAAATCGCTAAAAATGGGAAACGTTTGGATTTGTTTTGTAACGTATGTAAAGGTTTGGCTTAAATTGCAAAAAAGGTGAAACGTTTGGATTTGTTTCATAACGTTTGTAAACGTTTGGCTTCAATCGCTAAATAGGTGAAACGTTTGGATTTGTTTCGTAATGTTTGTTAACAATTGGTTTAAATCGCTAAAAAGGTGAAAAGTTTGGATCTGTTTCGTAACGTTTGATCTAAATCTCTTAAGCGGAGAAACGTTTAGATTTGTTTTGTAACGTTTTAAACGTTTGGATTTATTTCGTAAAGTTTTAAACGTTTGGCTTAAATTGCTAAAAAGGTGAAACGTTTAGATTCATTTCGTAACATTTATAAACGTTTGGTTTAAATCGCTAAAAAGGTGAACAGTTTGGATTTGTTTCGTAACCTTTGTAAACGTTTCGCTTAAATAGCTAAAACGGGGAAACGTCTGTATTTGTTTTATAACGTTTTAAATGTTTGGATTTTTTTCGTAACGTTTTAAACATTTGGCTTAAATGTTTGGCTTAAATCGCAAAAAAGGGGAAACGTTTGGATCGTTTTCGTAACGTTTTAAACGTTTGGTTTACATCATAAAAAAGGTGAAACGTTTGGATTTGTTTCGTAACATTTGTAAACGTTAGGCTTAAATCGGTAAAAATGTGAAAGGTTTGGATTTGTTTCGTAATGTTTGTAAACGTTTGCCTAATTCGCTAAAAAGGTGAAATGTTTGGATTTATTTCGTATCATTTTTAACGTTTGGATTGGTTTATTAACGTTTTAAACGTTTGGAATTGTTTTGTAACGTTTTAAACGTTTGGATTTGTTTCGTATTGTTTTAAACGTTTGGATTTGTTGTAACGTTTTAAACATTTGGCTTAAATCGCTAAAATGGGGAAATGTTTGGATTTAGTTTATAACGTTTGTATACGTTTGGCATAAATTGCTAAAACGGAGAAACGTTTGGATTTGTTTTGTAACTTTTTAAACGTTTGGATTTGTTTCGTAATGTTTTAAACGTTTGGCTTAAATCGCTAAAAAGATGAAACATTTGGATTTGTTTCCTAACGTTTGTAAACGTTAGGCATAAATCGCTAAAAAGGTGAAACGTTTGGAATTGTTTTGTAACGTTTATAAACGTTTGCTTAAATCGCTAAAAAGGTGAAACATTTGGATTTATTTCGTATCGTTTTAAACATTTGGACTGGTTTCGAAACGATATAGACGTTAGGATTGGTTTTCCTAACGTTTTAAACGTTTGGATTTGTTTCGTAACGTTTTAAACATTTGGATTTGTTTTGTAAAGTTTGTAAACGTTTGGCTTAAATCGCTAAAAAGGTGAAACATTTGGATTTATTTCGTAACGTTTGTAAACGTTTGGCTTAAATTGCAAAAAGGGGAAACATATGGATTTCTTTCGTAACGTTTATATACATTTGGCTTATATTGCTAAAAAGGGGAAACGTTTGGATTGGTTTCGTAACGTTTTTAACGTTTGCCTTAAATAGCTGAAAAGATGAAACCTTTGGATATGTTTCGTAACGTTTGTAAACTTCTGGCTTGAATCGCTAAAAATGGGAAACGTTTGGATTTGTTTCATAACGTTTGTAAAGAGTTGGCGTAAATTGCTAAAAAGGTGAAACGTTTGGATTTTTTTCGTAACGTTTGTAAACGTTTGGCTTAAATCGCTAAATAGGGGAAACGTTTGGATTTGTTTCGTAATGTTTGTAAACGTTTGGTTTAAATCGCTAAAAAGGTGAAAAGTTTGGATCTATTTCGTAATGTTTGTAAGCCTTTGATTTAAATCGCATTAACAGAGAAACGTTTAGATTTATTTTGTAACGTTTTATACATTTGGATTTGTTTCGTAACGTTTTAAACGTTTGGCTTAAATTGCTAAAAAGGTGAAATGTTTGGATTTGTTTCGTAACGTTTGTAAACGTTTGGTTTAAATCGCTAAAAAGGTGAAAAGATTGGATTTGTTTCTTAACGTTAGTAAACAATTGGCTTATATCGCTAAAACGGAGAAACGTATGTATTTGTTTTATAACGTTTTAAACGTTTGGATTTGTTTCGTAACATTTTAAACATTTGGCTTAAATCGCTAAAAAGGTGAAACGTTTGGATTTGTTTCGTAACATTTGTAAATGTTTGGTTTAAATCGCAAAAAAAGGGAAACGTTTGGATTGGTTTCGTAACGTTTGGCTTAAATCGTTAAAAAGGTGAAACGTTTGGATTTGTTTTGTAACGTTTGTAAACGTTAGGCTTAAATCGGTAAAAATGTGATACGTTTGGATTTGTTTCGTAATGTTTGTAAACGTTTGCTTAAATCGCTAAAAAGGTGAAATGTTTGGATTGGTTTATAAACATTTTAAACGTTTGGAATTGTTTCGTAACGTTTTAAACATTTGGATTTGTTTCATGTTGTTTTAAATGTTTGGATTTGTTTCGCAACGTTTGTAAACGTTTCGCTTAAATCGCTAAAAAGGTGATATGTTTGGATTTCTTTTGTAACGTTTATATACGTTTGGCTTAAATTGCTAAAACGGAGAAAGTTTGGATTTGTTTTGTAACTTTTTAAACGTTTGGATTTGTTTCGTAATGTTTTAAACGTTTGGCTTAATTCGCTAAAAAGGTGAAACATTTGGATTTGTTTCGTAACGTTTTAAAAGTTTGGCTTAAATCGCTAAAAAGGTGAAACATTTGGATTTGTTTCGTAACGTTTGTAAACGTTTGGCTTAAATCGGTAAAAAGGGGAAACGTTTGGATTTGTTCCGTAACGTTTGTAAACGTTTGGCTTAAATCGCTAAAATGGGGAAACGTTTGGATTTATTTTATAACGTCGTTTGTATACGTTTGGCTTAACTTGCTAAAACAGAGAAACGTTTGGATTTGTTTTGTAACTTTTTAAACATTTGGATTTGTTTCGTAATGTATTAAACGTTTGGCTTAAATTGCTAAAAAAACGAAACGTTTGGATTTGTTTCCTAACGTTTATAAACGTTAGGCATAAATCGGTAAAAAGGTGAAACGTTTGGAATTGTTTTTTAACGTTTGTAAACGTTTGCTAAAATCGCTAAAAAGGTGAAACGTTTGGATTTATTTCGTATCGTTTTAAACATTTGGACTTGTTTCGTAACGATTTAGACGTTAGGATTTGTTTTCGTGACGTTTTAAACGTTTGGATTTGTTTCGTAACTTTTTAAACATTTGGATTTGTTTCGTAAGGTTTGTAAACCTTTGGCTTAAATCGCTAAAAAGGTGAAATGTTCGGATTTGTTTCGTAACGTTTGTAAACGATTGGCTTAAATCGCAAAAAAGGGGAAACCTATGGATTTGTTTCGTAAAGTTTCCATACGTTTGTCTTAAATTGCTAAAAAGGGAAACGTTTGAATTAGTTTCGTAACGTTTTAAACGTTTGGTTTAAATCGTTAAAAAGATGAAACCTTTGAATTTGTTTTGTAACGTTTGTAAACATTTGGCTTAAATCGCTAAAAATGTGAAACGTTTGGATTTGTTTCTTAATGTTTGTAAAGGTTTGGCTTAAATTGCTAAAAAGGTGAAACGTTTGTATTTGTTTTATAACGTTTGTAAACATTTGGCTTAAATCACTAAATAGGGAAAACGTTTGGATTTTGTTTGTAACATTTGTAAATGTTTGGCTTAAATCGCTAAAAAGGTGAAAAGTTTGGATTTGTTTCGTAACATTTGTAAACGTTTTGCTTAAATCGCTAAAACGGAGAAACGTTTGGATTTGCTTTGTAACGTTTTAAACGTTTGGATTTGTTTCGTATTGTGTTAAAAGTATGGCTTAAATGGCTAAAAAGGTGAAACGTTTGGATTAGTTTTGTAATGTTTGTAAACGTTTGGTTTAAATCGCTAAAAAGGTGAAAAGTTTGGATCTATTTCGTAATGTTTGTAAGCCTTTGATTTAAATCGCATTAACAGAGAAACGTTTAGATTTATTTTGTAACGTTTTATACATTTGGATTTGTTTCGTAACGTTTTAAACGTTTGGCTTAAATTGCTAAAAAGGTGAAACGTTTGGATTTGTTTCGTAACGTTTGTAAACGTTTGGTTTAAATCGCTAAAAAGGTGAAAAGTTTGGATTTGTTTCTTAACGTTAGTAAACATTTGGCTTATATCGCTAAAACGGAGAAACGTATGTATTTGTTTTATAATGTTTTAAACGTTTCGATTTGTTTCGTAACATTTTAAACATTTGGCTTAAATCGCTAAAAAGGTGAAACGTTTGGATTTGTTTCGTAACATTTGTAAATGTTTGGTTTAAATCGCAAAAAAGGGGAAACGTTTGGATTGGTTTCGTAACGTTTGGCTTAAATCGTTAAAAAGGTGAAACATTTGGATTTGTTTTGTAACGTTTGTAAACGTTAGGCTTAAATCGGTAAAAATGTGAAACGTTTGGATTTGTTTCGTAATGTTTGTAAACGTTTGCTTAAATCGCTAAAAAGGTGAAATGTTTGGATTGGTTTATAAACATTTTAAACGTTTGGAATTGTTTCGTAACGTTTTAAACATTTGGATTTGTTTCATATTGTTTTAAACGTTTGGATTTGTTTCGCAATGTTTGTAAACGTTTCGCTTAAATCACTAAAAAGGTGATATGTTTGGATTTCTTTTGTAACGTTTATATACGTTTGGCTTAAATTGCTAAAACGGAGAAAGTTTGGATTTGTTTTGTAACTTTTTAAACGTTTGGATTTGTTTCGTAATGTTTTAAACGTTTGGCTTAATTCGCTAAAAAGGTGAAACATTTGGATTTGTTTCGTAACGTTTTAAAAGTTTGGCTTAAATCGCTAAAAAGGTGAAACATTTGGATTTGTTTCGTAAGGTTTGTAAACGTTTGGCTTAAATCGGTAAAAAGGGGAAACGTTTGGATTTGTTCCGTAACGTTTGTAAACGTTTGGCTTAAATCGCTAAAATGGGGAAACGTTTGGATTTATTTTATAACGTTTGTATAAGTTTGGCTTAACTTGCTAAAACAGAGAAACGTTTGGATTTGTTTTGTAACTTTTTAAACATTTGGATTTGTTTCGTAATGTATTAAACGTTTGGCTTAAATTGCTAAAAAGACGAAACGTTTGGATTTGTTTCCTAACGTTTATAAACGTTAGGCATAAATCGCTAAAAAGGTGAAACGTTTGGAATTGTTTTGTAACGTTTGTAAACGTTTGCTTAAATCGCTAAAAAGGTGAAACGTTTGGATTTATTTCGTATCGTTTTAAACATTTGGACTTGTTTCATAACGATTTAGACGTTAGGATTTGTTTTCGTGACGTTTTAAACGTTTGGATTTGTTTCGTAACTTTTTAAACATTTGGATTTTTTTCGTAACGTTTGTAAACGTTTGGTTTAAATCGCTAAAAAGGTGAAATGTTCGGATTTGTTTCGTAACGTTTGTAAATGTTTGGCTTAAATCGCAAAAAAGGGGAAACCTATGGATTTGTTTCATAAAGTTTCCATACGTTTGTCTTAAATTGCTAAAAAGGGAAACGTTTGGATTAGTTTCGTAACATTTTAAACGTTTGGTTTAAATAGCTAAAAAGATGAAACCTTTGAATTTGTTTTGTAACGTTTGTAAACATTTGGCTTAAATCGCTAAAAATGTGAAACGTTTGGATTTGTTTCTTAATGTTTGTAAAGGTTTGGCTTAAATCGCTAAAAAGGTGAAACGTTTGTATTTGTTTTGTAACGTTTGTAAACATTTGTCTTAAATAACTAAATAGGGAAAACGTTTGGATTTGTTTCGTAACATTTGTAAACGTTTTGCTTAAATCGCTAAAACGAAGAAACGTTTGGATTTGCTTTGTAACGTTTTAAACGTTTGGATTTGTTTCGTATTGTGTTAAAAGTATGGCTTAAATGGCTAAAAAGGTGAAACGTTTGGATTAGTTTTGTAATGTTTGTAAACGTTTGGTTTAAATCGCTAAAAAGGTGAAAAGTTTGGATTTGTTTCGTAACGTTTGTAAACGTTCGGCTTAAATCGCTAAAAAGGGGAAACGTTTGGATTTCTTTCGTAATGTTTGTGTACGTTTGGCTTAAATTGCTAAATAGGAGAAACGTTTGGATTTATTTTTTCACTTTTTCAAAATTTGGATTTGTTTCGTAACTTTTTAAATGTTTGGCTTAAATCGCTAAAAAGGGGAAACGTTTGGATTTGTTTTGTAACATTTTAAAAGTTTGGCTTAAATTGCTAAAAAGGTGAAACGTTTGGATTTGTTTCGTAACATTTGTAAATATTTGGTTTAAATCGCAAAAAAGGGGAAACGTTTGGATTGGTCTCGTAATGTTTTAAACGTTTGGCTTAAATCGTTAAAAAGGTGAAACATTTGGATTTGTTTTGTAACGTTTGTAAACGTTAGGCTTAAATCGGTAAAAATGTGAAACGTTTGGATTTGTTTCGTAATGTTTGTAAACGTTTGCTTAAATCGCTAAAAAGGTGAAATGTTTGGATTGGTTTATAAACATTTTAAACGTTTGGAATTGTTTCATAACGTTTTAAACTTTTGGATTTGTTTCATATTGTTTTAAACGTTTGGATTTGTTTCGTAATGTTTGTAAACGTTTCGCTTAAATCGCTAAAAAGGTGATATGTTTGGATTTCTTTCATAACGTTTATATACGTTGGGCTTAAATTGCTAAAACGGAGAAAGTTTGGATTTGTTTTGTAACTTTTTAAACGTTTGGATTTGTTTCGTAACGTTTTAAACGTTTGGCTTAAATCGCTAAAAAGGTGAAACATTTGGATTTGTTCCGTAACGTTTTAAAAGTTTGGCTTAAATCGCTAAAAAGGTGAAACATTTAGATTTGTTTCGTAATGTTTGTAAACATTTGGCTTAAATCGCTAAAAAGGAGAAACGTTTGGATTTGTTCCGCAACGTTTGTAAACATTTGGCTTAAATCGCTAAAATGGGGAAACGTTTGGATTTATTTTATAACGTTTGTATACGTTTGGTTTAACTTGCTAAAACAGAGAAACGTTTGGATTTGTTTTGTAACTTTTTAAACGTTTGGATTTGTTTCGTAATGTATTAAACGTTTGGCTTAAATTGCTAAAAAGACGAAACGTTTGGATTTGTTTCCTAACGTTTGTAAACGTTAGGCATAAATCGCTAAAAAGGTGAAACGTTTGGAATTGTTTTGTAACGTTTGTAAACGTTTGCTTAAATCGCTAAAAAGGTGAAACGTTTAGATTTATTTCGTATCGTTTTAAACATTTGGACTTGTTTCGTAACGATTTAGACGTTAGGATTTGTTTTCGTGACGTTTTAAACGTTTGGATTTGTTTCGTAACTTTTTATACATTTGGATTTTTTTCGTAACGTTTGTAAACGTTTGGCTTAAATCGCTAAAAAAGTGAAATGTTCTGATTTGTTTCGTAACGTTTGTAAACGTTTGGCTTAAATCGCAAAAAAGGGGAAACCTATGGATTTGTTTCGTAAAGTTTCCATATGTTTGTCTTAAATTGCTAAAAAGGGAAACGTTTGGATTAGTTTCGTAACGTTTTAAACGTTTGGCTTAAATCGCCAAAAAGATGAAACCTTTGAATTTGTTTTGTAACGTTTGTAAACATTTGGCTTAAATCGCTAAAAATGTGAAACGTTTGGATTTGTTTCTTAATGTTTGTAAAGGTTTGGCTTAAATCGCTAAAAAGGTGAAACGTTTGTAAACGTTTGGTTTAAATAGCTAAATAGGTAAAACGTTTGGATTTTTTTGTAACATTTGTAAACGTTTGGCTTAAATCGCTAAAAAGGTGAAAAGTTTGGATTTGTTTCGTAACATTTGTAAACGTTTTGCTTAAATCGCTAAAACGGAGAAACGTTTGGATTTGCTTTGTAACGTTTTAAACGTTTGGATTTGTTTCGTAACGTGTTAAAAGTATGGCTTAAATGGCTAAAAAGGTGAAACGTTTGGATTAGTTTTGTAATGTTTGTAAACGTTTGGTTTAAATCGCTAAAAAGGTGAAAAGTTTGGATTTGTTTCGTAACGTTTGTAAACGTTCGGCTTAAATCACTAAAAAGGGGAAACGTTTGGATTTCTTTCGTAATGTTTGTATACGTTTTGCTTAAATTGCTAAAACGAAGTAACGTTTGGATTTATTTTGTCACTTTTAAAAATTTGGATTTGTTTCGTAACTTTTTTAATGTTTGGCTTAAATCGCTAGAAAGGGGAAACATTTGGATTTGTTTTGTAACGTTGTAAAAGTTTGGCTTAAATTGCTAAAAAGGTGAAATGTTTGGATTTGTTTCGTAATGTTTGTAAACGTTTAGACTAAATCGGTAATAAGGGGAAACGTTTGGATTTGTTCCGTAACGTTTGTAAACGTTTGGCTTATATCGCTAAAAAGGGGAAACGTTTGGATTTCTTTTATAACATTTGTATACGTTTGGCTTAAATTGCTAAAACGTAGAAACTTTTAGATTTGTTTTGTAACTTTTTAAACATTTGGATTTTTTTGTAATGTTTTAAACGTTTGGCTTAAATCGCTAAAAAGTCAAAACGTTTGGATTTGTTTCGTAAGGTTTGTAAACGTTAGGCATAGATCGCTAAAAAGGTGAAACGTTTGGATTTATTACGTATCGTTTTAAACATTTGGACTGCTTTCGTAACGATTTAAACGTTTGGATTGGTTTTCGTAACGTTTTAAACGTTTAGATTTGTTTCGTAACGTTTTAAACATTTGGATTCGTTTCGTAACGTTTTTAAACGTTTGGCTTAAATCGCTAAAAAGGTGAAACGTTTGGATTTATTTCGTATCGTTTTAAACATTTGGACTGGTTTCGTAACGATTTAGACATTAGGATTGGTTTTCGTAACGTTTTAAACGTTTGGATTTGTTTCGTAACGTTTTAAACATTTGTATTTGTTTCGTAACGTTTGTAAACGTTTGGCTTAAATCGCTAAAAAGGTGAAACGTTTGGATTTGTTTCGTAACGTTTGTAAATGTTTGACTTAAATCGCTAAAAAGGTGAAACATATGGATTTCTTTCGTAACGTTTTTATAGGTTTGGCTTAAATTGCTAAAAAGGGAAACGTTTGGATTGGTTTCGTAACGTTTTAAACGTTTGGATTAAATCGCTAAAAAGATGAAACGTTTGGATTTGTTTCGTAACGTTTGTTTACGTTAGGTTTAAATCGCTAAAAATGTGAAACGTTTGGATTTGTTTCGTAACGTTTGTAAAGGTTTGGCTTAAATCGCTAAAAAGGTGAAACATTTGGATTTGTTTTGTAACGTTTGTAAACGTTTGGCTTAAATCGCTAAAAAGGTGAAACGTTTGGATTTGTATATAACGTTTGCAAATGGTTGGTTTAAATCGCTAAAAATGTGAAAAGTTTGGATTTGTTTTGTAACGTATGTAAACGTTTGGCTTAAATCTCTAAAACAGAGAAATGTTTGGATTTGTTTTGTAACGTCATAAAAGTATGTCTTAAATGTCTAAAAAGGTGAAACGTTTGGATTTGTTTTGTAACATTTTTAAAAGTTTGGTTTTAAATCGCTAAAAAGGTGAAAAGTTTGGATTTGTTTTGTAACGTTTGTAAACTTTTGGATTAAATCGCAAAAAAGATGAAACGTATGGATTTGTTTTGTAACATTTGTAAACGTTTGGCTTAAATCGCTAAAAATGTGAAATGTTTGGATTTGTTTCTTAACGTTTGTAAAGGTTTGGCTTAAATCGCTAAAAAGGTGAAACGTTTGGATTATTTTTGTAATGTTAGTAAACGTTTGGCTTAAATCGCTAAATAGGTGAAACGTTTGGATTTGTTTTGTAACGTTTGTAAACATTTGGTTTAAATTGCTAAAAAGGTGAAAAGTTTGGATTTCTTTCATGACGTTTGTAAACGTTTGGCTTAAATCGCTAAAACGGAGAAATGTTTGGATTTGTTTTGTAACGTTTTAAACATTTGGATTTGTTTCGTAACGTTTCAAAGTATGGCTTAAATGGCTAAAAAGGTGTAACGTTTGTATTAGTTTTGCAACGTTTGTAAACGTTTTGTTTAAATCGCTAAAAAGGTGAAAAGTTTGCATTTGTTTCGTAACGTTTGTAAACGTTCGGCTTAAATTGCCAAAAAGGGGAAACGTTAGGATTTCTTTCATAACGTTTGTATACGTTTGGCTTCAATTGCTAAAACGGAGAAACGTTTGAATTTATTTTGAAACTTTTTAAACGTTTGGATTTGTTTCGTAAGGTTTGTAAACGTTTGGCTTAAATCGCTAAGAAGGTGAAACGTTTGGATTTGCTTTGTAACGTTTTAAACGTTTGCCTAAATCGCTAAAAATGTGAAACGTTTGGATTTGTTTCGTAACGTTTGTAAAGGTTTGGCTTAAATCGCTAAAAAGGTGAAACATTTGGATTTGTTTTGTAACGTTTGTAAACGTTTGGCTTAAATCGCTAAAAAGGTGAAACGTTTGGATTTGTATATAACGTTTGCAAATGGTAGGTTTAAATCGCTAAAAATGTGAAAAGTTTGGATTTGTTTTGTAACGTATGTAAACGTTTGGCTTAAATCTCTAAAACAGAGAAATGTTTGGATTTTTTTTGTAACGTCATAAAAGTTTGGATTTGTTTCGTAACGTTTTAAAAGTATGTCTTAAATGTCTAAAAAGGTGAAACGTTTGGATTTGTTTTGTAACATTTTTAAAAGTTTGGTTTTAAATCGCTAAAAAGGTGAAAAGTTTGGATTTGTTTTGTAACGTTTGTAAACTTTTGGATTAAATCGCAAAAAAGATAAAACGTATGGATTTGTTTTGTAACATTTGTAAACGTTTGGCTTAAATCGCCAAAAATGTGAAATGTTATGATTTGTTTCTTAACGTTTGTAAAGGTTTGGCTTAAATCGCTAAAAAGGTGAAACGTTTGGATTATTTTTGTAATGTTAGTAAACGTTTGGCTTAAATCGCTAAATAGGTGAAACGTTTGGATTTGTTTTGTAACGTTTGTAAACATTTGGTTTAAATTGCTAAAAAGGTGAAAAGTTTGGATTTCTTTCATGACGTTTGTAAACGTTTGGCTTAAATCGCTAAAACGGAGAAATGTTTGGATTTGTTTTGTAACGTTTTAAACATTTGGATTTGTTTCGTAACGTTTCAAAGTATGGCTTAAATGGCTAAAAAGGTGTAACGTTTGTATTAGTTTTGCAACGTTTGTAAACGTTTTGTTTAAATCGCTAAAAAGATGAAAAGTTTGCATTTGTTTCGTAACGTTTGTAAACGTTCGGCTTAAATCGCCAAAAAGGGGAAACGTTAGGATTTCTTTCATAACGTTTGTATACGTTTGGCTTCAATTGCTAAAACGGAGAAACGTTTGAATTTATTTTGAAACTTTTTAAACGTTTGGATTTGTTTCGTAAGGTTTGTAAACGTTTGGCTTAAATCGCTAAGAAGGTGAAACGTTTGGATTTGCTTTGTAACGTTTTAAACGTTTGCCTAAATCGCTAAAAAGGTGAAACGTTTGGATTTATTACGTATCGTTTTAAACATTTGGACTGGTTTCGTAACGATTTAAACGTTTGGATTGGTTTTCATAACGTTTTAAACGTTTAGATTTGTTTCGTAACGTTTGAAACATTTGGATTCGTTTCGTAACGTTTTTAAATGTTTGGCTTAAATCGCTAAAAAGGTGAAACGTTTGGATTTATTTCGTAGCGTTTTAAACATTTGGACTGGTTTCGTAACGATTTAGACATTAGGATTGGTTTTCGTAACGTTTTAAACGTTTGGATTTGTTTCGTAACGTTTTAAACATTTGTATTTGTTTCGTAACGTTTGTAAACGTTTGGCTTAAATCGCTAAAAAGGTGAAACGTTTGGATTTGATTCGTAACGTTTGTAAATGTTTGGCTTAAATCGCTAAAAAGGTGAAACATATGGATTTCTTTCGTAACGTTTTTATAGGTTTGGCTTAAATTGCTAAAAAGGGAAACGTTTGGATTGGTTTCGTAACGTTTTAAACGTTTGGATTAAATCGCTAAAAATATGAAACGTTTGGATTTGTTTTGTAACGTTTGTAAACGTTAGGTTTAAATCGCTAAAAAGGTGAAACATTTGGATTTGTTTCGTAACGTTTGTAAAGGTTTGGCTTAAATCGCTAAAAAGGTGAAACATTTGGATTTGTTTTGTAACGTTTGTAAACGTTTGGCTTAAATCGCTAAAAAGGTGAAACGTTTGGATTTGTATATAACGTTTGCAAATGGTTGGTTTAAATCGCTAAAAATGTGAAAAGATTGGATTTGTTTCGTAACGTATGTAAACGTCTGGCTTAAATCTCTTAAACAGAGAAATGTTTGGATTTGTTTTGTAACGTCATAAAAGTTTGGATTTGTTTCGTAACGTTTTAAAAGTATGTCTTAAATGGATAAAAAGGTGAAACGTTTGGATTTGTTTTGTAACATTTTTAAAAGTTTGGTTTAAAATCGCTAAAAATGTGAAAAGTTTGGATTTGTTTTGTAACGTTTGTAAACTTTTGGATTAAATCGCAAAAAAGATTTCTTTCGTAGCGTTTCTATACGTTTGGCTTAAATCGCTAAAAAGATGAAACGTTTGGATTTGTTTTGTAACATTTGTAAACGTTTGGCTTAAATCGCTAAAAATGTGAAATGTTTAGGTTTGTTTCTTAACGTTTGTAAAGGTTTGGCTTAAATCGCTAAAAAGGTGAAACGTTTGGATTATTTTTGTAATGTTTGTAAACGTTTGGCTTAAATCGCTAAATAGGTGAAACGTTTGGATTTGTTTTGTAACGTTTGTAAACATTTGGTTTATATTGCTAAAAAGGTGAAAAGTTTGGATTTCTTTCGTGACGTTTGTAAACGTTTGGCTTAAATCGCTAAAACGGAGAAACGTTTGGATTTGTTTTGTAACGTTTTAAACGTTTAGATTTGTTTCGTAACGTTTTCAAAGTTTGGCTTAAATGGCTAAAAAAGTGTAACGTTTGGATTAGTTTTGCATCGTTTGTAAACGTTTTGTTTAAATCGCTAAAAAGGTGAAAAGTTTGGATTTATTTCGTAACGTTTGTAAACGTTCAGCTTAAATCGCTAAAAAGGGGAAATGTTAGGATTTCTTTTATAACGTTTGTATACGTTTGGCGTAAATTGCTAAAACGGAGAAACGTTTGAATTTCTTTTGAAACTTTTTAAACGTTTGGATTTGTTTCGTAACTTTTTAAATGTTTGGCTTAAATCGCTAAAAAGGTGAAACGTTTTAATAGTTTGGCTTAAATCGCTAAAAAGGCGAAACATTTGGATTTGTAATGTTTGTAAACGTTTGGCTTAAATCGGTAAAAAGGTGAAACGTTTGGATTGGTTCCTTAACGTTTGTAAACGTTTGGCTTAAATCGCTAAAAAGGGGAAACGTTTGGATTTCTTTTGAAACGTTTGTATATGTTTTGCTTAAATTGCTAAAACAGAGAAATGTTTGGATTTATTTTGTAACTTTTTAAATGTTTGGATTTTTTTCGTAATGTTTTAAATGTTTGGCTTAAATCGCTAAAAAGGCGAAACGTTTGGATTTGTTTCGTAACGTTTCTAAACGTTAGGCATAAATAGCTAAAAAGGTGAAGCGTTTGGATTTGTTTTGTAACGTTTGTAGACATTTGCTTCAATCGCTAAAAAGGTGAAACGTTTGGATTTATTTTGTATCGTTTTAAACATTTGGACTGGTTTTGTAACGATTTAATCGTTTGGATTGGGTTTTGTAACGTTTTACACGTTTGGATTTGTTTCATAACCTTTTACACATTTGGATTTGTTTCGTAATGTTTTTAGACGTTTGGCTTAGATCGCTAAAAAGGTGAAACGTTTGGATTTATTTTGTAACGTTTGTAAAATTTTGGATTAAATCGCTAAAAAGATGAAACGTATGGATTTCTTTCGTAGCGTTTCTATATGTTTGGCTTAAATCGCTAAAAAGATGAAACGTTTGGATTTGTTTCGTAACATTTGTAAACGTTTGGCTTAAATCGCTAAAAATGTGAAACGTTTGGATTTGTTTCTTAACGTTTGTAAAGGTTTGGCTTAAATCGCTAAAAAGGTGAAATGTTTGGATTATTTTTGTAATGTTTGTAAACGTTTGGCTTAAATCGCCAAATAGGTGAAACGTTTGGATTTGTTTCGTAACGTTTGTAAATGTTTGGTTTAAATCGCTAAAAAGGGGAAAAGTTTGGATTTGTTTCGTAACGTATGTAAACGTTTGGCTTAAATCGCTAAAACGGAGAAATGTTTGGATTTGTTTTTGTAATATCCCGAAATGTTTTAAAAAAAATTTGTTGATTTTCGGAAATAATTTGAGTCGTTCTCGGTATCGTGGTTCGTTTTGTTTGTGTGTAGGGTTTGGTTGGGTTTGGTTTCAACCCTATGTGGGTTTGGTTGGCCCATGGGGGTTTGGCCCATGGGCCAAATGAAAATCTCTCCTGGCCCAACACAGGTCTCGAACGAGACCTGTGCCATTTGAGGCCGGTCTCGTTCGAGAATTGCATTGTCGAACGAGACCCTAGCTGAAATCAGCTGGTCTCGTTCGAGAATGGAAATCCTCGAACGAGACATAGCTTTAATCAGCTGGACTCGTTCAGGACCAGCTCCATCCTTGCGTGGGGGCAACTTCGTCTTTCGTTTCTAACCTAATCGACCTACTTAAATACCTAGAATTCAACCCTAATCCATTCTCCACACTACAAGCAAACACTAGCCATCTTTAACATCTGTTTTCACTGAGAAACGACGCTGAAATCATCCATTAAAGTTGTTGTCCCGGTAAATTCCTCCGTTCATCAAATTTCAGTTTTTACTTTCGAACGACATTACGTGATTTTGATCGTTCTCCTTCGTTTCTTGATCGAAATCAGAATCGTTTACGTTTCCCTATCTCAATTCTCTACGTTTCCCTATCTTGTTTACGCTAAACGGTACGCTATCAATCTCGTTTCAATCGCCGTACAGTTTACCGTTTTTGAAATATTATGAACTGTTCTTTCTAATATGATTCTGCCGAATGCTTTCTTTCTCTTTGGCCTTGATTTTGCTATTTTAATAATTACAAATTCTTCGGAATGATTAATCGATAATAGTTTAAGCTCTCGTTTAGAGTTTTATCTCATCGTTTCCGATTCTTAATCGATGTCAATATGTTACTTTGTTGTGTTGAATCGTTGGTTATGTTCTTGATACCTTGATAATAGATTTGTTAGTTTAAGTTGTTAAGAATCATGAGCTTGATGATTGGATTTATTTGAATGTTATGCTTTTACTGATTATGAACTTAATACAGCAACATCATGTTTGATTCTTTGAAAGATTGAAATTGTAATGTTGGCGATATGGTTTGTGGATTTGGAAGAGATGGTTAATTACCCATTTAAATCACCATAATGTTTTGTTTAAATCAAATAAATACTTAAAGTTAGTTTTACCTTTTGTTTTGTTAATAATTGGATTTCATTATGATTTTTAAGTAATATATTGGAAACGATAGTTATTTTACAAATTAAGTTATTGCAATTTCTCGGGTAATTATAGTTGGTTTCGAATATCAAAGTGGCTAAATTATAATTTAGCCCTTGAACATTTTTATAACTTATTTAAGTAAGTTTTTGGTTAGTAACTTGGTATTTTGTTTTAATCATAAACAAAAGTAAATAATTTGATTTCGAACGTCAAATTGGCTAAAGTACAGTTTAGTCCCTAAAATGGCTAAAGTACAGTTTAGTCTCTAAATTTTTATAAACTTAAAATGGCTAGTTTTGGTTGCAACTTGGGTTACTTGAAATTGAAGTTATTGAGTTCTGCTTTTAAATTGGTTATTTATTTTATCGAATAATTTTATAAATATAAACTCGGGTATATATTTGATAAACATTTTGAGTCGGGTTAGACTTGGGTCACCCGACAAGTGAGGTTAGCTTGGTAGTTGTTGGTAACTCGGATAACCCACTATTTGGAAATTAATTATTATTTAAAGACTTTTAAAATATTTTTAGTAAATTGGATTTTAAAGCGAGAACTCAATGGACTTGTATTAATTGGGCGTTTCTACCTATTGCGTATTTTTGTGTTGTTCTGGATTGTTTAATTCCGACGTGCTATTTGTGCTAGTCCTATGTGGTGTCTAGTACTCTCTAGGGTTCGGGTCTGTTTTAATAATTATTTTATTTGTCTAGACCCGTCTATTGTTCGTGCTTCAGAGGCGAACAAGGATTAGTTGCTTGCCGGTTATCACGTGGATTAGCAAGCAGTGAGTTTGTACTTACTATTTACCGCTTTATTAAATAAATTGTTATTTTTAATATTATATATATATATATATATATATATATATATATATATATATATATATATATATATATATATATATATATATATTACGTATATTGCGAATTGTTTTTATATTATGACTCTTAGTTGGAACATGCTACCTGATGGGCGTCATTAGGACTGTGTGCGCTCCGGTAATGATCTGGGTAAGGTATTTATGGAAATGTGGTAGCTCGGTGTGAGCATAGCTCTCGGGACAAGATAGAGTAACTCGGTGTAGCACAACTCTCGGGACTCTAGATATGGTAAAGTGTGGTCAGTGGTAACTCGGTGTAGCTCAGCTCTCGGGACCAGGCCTATTGGATTATGTTATTTATTTAGAATTGTGGATTAAGGTTCCAACTATTATTCGTAATATCGTTATTAAATGTTTTAAATAGTTTTAAATGTTTTCCACTTGATAAATGTAAATAGTGGTATAAACTCATCTCAGTATATCTGACCCCGTTGTTTTCCCAATTTTTTACAGGGTTATGATCTAAGAGAGTCTGGTGATCTCCGCATTTACTTTTCCTCGTACGTTCCATTTATTTTCGTAGAACTATCAAACTGTTTTATTCTTAGACCGCAGTAGGTTACTAGACGTCTTTATTTTTATTATAGTTGCCTGTCGGATTGGTCCGACTGGGTTATTATTGCTTTGGCATGTTATATAGTTATTCATAATTATTTATACTACGCATATTTATAACTCAGTATTGGAATGCATGTTATATTTAAATGTTGTATTCTATAACTGCTAGAATTAGGCTGAAGTCTCGGTTGCCCCCGAGCATTGGTTTTCTGCAGGTTTAATTGAATTGTATGTTATAAGGAAGGCTAGCTACGGGTGTTGGTACTATATTACCCATGCCCTAGCGGCGTTCACGATTCATGAAAATGGGTCGTGACAAACTTGGTATCAGAGCTTTGGTTTCAAACCAAGGCCATTTGCATGCTATGTGTTTACTCTGTTAAGTATGGTTGTGTCTTAGGAACTACTGCGGATATAGTTTTTTGTCATGTCTTTAAAAAAACGTCATCTTTTGATTTTAAAACATTCTGCCTACACCAATAGGATTGCGTCGAGTCAGTCATATTATGTTAATTTAATGCTTATATGTTTTATTATTATTTCACTTGGGTGAATATGTAATATTGTCGATTTCTCGGGAAATCTTATTTGTTACTTGTTTTGTTCATACATGGGTATGGAATATCTGTGTATTTAAATTGTTCTTGTTCAATCCTTAGGATATGAACAATGCTATTCGTACTCATGCTCGTGCTGCGGCAGAGCAAGACGCAGAGGCTGATGGTGCGATTTCTATGGAAGCGGGATAGATCAGTGACAGACTACACTACAGAGTTTGTCCGTTTGCGGCGATTTGCTACAGATCTACAGGGTGATCGAGTGCGGGTGAATGACCGCTATGTTAGGAGTTTAGGCTCAAAATTTCTTCCCTTGCTGATAGGGACAAACATGGAGTTCTCTCGAGTAGTGGATAGTGCTCGTCGGATGGAGAGCTCATTGGTTCAGTTTTGGACGATCTCTGACCCTTTCCAGAATCAGAAGGGAAAGAGTGATCTTCCTAGTGGGGGGCAGCAAACTCCAGCGCAACATGGTAGTGGGAACTACTACAACGGCTCTTCTCAGGCCAATAGGGGGAGTCGTCGGACGCACAACAAGGGGAGGCATAGTGCTAGGAGTGCTGCGTACAGTTCTAGCAGCAGTGGGAGTAACCGTGGTTCAGGATGCGGATACAGTGGCGGATCGAACATTCCGTTCTGCCAGAATTACAGACGTAGGCATTATGGTCAGTGCCAGTTAGCTCCTGGAGGTTGTTTCTCTTGTGGCCAACCGGGTCATTTCTCCAGGGAGTGTCCGACATTTGGGCAGCAGATGTCTAACTCCAGTGTGGCGCAGTCGTCTTACTAGCAGCAGAGACCTGCGTTTACTCAGTCTGTAGGGTACTCTCAACCTACAGCATTTTTTGGTGGCGAGCGGGGCCGTGGTTCTAGTGGCAGAGCTTTTGGTGGCCGTGGTAACGGAGGCAGAGGTTCCAACATTTATGCTACTGGGCAGAGTTCTCAGCATCAGCCGTAGGGTCAGACCAGAGTGTTCGCTCTTACTCCTTGGGATGCGCGTGCATCAAATGCTGTGGTGCAAGGTACCATTCCGATTACTTTTATATATGCTTTTGTGTTATTTGATGCGGGTGCAACCCATTCATTTGTGTCTGCTTGCTTTGCTGGAAATTGCGTATTGCACCATCTACTTTGAGTGAACCTCTAGTTGTGTCTACACCTATGTCTGAAGGTGTAGTAGTGGACGTCATATATCCTTGTTGTCCTGTTATACATGGTAGAGAGTTAGGTGCTGATTTTGTTTTGCTTGACGTACTTTCTTTTGACGTGATTTTAGGGATGGATTGGCTGTCGCACCATTATGCTTCTATTGAATGTCGAGGGAAGTCACTCGAGTTTAGGATTCCAGGTGATATACCTTTTTCCTTTCAGGGAGAAAAGGCGGAGACACCGAAGAATCTGATTTCCGCCATCAAGGCAAAGCAGATGTTAGGCAAGGGTTGCCAGGGTTTTCTTGCTGTGGTTCGAGATGTGGAAGCGAAATTTGGTGATATGCATAGTGTGCCAATTGTGAGCGAGTTCACAGATGTGTTTCCAGAGGAATTGCCTGGATTACCTCCAGACCGTGAGATTGAGTTTTGCATTGATGTGGTTTCTGGTACAGCTCCGATTTTGATACCGCCCTATCGGATGGCTCCTGCAGAGCTGAAGGAGTTGAAGGACCAGTTACAAGAGTTGTTGGATAGTGGGTTCATCAGACCGAGTACTTCTCCATGGGGTTCTCCAGTTGTGTTTGTGAAGAAGAAAGACGGTTCCTTTCGACTGTGTATCAATTACAGAAAATTGAACAAGGCTACTGTCAAGAACAGATATCCTCTTCCTCGCATCGATGATTTGTTTGACCAGTTGCAGGGTGCGAAATTTTTTTCCAAGATTGATTTGAGGTCTGGCTATCATCAACTTCGGATCTGTGATGTAGATGTGCCTAAGACTGCTTTTCGGACGCGGTATGGACATTTTGAGTTTCTGGTTAAGTCCTTTGGTTTGACAAACGCACCAGCAGCATTTATGGATATGATGAACAGGGTGTTCAAGCCGTTTTTAGATCAATTCGTTATCATGTTCATTGATGACATTTTGATCTATTCTCAGAGCAAGGAGGAGCATGCTTACCATTTGAGGACTATACTACAGACATTGCGTGAGCGTCAGTTGTATGTTAAGTTCTCAAAATGTGAGTTCTGGTTGGATCAAGTTACCTTTTTAGGACACGTGGTGTCGAAATATGGGATCAAGGTTGATCCGAAGAAGATTGAGGCAGTTATGGATTGGCAGAGGCCGAGGTCAGTTACTGAGATCATGAGTTTTCTGGGTTTAGCTGACTACTATCGTCGGTTCGTGCAAGATTTCTCCAAAATGTCTGCACCGTTGACTAAACTGCAACAAAAGGTTGTTAAGTTTGAGTGGACTGACAAGTGCGAGGCGAGCTTTGAGAAGCTCAAGGAGATTTTGACTACAGCTCCGGTTTTGGTATTGACTTCTGGCATTTACGGTTTCACTGTGTATTGTGATGCGTCTCGAATTGATTTGGGTTGTGTTCTGATGCAACATGGACAGGTGATTGCCTATGCTTCCAGACAGTTGAAGAAGCATGAGGTAAATTACCCTACTCATGATTTAGAGTTGGCAGCTGTGGTTTTTGCACTGAAGATTTGGAGGCATTATTTGTATGGTGCTACTTGTGAGATTTTCACTGATCATAAGAGTCTGAAGTACATCTTTGATCAGAGCGAGTTGAACTTGAGACAAAGGAGGTGGGTAGAGTTACTGAAAGACTACGACTGTATATTCAGTACCATCCTAGTAAGGCTAATGTGGTAACCAATGCGTTGAGTCGCAAGTCTTCGGGCAGTTTGGCTCATATTTCTGAGATTGGGCGTAGACCCATGGTTAGAGAGTGGCACAGTTTGATAGCTTCAGGCTATGGTTTTCAGGTTTCTCAGGCCGGTAGTTTGTTAGCACAGTTGCAGGTGCAACCTGTTTTGATTGATCGGATCAAAGCTTTACAAGCTGAGGATCCACAGTTGAAACGGATTATTAAGGAGGTTGAGCAGGACGGTAATTATGAGTTTACTTTGGTGGATGGTGTTCTGAGACATGGTTCGAGATTGTGTGTTCCGGATTCAGATGGTTTGAGGGACCAGATTCTGGAAGAAGCGCACAAGTCTGCTTATAGTGTTCATCCGGGTGCTACTAAGATGTACCATGATCTTAAGGGTACCTACAGGTGGAGCGGGATGAAGAAGGATGTCGCTGAGTATGTTTCTAAATGTCTGACTTGCCAGCAGGTGAAGCTAGAGCATCAAAGACCTTTTGGCTATCTGCAGCCACTACCTATTCCAGAGTGGAAGTGGGAGCGGATTCCCATGGATTTTTTGGTTGGTTTACCACGTACTCGACAAGGGTACGATTCCATCTGGGTGATAGTTGACCGTATAACCAAGTCAGCTCATTTTCTTCCGATCAAGGTTTCGTATCCTGCTTCGAGGTTGGCTCAATTGTACATCGACAGGATTGTCAGTTTGCATGGTGTACCGGTTTCTATTGTGTCAGACAGAGGTTCTGTGTTTACTTCGAGGTTCTGGAAAGCGTTACAGGAATCTTTGGGTTCACGACTTGATTTCAGTACATCTTTTCATCCTCAGACTGACGGTCAGTCTGAGAGGACTATTCAGACATTGGAGGATATGCTCAGGATGTGTGTTCTGGATTTTCAAGGTAGCTGGGATGCTCATTTGCAGTTGATTGAGTTTTCTTACAACAACAGTTACCACGCGAGTATTGAGATGGCGCTGTATGAGGCTTTGTACGGGCGCAAGTGTAGATCTCCTATCTGTTGGGAGGAGGTTGGAGAGCGTAAACTCTCAGGAGCAGTGATTATTCAGATTACCTCAGAGCAGGTAACGTTGATCAAACGGAGGTTAGAGACTGCTTTTAGTCGGCATAAGAGTTATGCTGATCCGAAGAGAAAAAACATTGAGTTTCATGTTGGTGATTTCGTGTTTCTTCGGGTTTCACCTATGAAAGGCGTGGTTTATTTTGGTGTCAAGGGAAAGTTGGCACCGAGGTATATTGGTCCTTACGAGATTTCATAGAGGATTGAAGCTGTGCCTTATCGTCTGATTCTGCCGCCAGACATGTCCTTAGTGCACCCTGTGTTTCATGTTTCTATGTTGAGGAAGTGCATTTCTGATCCTTCACACATGATTGTGCCTCAGAGCGTTGAGATTTACCAAGAGTTATCGTATGAGGAACATCCAGTTGAGGTTGTTAATACGCAAGTGCGTAAATTGCGGAACAAGGAGATTCCGATGGTCAAAGTTCTCTGGCGCAATCATTCTGTAGAGGAGTGCACTTGGGAGACCGAGTCGGATATGCGGAATCGCTATCCTTTTATTTTTCCGTGAGGTACGACATGTTTGATTTTATTGAGTTTATGAGTTTTGTTTGTGTTAAGTGTTTTATTGCTGTAAATTGCTTGTCGTGTTAAATTCGAGGACAAATTTTTAATTAGTTGGGGAGAATATAATATCCCGGAATTGTTTTTAAATTTTTCTATTGAGTTTTCGGAAATAATTTGAGTCGTTCTCGGTATCGTGGTTTGTTTTGTTTATGCGTAGGGTTTTGTTGGGTTTGCTTTTAGCCCTATGTGGGTTTGGTTGGCCCATGGGGGTTTGGCCCATGGGCCAAATGAAAATTTCTCCTGGCCCAACACAGGTCTCGAACGAGATCTGTGCCATTTGAGGCCGGTCTCGTTCGAGAATTGCATTCTCGAACGAGGCCCTAGCTGAAATCAGCTGGTCTCGTTCGAGAATGACAATTTTCGAACGAGACATAGCTTTAATCAGCTGGTCTCGTTCGAGACCAGCTCCATCCTTGCGTGGGGTCAATTTATCTACGTTTCTCGTTTACGCTAAACGGTACACTATCGATCTCGTTTAAATTGCCGTACGGTTTACCGTTTTTGAAATATTATGAACTGTTCTTGCTAGGATTATTCTGCCGAATGCTTTCTTTCTCTTTTCGGAATGATTAATCGATAATAATTTATGCTCTCGTTTAGAGTTTTATCTCATCGTTTCCGATTCTTAATCGATGTCAATATGTTACTTTGTTGTGTTGAATCGTTGGTTATGTTCTTGATACGTTGATTATGGATTTGTTAGTTTAAGTTGTTAAGAATCATGAGCTTGATGATTGGATTGATTTGAATGTTATGCTTTTACTGATTATGAACTTAATACAGCAACATCATGTTTGATTCTTTGAAAGTTTGAAATTGTAATGTTGGCGGTATGGTTTGTGGATTTGGAGGAGATGGTTAATTACCCATTTAAATCACCATAATGTTTTGTTTAAATCAAATAAATACTTAAAGTTAATTTTACCTTTTATTTTGTTAATAATTGGATTTCATTATTATTTTTAAGTAATATATTGGAAAGGATAGTTATTTTACAAATTAAGTTATTATAATTACTCGGGTAATTATAGTGGGTTTCGTATATCAAAGTGGCTAAATTTTGAACATTTTTATCTTATTTAAGTAAGTTTTGGTTAGTAAGTTGGTATTTTGTTTTAATCATAAACAAAAGTAAATAATTTGATTTCGAACGTCAAATTGGCTAAAGTACAGTTTAGTCCCTAAAATGGCTAAAGTATAGTTTAGTCCCTAAACTTTTATAAACTTAAAATGGCTAAGTTTTGGCTGTAACTTGGGTTACTTGAAATTGAAGTTATTGAGTTCTGCTTTTAAATTGGATATTTATTTTATCGAATTAGTTTATAAATATAAACTCGGGTTTATATTCAATAAACGTTTTGAGTCGGGTTAGACTTGGGTCACCCGACAAGTGAGGTTAGCTTGGTAGTTGTTGGTAACTCGGATAACCCACTATTTGGAAATTAATTATTATTTAAAGACTTTTAAATAGTATTAGTAAATTGGATTTTAAAGCGAGAACTCAATGGACTTGTATTAATTGGGCTTTTCTACCTATTGGGTATTTTTGTGTTGTTCTGGATTGTTTAATTCCGACGTGCTATTTGTGCTAGTCCTATGTGGTGTCTAGTACTCTCTAGAGTTAGGGTCTGTTTTAATAATTATTTTATTTGTCTAGACCCGTCTACTGTTCGTGCTACAGAGGCGAACCAGGATTAGTTGCTTGCCGGTTATCACGTGGATTAGCAAGCAGTGAGTTTGTACTTACTATTTACCGCTTTATTAAGTAAATTGTTATTTTTAATATTAGATATATATTGTACGTATATTGCGAATTGTTTTTATATTATGACTCTTAGTTGGAACATGCTACCTAATGGGCGTTATGAGGACTGTGTGCGCACCAGTAATGATCTGGGTAAGGTATTTATGGAAATGTGGTAACTCGGTGTACGCATAGCTCTCGGGACCAGATAGAGCAACTCGGTGTAGCACAGCTTTCGGGACTCTAGATATGGTAAAGTGTGGTCAGTGGTAACTCGGTGTAGCTCAGCTCTCGGGACCAGGCCAATTGGATTATGTTATTTATTTAGAATTGTGGATTAGGGTTCCAACTATTATTCGTAATATCGTTATTAAATGTTTTAAACTGTTTTTGTCACGACCTAAAATATTGAGCCGCAACCCGGCGCTAGGGAACGGGAGTGGTAACTTCGGAACCCGTAGCAAGCCTCAAATCACTATTAATTTTTCGCAAATAATAAATGAATAACACGACACAACAGAAACAAATATACATAACATATATACCCAAATATTTACACTAACTGTTCTGTTAACCTCGCGGGCTCTAGTTACCGTACCCTGTACGAACTGGCCTCGTGGTACTCTATACAAAAATTAGTGTAATAAAACATATCGCCGGCATCTGGGGCCGTGAACAAAACATACTGAGTGAGTATGCACATTACTAATAGTATTGCCAAAACATAACATCGCATACGAAAAAACATATAAATAAAATCAATATTTGATATCAAAAGATAACATAACATGCTATTATATAATCCAAGTACTAGATCCGATTGAAACCCTATACACGATACTCAATTCGATCTATAACTTATGTACGATTCATAACGATAATAATCAATTCGATCGATCCATTTGGTAGGGTCCCGAGATAGTTCGACCGAGTTAAACCTCTACCATCGCTTAATCCCAAGGTGTGGGTCCCGAGATAGTTCAACCGAGTTAAACCCACTGGATACAGGTCCCGAGATAGTTCGACCGAGTTAAACCTCGTATCTGTTTCGAGATAAATATATTCCAACTTCGATATGATACGATACGATACGATATGATAAACGATGTTCGACATTCGATATTCGATATAATTTTATGACACGATAACAATCTAGACATGCTAGACTGACACACTTACCGGTGATCACACAGTCCTATTGACGCCCAATAGGTAGCACGTTTCCTTGGATCACACACTGGTTTCAAAACTATAATAACTCGATAAACGATATAACAATCGATAAAAACGATAAACGATAATCGATAAAAGCAATTCGATAAGCGATATATCCAATCATATACTATGCGATGTGTTTATTCATAATATATAAAAATAATAACTTTTAAATAACAATACACAAAAGTAAAGTGCCACTCACAGAAACCGCTATCCAATCTATGACGTGGTCGATGAAATGATATGCTCTTGCTACTCCACGTCTGATGCCGTCAATGCTTGCTAACACGTCTGATACATATATAGTTCAAATACACGTTTAGTACATAAACGTGAACCTCGTAAACCTAAAACCCTAGGTTATAGATTTAGGTTATCACTATTTCGTTTCGTATTCGTTTTTCTCAATTTTGATAACTTCTTAATCAGATTCTTACTCAACCGATGTACTTATATTGATGATTCATCATGTTAATATTCATTTCTATAATGTCTCATATCTATTTCAAAACATTTGACTGAGTTTCACACCCAAATCAAGCTAACGGATGCCATTTTTCGCTCGCGGAAGTCCCCTGGAGATCGGCGTCAAAGTAGGGCACGTCGTGCCAGCTTGGCACATCGTGCCATTCATTTTTCATGAAGGGCACGACGTGCCCTTCACTGGAGCACGTCGTGCACCCCTGTGGTGCACGTCGCGCACCAGCACGACGTGTTGAATTTCAGCACGTCGTGCACCCTTCGGGGACGACGATTTTGAGGCTCCTGCACCATTTCCGAAGCCCCAAATCACTCCAAATTCATTCCAAAATATACCTAGATCATTTAGACACATTATAAACACTTTTATCAATTCGAAATCAACCATAAATGCCTCAAAACGCTGAATCCAATATAATCACGATATAAACGGTAAAACAGCCACTTAATCTTCATTTTTATTGGTAGAAACGTGTAAATCACCTTGTTTTGATGCTTGGGAGAGATAGAGGCTTGAATTCCGAAGAGATTGACGCAAAAATCGTCCGAAACGGACGCCGAACAGCGAAACGGCGAAGAAACGAAATCAAAAGATAAGAAATGAACCCTCTAGATGCTTCTCCCCCTTTTTGCTCTTCTGATTCATATTCTTCCTATATATATTATTTGGCTAAAATCTCCTTTTCATCCTTGTTTTCTTTCTTTATTATAAACTAACTATTAAACTTTTCTTTCGTTCGATGAAGTCAATAACTAAATCAATTAACTCTTTAATCATAACTTATACGTATTATTTATATCCGATAAACAATACGAATCCCAATACTAATATTTTCCCGTCAAAACTTATAAATTTCCATTTTTGAGACGTAATTGGCTAAATTACCACTTTAGTCCCTGAACTTTATTTTGGGACTTTTCTTAACATTTTTTCTTTTAATTCCAATTCCAACTTTAAAAATGAAATATAACATTAAATTCTCGCATATATTCTTTTCCAAAACCGACCTACTAAAACTTATTTATCTTTATTTCATCGGAAAACTTTCCGATATCGCCACTCTGGCGACTCGAAATTGGACACGTGGCCCAATTAAACAATTAAACATTTTGGGGTATTACATTCTTCCCCCCTTATAAAAATTTGTCCTCGAATTTTCATAAAACTTGTTGGGACCTTATGATTGTTCTTATACTTTCCTTGACGTCCATTAATACGTGTTAATCGTATCTTTCTTGTACTTTAACTCTTAGCTCTCTTCTTATAACTTCCTGTCACTGTGTAGTTGAGATCTTTCTTGTTGTTACTTACGTCTCGCCTGTTGTCTTTCCAAAATAGTGTGGCCTAAGACGTTCCCTTATTATCGTAATCCTTATGTCATTTATAACTGGTCGTGATCTTACTTTCGACCACCATTAGCGTTAGTTAATCCTCACTTGATACTTAATTGATTTATTGTCCTTGGTAATCCTCATTCTTAGTGGCGTACTTTCATAAGTGTTCGTTCTCGTAACGACAAATCTGCGACTTTTAACTTTTACTGGCATTCCTTGTTGTTATGTTTCCTTCTTAGACTCTCTTCGACCATTCGCCACTTGGTTTTTTTGTCAATTTGTTCTCTTCAAACTACATTTTGTCGATCTTAATCGTTGTTTCTTAGCGAAGTTGTGTCTGATACATCATTTACTATCTTAAGTTTCTCTTTTCTTTTTCCTTTAAGCTATCGTATCTTTTACATCGTTTTTGTTAATCATGTATCTTGTACATCCGCTTTCCTTGAACAATACCAATTGCATACTTATCTCTTTTACCTTTCTCTAGTTGCTACTTTAAAGGTCGCCTCGAGTTTCTTATTGACTCATCAGTTAAAGTTATCTTTTCTTTACTTCACGATTCCTTATTTATGGTGACCTCATAAGAGTGTCATATGTTTCTTTGACCTTTAACTGTCTCTAGAATCCTTCTCACTAACTAACCTTTGTTCAACTTCATTCTTACTTTAAAGATCTAGCTGATCCAATAGATCCTTAATAACTCACCTTCTTTCATACTTAAGTTTTTCTAAATCTAATAATTCTATAGGTTTTCATCACTTTCCTTATCGTAACTCCTTCTTACTGTATAAATAATTTTCTATTTCATCTTACACTTCTGCTTCTTATTTTTGAATAATCCTACGACCTTATTTTTACTCTTCAAGATATCATCTTCGTACTGGTCATGATCGTTTCTTATCTTATCCTTATTTTGTCTCTCATCTTCTTCTTGAAGTGTTTTCCAACTATTCTTAACGTTTAGATTGTACTTAACTTTGTAACTTCTAAAATTAGGGATTAATCTCGGTTTTGTCGTCCTGTACACCTTACGCTTCTTTAGCACTTATAGCATGGTTCTAATCGCCTCTTAATTAGCTTGGTTTCTCTGTACTTATATCGTTTCTCGTTCTTCATACTTTCAATCTCTCTCCTCCAATACATCCCTCGATTGCTACATTACTTATCTCGACATAAGAATAATCATTATATTCTTCATCCTTGTGTATTCATTATGTTTCTTTCATCTAACATAGCTTTCTGTCGTTTCATCCTTTATTCTATTATAAGGATAAATACTGTATCCTTAAATATTGCTAGTGCATCGCATTTTATCTGCATATGCTTTCCGACGATAACTCTTTATTCATATTTTCCTTTAGCTCCACTAGCTTTGTTGCAATTATCGTTAACATGGCTTTATTCCGTTATTGGGGTTTGTATTACAAATCTTATTCTTATTTATTACGAATCTTTTATTATTCGTCGCAGGGCTTTACATCTGAGTTTACTTACTAAACAAAAGATTTCAAAACATTCCTTGGCTGGCCAGCTCTTTTAAATCACTTTTCATAAATTGTTTGAAATCGTCAATACAATTGTAGCTCAGAGTGATGACACCTCTCATCACCAAGAGTTGTTCAAAATCGCATTTTTCTGCATTATTGTAAAAATATGATGCATGTTCTATATTTTGAAAATCATTTTCTTATGCATTCCTATCGTGATTATGCAATATCATATGCGATGTCTGAGCACAATTGTACCTTGAAAAATCATAAAAACTTTCAAAATTTTCATAAAATCGTAAGTTTACTCTAGACTGTACACTCTGCGACTATTAAAGGCTTTAATTTCGAAGAGATTGACGCAAAAATCGTCCGAAACGGACGCCGAACGGCGAAACGACGAAGAAACGAAATCGATCGATAAGAAATGAACCCTCAGGATGCTTCTCTCCCTTTTTGCTCTTCTGATTCATATTCTTCCTATATATGTTGTTTGGCTAAAATCTCCTTTTCATCATTGTTTTCTTTCTTTATTATAAATTAACTATTGAACTTTTCTTTCGTTCGATTTAGTCCATAACTAAATCAATTAACTCTTTAATCATAACTTATACGTTTATTTATATCCGATAAACAATAAGAATCCTAATACGAATATTTTCCCGTCAAAACTTATAAATTTCCATTTTTGAGACGTAATTGGCTAAATTACCAATTTAGTCCTTGAACTTTATTTTGGGACTTTTCTTAATATTTTTCCTATTAATTCCAATTCCAACTTTAGAATTGTAATATAACATTAAATTCTCGCATATAATCTTTTCCAAAACTGACCTACTAAAACTTATTTATCTTAATTTTATCAGAAAACTTTCCGATATCGCCACTTTGGCGACTCGAAATTGGACACGTGGCCCAATTAAATAATTAAACATTTTGGGGTATTACAGTTTTAATGGTTTTCCACTTGATAAATATAAATAGTAGTATAAACTCATCTCAGTATATCTGACCCCGTTGTTTTCCCAATTTTTCCCAGGGTTATGATCTGAGAGAGTCTAGTGATCTCCGCATTTACTTTTCCTCGGAGGTTCCATTTATTTTAGTAGAACTATCAAACTGTTTTATTCTTAGACCGCAGTAGTTGACTAGATTTATTTTTATTATAGTTGCTTGTCGGATTGGTCCGACTGGGTTATTATTGCTTTGACATGTTATATAGTTATTCAGAATTATTTATATTACGCATATTTATAACTCAGTATTGGAAAGCATGTTATATTTAAATGTTGTATTCTATAACTGCTAGAATTAGGCTGAAGTCTCGATTGCTCCCGAGCATTGGTTTTCTACAAGTTTAATTGAATTGTATGTTATAAGGAAGGCTAGCTACAGGTGTTGGTACTACATTACCCATGCCCTAGCGCCGATCACGATGCATGAAAATGGGTCGTGACTATTTTGTAACATTATAAAAGTTTGGATTTGTTTCGTAACGTTTTAAAAGTATGGCTTAAATGGCTAAAAAGGTGAAACGTTTGGATTTGTTATGTAATGTTTGTAAAAGTTTGGTTTAAATCGCTAAAAAGGTGAAAAGTTTGGATTTATTTCATAACGTTTGTAAACGTTTGGTTTAAATTGCTAAATAGGTGAAACGTTTGGATTGGTTTTATAACGCTTGTAAACGTTTGGTTTATATCGATAAAAAGGTGAAAAGTTTGGATTTGTTTCGTAACGTTTCTAAACGTTTGGCTTAAATCGCTAAAACGGAGAAACGTTTGGATTTGTTTCGTAACGTTTTAAAAGTATGGCTTAAATGGCTAAAAAGGTGAAACGTTTGGATTAGTTTTGTAACGTTTGTAAACGTTTGGTTTAAATAGCTAAAAAAGTGAAAAGTTTAGACTTATTTCGTAACGTTTGTAAACGTTTGGTTTAAATCGCTAAAAAGGTGAAACGTATGGATTTCTTTCGTAACCTTTCTAAACGTTTGACGTAAATTGCTAAAAAGGTGAAATGTTTGGATTGGTTTCGTAACATTTTAAACGTTTGGATTTGTTTCGCTAAATAGCTGAAACATTTGGATTTGTTTCGTAACGTTTGTAAACGTTTGGTTTAAATCGCTAAAAAGGTGAAATGTTTGGATTTGTTTCGTAGCGTTTGTAAACGTTAGGCATAAAATGCTAAAAAGGTGAAACGTTTGGATTTGTTTTGTAACGTTTAGCTTAAATTGCTAAATAGGTGAAACGTTTGGATTTGTTTCGTAACGTTTGTAAATGTTTGGTTTAAATCGCTAAAAAGGTGAAAAGTTTGGATTTATTTCGTAACGTTTGTAAACGTTTGGTTTAAATCGCTAGAAAGGTGAAATTTTGGATTTGTTAGGCATAAAATGCTAAACAGGTGAAACGTTTGGATTTGTTTTATAACGTTTGGCTTAAATCGCTAAATAGGTGAAACGTTTGGATTTGTTTTGTAACGTTTGTAAATGTTTGGTTTAAATCGCTAAAAAGGTGAAAAGTTTGGATTTATTTCGTAACGTTTGTAAACGTTTGGCTTAAATCGCTAAAACGGAGAAACGTTTGGATTTGTTTTGTAATGTTTTAGACGTTTGGATTTGTTTCGTAACGTTTTAAAAGTGTGGTTTAAATGGCTAAAAAGGTGAAACGTTTGGATTTGTTTTCTAACATTTGTAACCGTTCGGTTTAAATCGCTAAAAAGGTGAAAAGTTTGGATTTGTTTCGTAACGTTTGTAAACGTTTGGCTTAAACCGCTAAAATAGAGAAATGTTTGGATTTGTTTTAAATGTGTGGATTTGTTTTTGTAACGTTTTAAACATTTGGCTTAAATTGCTAAAAAGGTGAAACGTTTGGGATTTGTTTCGTAACGTTTGTAAACGTTTGGCTTAAATTGCTAAAAAGAGGAAACGTTTGGATTGGTTTCGTAACGTTTTAAACGTTTGGCTTAAATCGGTAAAAATGTGAAACTTTTGGATTTTTTTCGTAACGTTTGTAAACGTTAAACTTAAATCGCTTAAAAGGTGAAACGTTTTTGTTTGTTTCGAAACGTTTGCTTAAATCGCTAAAAAGGTGAAATGTTTAGATTTGTTTTATATCATTTTAAACGATTGGATTGGTTTCGTAACATTTTAAACTTTTGGATTTGTTTCGTAACATTTTAAACGTTTGGATTTGTTTCGTAACGTTTTAAACGTTTGGATTTGTTTCGTAACGTTTCTGAACGTTTGGCTTAAATCGCTAAAAAGGTGAAACGTTTGGATTTGTTTTGTAACGTTTTATAAGTTTGGCTTAAATCGCTAAAAAGGTGAAACGTTTGGATTTGTTTCGTAACGTTTGTAAACGTTTGACTTAAATCAGTAATAAGGGGAAACGTTTGGATTTGTTCTGTAACGTTTGTAAACGTGTTAGTAGTATGTGCCCTAGGGCCATTTGATCATGTATATTTGTAGAACTAATCCCAATGGCAAAGATATATATGTTCTAATTGAACTAAGTGTCTCATCAACTAAGTGTTGATTTATTACGTATTGTCCTTATCACATTGTGATAGAATCTATTCTTAAGGTGTTAAGAATATGAGTTACAGATTTTATTATACATGTGATCTAAATAACAGTTCATGATCGATGGGGTCCTACGAATAAGGGCATCGTATTATCCCGGAAAGATTGTCACCTCTGTTTATTCTCCTGATTAGTAAGGAGTTACTAATTATAGGAAGTAGTGAGTCTCATACTGCTTGATGGAGATCAGGATAAACATGTGGACACTCAAGATGTTGAGTGGGTCGAACAAGTGACGCTAGATGACTTATACATGGTATTTCATCAAAGTCAATTTAATGTCATCTATTTCATAATTGTACATATGTCCTTTGACTTGCGGTGACACTATCTTGTATATAGGTGATTAGAGTTTGATACTCCTTATCCCTAGATCTTTCATGAGCTAGGGTCGCGGGATGTGTTGGCTCTAGTTAGTTGTATATGGAGATAGGGGTTTAACCAAGAGAGGATTTATCACTCCGGATGAACGGAGAAAAGATTCTATGCTATCTCAAATTGTTCTTGATGGATGATAAAACCTGCGCGGGTGTATATGACTTACTTAGAAAGTTTTTTCTAGTGGAAGTAATATTTATCAAGAATAAGAACTGAGATGAGGTCATATGATTAAGACAAACAGTGTTTGACTTAACCGTGACACTAGTCGAGATCGGAATCTTAGATGAAGGGAATTTTGAGTGTACGGTAATTATGAACATTGGTTCATAAAGAATGCATCGAAACATTCATATCTATTTGGGAGTCGTGATATGTGGCTAGACGTCACTCACGATCTACGAGAATTAATAATTAATGGGATTTAATTATTTAATATAAGAAAGGCGTTTCTTATGACTCTCGTTGCCATATAGATGTGAACCTAGTTAGTCACACACAATAGGGTGTGCAACCGATTGAGTTTACAAGAGATCGATTTCATATAGATACTAACATATCTCGGAAATTAATCTAAGATGAAAAACAAGTATAAATTAGGGACTAATTTGTAAGAGTTATAAATTAGTAGGCCCCTAATTGTATTTTAACCAAGTTAATGTGATGATGTCATGTGATGATGTCACGATGATGTCATGTGATGATGTCATATGATGATGTCACGTGATGATGTCATGTGATGATGTCACGATGATGTCATGTGATGATGTCACGATGATGTCATGTGATGATGTCACGATGATGTCATATGATGATGTCACGATGATGTCATGTGATGATGTCACGATGATGTCATATGATGATGTCATGTGATGATATCATGTATGTCTCTGTGTGTGACACCTAGCATCCGACATGTCAGAAGGTGGCAACACCTATGCTTGATGTGTGACACCTAGCATGTGATGTGTCAGATGGTGGTAACACCTATGCTTGGTGTGTGACACCTAGCATGTGAGGTGTCGAATGGTGGCAACACCTTTGCTTGGTGTGTGACACCTAGCATGTGAGGTGTTGCATTCTTAAGCAAAGCTCTACCCTATAAATAGAGGTTGCCTTTGCTCATTTAACACAACAACACACATCTCACTACAAAGTTGTAGAGAGAGAAAGCACTTGAAGGAGTTCAAGTAGTCATCAATCACGGGAAAAACTTGGCGACGTTTTTCATAAATCCGAGCTAGGACGTAATCCCGGCAAGAGTTTGAGCTTAGGGCTGCTCGGCAAGAGGAACTCTGGCATATTACTTCAAGGCGAGGATTCAATCGAACGCATACTCGTGTGGACGAGCTTGAGGTCGCCGTACTATCGGGACTACAAGAATCGTTGGAGAATCGACATAGGTATTCTTCTTACGGTTTCTAGATGCGTGCTTTAATTACTAGATGATACGACGATCCATTTGTTATTGATATGATCAATTTCTGGATCCGAATTGTTGGAATTCCAATTTCGAATTGAAATATACGATTCGGACCCTCACGTCCCGCTGCACCAACAAAACGTTTGGCTCATATCGCTAAAAAGGGGAAACCTTTGGATTTCTATTATAACGTTTGTATACGTTTGGCTTAAATGACTAAAACGGGGAAACGTTTGGATTTGTTTTGTAACTTTTTAAACGTTTAGCTTAAATCTGTAAAAAGGCGAAACGTTTGGATTTGTTTTATAACGTTTGTAAACGTTAGGCATAAATCGCTAAAAAGGGGAAACGTTTGGATTTGTTTTGTAGCGTTTGTAAACGTTTGCTTAAATCGCTAAAAAGGTGAAACGTTTGGATTTATTTCGTATCGTTATAAACATTTGGACTGGTTTCGTAACAATTTAAACGTTTGGATTGATTTTCGTATCATTTTAAACATTTGGATTTGTTTCGTAACGTTTTAAACATTTGGATTTGTTTCGTAACAATTTTAAATGTTTGGCTTAAATCTCTAAAAAGGTAAAACGTTTGGATTTATTTCGTAACGTTTGTAAACGTTTGGCTTAAATCGCTAAAAAGGTGAAACATATGGATTTCTTTCGTAACGTTTCTATACGTTTGGCTTAAATTGCTAAAAAGGTGAAACGTTTGGGTTGGTTTCGTAACGTTTTAAATGTTTAGCTTAAATCGCTAAAAAGACTTGAAACGTTTGGATTTGTTTCGTAACGTTTGTAAACGTTTGGCTTAAATCGCTAAAAATGTGAAAACTTTGGATTTGTTTCGTAACGTTTGTAAAGGTTTGGCTTAAATCGCTAAAAAGGTGAAACGTTTGGATTTGATTTGTAACGTTTGTAAACGTTTGCTTAAATCGCTAAAAAGGTGAAACGTTTGGATTTATTTCGTATCGTTTTAAACATTTGGACTGGTTTCGTAACGATTTAAATGTTTGGATTGGTTTTCGTAACGTTTTAAACGTTTGGATTTCTTTCGTAACGTTATAAACATTTGGATTTGTTTCGTAACGTTTTTAAACGTTTGGCTTAAATCGCTAAAAAGGTAAAACGTTTGGATTTGTTTCGTAACATTTGTAAACGTGTAGCTTAAATCGCTAAAAAGGTGAAACATATGGATTTCTTTCGTAACGTTTCTATACGTTTGGCTTAAATTGCTAATAAGGGGAAACGTTAGGATTGGTTTGGTAACGTTTTAAACGTTTGGCTTAAATTGCTAAAAAGATGAAATGTTTGGATTTGTTTCGTAACATTTATAAATATTTGGCTTAAATCGCTAAAAATGTGAAAAGTTTGGATTCATTTCGCAACGTTTGTACATTTTTGGTTTAAATCGCTAAAAAGGTGAAAAGTTTGGATTTGTTTCGTAACGTTTGTAAACGTTTGGCTTAAATCGCTAAAACGGAAAAATGTTTGGATTTGTTTTGTAACGTTATAAAAGTTTGGATTTGTTTCGTAACGTTTTAAAAGTATGGCTTAAATGGTTAAAAAGGTGAAACGTTTGGATTTGTTTCGTAACGTTTGTAAACGTTTGGTTTAATTCGCTAAAAAGGTGAAAAGTTTGGATTTGTTTCATTACGTTTTTAAACGTTTGACTTAAATCGCTAAAACGGACAAACGTTAGGATTTGTTTTATAACGTTTTAAAAGTGTGGATTTGATACGTAACGTTTTAAACATTTGGCTTATATATCGCTAAAAAGGTGAAACGTTTGGATTTCTTTCGTAACGTTTGTAAACGTTTGGCTTAAATCGCTAAAAAGGGGAAACGTTTGGATTTGTTTCGTAACGTTTTAAACGTTTGGCTTAAATCGGTAAAAAGGTGAAACGCTTGGATTCGTTTCGTAACGTTTGTAAACGTTAGGCTTAAATCGGTAAAAATGTGAAACGTTTGGATTTGTTTCGTAATGTTTGTAAACTTTTTCATAAATCGCTAAATAGGTGAAACCTTTGGATTTGTTGCGCATCCTTTTAAACGTTTGGATTGGTTTATTAACGTTTTAAACCTTTGGATTAGTTTCCTAACGTTTTAATCGTTTGGATTTGTTTCGTAACATTTTAAACATTTGGATTTGTTCCGTAACGTTTTAAACGTTTGGATTTGTTTCGTAACGTTTGTATACATTTTGCTTAAATCGCTAAAAAGGTGATTTGTTTGCATTTATTTCGTAATTTTTGTATATGTTTGGCTTAAATTGTTAAAACTGAGAAAGTTTGGATTTGTTTTATAACTTTTTAAACGTTTGGATTTGTTTCGTAACGTTTTAAACGTTTGGCTTAAATCGCTAAAAAGGTGAAACGTTTGGATTTGTTTCGTAACGTTTTAAAAGTTTGGCTTAAATCGCTAAAAAGATGAAACTTTTGGATTTGTTTCATATCGTTTGTAAACGTTTGGCTTAAATAGGTAAAACAGTGAAAAGTTTGGGTTTGTTTCGTAACGTTTGTAAACGTTTGCCTAAAATCGCTATAACGGAGAAACGTCTGTATTTGTTTTTTAACGTTTTAAGCGCTTGGATTTGTTTCATAACGTTTTAAACGTTTGGCTTAAATCGCTAAAAAGGTGAAATGTTTGGATTTCTTTCGTAACGTTTGTAAACGTTTGGCTTAAATCGCTAAAAAGGGGAAACGTTTGGCTTGGTTTCGTAACGTTTTAAACTTTTGGCTTAAATCGGTAAAAAGGTGAAACGTTTGGATTTGTTTCGTAACGTTTGTAAACGTAGGCTTAAATCGTTAAAAAGGTGAAACGTTTGGGTTTGTTTCGAAACGTTTGTAAACGTTTACTTAAATCGCTAAAAAGGTGAAACGTTTGGATTTGTTTCATATCGTTTTAAACATTTGGATTGGTTTCGTAACATTTTATACTATTGGATTTGTTTCGTATCGTTTTAAACGTTTGGATTTGTTTCGTAACGTTTGTAAACGTTTGGCTTAAATCGCATATAAGATGAAACGTTTGGATTTGTTTTGTAACTTTTTAAACGTTTGGATTTATTTCGTAATGTTTTAAATGTTTGGCTTAAATGGCTAAAAAGGTGAAACATTTGGATTTGTTTCGTAACGATTTAAAAGTTTGGCTTAAATCGCTAAAAAGGTGAAACGTTTGGATTTGTTTCGTAACGTTTAAATCGGTAAAAAGGTGAAACGTTTGGATTTGTTCCATAACGTTTGTAAACGTTTGGCTTAAATCGCTAAAAAGGAGAAACGTTTGGATTTCTTTTGTAACGTTTGTATATGTTTGGCTGAAATTGCTAAAACGGAGAGATGTTTGTATTTGTTTTGTAACTTTTTAAACGTTTGGATTTGTTTCGTAATGTTATAAACGTTTGGCTTAAATCGCTAAAAAGACGAAACGTTTGGATTTGTTTCATAACGTTTGTAAACGTTAGGCATAAATAGCTAAAAAGGTGAAGCGTTTGGATTTGTTTTGTAACATTTGTAAACGTTTGCTTAAATCGCTAAAAAGGTGAAATGTTTGGATTTATTTTGTATCGTTTTAAACATTTGGACTGGTTTCGTAAAGATTTAAACGTTTGGATTGGTTTTCGTAACGTTTTAAATGTTTGGATTTGTTTCGTAACATTTTAAACATTTTGATTTGTTTCGTAACGTTTTTAAACGTTTGGCTTAAATCGCTAAAAAGGTAAAACGTTTGGATTTGTTTCGTAAACGTTTGTAAACGTTTGGCTTAAATCTCTAAAAAGGTGAACATATGGATTTCTTTCGTAACGTTTCTATACGTTTGGCTTAAATTGCTAAAAAGGTGAAATGTTTGGGTTGGTTTCCAAACGTTTTAAACGTTTGGCTTAAATCGCTAAAAAGATGAAACATTTGGATTTGTTTCGTAACGTTTGTAAACGTTTGGCATAAATCGCTAAAAATGTGAAAAGTTTGGATTTGTTTCGTAACGTGTGTAAAGGTTTGGCTTAAATTGCTAAAAAGATGAAACGTTTGGATTTGGTTTGTAACGTTTGTAAACGTTTGCTTAAATCTCTTAAAAGGTGAAACGTTTTTGTTTGTTTCGAAACGTTTGCTTAAATCGCTAAAAAGGTGAAATGTTTAGATTTGTTTTATATCATTTTAAACGATTGGATTGGTTTCGTAACGTTTTAAACTTTTGGATTTGTTTCGTAACATTTTAAACGTTTGGATTTGTTTAGTAACGTTTTAAACGTTTGGATTTGTTTCGTAACGTTTCTGAACGTTTGGCTTAAATCGCTAAAAAGGTGAAACGTTTGGATTTGCTTTGTAACGTTTTAAAAGTTTGGCTTAAATCGCTAAAAAGGTGAAACGTTTGGATTTGTTTCGTAACGTTTGTAAACGTTTGACTTATATCAGTAATAAGGGGAAACGTTTGGATTTGTTCTGTAACGTTTGTAAACGTTTGGCTCATATCGCTAAAAAGGGGAAACCTTTGGATTTCTATTATAACGTTTGTATACGTTTGGCTTAAATGACTAAAACGGAGAAACGTTTGGATTTGTTTTGTAACTTTTTAAACGTTTAGCTTAAATCTGTAAAAAGGCGAAACGTTTGGATTTGTTTTATAACGTTTGTAAACGTTAGGCATAAATCGCTAAAAAGGGGAAACGTTTGGATTTGTTTTGTAGCGTTTGTAAACGTTTGCTTAAATCGCTAAAAAGGTGAAACGTTTGTATTTATTTCATATCGTTATAAACATTTGGACTGGTTTCGTAACAAATTAAACGTTTGGATTGGTTTTCGTATCATTTTAAACGTTTGGATTTGTTTCGTAACGTTTTAAACATTTGGATTTGTTTCGTAACAATTTTAAATGTTTGGTTTAAATCTCTAAAAAGGTAAAACGTTTGGATTTATTTCGTAACGTTTGTAAACGTTTGGCTTAAATCGCTAAAAAGGTGAAACATATGGATTTCTTTCGTAACGTTTCTATACGTTTGGCTTAAATTGCTAAAAAGGTGAAACGTTTGGGTTGGTTTCGTAACGTTTTAAACGTTTAGCTTAAATCGCTAAAAAGACTTGAAATGTTTGGATTTGTTTCGTAACGTTTGTAAACGTTTGGCTTAAATCGCTAAAAATGTGAAAAGTTTGGATTTGTTTCGTAACGTTTGTAAAGGTTTGGCTTAAATCGCTAAAAAGGTGAAACGTTTGGATTTGATTTGTAACGTTTGTAAACGTTTGCTTAAATCGCTAAAAAGGTGAAACGTTTGGATTTATTTCGTATCGTTTTAAACATTTGGACTGGTTTCGTAACGATTTAAATGTTTGGATTGGTTTTCGTAACGTTTTAAACGTTTGGATTTCTTTCGTAACGTTATAAACATTTGGATTTGTTTCGTAACGTTTTTAAACGTTTGGCTTAAATCGCTAAAAAGGTAAAACGTTTGGATTTGTTTCGTAACATTTGTAAACGTTTAGCTTAAATCGCTAAAAAGGTGAAACATATGGATTTCTTTCGTAACGTTTCTATACGTTTGGCTTAAATTGCTAATAAGGGGAAACGTTAGGATTGGTTTGGTAACGTTTTAAACGTTTGGCTTAAATTGCTAAAAAGATGAAATGTTTGGATTTGTTTCGTAACATTTGTAAATATTTGGCTTAAATCGCTAAAAATGTGAAAAGTTTGGATTCATTTCGCAACGTTTGTACATTTTTGGTTTAAATCGCTAAAAAGGTGAAAAGTTTGGATTTGTTTCGTAACGTTTGTAAACATTTGGCTTAAATCGCTAAAACGGAAAAATGTTTGGATTTGTTTTGTAACGTTATAAAAGTTTGGATTTGTTTCGTAACGTTTTAAAAGTATGGCTTAAATGGTTAAAAAGGTGAAACGTTTGGATTTGTTTCATAACGTTTGTAAACGTTTGGTTTAATTCGCTAAAAAGGTGAAAAGTTTGGATTTGTTTCATTACGTTTTTAAACGTTTGACTTAAATCGCTAAAACGGACAAACGTTAGGATTTGTTTTATAACGTTTTAAAAGTGTGGATTTGATACGTAACGTTTTAAACATTTGGCTTATATATCGCTAAAAAGGTGAAACGTTTGGATTTCTTTCGTAACGTTTGTAAACGTTTGGCTTAAATCGCTAAAAAGGGGAAACGTTTGGATTTGTTTCGTAACGTTTTAAACGTTTGGCTTAAATCGGTAAAAAGGTGAAACGCTTGGATTTGTTTCGTAACGTTTGTAAACATTAGGCTTAAATCGGTAAAAATGTGAAACGTTTGGATTTGTTTCGTAATGTTTGTAAACTTTTTCATAAATCGCTAAATAGGTGAAACCTTTGGATTTGTTGCGCATCCTTTTAAACGTTTGGATTGGTTTATTAACGTTTTAAACCTTTGGATTAGTTTCCTAACGTTTTAAACGTTTGGATTTGTTTCGTAACATTTTAAACATTTGGATTTGTTCCGTAACGTTTTAAACGTTTGGATTTGTTTCGTAACGTTTGTATACATTTTGCTTAAATCGCTAAAAAGGTGATTTGTTTGCATTTATTTCGTAATTTTTGTATATGTTTGGCTTAAATTGTTAAAACTGAGAAAGTTTGGATTTGTTTTATAACTTTTTAAACGTTTGGATTTGTTTCGTAACGTTTTAAACGTTTGGCTTAAATCGCTAAAAAGGTGAAACGTTTGGATTTGTTTCGTAACGTTTTAAAAGTTTGGCTTAAATCGTTAAAAAGATGAAACTTTTGGATTTGTTTCATATCGTTTGTAAACGTTTGGCTTAAATAGGTAAAACAGTGAAAAGTTTGGATTTGTCTCGTAACGTTTGTAAACGTTTGCCTAAAATCGCTATAACGGAGAAACGTCTGTATTTGTTTTTTAACGTTTTAAGCGCTTGGATTTGTTTCATAACGTTTTAAACGTTTGGCTTAAATCGCTAAAAAGGTGAAATGTTTGGATTTCTTTCGTAACGTTTGTAAACGTTTGGCTTAAATCGCTAAAAAGGGGAAACGTTTGGCTTGGTTTCGTAACGTTTTAAACTTTTGGCTTAAATCGGTAAAAAGGTGAAACGTTTGGATTTGTTTCGTAACGTTTGTAAACGTAGGCTTAAATCGTTAAAAAGGTGAAACGTTTGGGTTTGTTTCGAAACGTTTGTAAACATTTACTTAAATCGCTAAAAAGGTGAAACGTTTGGATTTGTTTCATATCGTTTTAAACATTTGGATTGGTTTCGTAACATTTTATACTATTGGATTTGTTTCGTATCGTTTTAAACGTTTGGATTTGTTTCGTAACGTTTGTAAACGTTTGGCTTAAATCGCATATAAGATGAAACGTTTGGATTTGTTTTGTAACTTTTTAAACGTTTGGATTTATTTCGTAATGTTTTAAATGTTTGGCTTAAATGTCTAAAAAGGTGAAACATTTGGATTTGTTTCGTAACGATTTAAAAGTTTGGCTTAAATCGCTAAAAAGGTGAAACGTTTGGATTTGTTTCGTAACGTTTAAATCGGTAAAAAGCTGAAACGTTTGGATTTATTCCATAACGTTTTTAAACGTTTGGCTTAAATCGCTAAAAAGGAGAAACGTTTGGATTTCTTTTGTAACGTTTGTATATGTTTGGCTGAAATTGCTAAAACGGAGAGATGTTTGTATTTGTTTTGTAACTTTTTAAACGTTTGGATTTGTTTCGTAATGTTATAAACGTTTGGCTTAAATCGCTAAAAAGACGAAACGTTTGGATTGGTTTCATAACGTTTGTAAACGTTAGGCATAAATAGCTAAAAAGGTGAAGCGTTTGGATTTGTTTTGTAACATTTGTAAACGTTTGCTTAAATCGCTAAAAAGGCGAAACGTTTGGATTTATTTGGTATCGTTTTAAACATTTGGACTTGTTTCGTAAAGATTTAAACGTTTGGATTGGTTTTCGTAACGTTTTATATGTTTGGATTTGTTTCGTAACATTTTAAACATTTGGATTTGTTTCGTAACGTTTTTAAACGTTTGGCTTAAATCGCTAAAAAGGTAAAACGTTTGGATTTGTTTCGTAAACGTTTGTAAACGTTTGGCTTAAATCTCTAAAAAGGTGAACATATGGATTTCTTTCGTAACGTTTCTATACGTTTGGCTTAAATTGCTAAAAAGGTGAAATGTTTGGGTTGGTTTCCAAACGTTTTAAACGTTTGGCTTAAATCGCTAAAAAGATGAAACATTTGGATTTGTTTCGTAACGTTTGTAAACGTTTGGCATAAATCGCTAAAAATGTGAAAAGTTTGGATTTGTTTCGTAACGTGTGTAAAGGTTTGGCTTAAATTGCTAAAAAGATGAAACGTTTGGATTTGGTTTGTAACGTTTGTAAACGTTTGCTTAAATCTCTTAAAAGGTGAAACGTTTTTGTTTGTTTCGAAACGTTTGCTTAAATCGCTAAAAAGGTGAAATGTTTAGATTTGTTTTATATCATTTTAAACGATTGGATTGGTTTCGTAACGTTTTAAACTTTTGGATTTGTTTCGTAACATTTTAAACGTTTGGATTTGTTTCGTAACGTTTTAAACGTTTGGATTTGTTTCGTAACGTTTCTGAACGTTTGGCTTAAATCGCTAAAAAGGTGAAACGTTTGGATTTGCTTTGTAACGTTTTAAAAGTTTGGCTTAAATCGCTAAAAAGGTGAAACGTTTGGATTTGTTTCGTAACGTTTGTAAACGTTTGACTTATATCAGTAATAAGGGGAAACGTTTGGATTTGTTCTGTAACGTTTGTAAACGTTTGGCTCATATCGCTAAAAAGGGGAAACCTTTGGATTTCTATTATAACGTTTGTATACGTTTGGCTTAAATGACTAAAACGGAGAAACGTTTGGATTTGTTTTGTAACTTTTTAAACGTTTAGCTTAAATCTGTAAAAAGGCGAAACGTTTGGATTTGTTTTATAACGTTTGTAAACGTTAGGCATAAATCGCTAAAAAGGGGAAACGTTTGGATTTGTTTTGTAGCGTTTGTAAACGTTTGCTTAAATCGCTAAAAAGGTGAAACGTTTGTATTTATTTCATATCGTTATAAACATTTGGACTGGTTTCGTAACAAATTAAACGTTTGGATTGGTTTTCGTATCATTTTAAACGTTTGGATTTGTTTCGTAACGTTTTAAACATTTGGATTTGTTTCGTAACAATTTTAAATGTTTGGTTTAAATCTCTAAAAAGGTAAAACGTTTGGATTTATTTCGTAACGTTTGTAAACGTTTGGCTTAAATCGCTAAAAAGGTGAAACATATGGATTTCTTTCGTAACGTTTCTATACGTTTGGCTTAAATTGCTAAAAAGGTGAAACGTTTGGGTTGGTTTCGTAACGTTTTAAACGTTTAGCTTAAATCGCTAAAAAGACTTGAAATGTTTGGATTTGTTTCGTAACGTTTGTAAACGTTTGGCTTAAATCGCTAAAAATGTGAAAAGTTTGGATTTGTTTCGTAACGTTTGTAAAGGTTTGGCTTAAATCGCTAAAAAGGTGAAACGTTTGGATTTGATTTGTAACGTTTGTAAACGTTTGCTTAAATCGCTAAAAAGGTGAAACGTTTGGATTTATTTCGTATCGTTTTAAACATTTGGACTGGTTTCGTAACGATTTAAATGTTTGGATTGGTTTTCGTAACGTTTTAAACGTTTGGATTTCTTTCGTAACGTTATAAACATTTGGATTTGTTTCGTAACGTTTTTAAACGTTTGGCTTAAATCGCTAAAAAGGTAAAACGTTTGGATTTGTTTCGTAACATTTGTAAACGTTTAGCTTAAATCGCTAAAAAGGTGAAACATATGGATTTCTTTCGTAACGTTTCTATACGTTTGGCTTAAATTGCTAATAAGGGGAAACGTTAGGATTGGTTTGGTAACGTTTTAAACGTTTGGCTTAAATTGCTAAAAAGATGAAATGTTTGGATTTGTTTCGTAACATTTGTAAATATTTGGCTTAAATCGCTAAAAATGTGAAAAGTTTGGATTCATTTCGCAACGTTTGTACATTTTTGGTTTAAATCGCTAAAAAGGTGAAAAGTTTGGATTTGTTTCGTAACGTTTGTAAACATTTGGCTTAAATCGCTAAAACGGAAAAATGTTTGGATTTGTTTTGTAACGTTATAAAAGTTTGGATTTGTTTCGTAACGTTTTAAAAGTATGGCTTAAATGGTTAAAAAGGTGAAACGTTTGGATTTGTTTCATAACGTTTGTAAACGTTTGGTTTAATTCGCTAAAAAGGTGAAAAGTTTGGATTTGTTTCATTACGTTTTTAAACGTTTGACTTAAATCGCTAAAACGGACAAACGTTAGGATTTGTTTTATAACGTTTTAAAAGTGTGGATTTGATACGTAACGTTTTAAACATTTGGCTTATATATCGCTAAAAAGGTGAAACGTTTGGATTTCTTTCGTAACGTTTGTAAACGTTTGGCTTAAATCGCTAAAAAGGGGAAACGTTTGGATTTGTTTCGTAACGTTTTAAACGTTTGGCTTAAATCGGTAAAAAGGTGAAACGCTTGGATTTGTTTCGTAACGTTTGTAAACATTAGGCTTAAATCGGTAAAAATGTGAAACGTTTGGATTTGTTTCGTAATGTTTGTAAACTTTTTCATAAATCGCTAAATAGGTGAAACCTTTGGATTTGTTGCGCATCCTTTTAAACGTTTGGATTGGTTTATTAACGTTTTAAACCTTTGGATTAGTTTCCTAACGTTTTAAACGTTTGGATTTGTTTCGTAACATTTTAAACATTTGGATTTGTTCCGTAACGTTTTAAACGTTTGGATTTGTTTCGTAACGTTTGTATACATTTTGCTTAAATCGCTAAAAAGGTGATTTGTTTGCATTTATTTCGTAATTTTTGTATATGTTTGGCTTAAATTGTTAAAACTGAGAAAGTTTGGATTTGTTTTATAACTTTTTAAACGTTTGGATTTGTTTCGTAACGTTTTAAACGTTTGGCTTAAATCGCTAAAAAGGTGAAACGTTTGGATTTGTTTCGTAACGTTTTAAAAGTTTGGCTTAAATCGTTAAAAAGATGAAACTTTTGGATTTGTTTCATATCGTTTGTAAACGTTTGGCTTAAATAGGTAAAACAGTGAAAAGTTTGGATTTGTTTCGTAACGTTTGTAAACGTTTGCCTAAAATCGCTATAACGGAGAAACGTCTGTATTTGTTTTTTAACGTTTTAAGCGCTTGGATTTGTTTCATAACGTTTTAAACGTTTGGCTTAAATCGCTAAAAAGGTGAAATGTTTGGATTTCTTTCGTAACGTTTGTAAACGTTTGGCTTAAATCGCTAAAAAGGGGAAACGTTTGGCTTGGTTTCGTAACGTTTTAAACTTTTGGCTTAAATCGGTAAAAAGGTGAAACGTTTGGATTTGTTTCGTAACGTTTGTAAACGTAGGCTTAAATCGTTAAAAAGGTGAAACGTTTGGGTTTGTTTCGAAACGTTTGTAAACATTTACTTAAATCGCTAAAAAGGTGAAACGTTTGGATTTGTTTCATATCGTTTTAAACATTTGGATTGGTTTCGTAACATTTTATACTATTGGATTTGTTTCGTATCGTTTTAAACGTTTGGATTTGTTTCGTAACGTTTGTAAACGTTTGGCTTAAATCGCATATAAGATGAAACGTTTGGATTTGTTTTGTAACTTTTTAAACGTTTGGATTTATTTCGTAATGTTTTAAATGTTTGGCTTAAATGTCTAAAAAGGTGAAACATTTGGATTTGTTTCGTAACGATTTAAAAGTTTGGCTTAAATCGCTAAAAAGGTGAAACGTTTGGATTTGTTTCGTAACGTTTAAATCGGTAAAAAGCTGAAACGTTTGGATTTATTCCATAACGTTTTTAAACGTTTGGCTTAAATCGCTAAAAAGGAGAAACGTTTGGATTTCTTTTGTAACGTTTGTATATGTTTGGCTGAAATTGCTAAAACGGAGAGATGTTTGTATTTGTTTTGTAACTTTTTAAACGTTTGGATTTGTTTCGTAATGTTATAAACGTTTGGCTTAAATCGCTAAAAAGACGAAACGTTTGGATTGGTTTCATAACGTTTGTAAACGTTAGGCATAAATAGCTAAAAAGGTGAAGCGTTTGGATTTGTTTTGTAACATTTGTAAACGTTTGCTTAAATCGCTAAAAAGGCGAAACGTTTGGATTTATTTGGTATCGTTTTAAACATTTGGACTTGTTTCGTAAAGATTTAAACGTTTGGATTGGTTTTCGTAACGTTTTATATGTTTGGATTTGTTTCGTAACATTTTAAACATTTGGATTTGTTTCGTAACGTTTTTAAACGTTTGGCTTAAATCGCTAAAAAGGTAAAACGTTTGGATTTGTTTCGTAAACGTTTGTAAACGTTTGGCTTAAATCTCTAAAAAGGTGAACATATGGATTTCTTTCGTAACGTTTCTATACGTTTGGCTTAAATTGCTAAAAAGGTGAAATGTTTGGGTTGGTTTCCAAACGTTTTAAACGTTTGGCTTAAATCGCTAAAAAGATGAAACATTTGGATTTGTTTCGTAACGTTTGTAAACGTTTGGCATAAATCGCTAAAAATGTGAAAAGTTTGGATTTGTTTCGTAACGTGTGTAAAGGTTTGGCTTAAATTGCTAAAAAGATGAAACGTTTGGATTTGGTTTGTAACGTTTGTAAACGTTTGCTTAAATCTCTTAAAAGGTGAAACGTTTTTGTTTGTTTCGAAACGTTTGCTTAAATCGCTAAAAAGGTGAAATGTTTAGATTTGTTTTATATCATTTTAAACGATTGGATTGGTTTCGTAACGTTTTAAACTTTTGGATTTGTTTCGTAACATTTTAAACGTTTGGATTTGTTTAGTAACGTTTTAAACGTTTGGATTTGTTTCGTAACGTTTGTAAACGTTTGGCTTAAATCGCTAAAAAGGTGAAACGTTTGGATTTGCTTTGTAACGTTTTAAAAGTTTGGCTTAAATCGCTAAAAAGGTGAAACGTTTGGATTTGTTTCGTAACGTTTGTAAACGTTTGACTTATATCAGTAATAAGGGGAAACGTTTGGATTTGTTCTGTAACGTTTGTAAACGTTTGGCTCATATCGCTAAAAAGGGGAAACCTTTGGATTTCTATTATAACGTTTGTATACGTTTGGCTTAAATGACTAAAACGGAGAAACGTTTGGATTTGTTTTGTAACTTTTTAAACGTTTAGCTTAAATCTGTAAAAAGGCGAAACGTTTGGATTTGTTTTATAACGTTTGTAAACGTTAGGCATAAATCGCTAAAAAGGGGAAACGTTTGGATTTGTTTTGTAGCGTTTGTAAACGTTTGCTTAAATCGCTAAAAAGGTGAAACGTTTGTATTTATTTCATATCGTTATAAACATTTGGACTGGTTTCGTAACAAATTAAACGTTTGGATTGGTTTTCGTATCATTTTAAACGTTTGGATTTGTTTCGTAACGTTTTAAACATTTGGATTTGTTTCGTAACAATTTTAAATGTTTGGTTTAAATCTCTAAAAAGGTAAAACGTTTGGATTTATTTCGTAACGTTTGTAAACGTTTGGCTTAAATCGCTAAAAAGGTGAAACATATGGATTTCTTTCGTAACGTTTCTATACGTTTGGCTTAAATTGCTAAAAAGGTGAAACGTTTGGGTTGGTTTCGTAACGTTTTAAACGTTTAGCTTAAATCGCTAAAAAGACTTGAAATGTTTGGATTTGTTTCGTAACGTTTGTAAACGTTTGGCTTAAATCGCTAAAAATGTGAAAAGTTTGGATTTGTTTCGTAACGTTTGTAAAGGTTTGGCTTAAATCGCTAAAAAGGTGAAACGTTTGGATTTGATTTGTAACGTTTGTAAACGTTTGCTTAAATCGCTAAAAAGGTGAAACGTTTGGATTTATTTCGTATCGTTTTAAACATTTGGACTGGTTTCGTAACGATTTAAATGTTTGGATTGGTTTTCGTAACGTTTTAAACGTTTGGATTTCTTTCGTAACGTTATAAACATTTGGATTTGTTTCGTAACGTTTTTAAACGTTTGGCTTAAATCGCTAAAAAGGTAAAACGTTTGGATTTGTTTCGTAACATTTGTAAACGTTTAGCTTAAATCGCTAAAAAGGTGAAACATATGGATTTCTTTCGTAACGTTTCTATACGTTTGGCTTAAATTGCTAATAAGGGGAAACGTTAGGATTGGTTTGGTAACGTTTTAAACGTTTGGCTTAAATTGCTAAAAAGATGAAATGTTTGGATTTGTTTCGTAACATTTGTAAATATTTGGCTTAAATCGCTAAAAATGTGAAAAGTTTGGATTCATTTCGCAACGTTTGTACATTTTTGGTTTAAATCGCTAAAAAGGTGAAAAGTTTGGATTTGTTTCGTAACGTTTGTAAACATTTGGCTTAAATCGCTAAAACGGAAAAATGTTTGGATTTGTTTTGTAACGTTATAAAAGTTTGGATTTGTTTCGTAACGTTTTAAAAGTATGGCTTAAATGGTTAAAAAGGTGAAACGTTTGGATTTGTTTCATAACGTTTGTAAACGTTTGGTTTAATTCGCTAAAAAGGTGAAAAGTTTGGATTTGTTTCATTACGTTTTTAAACGTTTGACTTAAATCGCTAAAACGGACAAACGTTAGGATTTGTTTTATAACGTTTTAAAAGTGTGGATTTGATACGTAACGTTTTAAACATTTGGCTTATATATCGCTAAAAAGGTGAAACGTTTGGATTTCTTTCGTAACGTTTGTAAACGTTTGGCTTAAATCGCTAAAAAGGGGAAACGTTTGGATTTGTTTCGTAACGTTTTAAACGTTTGGCTTAAATCGGTAAAAAGGTGAAACGCTTGGATTTGTTTCGTAACGTTTGTAAACATTAGGCTTAAATCGGTAAAAATGTGAAACGTTTGGATTTGTTTCGTAATGTTTGTAAACTTTTTCATAAATCGCTAAATAGGTGAAACCTTTGGATTTGTTGCGCATCCTTTTAAACGTTTGGATTGGTTTATTAACGTTTTAAACCTTTGGATTAGTTTCCTAACGTTTTAAACGTTTGGATTTGTTTCGTAACATTTTAAACATTTGGATTTGTTCCGTAACGTTTTAAACGTTTGGATTTGTTTCGTAACGTTTGTATACATTTTGCTTAAATCGCTAAAAAGGTGATTTGTTTGCATTTATTTCGTAATTTTTGTATATGTTTGGCTTAAATTGTTAAAACTGAGAAAGTTTGGATTTGTTTTATAACTTTTTAAACGTTTGGATTTGTTTCGTAACGTTTTAAACGTTTGGCTTAAATCGCTAAAAAGGTGAAACGTTTGGATTTGTTTCGTAACGTTTTAAAAGTTTGGCTTAAATCGTTAAAAAGATGAAACTTTTGGATTTGTTTCATATCGTTTGTAAACGTTTGGCTTAAATAGGTAAAACAGTGAAAAGTTTGGATTTGTTTCGTAACGTTTGTAAACGTTTGCCTAAAATCGCTATAACGGAGAAACGTCTGTATTTGTTTTTTAACGTTTTAAGCGCTTGGATTTGTTTCATAACGTTTTAAACGTTTGGCTTAAATCGCTAAAAAGGTGAAATGTTTGGATTTCTTTCGTAACGTTTGTAAACGTTTGGCTTAAATCGCTAAAAAGGGGAAACGTTTGGCTTGGTTTCGTAACGTTTTAAACTTTTGGCTTAAATCGGTAAAAAGGTGAAACGTTTGGATTTGTTTCGTAACGTTTGTAAACGTAGGCTTAAATCGTTAAAAAGGTGAAACGTTTGGGTTTGTTTCGAAACGTTTGTAAACATTTACTTAAATCGCTAAAAAGGTGAAACGTTTGGATTTGTTTCATATCGTTTTAAACATTTGGATTGGTTTCGTAACATTTTATACTATTGGATTTGTTTCGTATCGTTTTAAACGTTTGGATTTGTTTCGTAACGTTTGTAAACGTTTGGCTTAAATCGCATATAAGATGAAACGTTTGGATTTGTTTTGTAACTTTTTAAACGTTTGGATTTATTTCGTAATGTTTTAAATGTTTGGCTTAAATGTCTAAAAAGGTGAAACATTTGGATTTGTTTCGTAACGATTTAAAAGTTTGGCTTAAATCGCTAAAAAGGTGAAACATTTGGATTTGTTTCGTAACGTTTAAATCGGTAAAAAGCTGAAACGTTTGGATTTATTCCATAACGTTTTTAAACGTTTGGCTTAAATCGCTAAAAAGGAGAAACGTTTGGATTTCTTTTGTAACGTTTGTATATGTTTGGCTGAAATTGCTAAAACGGAGAGATGTTTGTATTTGTTTTGTAACTTTTTAAACGTTTGGATTTGTTTCGTAATGTTATAAACGTTTGGCTTAAATCGCTAAAAAGACGAAACGTTTGGATTGGTTTCATAACGTTTGTAAACGTTAGGCATAAATAGCTAAAAAGGTGAAGCGTTTGGATTTGTTTTGTAACATTTGTAAACGTTTGCTTAAATCGCTAAAAAGGCGAAACGTTTGGATTTATTTGGTATCGTTTTAAACATTTGGACTTGTTTCGTAAAGATTTAAACGTTTGGATTGGTTTTCGTAACGTTTTATATGTTTGGATTTGTTTCGTAACATTTTAAACATTTGGATTTGTTTCGTAACGTTTTTAAACGTTTGGCTTAAATCGCTAAAAAGGTAAAACGTTTGGATTTGTTTCGTAAACGTTTGGCTTAAATCTCTAAAAAGGTGAACATATGGATTTCTTTCGTAACGTTTCTATACGTTTGGCTTAAATTGCTAAAAAGGTGAAACGTTTGGGTTGGTTTCCTAACGTTTTAAATGTTTGGCTTAAATCGCTAAAAAGATGAAACATTTGGATTTGTTTCGTAACGTTTGTAAACGTTTGGCATAAATCGCTAAAAATGTGAAAAGTTTGGATTTGTTTCGTAACGTGTGTAAAGGTTTGGCTTAAATTGCTAAAAAGATGAAACGTTTGGATTTGGTTTGTAACGTTTGTAAACGTTTGCTTAAATCGCTAAAAAGGTGAAACGTTTGGATTTATTTCGTATCGTTTTAAACATTTGGATTGGTTTCATAACGATTTAAATGTTTGGATTGATTTTCGTAACGTTTTAAACGTTTCGATTTGTTTTGTAACGTTATAAACATTTGGATTTGTTTCGTAACGTTTTTAATCGTTTGGCTTAAATCACTAAAAAGGGAAAACGTTTGGATTTGTTTCGTAAACGTTTGTAAACGTTTGGCTTAATTTGTTAAAAAGGTGAAACATATGGATTTCTTTCGTAACGTTTCTATACGTTTGGCTTAAATTGCTAAAAAGGTGAAACATTTGGGTTGGTTTCGTAACGTTTTAAACGTTTGGCTTAAATCGCTAAAAAGAAGAAACGTTTGGATTTGTTCGTAATGTTTGTAAACGTTTGGCATAAATCGCTAAAAATGTGAAAAGTTTGGATTTTTTTCGTTACGTTTGTAAAGGTTTGGATTAAATCGCTAAAAAGGTGAAACATTTGGATTTGTTTTGTAATGTTTGTAAACGTTTTCTTAAATCGCTAAAAAGGTGAAACGTGTGGATTTATTTCGTATCATTTTAAACATTTGGACTGGTTTCGTAACGATTTAAATGTTTGGATTGGTTTTCGTAACGTTTTAAACGTTTGGATTTGTTTCGTAACATTATAAACATTTGGATTTGTTTCGTAACGTTTTTAAACGTTTGGCTTAAATTGCTAAAAAGGTAAAACGTTTGGATTTGTTTCGTAACATTTGTAAACGTTTGGCTTAAATCTCTAAAAAGGTGAAACATATGGATTTTTTTTCGTAACGTTTCTATACGTTTGGCTTATATTGCTAAAAAGGGGAAGCGTTTGGATTGCTTTCGTAACGTTTTAAACGTTTGGCTTAAATTGCTAAAAAGATGAAATGTTTGGATTTGTTTCGTAACGTTTGTAAACGTTTGGATTAAATCGCTAAAAATGTGAATAGTTTGGATTTGTTTCATAACGTTTGTAAACGTTTGGTTTAAATCGCTAAGAAGGTGAAACGTTTGGATTTGTTTCGTAACGTTTTAAAAGTATGGCTTAAATGGCTAAAATGGTGAAACGTTTTAATTTGTTTTGTAACATTTGTAAACGTACGGTTTAAATTGCAAAAAAGGTGAAAAGTTTGGATTTGTTTCGTAACGTTTGTAAACGTTTGGCTTAAATCGCTAAAACAGAGAAACGTTTGGATTTTTTTTTGTAACATTTTAAACGTTTGGATTTGTTTCGTAACGTTTAAAAAGTGTGGCATAAATGGCTAAAAAAGTGAAACGTTTGGATTTTTTTGTAACGTTTGTAAACGTTGGGTTTAAATTGCGAAAAAGGTGAAAAGTTTGGATTTGTTTCGTAACCTTTGTAAATGTTTGGCTTAAATCGCTAAAAAGGTGAGACGTTTGGATTTCTTTCGTAACGTTTGTATACGTTTGGCTTAAATTGCTAAAACGGAGAAACGTTTGGATTTGTTTTGCAACTTTTTAAACGTTTAGATTTGTTTCATAACGTTTTAAACGTTTGGCTTAACTCGCCAAAAAGTTGAAACGTTTAGATTTGTTTCGTAACGTTTTAAAAGTTTATCTTAAATCGCTACAAAGGCGAAACGTTTGGATTTGTTTCGTAACGTTTGTAAACGTTTGGCTTAAATCGCTAAAAAGTTGAAATGTTTGGATTTCTTTCGTAACTTTTATAAACCTTTGGCTTAAATCGCTAAAAAGGTGAAACGTTTGGTTTTGTTTCTTAACGTTTGTAAACGTTTGCTTAAATCACTAAACAGGTGAAACGTTTGGATTTATTTAGTATCGTTTTAAACGTATGGATTAGTTTCGTAACGTTTTAAACTTTTGGCTTAAATCGCTAAAAAGGTGAAACATTTGGATTTGTTTCGTAACGTTTGTAAACATTTGGCTTAAATCGCTAAAAAGGTGAAACGTTTGGATTTGTTTCGTAACGTTTGTAAACATTTGGCTTAAATCGCTAAAAAAGTGAAACGTTTGGATTTGTTTCGTAACGTTTGTAAACGTTTGCTTAAATCGCTAAAAAGGTAAAATGTTTGGATTTGTTTCGTAATATTTTATGCGTTTGACTTCAATCGCTAAAAAGGTAAAATGTTTGGATTTGTTTCGGAACATTTGTAGACGTTTGGCTTAAATCACTAAAAAGGTGAAACGTTTGGATTTGTTTCGTAACGTTTGTAAACGTTCGCTTAAATCGCTAAAAAGGTAAAATGTTTGGATTTGTTTCGTATCCTTTTAAACATTTGGATTGATTTTGTAACATTTTAAACGTTTTGATTGGTTTCGTAACGTTTTAAACGTTAGGATTTGTTTGTAACGTTTTAAATGTTTGGATTAGTTTTGTAACGTTTGGCTTAAATCACAAAAAAAGTGAAACATTTGGATATGTTTTGTAAGGTTTGTAAATGTTTGGCTTAAATCGTTAAAAAGGTGAAACGTTTGGATTTCGTTCGTAACGTTTGTATACGTTTGGCTTAAATTGCTAAAAAGGTGAAACGTTTGGATTGGTTTCATAATGTTTTAAACGTTGGCTTAAATCGTTAAAAAGGTGAAACGTTTGGATTTGTTTCGTAATGTTTGAAAACGTTTGACTTAAATTGCAAAAAAGGTGAAACGTTCGGATTTGTTTCGTAACGTTTGTAAACGTTTTGCTTAAGTTGCTGAAAAGGTGAAACGTTTGGATTGATTTTGTAATGTTTTAAACATTTGGCTTCAATCGCTAAATGGGTGAAACACTTGGATTTGTTTCGTAATGTTTGTAAACGTTGGCTTAAATCGCTAAAAAGGTGAAACATTTGGATTTGTTTCGTAACGTTTATAAACGTTTGGCTTAAATTGCTAAAATGGAGAAACTTTTGGATTTGTTTTGTAACGTTTTAAATGTTTGGATTTGTTTCATAACGTTTTAAACGTTGTGCTTAAATCACTAAAAAGGTGAAAAGTTTGGATTTGTTTTGTAACATTTTAAACGTTTGGATTTGTTTCGTAACGTTTTAAACGTTTTGATTTGTTTTGTAACGTTTCTAAACGTTTTCTTTAATCGCTAAAAAGATGAAAAGTTTGGATTTGTTTTGAACGTTTTGAACGTTTGGATTTGTTTCGTAACGTTTTAAACTTTTGGATTTGTTTGTAACGTTTAGCTTAAATCGCTAGAAAGGTGAAATGTTTGGATTTGTTTCGTAACTTTTGTAAACATTTTGCTTAAATCGCTAAAAAGGTGAAACGTTTGGTTTTGTTTCGTAACGTTTGTAAATGTTTGCTTAAATCGCTAAAAAGGTGAAACGTTTGGATTTGTTTCGTATCGTTTTAAACGTTTGGATTTGTTTTGAAACGTTATAAACGTTTGGCTTAAATTGCTAAAAGGTGAAACGTTTGGATTTGTTTCGTAACGTTTGTAAACGTTTGGTTTACATCGCTAAAAAGGATAAGCGTTTGGATTCGTTTCGTAACATTTTAAGCGTTTGACTTAAATCGCTAAAAAGGTAAAACGTTTGGATTTGTTTTGTAACGTTTGTAGACGTTTGGCTTAAATCGCTAAAAAGGTGAAAATATTGGATTTGTTTCATAACGTTTGTAAACGTTTGCTTAAATCGCTAAAAAGGTAAAACTTTTGGATTTGTTTCGTATCCTTTTAAACGTATGGATTGATTTTGTAACATATTAAACATTTTGATTGTATTCGTAACGTTTGAAACGTTTGGATTTGTTTCGTAACGTTTTAAACGTTTGGATTAGTTTCGTAACGTTTGTAAACGTTTGGCTTAAATCACTAAAAAAGTGAAACATTTGGATTTGTTTCGTAAAGTTTGTAAATGTTTGGCTTAAATCGCTTAAAAGGTGAAACTTTTGGATTTCGTTCGTAACGTTTGTATACGTTTGGCTTAAATCGCTAAAAAGGTGAAACGTTTGGATTGGTTTCGTAACATTTTAATCGTTGGCTTAAATCGTTAAAAAGGTGAAACGTTTGGATTTGTTTCGTAATGTTTGTAAACGTTTGACTTAAATCGGAAAAAAGGTGAAACGTTTGGATTTGTTTCATAACATTTTAAACGTTTTGTTTAGATTGCTGAAAAGGTGAAATGTTAGGATTGATTTCGTATGTTTGGCTTAAATCGCAAAGAGGGCAAAACGTTTGGATTTGTTTCGTAACGTTTAAATCGGTAAAAAGGTGAAACATTTGGATTTGTTCCGTAACGTTTGTAAACGTTTGGCATAAATCGCTAAAAAGGAGAAACGTTTGGATTTCTTTTGTAATGTATGTATATGTTTGGCTTAAATTGCTAAAACGGAGAAATGTTTGGATTTGTTTTGAAACTTTTTAAACGTTTGGATTTGTTTCGTAATGTTTTAAACGTTTGGCTTAAATCTCTAAAAAGGCGAAACGTTTGGATTTGTTTCGTAACGTTTGTAAACGTTAGGCATAAATAGCTAAAAAGGTGAAGCGTTTGGATTGGTTTCGTAACGTTTTAAACGTTTGGCTTAAATCGCTAAAAAGATGAAACGTTTGGATTTGTTTCGTAACATTTGTAAACGTTTGGCTTAAATCGCTAAAAATGTGAAACGTTTGGATTTGTTTCTTAACGTTTGTAAAGGTTTGGCTTAAATCGCTAAAAGGTGAAACGTTTGGATTTGTTTTGTAACGCTTGTAAACGTTTGGCTTAAATCGCTAAATACGTGAAACGTTTCGATTTTTTTTGTAACGTTTGTAAACGTTTGGTTTAAATCGCTAAAAAGTTGAAAAGTTTGGATTTTTTTTTGTAAAGTTTGTAAACGTTTGGCTTAAATCGCTAAAACGGAGAAACGTTTGGATTTGTTTTGTAACGTTTTAAACGTTTGGATTTGTTTCGTAACATTTTAAAAGTATGGCTTAAATAGCAAAAAAGGTGAAACATTTGGATTTGTTTAGTAACGTTTGTAAACGTTTGGTTTAAATCACTAAAAAGGTGAAAAGTTTTGATTTGTTTCGTAACGTTTGGAAACGTTTGGCTTAAATCGCTATAAAGGGGAAACGTTTGGATTTCTTTTGTAACGTTTGTATACGTTTGGCTTAAATTGCTAAAATGGAGAAACGCTTGGATTTGTTTTGTCACTTTTTAAACGTATGGATTTGTTTCCTAATGTTTTAAACCGTTGGCTTAAATCACTAAAAAGGCGAAACGTTTGGATTTGTTTCGTAACTTTTGTAAACGTTAGGCATAAATCGCTAAAAAGGTGAAACGTTTGGATTTGTTTTGTAACGTTTGTAAACGTTTGCTTGAATCGCTAAAAAGGTGAAAAGTTTGGATTTGTTTTGTATCGTTTTTAACATTTGGACTGGTTTTTAACGATTTAAACATTTGGATTGGTTTTCGTAACGTTTAAAACGTTTGGATTTGATTCGTAACGTTTTAAACCTTTGGATTTGTTTCCTAACGTTTGTAAACATTTGGCTTAAATCGCTAAAAAGGTGAAACGTTTGGATTTGTTTCGTAACGTTTGTAAACGTTTGGCTTAAATCGCTCAAAAGGTGAAACGTTTGGATTTCTTTCGTAACCTTTCTAAACATTTTGCGTAAATTGCTAAAAAGGTGAAACGTTTGGATTGGTTTCGTAACGTTTGTAAATGTTTGGCTTAAATCGCTAAAAAGATGAAACGTTTGGATTTGTTTCGTAACGTTTGTAAACGTTAGGCATAAATCGCTAAAAAGGTGAAACGTTTGGATTTGTTTTGTAACGTTTTGCTTAAATCGCTAAATAGGTGAAACGTTTGGATTTGTTTCGTAAGGTTTGTAAATGTTTTATTTAAATCGCTAAAAAGGTGAAAAGTTTGGATTTATTTCGTAACGTTTGTAAACGTTTGGCATAAATCGCTAAAACGGAGAAACGTTTGGATTTGTTTTGTAACGTTTCAAACGTTTGGATTTATTTCATAACGTTTGTAAACTTTTGGCTTAAATCACTAAAACGGAGAAACGTTTGGATTTGTTTTGTAACGTTTTAAACGTTTGGATTTGTTTCGTAACGTTTTAAAAGTATGGCTTAAATGGCTAAAATGGTGAAACGTTTGAATTTGTTTTGTAACATTTGTAAACGTTCGGTTTAAATTACAAAAAAGGTGAAAAGTTTGGATTTGTTTTGTAACGTTTGTAAACGTTTGGCTTAAATCGCTAAAACAGAGAAACGTTTGGATTTGTTTTGTAACATTTTAAACGTTTGGATTTGTATCGTAACGTTTTAAAAATATGGCTTAAATGGCTAAAAAGGTGAAACGTTTGGATTTGTTTTATAACGTTTGTAAACATTTGGTTTAAATTGCGAAAAAGGTGAAAAGTTTGGATTGGTTTTCGTAACGTTTTAAACGTTTGGATTTGTTTCGTAACGTTATAAACATTTGGATTTGTTTCGTAACGTTTTTAAACGTTTGGCTTAAATTGCTAAAAAGGTAAAACGTTTGGATTTGTTTCGTAACATTTGTAAACGTTTGGCTTAAATCGCTAAAAAGGTGAAACATATGGATTTCTTTCGTAACGTTTCTATACGTTTGGCTTATATTGCTAAAAAGGTGAAGCATTTGGATTGCTTTCATAACGTTTTAAACGTTTGGCTTAAATTGCTAAAAAGATGAAATGTTTGGATTTGTTTCGTAATGTTTGTAAATGTTTGGCTTAAATCGCTAAAAAGGTGAGACGTTTGGATTTCTTTCGTAACGTTTGTATACGTTTGGCTTAAATTGCTAAAACGGAGAAACGTTTGGATTTGTTTTGCAACTTTTTAAACGTTTAGATTTGTTTCGTAACGTTTTAAACGTTTGACTTAACTCGCCAAAAAGGTGAAACGTTTAGATTTGTTTCGAAACGTTTTAAAAGTTTGGCTTAAATCGCTAAAAAGGTGAAACGTTTGGATTTGTTTCGTAACGTTTGTAAACGTTTGGCTTAAATCGCTAAAAAGGTGAAATGTTTGTATTTCTTTTGTAACTTTTGTAAACCTTTGGCGTAAATCGCTAAAAAGGTGAAACGTTTGGTTTTGTTTCGTAACGTTTGTAAATGTTTGCTTAAATTGCTAAAAAGGTGAAACATTTGGATTTGTTTAGTATCGTTTTAAACGTATGGATTTGTTTCGTAAAGTTTTAAACGTTTGGCTTAAATCGCTAAAAAGGTGAAACATTTGGATTTGTTTCGTAACGTTTGTAAACATTTGGCTTGAATCGCTAAAAAAGTTAAACGTTTGGATTGGTTTCGTAACATTTTAAGCGTTTGACTTCAATCGCTAAAAAGGTAAAACGTTTGGATTTGTTTCGTAACGTTTCTAGACGTTTGGCTTAAATCACTAAAAAGGGGAAACGTTTTGATTTGTTTCGTAATGTTTGTAAACGTTTGCTTAAATCGCTAAAAAGGTGAAACGTTTGGATTTGTTTCGTATCCTTTTAAAAAAATTGGATTGATTTTGTAACATTGTAAACGTTTTGATTGGTTTCGTAACATTTTAAACATTAGGATTTGTTTTGTAACGTTTTAAACGTTACCTTAGGCAACAAAACCACTATGCAAAACCGGAGAGTGTATTACACTCTCTTGGGTGAGAGTGGGGAGGGGGGTTTTTGACCCGTTTTACACAAGTTTAGGATATAAGTGATCCCTTTTTTTAGCTTTGGACTTTTTTAATACTTTGACGCAAGTTCGGGGGTGAAAGTGATCCTTTGTTCGGCTGGAAATTATCTTTTTAAGTTGTTTAAAACATATAAAAGACATTGGCTTATCTTAGGTTGTGGTTTAACTTTGATTTAATGAGATATAAGGCATGTAAGGTGTTAGATGGTTATGTTGTGTTGGTTAAACTATTTTGGTTCAAGTTGAACTTGAAAGGTGTTTGAATATAATTGATTCCATTTAATGCATTTAAGAGTATTACTTTGGGTGTTACTTGCCAAGTGTTGGCAAGCTAATTGGCTTAATTGCATTTGAGTTGTTCCCATCTACTTTGGATTATACTTTGGGATTATATTTTGTGATTTCATTTCAATACTGTATTCCATTATCAACTATATTAGTATAAAAGGATTTTTTTTAAGGGATTTAATCTTAATAAATGTAAATAGCATTATGAACTCATCTTAGTATATTTGACCCTGTTGTTTCCCGATTTTCTAGGCTTGTGATTCTGAGAGCGTTGGTCATCTCCGATTCTTTGATTCCTTGGAGGTCTTTTTATGTTATTAGACTAGTAAACTATTTTACTTCTTAGACCCAGTAGAGCTAGTTGTTTGATTATTATACTTTGGATTGTCATATTGGTATGACTATTTTATTATAACTTTGGCATGTTACATTGGATTATTATATATGAGGCATGTTTCGTAGTTTCGAATTGTTATCAAATGACTATATCCGAATTGAGATATAAACTGCTAGACTTAGGCTGAAGTCTCGGTTGCCCCCAAGCATTGGTTTTCCTGCAAGTTTATATTCAATGTGGGTTATCCGCGAGGCTTGCTACGGGTTTTTGTACGACCATACCCATACCATAACGCTGGTCGTGATCCATGAAATTGGTTTGCGACAAAGTTGGTATTAGAGTTTTAGTTTCGAACTATGGCCAAATTTTACATGTTATGTTTTTACTATTTTAAGGCATGTTAAGTGTTGTTGATGTGTTAGAGGATCTACTGCGGAATTATGATTCAAGTTTTGTCTTTTGAAACATCATCTTTTGTTTTCAAATTTCCTACTTTCACCTTTATGAGTGTTCTGCGTCAGTCTTATTTCTTGTTGATGCTTTACTTTGGAAAGATTATGGTTTACTTTGGAATGTTTATCGTTATTATTTTGGGTGAATTGTTGGCTTTTGTGCTATATTTAAGTTGTACTTTGGGTATTGCCTTGTGGCTATGTTAAGGATTATTTGTTTCATTCTTAGGAATGTATACTCGTATGCGTGCTGCAACTCAGGCTAATGTTGAGGCTGATGAAGCTATATTGATTGAGGTTGATCAGCATGAACCGGCGGTTCAAGCTAGTAAAGGACGTGCAGGCAAAGGTCAGGCCGGCAGAGGGCAAGCTGGCAGAGGTCAGGCCGGCAGAGGGCAAGCTGGCAGAGGTCAGGCTGGTGGAGGTAGAGGTAGGGGCGTGGTGGTGCAGGCGTTCAGGCACTAGGTGTACCACAGGCTCCTATGGATCCGTTCGATTTCACGACATTTCTAACTGGGATTGCTGCACTCTAGAATAATGAGGTGCAACTGCAGGCGGGATAGGTCTCCATGCAGAACCAGTATGCTATGTTGGGTCAGCTTGTGCAGCAGCAAGTGCCCTATGCTGGTGGTGCTGCAGTTGGTGGTGGTGGAACCAATGACAAGGATTTAGTGTTGGCTTATACGAGGATGAAGCCGACTGAGTTTGAGGGCGACAATAATGCTCTGGACTTTCTAGAGGAGGTTGAACAGAATGCTCAGAGGTTGCAGGCTAGTGAGAGGCAGACCATTATGTTAGTGGAAATTTCCTTGAAGGATATTGTAAATGATAGGTTTCGTAGGGTCATTCGTCCTGATATGACCACTTCTACTTGGGTGAATTTCGTGGCGCTGTTTAGAGAGTTCTACTTACCTTTTTCAGCTACGGAGGGTCACCGTGACAAGTTGCTTGTTTTGACTAGAGGAGACAGGACGGTACAGGAGTACAAGACTGAGTTTATAAGGCTGGGTCATTTTGCCCCTAATCTGCAGACTAAACAGATGAGGGTGAACGGCAGGTACGTGAAAGGTTTAGGCGCCGAGTTTGTTAGTCTTCTGAATGATACGCATAGAGACTTTACTTGTGTGGTGGACAATGCTCGTCGGATGGAGAGTACTCTACTGCATTTTGGAAAAATGCCTGAAGCCAAGAAGGCGGGCGGTGCATTTTAGAGTGGTGGGCAGTAGAGTGGTAGCAGCAGCTATTTGTCCAAGTCTTCACATTACAAGAGTAAGAAGGGGGTGATCGTAAAGGGTATTAGCCGTATTCACTCTGATCATAGGGGTAACAGCCGTGGTACTGGACGTGGTAGCAGTGGAGCTTCCAGTGTTCCTTTTTGTCTGAACTGCAGGCGTAGACACTTCGGAGTTTGTTTGGTAGCACCAGATAGTTGCTATTCTTGTGGCCAACCGGGCCATTTTGCTAGAGAGTGTCAGGCATCTTGGCAGTTGGTGTAGTTGACAAGTGTTGCTCAACCGTCTTTTCAGCAGTTGGGTCTGTTTTTGCTACTTCGGCAGGGTATTCTCAATCAGCCGCTTCGCTTGGTGGCCAGCGGGGCCGTGGTTCAAGAGGACGTGGTATTTATGGTCGTGGAAACGGTGGTAGAGGTCTGGGTAGTTTCAGTTCTGTTCAGACACCGCCAGTAGGGACAAGGTCAGGCTAGAGTGTTTGCTTTGACTCCTCAGGATGCTCGTGCATCAAATACCGTGGTGGAAGGTACTATCCCAATCTCTTTTGTAGATGCAATAGTTTTATTTGATGCGGGTGCAACCCATTCCTTTGTTTCTTCGAGTTTTGCTGCTAAGTTGGGTGTGACACTATCTAGGTTGTTAGAGCCTTTATTTATATCTACGCTTTTATATGATTGTGTTGTGGTGGACGTGGTTTATCCATCCTGTTATGTGCTTATGCATGGTAGGGATCTTAGTGTTGATTTGATTATGCTTGACGTGTTGTCTTTTAATGTTATCTTAGGGATGGATTGGCTTTCACGCCATTTTGCTTTGATCGACTGTCGAGGGAAGTCGATGATGTTTGGGATTCCGGGTGATATGCATTTTTCTTTTAATGGGGAGAAGGCGGAGACACCTAAGAATCTCATTTTGGCATCAAGGCCAAGCTTATGATGGGCAAGGGTTGCCAGAGTTTCTAAGCGATGGTCTGTGATTTGGAGGCTGACAGTGGTGATGTGCATAATGTTTCGATTGTGAATGAGTTCACTGATGTGTTTCCAGAGGAGTTGCCTGGATTACCACCTGATCGTAACATCAAGTTTTGTATCGATGTTTTTCCTGGAACAGCTCCTATTGCAATACCTCCGTATCATATGGCTTCTGTAGAGCTGAAAGAGTTGAAGGAACAGTTGCAATAGTTGCTGGATAGTGGTTTCATCAGACCGAGTACTTCTCCGTGTGGTGCTCCTGTTCTGTTTGTGAAGAAGAAGGATGGTTCCTTTCGGCTTTATATTAACTACATACAGCTGAACAAGGTTACTGTCAAGAAAAGATACCCTCTTCCTCGCATTGATGATTTATTCGACCAGTTGCAAGGTGCGAAGTGCTTTTCTAAGATTGACTTGAGATCCAGGTATCATCAACTTCGGATTCGGGACGTCAATGTGCCTCAGACTGCCTTCAGAACGCGTTATGGGCATTTTGAGTTTTTGGTTATATCATTTGGGTTGACGAACTCACCAGCAGCGTTTCTTGATATGATAAATCGGGTATTCAAGCCATTTCTGTATTAGTTCGTTATCATCTTCATTGATTACATAATGATTTACTCTCGGAGCGAGGAGGAGTATGCTTTCTCCTTGAGGATGATACTGCAGATTTTTCATGAGCATCAGCTGTATGCTAAGTTCTGAAAGTGTGAATTCTGGTTGGATCATGTTACTTTCTTAGGACACGTAGTGTCAAAGGATGGGATAAAGGTTGGTCTGAAGAAGATTGAGGCGGTTAGGATTGGTAGAGAATGAAGGTCAGTTACCGAGATCAGAAGTTTTCTTGGGTTAGCTGGCTACTATCGTCAGTGCGTGCATGTTTTCTTCAGGATATATGCACCGTTTAATAAACTAACACAGAAGGGTGTTAAGTTTGAGTTGACTGACAAGTGTGAGGCGAGTTTTGAGAAGCTCAAAGAGTTTTTGACTACAACTCTTGTGTTGACTTTGCAATCTGGCATTGAGGTGTTCACTGTGTATTGTGATGCTTCTAGTATTGGTTTGGGTTGCGTGCTGATGCAACATGGTAAGGTGATTGCCTATGCTTCTCGTCAGCTAAAGAAGCATGAGGTGAATTATCCTGAGTTAGCAGCTGTTGTTTTTGCTCTTAAGATTTGGAGGCACTATTTGTACGGTGCGACTTGCGAGATCTTTACTGATCATAAGAGTCTGGAGTACATCTTTGATCAACGCGAGTTAAATCTGAGGCAGCGGAGATGGTTGGAATTACTGAAAGTCTGTGATTGTTCTATTCAGTACCATCCCGGTAAGACTAATGAGGTAGCCGATGCATTGAGTCGCAAATCTTTGGGCAGTTTGGCCCATATTTCAGAGGTTGGGTGAGACCCATGGTTCGCGAGTGGCATAGTTTGTTAGCTTTGGGGTTTAGATTTCAGGTTTCTGAGGAGGGCTATTTATTGGCACAGTTGCAAGTGCAACAAGTTTTGATTGATAGGATCAAAGCTTTACAAGCTGAGGATCCACAATTGAAACGGATTATAAATGAGATTTATTTGGATGGGAATTCCGAGTTTGTTTTTGTTGATGGAGTTCTCAGTTACGGTTGTCGACTGTGTTGTTCCAGATTCGGATGGTTTGAGAGACCAGATTCTGGAGGAAACACACAAGTCAGCTTACAGTGTTCATCCGGGTTCTATCAAGATGTATCATTATCTCAAGGGTACGTACTGGTGGAGCAGAATGAAAAAGGATGTTGCAGAGTTTGTTTCCAAGTGTTTGAGTTGCCATCAGGTAAAGTTGGAACATTAGATACTGTTTGGATATCTGCATTTGCTACCTATTCCAGAGTGGAAATGAGGGCGTATCGTTATGGACTTTCTGGTTAGTTTTCCAAGTACCTAGAAGGGATATGATTCGATTTGGGTGATTGTTGACCGTTTTACCAAGTCAGCTCACTTTTTACCGATCAAGGTTACATATCAGGCTTCGAAGTTGGCATAGTTGTACATCGATTGGATTGTTAGTCTTCTTGGTGTACCAGTGTCAATAGTTTCAGACAGAGGTTCAGTTTTCACCTCTCGGTTTTTGAAGGCATTACAGGAATCTTTGGGATCGAGGTTGGATTTCAGTACTGCTTTTCATTCTCAGACTGACGGTTAGTCTGAGAGGACGATTCATACTTTGAAGGATATGCTTAGGATGTGTGTACTTGATTTTCAGGGTAGCTGGGATACTCATTTTCCGTTGATTGAGTTTTCCTACAACAACAGTTACAACGATATTATCGTGATGGCACCTTATGAGGCTTTGTATGGGCGCAAGTGTCGATCTCCTATCTGTTGGAAAGAGGTCGGCGAGCGTAAACTTTCTAGAGCTGAGATCATCCAGATAACCTCTGAGAAGGTACCTTTGATCAAGAATAGGCTTGAGACTGGTTTTAGTCTGCACAAGAGTCATGCTGATCTTCAGCGGAAGGATTTTGAGTTTCAGGCTGGTCACTATGTGTTTCTTTGGGTTTCGCCTATGAAAGGCGTTGTGCGTTTTGGTGTTAAGGGAAAGTTAGCACCAGAGTTTGTTGGTCCGCATGAGATTACAGAGAGAGTTTGAGAAGTTGCTTATCGTTTGGCTTTGCCGCCAGACATGTCTTTGGTGCATCCTGTGTTCCATATTTCGATGTTGCGGATGTGCGTTTCTGATCCTTCTCAAGAGATTGTACCACAGAGTGTTGAGATTGACCAAGAGCTGACTTATAAGGAGCAGCCTGTTGAGATTGTCGATACATAAGAGCATAAATTGTGGAACAAGAAGATTCTGATGGTTAAGGTTCTGTGGTGGAATCACTCTGTAGAGGAGTGCTCTTGGGAGACGGAGTTCGATATGAGGAACCGTTATCCTTTCCTATTTCCATGAGGTACGTTGGGTTTGTTTGTTGCTTTTATGCAATGTTAGTACTTTGGGTTTAGTGATTGTTTTGTGTGTTACATTCTGTATTTGATACTTTGCATTTGTGCTACGTGTACTACTTTGGTTAGTTTATTTGAGTTTCGTGCTCAGTTTCGTTGTTTTAAAATCGAGGACCATTTTGTTTTTAAGTTGGGGAGAATGTAACACCCTGTACTTTTCCGACTACTTCCATTAAGCCTATCTTATACTTTGATGTTCGTTCTTGTGGTTCGACCACTTGGAATCGTAGTTCAAAGGTCCCAAATCTTTTTATATGTGTTTTGAAGTGTCTTGGGTGTGACCTCGGAGTTTGGAGAGGTTTTTTAGCTCATTTTCAAAAATCAAAATTTTTCATCGGAGGCAGTAGCATTTCGCGGGGGCTACGCCTTGAGATTCGCGGGTGCAAAATGTATCACGGGCGATATATGGTGTGTAGCGGGGTCTTATTTTACTCATTCTCACACCTCTCCCTTGCTAGCTTGATCATTGATAAGTGTTCTACACTAATTTATATATTCATTAGCTTGGTGTTTTGATTCGATTGTAGGCTGATTTGAAATAAAAAATTTCTAGGTTTTTGATTGTGTTGGCTATTTAAGAGGTTAGTGGCTCTAAACCCTTACTATGGTTGGTAGAGATTGCTAGATGATTGGTTGATTCAATACCTTGGGTGGCTTGGCTTATATTTTCTATTTTGCCTTGATTTTAAAATCTGTAAATGTTGATTAGTGTTGTTATTGGCTTGTTCTTGTCACTTGTACTTTGGGTGGATTGAATTGGTTAAGTTAATTGGAGGAATAATACATCGGGTAATGTTTTGAATTGAAATTCTGGTTTTAGGCTTTATTCAAAATCTGGAAATCCACTTTAGAATGATAATAGGTTGCTAGCTAACAACTAATACATTGGGAGGTTTATGATAAATTGGCTAAAGATAAATTATAGGTTAGTAAAGATTTTACAAAGGTTTAATTCGCTGTTTGTTAATGATAATGTTTCTGGAAATTACTTACAAAGGGTAGTTTAAGTATTTAAGAGGTTACTTTGGGTGCTTGTTGGTTAAAGAATTTAATTTGTATTTTGGCTTTGTTAAGTGCCTACTTAGGGTGATTTTAATCATGTTACTAAGGGCAGGAAAATATCTTTTTAAGTTGTTTAATACATATAAAAGACATTAGCTTATCTTAGATTGTGGTTTAACTTTGATTTAATGAGATACAAGGCATGTAAGATGTTAGATGGTTATGTTGTGTTGGTTAAACTATTTTGGTTCAAGTTGAACTCGAAAGGTGTTTGAATCTAATTGATTCCATTTAAGTGATACATTTAAGAGTATGTACTTTGGGTGTTACTTGCCAAGTTTTGACAAGTTAATTGGCTTAATTGATTATTATTTTTCGGCATTATTATGTTAAGGAATGAGTTCTTATTTCAAGTGACATTGGTTTTAATTAACGAATGGTTTAAATTTTGGTTTGTCACTTTGGGTTATGACCGGGACAGGTTAGACTTGTGTCGCCCGACATGTTGTGTTGAGCTATACTGTAGTTAAAGCAAACATACTACTTTGGAAAATCTTTTTATTTTAAATTAAGTATTTAAGTTATGAAAGTAACTTTGACTTTGTTTTGAGAATAAGAACTTACCTAAGCTTAACTTGCCTAACTTGTTATTTGAGTTGTGTGGATATTTGGGTTGTACTTTGATTATACCTTGGTTGTGCTTGAAATGCTAGTCCTATTTGGTGTCTAGTAATCTTAGAGTTAGGGGTTGATCGTATTTTAACTTATTGATTGTTTTAAACTCGTCGACTGCTCGTGCTTCCGAGTCTACGCAGGGTTAGCTGTTTGCCAAGATTCACGTGGATAAGCAAGCAGTGAGTCTGTAGCGTTTATTTACCGCTTTATTAAGTACCGCAAAGTTATTTTAGTATATCAACTGTTTGTGAACTGTTTTAAGCGATTATGGATCTAGATTGAAACGAGCTACTCGATAGGCGGGTATCGAGACTGTGTCGACCGGTAGGTACTTTGAAATTAGCTGACCAGTGTCTGGCCTACTTTGGGAATCGATGAGTATTTGTTCCCATCTACTTTGGATTATACTTTGGGATTATATTTTGGGAATTCATTTCAATACTATATTCCATAATCAATTATATTAGTATAAACATATTTCTTTTAAGGGATTTAATCTTAATAGCATCATGAACTAATCTCAGTATATCTAACCTTGTTGTTTCCCAATTTTACAGGCTTGTGATTTTGAGAGCGTTGGTCATCTCCAATTCTTTGATTTCTCAGAGGTCTTTTTATGTTATTAAAATAGTCAACTGTTTTACTTCTTACACCGTAGTGGAACAAGTTTAGTGTTTGATAATTATACTTTGGATTGTCGTATTGGTACGACTGTTTTATTATAACTTTGACATGTTACATTGGATTGTTATATATGAGGCATATTTCGTAGTTTCGAATTGTAATCAAATGACTATATTAGAATTGAGATATAAACGGCTAGACTTAGGCTGAAGTCTCGGTTGCCCCCAAGCATTGGTTTTCCTGCAGGTTTATATTGGATGTATGTTATCCACGAGGCTTGCTATGGGTTTTGGTACCACCATACCCATATTCTGGCACCGGTCACGATCCATGAAATTGGATCGTGAAAGTTAAGAAACCACTCCAAAGGTTAAAAACGTTACGAAACAAAACGTTTCCCATTTTTAGTGATTTAAGCTAAACGTTTACAAACGTTACGAAAAAAACCCAAACATTTCCCCTTTTTAGCGATTTAAGCCAAACATTTAAAACGTTACGAAACCAATCCAAATGTTTAAAACGTTACGAAACAAATCCAAACGTTTCACCTTTTTAGCGATTTAAGTAAAATGTTTAAAACGTTACGAAACAAATCCAAACGTTTCAACTTTTTAGCGATTTAAGCCAAACGATTACAAACGTTACGAAACAAAACAAATGTTTCACCTTTTTAGTGATTTAAGCGAAACGTTCAAAATGTTACGAAACCAATCCAAACGTTTGAAACGTTACAAAACAAATCCAAATATTTCCCTTTTTTGGAGATTAAAGCCAGACATTTAAAACATTACGAAACAAAACCTAAAAAGGTGAAACGTTTGGATTTGTTCGTAACGTTTGTAAATATTTGGCTTAAATCGCTAAAAAGGTGAAACGTTTTTATTTGTTTCGTAACTTTTCTAAACGTTTGGCTTAAATCGCTAAAAATGTGAAACGTTTGGATTTTGTCGTAACGTTTGGCTTAAATCGCTAAAAAGCTTAAATGTTAGGATTAGTTTCGTAACATTTGGATTGGTTTCATAACGTTTTAAACGTTTGTCTTAAATCGCTAAAAAGGTGAAATATTTGAATTTGTTTCGTAATGTTTTAAATGTTTGGATTGCTTTCGTAACATTTTAAACGTTTGGCTTAAATCGCTAAAAAGGGGAAACGTTTGAATTTGTTTCGTAACGTTTGTAAACGTTTGGCTTAAATCGCTAAAAAGGGGAAACGTTTGGATTTGCTTCGTACGTTTTAAAGGTTTGGATTGGTTTCGAAACGTTTTAAATGTTTGGATTGGTTTTGTAACCATTAAAAGTTTTGGATTGAATCGCTAAAAAGGTGAAACGTTTAGAATTGTTTCGTAACGTTTTGAAAGTTTCGTAAAGTTTGTAAACATTTGGCTACAATCGCTATAAAGGTTAAACATTTGGATTTGTTTCATAACATTTGCAAACGTTTGACTTAAATCGCTAAAAAGGTTAAACATTTGGATTTGTTTCGTAATGTTTTAAATGTTTAGATTAAATCACTAAAAGGGTGAAACGTTTGATTTTGTCTCGTAACGTTTGAAATATTTAGCTTAAATCGCTAAAAAGGGGAAAAGTTTGGATTTGTATCGTAGCGTTTTAAACGTTTGGATTGGTTTCGTATTGTTTTAAACGTTTAACTTAAATCACTAAAAAGGGGAAACGTTTGGATTTGAGTTGTAACGTTTGTAAACGTTTGGCTTAAATCGCTTAAAATGTGAAACGTTTGTATTTATTTTGTAAATGTTTGGCTTAAATCGCTAAAAAGGTAAAACTTTTGGTTTTGTTTCGTAACGTTTGCTAACGTTTGGCTTAAATTTCTAAATAGGGGAAACATTTGGATTTGTTTCGTAATGTTTGTAAATGTTTGGCTTAAATTGCTAAAAAGGAGAAACATTTGGATTTGTTTCGTAGCGTTTGTAAAAGTTTGGCTTAAATCGCTAAAAAGGTGAAATGTTTGGTTTTGTTTCGTAATGTTTTAAACGTTTGGCATAAATCGTTAAGCAGGTGAAACCTACGGATTGGTTTCGTAATGTTTGTAAATGTTTGGATTTGTTTCGTAACATTTTAAACGTTTGGATTCGTTTCTTAACGTTTGTAAATGTTTGGATTAAATTGCTAAAAAGGTGAAACGTTTGGATTTGTTTCGTAACGTTTGTAAATATTTGGCATAAATCCCTAAAAATGTGAAATGTTTGGATTTGGTTCGTAACGTTTTATACATTTTGATTGGTTTCGTAATGTTTGTAACCATTTGGCTTAAATCGCTAAAAAGGTAAAACGTTTGGATTTGTTTCGTAACGTTTAAAAAGGTTTGGATTGAATCACTAAAAAGTTGAAACGTTTGGATTTGCTTCGTAACATTTGTAAATGTTTGGCTTAAATTGTTAAAATGGGAAACATTTGGATTTATTTCGTAGCATTTTAAAAGTTTGATTGGTTTTGTAACGTTTTAAATGTTTGAATTTATTTTGTAGCGTTTGTAAACGTTTGGCTTAAATCGCTAAAAAAGGTGAAACTTTTGGATTTGTTTCGTAACGTTTCGATTGCTTTTGTAACGTTTGTAAACTTTTCGCTTAAATCGCTAAAAAGGTGAAACGTTTAGATTTTTTTTCGTTACATTTGTAAACGTTTGGCTTAAATCGCTAAAAATGTAAAACGTTTGGATTTGTTTCGTAACGTTTGTAAACGTTTGGCTTATATCGCTAAAAAGGTGAAACATTTGGTTTTATTTCGTAACGTTTATAAACGTTTTGCTTCACTTGCTAAAAAGGCGAAACGTTTGGTTTTGTTTTGCTAAAAAGGGGAAACGTTTGGATTGGTTTCGTAACGTTTTAAATGTTTGGTTTAAATTTATAAAAAGGGGAAACGTTTGGATTTGTTACAAAACAAATCCAAGAGTTTCACCTTTTAGCGATTTAAGCCAAAAGTTTACAAAAGTTATGAATGTTACGAAACAAATCCAAACGTTTCACCTTTTTTGCTTAAATCGCTAAATAGGTAAAACGTTTGGATTTTTTTTCATAACGTTTGTAAACATTTGGCTTATATCGCTAAAAAGGTAAAACGTTTAGATTTGTTTCGTAATGTTTGAAACTTTTAAACGTTTCCCCTTTTTAGCGATTTAAGCCAAACGTTTAAAACGTTATGTAACAAATCCAAACGTTTCACATTTTTAGAGATTTAAGCCAAACATTTACAAAAATTACAAAACAAATCCAAACGTTTCGCATTTTTAGGGGTTTAAGCCAAACGTTTACAAACGTTATGAAACAAATCCAAACTTTTCACATTTTTAGCGATTTAAGCCAAACATTTAAAACGTCACGAAACCAATCCAAACGTTTATAATGTTACGAAACCAATCGAAACGTTTAAAACTCTACGAAACAAATCCAAACGTTTCCCCATTTTAGCTATTTAAGACAAACAATTACAAACGTTGCGAAACAAAACCAGACATTTCATATTTTTAGCGATTTAAGCCAAACGTTTACAAATGTTACGAAACAAATCCAAAAATTTCACCTGTTTAGCGATTTAAGGCAAACGTTTACAAAAATTGCGAAACAAATCGAAACGTTTCACATTTTTAGCGATATTAGCTAAACGTTTACAAACGTTGCAAAATAAATCCAAAAGATGGAACTTTTGGCTTAAATCTCTAAAAAGGTGAAACGTTTGAATTTGTTTCGTAGCGTATGTAAACGTTTGGCTTAAATCGCTAAAAAGGGGAAACGTTTGGTTTGAATCGCTAAAAAGGTGAAACGTTTTGTTTGAATAGCTAAAAAAGTGAAACGTTTGGCTTGAATCGCTAAAAAGGTGAAACGTTTGGCTTCAATCGTTTAAAAGGGGAAACGTTTGGTTTTAATTTGTAACATTTGTAAACGTTTGGCTTCAAACGCTAAAAAGGTGAAACGTTTTGATTTGTTTCGTAACGTTTGTAAACGTTTGGCTTAAATCGCTCAAAAGGTGAACCGTTTGGATTTTTTTCGAAACGTTTGGATTGGTTTTGTAACATTTTAAATGTTTGGCTTAAATCGCTAAAAAGGGGAAACGTTTGGTTTTGTTTCGCAACGTTTGTAAACGTTTGGCTTAAATCGCTAAAAATGTGAAACTTTTGGATTTGTTTCGTAACGTTTTTAATTGTTTGGCTTAAATCGCTAAAAAGGTGAAACGTTTGGATTTGTTTTGTAACATTCTATATGTTTGGCTTAAATCCCTTAAAAGGTGAAATGTTTGGATTTGTTTCGTAACGTTTTAAATAATTGGCTTATATCGCTAAAATGGTGAAACGTTTGGATATGTTTCGTAACGTATGTGAACGTTCGGATTTGTTTCGTAAAATTTTAAACGTTTGGATTGGTTTTGAAATGTGTTAAACAATTGGCTTAAATCGCTAAAAAGGGGAAACGTTTTGTTTTATTTCGTTATGTTGTAAACGTTTAGCTTCAATTGCTAAAAAGGTGAAACATTTGGATTTGTTTCGTAACGTTTGTAAACGTTTCGCTTAAATCGATAAAAGGTGAAATGTTTAGATTTTTTTCATAACGTTTTAAACGTTTGGCTTGGTTTCGTAACGTTTTAAATGTTTGGCATAAATCGCTAATATGGTGAAGCGTTTGAATTTGTTTCGTAACATTTTTAATCGTTTGGCTTAAATTGCTAAAAAGGTGAAACGTTTGGATTTGTTTCATAACATTCTAACTATTTGGCTTAAATCCCTTAAAAGGTGAAACGTTTGGAATTTTTTTAACGTTTGTAAACATTTGGATTAAATTGCTAAAATGGTAAAAAGTTTGGTTTTGTTTCGTAACGTTTGTAAACGTTTGGCTTATCGCTGAAAAGGTAAAATATTTATTTTTGTTTCGTAACGTTTGTAAATGTTTGGGTTAAATTGTTAAAAATGTGAAACGTTTGGATTTGTTTCGAAGCGTTTGTAATGGTTTGGCTTAAATAGCTAAAAATAGGAAATCTTTGGATTTATTTGGTAACCTTTTAAAAGTTTGGATTGGTTTTTTTACGTTTTAAACAATTGGCTTAAATCGCTAAAAAGGTGAAATGTTTGGATATGTTTCGTAACGTATGTTAACGTTTGGAATTGTTCCGTAAAATTTTAAACGTTTGGATTGATTTTGTAATGTTTTAAACAATTGGCTTAAATCGCTAAAAAGGGGAAATGTTTTGTTTTATTTCGTTATGTTGTAAATGTTTAGCTTCAATTGCTAAAAAGGTGAAACGTTTGGATTTGTTTCGTAAGGTTTGTAAACGTTTGGATTAAATCGACAAAAGGTGAAACGTTTAGATTTTTTTCGTAACGTTTTAAACGTTTGGTTTTGTTTCTTAACGTTTTAAATGTTTGGCTTAAATCGCTAATATGGTGAAACGTTTGGATTTGTTTCGTAACTTTTGTAAACTTTTGCCTTTATTTCGTAACGTTTTAAATGTTTAGCTTAAATCTCCAAAAAGGTGAAACGTTTGGGTTTGTTTCATAACGTATTAAACTTTTGGATTGGTTTCGTAACGTTTTAAACGTTTGGCTTAAATCGCTAAAAAGGGGAAACGTTTGGATTGGTTTCGTAACGTTTTAAACTTTTTGCTTAATTTGCTAAAAAGGGGAAACGTATGGATTTGTTTCGTACCGTTTGTAGAGGTTTGGATTAAATTGTTAAAAAGGTGAAACGTGTGGATTTGTTTCGCAACGTTTGTAAATGTTTCGCTTAAATCGCTAAAAAGGGGAAACGTCTGGATTTGTTTCGTAACGTTTGTAAATGTTTGACTTAAATCGTTAATAAGGTGAAACTTTTGGATTGGTTTCATAACGTTTTAAATGTTAGGATTGGTTTCGTAACGTTTTAAACGTTTGGATTTTTTTCGTAACGTTTTAAATGTTTAGATTTGTATCGCTACATTTTAAACGTTTGGATTAATTCGCTAAAACGGTGAAACCTTTTGTTTTGTTTGTGACGTTTTAAACGTTTGGGTTTGTTTCGTAACGCTTTAAACGTTTGGCTTAAATCGTTAAAAAAGGGAAACGTTTGGGTTTCTATCATAATGTTTGATTTAAATAAAAAGGTGAAACGTTTGGATTTGTTTCGTAACTTTTGTAAACGTTTGGCTTAAATCTCTAAAAAGGCGAAACGTTGAATTTTGTTTCGTAACGTTTGTAAACGTTTGGATTTGTTTCGTAACGTTTTAAAAGTTAGAATTAGTTTCTTAGCGATTGTAAACATTTGGCTTAATCGCTAAAAACAGGAAACGTTTGGATTAGTTTCATAACGTTTGTAAACGTTTGGCTTAAATCGCGAAAAAGGCGAAACGTTAGGATTTGTTTCGTAACATTTTGTATGTTTGGATTGTTTCGTAACGTTAGAAATGTTTGGCTTAAATCGCTAAAAAGGTTAAACGTTTGGATTTGTTTCGTAACGTTTTAAACATTTGGCTTAAATCGCTAAAATGTGAAACGTTTGGATTTGTTCCGTAACATTTGTAAACATTTGGCTTAAATTGCTAAAAAGGTGAAACATTTAGATTTGTTTCGATTTAAGCAAAACGTTTACAAACGTTACGAATCAAAAACAAACATTTCACCTTTTTAGAGAACCAATCAAATCGTTTAATACGTTACAAAACCAATCCAAACGTTTAAAACGTTACGAAACAAATCCAAACGTTTCAACTTTTTAGCGATTTAAGCTAAATTTTTACAATCGTTACGAAACAAATCCAAACATTTCATCTTTTTAGCGATTGAAGCCAAACAATCACAAATGTTACGAAACAAATCCAAACATATCACATTTTTAGCGATTTAAGGCCAAAGTTTAAAACATTACGGAACCAATCCAAACGTTTAAAATCTTACAAAACAATAACGTCTCACCTTTTTAGTGATTTAAGCCAAACGTTTAAAACATTATGTAACCAATACAAACGCTTAAAACTTTTTTAAATCACTAAAAAGGTGAAACGTTTGGATTTGTTTCGTAATTTTTTAAACGTTTGGATTTGTTTCGTAACGTTTTAGACGTTTGGATTGGTTTTGTAACGTTTGTAAACGTCTGGCTTAAATCGCTAAAAAGGTGAAACGTTTGGATTTGTTTCGTAATGTTTAAAACGTTTGGATTGGTTTCGTAATGTTTTATATGTTTGGATTTTTTTCGTGACGTTTTAACGTTTGGCTTTAATTGCTAAAAATATGAAACGTTTGGATTTGTTTTGTAACGTTTATAAACGTTTGGCTTAAATCACTAAAAATGTGAAACGTTTGGATTTGTTTTGTAATATTTGTAAACGTTTGTCTTTAATGACTTAAAAGGTGAAACGTTTGGTTTTGATTTGAAACGTTTGTAAACGTTACGAAACAAATCCAAACGTTTCACCTTTTTAGCGATTTAAGCCAAACGTTTACAAATGCTATAAAAAAATTCAAATGTTTCACATTTTTAACGATTTAAGCCAAACATTTACAAATGTTACGAAACAAATCCAAATGTTTCACCTTTTTAGTGATTTAAGCCGATCGTTTGCAAACGTTACGAAAGAAAACCGTTTTAACGATTTTATCCACACGTTTACAAACGTTACGAAACAAAACCAAACGTTTTACCTTTATAGCGATTTAAGCCAAATGTTTTCAAACGTTACAAAACATAACCAAATGTTTCACCTTTTTAGCGATATAAGACAAACGTTTACAAAGGTTACGAAACAAATCCAAACGTTTCACCTTTTTAGCGATTTAAGCCAAATGTTTAAAACGTTATGAAACCAATCCAAGCATTTAAAATGTTACGAAAGCAATCCAAACATTTCAACTTTTTAGAAATTTAAGCCAAAAGTTTAAAACATTACAAAACCAATCCAAACATTTAAAATGTTACAAAACAAATCCAAACATTTCACCTTTTTAGCGATTTAAGCCAAACGTTAAAAACGTTATAAAACAAATCCAAACGTTTACAAACGTTAGGAAACAAATTCAAACGTTTCATATTTTTAGAGATTTAAGACAAAATTTTAAAACGTTACGAACGCAATCCAAACTTTTCAAACGTTACGAAACAAATCAAAATGTTTCCCCTTTTTAGAGATTTAAGCCAAATGTTTACAAATGTGACGAAACAAATCCAAACGTTTATAACGTTATGAAACCAATCCAAACATTTAAATCATTATGAAACAAATCCAAACATTTTTCTTTGTTTCGTAACGTTTATAAATGTATGGCTTCAATCGCTAAAAAGGTGAAACGTTTGGATTTGTTTCGCAACGTTTTTAACGTTTGGCTTAAATTGCTAAAAAGGTAAAATGTTTGATTGGTTTCGTAACGTTTGTAAACGTTTGGATTTGTTTCGTAATGTTTTCAACTTTTGGATTGGTTTCGTAACATTTCGTAGCATTTCGTTTAAATCGCTAAAAGGGTGATATGTTTTGATTTGTTTCATAACGTTATAAACGTTTGGATTAAATCACTAAAAAGGTGAAACGTTTGGTTTTGTTTCGTAACGTTTGTATACGTTTCGATTGGTTTCGTAACGTTTTAAACGTTTAGCTTAAATTTCTAAAACCAATCCAAACGTTTAAAACATTACGAAACAACTCCAAACGTTTCCCCTTTTTTAGCGATTTAAGCCAAACGGTTAAAACGTTACAAAACAAATATAAACGTTTCACCTTTTTAGCGATTTAAGCCAACATTTAAAACGTTGCGAAACCAATCCAAATGTAAAACTTTACAAAACAAATCCAAAAGTTTAAAACGTTACAGAACAAATCCAAGTTTTTCACCTTTTTAGCGATTAAAGACAAACGTTTACAAATGTTACGAAACACATCAAGCGTTTCACCTTTTTAGCGATTTAAGACAAACGTTTACAAACCTTACGAAACAAATACAAACGTTTCACCTTTTTAGCGATTTAAGACAAATGTTTACAAACGTTTAAAAACAAACCCAACGTTTATAACGTTATGAAACCAATCCAAACATTTAAAGCGGTAAGAAACAAATCCAAACGTTTACAAACGTTACAAAATAAATCCAAACGTTTCCCCTTTTTAGCAATTTAAGCAAAAATTACGAAACAAAACCAAACGTTTCATCTTTTTAGAGATTTAAGCCAAATGTTTACAAATGTTACGAAAAAAATCCAAACGTTTCCCCTTTTTAGCGATTTAAGCCAAACATTTAAAACGTTAGAAAACCAATACAAACGTTTCACATTTTTAGCGATTTAAGTCAAACATTATTAAACGTCACGAAATAAAACCAAAAGTTTCACGTTTTTATTGATTTAAGGAAAACATTTCATCTTTTTAGCGATTTAAGTCAAACGTTTACAAACATTGCGAAACAAAACCAAACGTTTCACCTTATTAGCAATTTAAGCCAAACGTTTACCACTACTAAAAAACAATGAATTACCAACGGACAAATCCGTTGGTAATAGGTTTCTTTCTGTTGGTAATTTCAAGTACCGACGGAATACCAATGGCAATGAAGCCGTTGGTAAATATGCTGTCGGTAAACTAAGTGACGGCAAGAGCGACGGGTTTTCGAACGGAATTACATCCGTTTGTCAGCCATTGGTATTTACCAACGGTGTTTGCCGTCGGTAACCTGTTGGCATATAGAAAAAACAAGTTTGTCGCTAAACTGTTGGTGTTATTTACCAACAAGCTGGCCATTGGTATGCTCTTGCAAAATTTCTGACAGAACTTCTGTTGGCATTATACCAACATATATTTATGTTGGTAATCTGTCGGTATTTGGACGATAGATTGTTTCATTCCGTCGTTACCAAAGAGATATTCTGTTTGGAGTCCGTTGGTAATGTGTTTTAAAAATTCATTAAAAATACTGTAATTGACATCGTTCACAGTCCGAAAATAAAATTTCAAAACAATAAAATATTAAAATTGAATCAGAAAGTTTTAGATATATTAATTAAAAGTACTTAATATGTTAACAAAAATATTTTTAAATGTAAAACAAGAATATTTGTAGTCACTACAAAATATTCCAAACCAACTAGTAGTCTAAATATCATCAGCCAAATCAGTCGTATCAACTGTATCATCATCTGAAGGGCACAAAGGAGATGGCACTGCAGGAGTAGGAAATACAGCTGGAATCGGACAATCGGTTCGAAGATGATCCACTACAATACCAAACTGATGTTGTAGTACCTGAAACTGATCTTGCAGCTTCTCATGTGCCCTGCGGAGATTCTCAAAATCTTGATTTTCATGAGACGGAGGCTAATCTGAAAATCGAGAAACACCAGAGTAGTAAGATGGTGCAGAAGAGCCAACGCCATAAACTCTCTGTTTCTTCTCGCCCTCAACAAGCTGATACCATATCTGATTTTCATCTATATCGGTAGAATTGCTGCCATTAACTACTAAACGAGTAGCAAGTATCTCCTTGAAGCGTTCCTGTATATATATTTCATAACATATTGTAATCATTTGTTGAAAACAAAATTATATAAATACTTTTAATAGTTGGATGAATACTCATACTTACATAAGTCTCAGCTGACTTGTTATCAACAAAAGTGACTCCATCATGATTGATTGTGTGGGTGTAGAGAAATAGTGCCGGGACGGTAGGCGTCTTACCCTCCTTCTCAGTCTGAAAAAAAATAACTAAATGGTATCAAACAATGATACTGAGGCAAGAAAGACACATATATTAAGGGATAAAAAAAGCTCATTCTGATCACTACCAGTTGGGATTTTTAGATAATCCTTTTTCTTTATTTTTTTCCATTTTTTGTCCCCTCTTTATAGGCACTTAATTATGTTCTAATTGTACAGAAATTAGTTGAAAAAGAGTAGATGAAATTATAGCCCACAATTATTAACAGACTATGAATCAACAGTATACATGAACCTATAATAGTATGGAATAATCTATTATAGGCAAAGCAATAAAAACAAATAAAAGTAGCCATTCTTTTCAATTTAAATTTGATATGTGTATTACACTGTTATATACTAGTGTCTTATTCTGTTATTCATAAACAATTCACATGGTATAGGCTTAGATTAACATATACTGATAAGTAAGTTGGTTAGTAAGTAGCCTAAAAGTAAGTTGGTTAGTAAGTAGCCTAAAAGTTCATATTGCTAATTGTTACTATATCTTACAACCTTAAGTATCACTATTCTAGAATCTCATGCCAGCCTCTTACTTAATCATAATATATATAGTAATATATAGGAAACTTGACCACATCTATAATATTACTAATTCATAATACTTAGATTAGAGAAAAGTAAAACGTACCAAAAATTCCTGGTGTTCTGTCATGGGTTTAGAACCACAACCGTGAGTAACTGGTCCAGCACCAGGCTCAGGCTCACTTAGCCTATTTTTTCTCTTCTGTTCGCACATCTTTTGATAGTCACTACAGCCCCATACCTTTATCCACTCATTGAAGACTTCATTACCGACATATTCGTCCTTTTTGTTCTTCTTAAGCCATTTTTTCTTTATGTCTGAAATTGTGTTTGAATAGCGAATTGACGTGTGTGAGAAAAACGCCTGCCTCATTAAGTTGTCAGACACCGTCCACCTAAAATGTTTCTGCAATCACAAATAATGTAAAGATAATTATTTATGATTTAATAATAGTACAAAAAACTACAACATTAAATATAATTCACCTTAAATTCCTCAAAAAACACCTCCTTGTCCATATCAGTTAAAGACCTCCAGCTATGTTCATGTTTGTACCACGTCTTTTTCAAAATGGCTGTGATGACTCTGGATGGTTTAACAGTATTTTTACCACTTTTGTAATCTCTTCCTTCAAGTTCAAACTTTATTAGTATATAGGTATATAATAAAATTAACTAGTAGCGAGATGAGGTTTGCTTTTTAAATATTTGAATATTTAATTATTTTATAAAGATTTTATTGAGAATAAAAACTTATAAAACTTACCCATTTTTTGAAACAATACATACGGGAAGACTCATTTGGCCTGTATGTGAGTCGGGAGGTGGAGGAGGAGGTGGCTCTAGATCGCCTGGTGGAGGTGGCTCTACTTGGGCAGGTGGTGGAGGTGCCTCTCTCCCAGTCCCTCTCACTCTAGAACTAGTTGATGGTCGCATATCTGAAAAATTTACAAATATTCCATAATAATTTAACAAATGAAAAAACATAATCAATTCATAATGTCATATGCCCACCATATATTCAAAAATAATTTTCATGGAAAGGCACATTCAGTATGGACATTCCAAATAATTGCATTATAACAATAAGTTAAAATAAATTATTAATTTACCAAGTCAGTTTTAGAATAAATAAAATTAGTTCAATATGGACATTAAAATAAAATATTAATCAGATTCTTCATCAGTTGCATCATCGTAAATTTGTTCTTCTTCCGATGAAGTATGGAGCTCAATATCTTCTTCTACAACCTCGGCTTCATCTATTTCCTCCCCATGACCATTGCCATTGGGATCTATCAAATTAGTTGCTTCACCCCCACCTACATTAAGTCGACTTCTGTCAGAATCCTCTTGGAATGGAGGAAGAGTGGAATCATTGCTTGAACTTTCTGGAAAGTCGATATCTGATCTGGCCTTTATTTTACATACCGCCCACCAATTCAGTCTATCTCTTTTTGCTCCTGCATATGTACAATAATAAAATTGACATGCCTGTGCCGCGAGAACAAACGGTTAATACTTATTGTATCTCTTGTGGCGATAAACATCAACAATATTATATCCATCATGCTCCATCATTCCCACATTTGGAGTAGGATCAAACCAATCACATTTGATTAACACAGTTCTTTTCAATGGTAGTGTCTGATACTCTAACTCCAAAACATCAGTTAGAACACCAAAGAAATCACTCGTGAATTCATCATAATTACTGCCTTTGATATATACTCCGCTGTTATATGTTGCTCGATCAGAGCCATATGATCGAGTATGAAATTTAAACCCATTAACATAATAACCTTTATATGTTTTAACTTCTCTTAGTGGTCCTTGTGCAAGACTCTGAATATACGAATTCGATATGTTGTTCGTCGGGTTACTTGCCTGCATCATATTATATATGTTTTAAAAATTAGTTTTAGAAAATATTAATTAAATTATTTTTATTTGTTTACTTACATATTTCCCAAACCAGATTGCAAAATCTTTCTCAATAATAGCTTCAATCCTTTCGTTTGATATGTTAGGTATACGAGCTTGTATTTCAGCACGGCACACACTATTTGTTGAATTTAAAAGAAAACAACGTATTATCAAAATGACTTATACAAAGGGAAAAATAATAAAATTGGAAGTACTTACGCTACAAACTGTTGCACTTCAGGACAATTCAATAAGATATAGACTCGAGCAGCGGCGTGCTCAGCGTCTGAAAGATACCTTTTTGACTGACTACCAGGATGTTTTCCAGGATGTTTAAAAATTGATAACCTATCTACATCTTCAACATAATCCAACAACCACTTCATTTCTGCGCAAATTGATAGGAATAGTTGGATCGCCTTCTTGAAAGTAAAAAGAAGCAAATTTAGCAGCTTCTTCCAATACATAACCCTTACTGATTGAGCCTTCCACTCGATATTTATTCATTATTTTCCTTTTAAGCTTCCTCAGGTATCTATTAACGAATACATAGGATCAAAACACAAATAGAAGTTATAGATCTAAAACTGGTATCTTAAAAGTTTTTATACCTTTCGAATGGATACATCCAACGATAATGCACTGGGCCTGCCAGCATAGCTTCATAAGCAAGGTTCGAATGGATACATCCAACGATAATGCACTGGGCCTGCCAGCATAGCTTCATAAGCAAGGTGCAGGAGAATCAAAAAAGCTAGGAGGAAATATGCGCTCTAACTTGCATAATATAATGGGAGTTTGTTTATGTAAGAGTTTCATGTCTTCTTCTTTTAAATTTGATGCAGTTAACTCCTTAAAAAAGAGACACAACTCTGTTATAGGCTCCCATATGTCTTTTGGCAAAAGTTCTCAAAACGCAATAGGCTACAGTCGTTGCATAAATATGTGGCAGTCATGACTTTTCATGCCGAACATCCTCAACTTTGTCTTGTACACACATCTTCTCGTTAGTAGTATGTGCCCTAGGGCCATTTTGTATTTATACTTTCATAAACAAATCCCAATGGCAATGATATATATGTTTTATTTGAACTAAGTGCCTCATCAACTAAGTGTTTATTCATTGCATATTGTCCTTATCACATTGTGATAGAATCTATTCTTAAGGTGTTGAGAATATGAGTGACAGATTCTATTATACAAGTGATCTAAATAACCGTTCACGATCGATGGGGTCCTACGAATAAGGGCATCGCATTATCCCGGAAAGATCGTCACCTCTGTTTATTCTCCTAATTAGTAAAGAGTTACTAATTATAGGAAGCAGTGAGTCTCATACTACTTGATGGGGATCAGAATAAACATATGGACACTCAAAGGGTTTGAGTGAGTCGAACAAGTGACGCTAGATGACTTATACATGGTATTTCATCAAAGTCAATTTAATGTCATCTATTTCATAATTGTACATATGTCCTTTGACTTGCGGTGACACTATCTTGTATATAGGTGATTAGAGTTTGATACTCCTTATCCCTAAATCTTTCATGAGCTAGGGTCGCGGGATGTGTTGGCTCTAGTTAGTTGTATATGGAGATAGGGGTTTAACCAAGAGAGGATTTATCACTCCGGATGAACGGAGAAAAGATTCTATGCTATCTCAATTTGTTCTTGATGGATGATAAAACCTGCGCGGGTGTATATGACTTACTTAGAAAGTTGTTTCTAGTGGAAGTCATATTTATCAAGAATAAGAACTGAGATGAGGTCATATGATTAAGACAAACAGTGTTTGACTTAACCGTGACACTGGTCGAGATCGGAATCTTAGATGAAGGGAATTTTGAGTGTACGGTAATTATGAACATTGGTTCATAAAGAATGCATCGAAACATTCATATCTATTTAGGGGTCGTGATATGTTGCTAGACGTCACTCACGATCTACAAGAATTAATAATTCATGGGATTTAATTATTTAATATAAGAAAGGCGTTTCTTATGACTCTCGTTTCCATATAGATGTGAACCTAGTTAGTCACGCACAATAGGGTGTGCAACCGATTGAGTTTACGAGAGATCGATTTCATATAGATACTAGCATATCTTGGAAATTAATCTAAGATAAAAAACAAGTATAAATTAGGGACTAATTTGTAAGAGTTATAAATTAGTAGGCACCTAATTGTATTTTATCCAAGTTAATGTGATGATGTCATGTGATGATGTCGATGATGTCATGTGATGATGTCACGATGATGTCATGTGATGATGTCACGATGATGTCATATGATGATGTCATGTATGTCTCTGTGTGTGACACCTAGCATCCGACGTGTCAGAACGTGGCAACACCTATGCTTGATGTGTGACACCTAGCATGTGATGTGTCAGATGGTGGCAACACCTATGCTTGGTGTGTGACACCTAGCATGTGAGGTGTCGAATGGTGGCAACACCTTTACTTGGTGTGTGACACCTAGCATGTGAGGTGTTGCATTCTTAAGCAAAGCTCTACCCTATAAATAGAGGTTGCCTTTGCTCATTCTACACACACCACACTTAAGAGAGCATATTTGAAGGAGTTCAAGTAGTCATCAATCATAGAAAATCTTGGAGAAAGTTTTTCATACATCCCTGCAAAGACGTAATCGAGGCGAGAGTTTGAGCTTAGGGTTGCTCGGCAAGAGAAACTCTTGCAGATTACTTCAAGGCGAGGATTCAATCGGACGCATACTCGTGTGGACGAGTTTGAGGTTGTCGTACTATCGGGACTACAAGAATCGTTGAAGAATCGACATAGGTATTCTTCTTACGGTTTCTAGATGCGTGCTTTAATTACTAGATGATACGACGATCCATTTGTTATTGATATGATCAATTTCTGGATCCGAATTGTTGGAATTCCAATTTTGAATTGAAATATACGATTTCGACCCTCACGTCCCGCTGCACCAACAGTGGTATCAGAGCCACCGTATCAGCAAGTACTAAGGCTTTACGATTGAATGCATGTACTAATAATCATGGACTTAGGAATTATTAATTGGCATGTAATTTATAATTCCGAGGGCTTAGGTCTTGTTTGCAAAAACGAGCAAACGGTATTGTGATATTAATTACACTTGATTAAATTCTGTCTAGGAGATTGGTACTTAAGTGGTCCGCTCGTGACCCTCCAATCTATCCTGGGAATTTTTCTAATGTGATTATTTAACACAATACGTGGCTCGCTTGTGCATTATGTTGTCGTCAACAAAACATGCGGAACAAATAATAGTTTGCTCATTCTTTTGTGGCTAAAGAATGAGACCTAGGAAGTCCATGATCATACATGTATGATTGCATGTTTCATTTTAGCTTTAATATGTATGAGATGCATGCTAAAATGTGTTGTGGGCTTAGTGAGACCGAAATAACTTAAAACCCTAAGAAATCTTCCTAAAAGTAAAAAGATTAAGTTTATATTGATTAATCATTAAATTGATTTATCAATGGCTCTCCATTGGAGCAATAAACTAACACGCTTTGAGTTATCATCTTGTCGGCTATGGATACATAGGGGTGAGATGATATCGTCAAGAGATGTTGTCGAGTTTATTGTTAAGCATGCGATGTTGCGGGTGTAGTCGATATAATATACGGCGAGAAAGGCAATTAGGCGTACCTGAGTCGTATATTATTCAAATCGATACATCTTACTTGATCCAATGGGTTAAACTTAACTATTGTGGAAACCCAAGAATAGCATTAAGTACTTGAGGGTGAAAGCATTAGGAGCCGGAAATGATTGAACCTCATATGAGATATGATGAACAAGTAGTTGTTCACTTATATATCATTTTGATCCCAAGAATAGCATTAAGTACTTGAGGGAAAGATAAATGAGTATAAGAATTCAATCACCCGCTTGAATCTTTTTCCAACAAAGATTCACGTTTCCTATTTTGGAAGTGTAGGATTCGAAAAGGATAGTGGGAGGCCATTTTGATAAAGACCAAATCATTATGGTTTAAATATACAAGACAATAATACTAATTAGAGATATTTTCTTTCTATTGGTTGATAAGATAAGATGAAATCGAATCCGTTAAGTAGCATTCTCGACAATAATCGCTCAGTGGGTCCTAACTTTGTTGATTGGTTAAGAAATCTCAAAATAGTTCTTGCAAGTGAACACATAGCATATGTTCTTGAGACAAATGTTCCGGGACCATTGCCGATTGAGGCACCTCCCGAGGAACATGAGGCATTGCGCAAGTGGAAGTTAGATGACGAACAAGCCAAGTTAGCATCTATGAATAACGAGTTGCAAAAGCAACACGAGAAATATCCGGGAGCTCGCGAAATATTGTTTCACTTACAAGAGTTGTATGGTGAATCAAGTCTATTTGCTAGATATAAGATATCTAAGTAATTATTTCGGGCAAAGCACTCCGAGGGAAAGGGTGTTAGAGAACATGTGAACATAATGATTCGATGTATCGAACGGCTAGAGGGTCTAGACTTCATCATGGACTTCAATCTCCAAACGGATATGATCCTTCAATCCCTTCCGGAATCATATGGTAATTTCATCACGAATTACTATATGAATCGGATAGAATGTACACTTGCCGAGTTATCAAACATGTTGATAACTGCTGAAAGAATAATGTTAAGGGAAAGAAAGTTTCTCTTGTGGTTGCTTCTTCTAGTAAAACTAAGAAGAAGAAAACTAAAAAGAATGTTTTGAAGGCCCAAAAGGCCATTACGAAAAAGAAGGGCACCTCGGAGAACAAAGGAAAATGTTTCTTTTGTGAAGGCGAGGGACATTGGAAACGAAATTGCCCCAAGTATTTGGAATCCAAGGCAAGAACAAGAAGAATGAGAATCCCGGTAAGGGTATGTCAATTTCTTGTTATTTCAATTCCAATAACGATAGCTCATCCAAAGCTTGGGTATTAGATACAGGAGCTAGTTCTCACATTTGTTCATCCTTACAGGATCTAGCAAATGAGAGGAAGTTGGATAAGGACGAAGTGATCTTGAAGTTTGGAAATAACGCAAGCGTTAAAGCTATCTATTTTGTTGTATAAACATGTTTTGTATTTGAATAATGTTTTGTACTTACCAAACGCTTATAGAAATATCATGTCCATATCTTGTATGACAAGATTAAGGTATGATTCCCTATTTACAAAGGATGTTTGTAAAATTATATATGATAATAAAATCGTTGGTTATGGTTATGTACAAAACGGTCTTTGTTGTATAAATGAAGATGTTAGCAATACAAATAATGTTTTAGAAATAAATACCATAAGTGATCAAACCTCGAAACAATTATGGCACTTACGATTAGGACATATTGCGGAAGATAGACTTAACAAGTTGGATAAGATGGGAATCTTGGGCAATCTTGATTCAGCATCAATTTCAACTTGTGAGTCATGTCTTAAAGGCAAAATGACCCGATCACCCTTTGTGGGACAAAGTGGTAGAGCCAAAGATATTTTGGAAATCATACATAAGGATGTATGTGGTCCATTTAAAGAAATGGCACGAGGTGGTTATTTATACTTCATTACCTTCACCGATGATTTATCAGGGTATGGGTATGTTGTTCTTATGAAGAACAAGAGTGAAGCTTTTGAAAAATTCAAAGATTTCAAAAATGAAGTAGAAAACCAAATTGGAAAAGGTATTAAAATCCTACGATCTGATCGAGGAGGTGAATACTTGAGTACTGAGTTTGGTACATTCTTAAAAGAATGCGGTATTATTTCCCAACTGACTCCTCCGGGAACACCACAGGTTAATGGTGTATCGGAACGGAGGAATCGTACATTGTTAGACATGGTACGATCAATGATGAGCTATACTGATTTACCCATTTCATTATGGTGTCATGCACTTCTTAGCGCAAATTATATTCTAAATCGAGTACCAACTAAATCCGCTCCGAGAATACCTTATACGATATGGTATGGTAGAGAACCAAGTCTTAAGCATATTAAGATTTGGGGATGTTCGGCATATATCAAAAAGTTGAGAACCGACAAGTTGGAATCAAGATCAATCATGGGAAGGTTCGTTGGTTATCCTAAAGACAGTTTAGGATATTATTTCTATATTCCGTCCGAGCAAACAATCGTTGTTAGTCGGGATGCCCATTTTCTTGAAAAAGAGTTTATTCAAGAAGGTGGAAAAGGAAGGAATATTGAATTAGATGAGGAGTCATCTAAAAACCAAGAAAATGATACAATGGAGATTGATCAAACCCATAGTGAACCAAAATTAGTAAAATCTATAGAAACACCTCGAATATCAAGTAGAGTACCTTATCCACCGGAGAGATATGGTTTTCTTCATGATATTCAAGAGTTGTTTATTCATGGAGAAAATGATCAAATTATTGATCCTTCTACTTATGAAGAAGCTATATGCGATACAGATTCTTCAAGATGGCTTGAAGCTATGAAATCGGAAATGGATTCCATGTACAGTAACCAAGTTTGGGAGCTAGTTGATCCACCCAATGGTATTATACCAATAGGGAACAAATGCATGGATCTTCAAGCGTAAAATTGGTGCTGATGGAAAAGTGGAGACTTTTAAAGCTAGGCCTGTTGCGAAAGGGTTTCGCCAAAGGCAAGGAGTCGATTATGAAGAGACTTTCTCGCCTGTAGCCATGCTTAAGTCCATCCGGATTCTTCTTGCCATAGTTGCACATTTAGATTATGAGGTTTGGCAAATGGATGTCAAGACCGCATTCCTTAATGGATATATTGAGGAAGAAATCTATATGGAACAACCTAAGGGTTTTGAATCCGAAGAAGGTTCCAAGGTGTGTAAGCTTAAACGATCCATATATGGACTGAAGCAAGCTTCGAGAAGTTGGAATCGTCGTTTTGATGAAGCTATAAAGAGTTACGAGTTTATCAAAAACGAAGATGAACCATGTGTTTACAAGAAGGTTAGTGGGAGCGCAATCACGTTCCTAGTCTTGTACGTAGATGACATTTTACTAATAGGAAATGATGTCGGTATGTTAACCTCTATAAAGCTTTGGTTATCCAAAACTTTCTCCATGAAAGACCTCGAAGAAGCAACTTATATTCTCGGTATTAGACTCTATAGAGATAGATCTAAGAGAATAATAGGTCTCTCCCAAAGGCTTTACTTAGAAAAGATATTGAAGAAGTTCAATATGGAAAATTCTAAGAGAGGACTGATTCCCGTTAGGCATGGAATTCACCTTTCAAAAGATATGTCTCCAAAGACATCTGAGAAAAGAGATGAAATGGCAAAGGTACCATATGCTTCGGCAATTGGTAGTCTTATGTACGCTATGTTGTGTACCAGGCCGGATATTGCCTATGCGGTTAGTTTAACTAGCCGATATCAATCCAATCCAGGTTCGGAACACTGGATGACTGTTAAGAATATCTTTAAGTACTTGAGAAGGACTAAAGATATGATCTTAACATATGGAGGAGGTGATCTACAAATAGACGGCTTTACAGATTCTGATTTTCAATCAGATATAGACGATCGTAAATCTATATCCGGATTCGTATTCACATGTAATGGAGGAGCAGTGAGTTGGAAGAGTTCCAAACAAGAAACCAATGTAGATTCCACCACAGAAGCTGAGTATATTGCGGCATCAGATGCTGCAAAGGAAGCTGTTTGGATTAAGAAGTTTGTTTCTGAACTTGGTGTGGTTCCTACCATTGAGTCGGCGGTTCCTCTTTTCTGCAAAAACAATGATGCTATAGCCCAGGCAAAGGAACCCCGGTCTTACCAGAAATCCAAACACATAGAAAGGCACTATCATATCATCCGAGAGATTGTTGGAAAGGGAGATGTGTCTCTCCAAAAGATAGCATCAGCCGATAACACGGCTGACCCACTGAAATTAATCAGCCGATAAAGGGAGATGTGTCTCTCCAAAAGATGGTATCGATTTCATATAGATACTAGCATATCTCGGAAATTAATCTAAGATGAAAAACAAGTATAAATTAGGGACTAATTTGTAAGAGTTAAAAATTAGTAGGCACCTAATTGTATTTTATCCAAGTTAATGTGATGATGTCATGTGATGATGTCACGATGATGTCATGTGATGATGTCATGTGATGATGCCACGATGATATCATATGATGATGTCACGTGATGATGTCATGTATGTCTCTGTGTGTGACACCTAGCATCCGACGTGTCAGAAGGTGGCAACACCTATGCTTGATGTATCACACCTAGCATGTGATGTGTCAGATGGTGGCAACACCTATGCTTGGTGTGTGACACCTAGCATGTGAGGTGTCGAATGGTGGCAACACCTTTGCTTTGTGTGTGACACCTAGCATGTGAGGTGTTGCATTCTTAAGCAAAGCTCTACCCTATAAATAGAGGTTGCCTTTGCTCATTCTACACACACCACACTTAAGAGAGCATATTTGAAGGAGTTCAAGTAGTCATCAATCACAGAAAAGATTGGAGAAAGTTTTTCATACATCCCTGCAAAGACGTAATCGAGGCGAGAGTTTGAGCTTAGGGTTGCTCGGCAAGAGAAACTCTTGCAGATTACTTCAAGGTGAGGATTCAATCGGACGCATACTCGTGTGGACGAGCTTGAGGTCGCTGTACTATCGGGACTACAAGAATCGTTGGAGAATCGACATAGGTATTCTTCTTACGGTTTCTAGATGCGTGCTTTAATTACTAGATGATACGACGATCCATTTGTTATTGATATGATCAATTTCTGGATCCGAATTGTTGGAATTCCAATTTTGAATTGAAATATACGATTCGGACCCTCACGTCCCGCTGCACCAACACTTCCCATATTGGAAACATAACCATCAGGAAACTTAAGATCTTTCACCCACTGAAACATCAATTATTTTTGTGGTCGATCTAAGACATATGAAGCCTTCGGGTATCTTTCAGTATCTGGATTCATCGCTAACTCTGGACGACGACAAATGTCATTCAACTCGTCTCTTGATTTTGCAGTGTCTTTTGTCCTCCCAGGTATGTTAAGCACGATGTTGAAAATATTATCAAACACATTCTTTTCAATGTGCATGACATCCAGGTTATGCCGTACTAAATTGGTGCTACAGTAGGGAAAGTCCCAAAATATACTTTTTTGTGCCATCCACAATTTGTAGATTTTACAGCATTGTGCGCTTCTGCACCGTCTTCAGTTATTTTTACCAACTCTTTTTCGTTAATCTCGTTGAGAATCTCTTCTCCAGATTTCACACCCCAAAATACTTTTGTAACTCTAACATTTTTTGTGAAAGAATTGACATTACGATGAAATGGATGATCAAGAGGTAAGAACTTTCTATGGTTATCAAACCAAGATTGTTTCCCACTTATTTTAAGTGTTTTGGCGTCCGTATCTTCCATACAATAAGGACAAGCTAATCTGCCTGAGGTACTCCAGCCAGATAACATTCCATACGCAGGAAAATCATTGATAGTCCACATTAATGTCGCTCGCATTGTAAAATTTTGCCTCTTTGAAATGTCATAAGTTTGCACCCCTGCACTCCATAAAGAATTCAATTCTGCTATCAATGGCTGAAGGAAAACATCCATACGTGCTTTTGGATTGTGTGGTCCTGGGACTAGAATTGTTAAAAACATAAATTCCTCCTTCATACACAATCCTGGAGGCAAATTATATGGAGTGACAACCACAGGCCATAGTGAATACTGCTGACCGGACTGGCCGAATGGTTGAAATCCATCTGAGCATAATCCAAGTCTAACATTTCGAATTTCTGATGCAAATTGTGGATGACACTGATCAAAATGTTTCCAAGCCTTCGAGTCTGATGGGTGACACATTTTATCACCCTCCATTTCGTGTTCACCAGACCATCTCATCTCACCAGCTGTGGCACGCGATGCATATAATCTTTGTAGTCTTGGTGTAAGAGGAAAGTAATGCATCTTTTTTCTTGGTACTTTCCGCTTCGATCCTTCGGGTGCAGATTTCCCTTGCTTCTCCACAAACTTTGCAACGGTTCAACCCACTGTCTGCACCCCAAAATATCATACAATTATAATAGCAACAATGAATTACTTCAACAGGTAATCCCAACCCTTTCACTAGCTTCTTTGTGCTATAGAAATCTTTCGGCATTGAGTTATCATCTGGCAAAACCTCTTGGAGGAATTCACTCATCTCATTGTAGGCCGACTCTGAAAAGTGATGCCTACACTTCATCTCTAACATTCGAACGACTGCAGACATTTGAGAATGTCTATTATTTCCAGGAACTATTTCTTTATCAGCTACTCGCATCATATCATAAAACTTATGAGCTTCAGCATTTGGAGGCTCTTCTGTTTCATTTGGAATGAAATCAGGCCCAACTGCATCTTCGATCATTCTATGGTACGAAGTGATGTTCTCATCATTCATTACGTTGTCTGGTTCATCATGGGTTTAGTATAGAAAATCTTCATGTCGAAGAGTACTACTTGGATGCTCACCGTGATAAATGCAATCGTAGTAATCTTTAACAAAGCCATCCCTATAAAGATGGACCCTCACGTTGTCAAAGTCTTCATAACGTTTATTTTGACACTTTTTTCTAGTACAAGGACACCTAATACGTGTCCCACCGCTTACGCAATTAGGATGTGATTGCGCAAACTGAATGAAATCTTCTACATGTACTATAAACTCTGGCGAAATACGACCATTCCTTATTCTGCCCTCATACATCCAAAGTCGGTCTGATCTCATGTCTGTATAAGATTTAATTGTGTTTATTATATGATATATAAATTTAACTTATTTTTATTCTCGATTGTAATTATGACATAAATGAGTTAATTAGCTATTTTTACATATGTAACACGAAACCACTAACTACTTTTAATAGTTGACAATACGTAGTTTATTTTAAATTCATGTATATACACAAGGCATCAAAGTTCAACTATAATATAAATACATTTTGTTCATTTGCAGCTCAATTTTTTGCATCTTTATCAAAATTTAGACAAAAATTGTTTATAGTGCATATACACTAATCGGAATGCTAATCACACACTTAAAGAGAGTTTACTAAATTCAAGAAAATAATAGCAGTAACTAACCTAAATTAACCCAAAATGTAAAACAAACTTTCAACTTATAACTATTTTTTTTCAATTGATGGTAGAAAAAGGATTATAGCTTTTCTATTTAACTTTCCATGTGAATTAACTATAACAATATTTTGACTTGTTACATACGTAACATATCAAATGTATATAACTTACACCTGAGAAATTAGATGAAATTAGTTAATTTATTTGACATTTAATTTACCTTAACCACTAGGTCAAACATATGCAAATTCTGATTTATGCATACAAATTTATCTAATTTGTCTTCAAGCATGAAGATATATAAATCTGATTTTACGATTTAGGTTAAGCTCAGTTAACTATTTGATGGATTAATTATATTGTTTTTCAGTCCAATGGTATTAAAAAAAGAATATTATCTTTACATTAAATACGTGTTCTTTAGAGTACGTTTACCCTGTACTAGCCATAATATTTAAATCGGCAGTGTACTGAATTTTTTTCAATATATAGTTTTGAAACTGAATTTTCACCAAATAGTATTAATGAAAGCATCTCTAAATTTGAAAAGTCATAAAACATCAAAAATTATCAAAAAAATATGTTTTCCAAACCTGTATATATATTCAAAATTTTGGAGAATAATTGTCCCTTTTTCTCATTTTGAAACAGTACAAAGTAAACAACAAAATTAAGACATAAAGTCTATCAGTTCAAGCTTAACAACACATTACTCAATTATGATGTATGTAGCTTATTATATATGATTGATGATGGTTGTATGAATGACAGAGAATTCAAGTAGCTATATATGTCTAAGTTATTAGTAAATTTCCTCATACATTAACTCTAGCAGACTTCAAAGGCCTCAAATCTCTCTTAAAATTAAACAACCCCAACTTTCCTCACACATTAACTCTTAGCACCTTTCAACAGATATTGTATTGTATCCTTATTCCTCTATGTGGTTTTGGCGATTATGTACATTACATGCTTAGAAACATCAACATTCAAATGTTGAAATTAAAATCAGTAAAATAACATTTCATATAAGAATAGGTTATTCATTTAAAATTTTAAAAACAACAAAATAATCGAAAAGTTCCCTTGCGGACATAAGAAACACCTATAAGCAGTTGATGAACAGATCTTATAATTCTGATGTGCAAAATCATATAGTTAAATCAGCCAAAGAACCTTTTAATTGCAAACTATAGCATATGGCAACAGAATCAACTCTTAATTTAACTCTAAATTAATAACCATAATCAGTTTAATCGTAATTTAACTCTAACAGACCATTTAAAAAAAACAAATAGAATCAATTCATAATTTAAAAAGCTAACCTTTGATGAAAAGGCAACGGATGGCAGCAGTTATCAGTTCTCTGACATAGCGCTGGAGGATCCAGAATAGTGAAGGTAGCGGCAATCGGAGGAGCAACACGGCGGCGGCGGAATCCCTTCTCCAAAAACGAGAGAACAAAAACAGCCACAAAGATTAGATATTAAAATTTCAATAACATAATAATGAAACAAAAAAACAAACGGGTCTCAGAAATTTATATTGAAAATTAAGAAGAAACCTAATCCTAAGAGAATTTGGACTTCAAGGAAGAAGCAGAGAGCCACAAAACCACGTCGTTGTTTTTTGAACTGACTAGTAGTGTGTTGAAGGGTTTTGTAATTACCAACGGATTAGCATCTGTTTGTCTTCTGTTGTTATTATACTTTAAAGTCGAAAATGCAGCGTATTTGGATTTTTTTAAATGAACACATAAATCCGACGGTTTTCCAACGGCAGTTTATGTCGGTAAACTGTCCGTAAAATTTAAAATAATATACTAATTAAAGTTTTTGTCGGTAAGCTGTCAATAATTTTATAATTATTTTAATTTCTTGACAGAATCAACGATGAGTAGTGAACTGTCGGTAATCCGTCGGTACTATGTCGGAGTTCCATTTGTAAAATTGGCGTCATTTTTTCACCAATTTCCACCAAATTTACCGAGGGAATTTAGCTACACAAAAAACTTCCGTCTGAAAGTCATAAGCAATCTGTTGGAACTCCGTCGGTAAAATACTATGACGTGTTTTGTCAGTAATCTGTTGGAACGCCGTCGGTAGTAATTGAATTTACCAACAAAATCAAATCTGTCGGTAAAATCTGTTGGTAAATAGGTGTTTTCTAGTAGTGTACAAACGTTACGAAGCAAATCCGAACGTTTCACTTTTTTATCGATTGATGCCAAACGTTAAAAACGTTACGAAACAAATACAAACGTTTTACCTTTTTAGCGATTTAAGCCAAACGTTTACAAACGTTACGAAACAAGTCCAAACGTTTCACCTTTTTAACGATTTAAGACAAACATTTAAAACGTTAAAAAACCAAACCAAACGTTTAAACGTTACGAAAAAAATCCTAACATTTCGCCTTTTTAGTGATTCAAGCCAAACGTTTAAAATATTACGAAACCAATCCAAATGTTTAAAACGTTACGAAACAAATCCAAATGTTTCACATTTTTAGCGATTTAAGCCAAACGTTTACATACGTGCTTAAATCGCTAAAAAGGTGAAACGTTTGGATTTGTTTCGTAACTTGTTAAACGTTTGATTTTTTTTGTAACGTTTTAAACGTTTTGATTGGTTTTGTAATATTTGTAAACATTTGGCTTAAATCGCTAAAAAGGTGAAACGTTTGGATTTTTTCGTAGCGTTATAAACGTTTGGATTGGTTTCATAACGTATTAAACGTTTGGATTTGTTTCGTAACGTTTTAAACATTTGGCTTAAATCCCTTAAATGTGAAACGTTTGGACTTGTTTTGCAACGTTTGTATACGTTTGACTTAAATAACTAAAAAGGTGAAACGTTTGGATTTGTTTTGTAACGTTTGTAAACGTTTAAAACGTTACGAAACAAATCCAAAAGTTTTACTTTTTTAACGATTTAAGCCAAATGTTTATAAAGCTACGAAACAAATCCAAATGTTTTACCTTTTTAGCGATTGAAGCCAAACGTTTACAAACGTTACGAAACAAAACCTTTTTTAGCGATTTCTTCCAAACATTACGAAATAAAACCAAACATTTCACCTTTTTTTCTATTTAAGCGAAATGTTTAGAAACGTTACGAAACAAAACCAAATGTTTCAAATTTTTAGCGATTTAAGCCAAACGTTTACAAACGTTACAGAATAACTCCAAACGTTTCACCTTTTAAGCAATTTATGCCAAACATTAAAAACATTACGAAACTAATCCAAACGTTTAAACGTTATGAAACCAATCCAAACGTTTCACCTTTTTAGCGATTTAAACCAAAAGTTTAAAACGTTACGAAACCAATCCAAATGTTTACAAACGTTCACTACAAAAAATTTGGCTTGTTGTGATAAAATAATATATGACAAACTATATTTTGTCATAATAAATAGGTTAATTGTGACAAAAAAATTAGTTTGTCACAATGAGAGTTTAATGAAATGATATTGTGACAAATACATATTGTATCAGCAATTTTTGTCACTATAAAATTTAATTAAGTTTGTTTTGACTAACTATTTTGACAAAAAGAATGTTTTGTCGTCGTAATTTAAAATATTTTTATTATGACAAAGTAAATTTTATCATAATATTTAAAAAAGTGGTGACAAATTTTATTTTGCAGCAATTAGATATATTTTGTCACTATAAAAATTAATTATGTTTATTGTGACAAAATATTTTGCCAAAAAAACACATTTTGTTATTGTATATTAGAAATAAAGTTATGATGATAAAATGAATTTTATCATAATTTGTAAAAATGTTGTGACAAATTTATTTTTGCAGCAATTATGTGAAATTAAATGATATTGTAATAAATTAATATTGTGTCAAATTTTTTCGTCACTGTAAAGAAAGTAAATATGTTTTTGTGACAAAGTATTTTGCCAAAACAAATATTTTATTCCCGTATTTTAAAAATACAGTTATAACGACTGAATATGAACCTAATGTCAACCTTATGAAACACAAAATAAACACAAAATAAAGAATGAAAAAGGAATTGCAGAAAACATATATGTTAAAAAATAATTCAAAAATACTCTTTCCACTACTGTTTATTGTGTCAAATTTATTTGTCAATAAAAAAAGTAAATATGTTTTTGTGACAAAATATTTTGCCAAAATGATTCAAAATGAACCTTATATAAATCTTATGTTAACCTTATGAAACACAAAATAAACACAAAATAGAGAAAGAAAAAGGAATTGCAGAAAGTATATGGTAAAGAATAACTCAAAAAATAATTTTTATACTATAGTTTATTGTGTCATATTTATTTGTCACTATAAAAAAAAGTAAATATATTTTTGTGACAAAGTATTTTGCCAAAAGAAATGTTTTGTGCCTGTATTTTAAAATACAGTTATAATAACCGTAAATGAACCTTTTTTCGACCATATGTCAACCTTATGAAACACAAAATACACCCAAAATAAAGAAAGAAAAACGAATTGCAGAAAATAAATGGTAAAGAAGAAAATATATACAGTTATAATGATAAAATAAATTTTAGCATAATATTAAAAGAGTTTTGTGACAAATTTTATTTTGCAGCAATTAATTACAATTATATAATGTTGTGATAATTAAATATTGTGTCAAATATTTTAGTCACTATAAAAATTAATTATGTTTGGTGTGACAAAGGGTTTTGACAAAAACCGTTTTGTCACTGTATATTAAAAATACATTTATTATGATAAAATAAATTTTATCATAATATGTAAAACTATTGGTAATAATTTATTTTTCCAGCAATTAAGCGAAATTAAATGATATTGTGATTAATAAATGTTTTGTCATTATGCAATTGAAAAAAAATAATGATAACAGGATTAAATGGGTTATGAAATTATATTTTATTTTGATAAAAAAAGGTATGTGACAATTAAGATTCAAATATCCAAATTAGGTTAACTTCTTATCTTATCAAAGCACTCTTCATTAGGAAAAATATTTATTGCTGAATATTGACACCACACTACCGCATCAATTCCATTGTTGTACTTCTCCCGCCGCCGCACTTTCATCAATTCTGTGTTTGTTGCTGCTTATTTGTCCATGTATTTTTTTAACTTAAGAAAAAAGACAAAATTAATTAATGTAGGATTAATTTCACATTCAAATTGCTTATTTGTTCAATTGATAATTTAAATTTTCAACTGATTCGTACAAACTCGAGGTAGGGCTTCAAACTCGACGAATTATCACCTATTATCGAGTTTGTTATCTCAGTGAAAACAAGAACTCGAGGTTATGCTTCCATTTCGTCGAGTATTAAGACTTACATCAAGTTTGTGCTTAAACAGAGATAAAAAAATTCAAGTTAAGGATGTAACGCGTCGAGTCTTAAGCATGACATCGAGTTTTAACATTGCAAGAGACGCATAAACTCGAGTAACGTGTAAAAGTCGTCGCTTATATAGCCTTACCTCGAGTATGTTTATAACTGAAATGGCATGAAATTTCTAAAGTATAATAACCTATGCAAGTTTAAACAGAATTTCTGGCTAATAATAGCTCATTAGAGAGGGTCCTCTTCTTTTTACAGTAACCCTAAACAAATGTTAGTCTTGTTTCAGAACCGAAGGTAGTTCAGGGAAAGCAATTGGAGATAAGTTTAAAATAGCTAACGATATCTTGTTTGTAATGGGTAAGTTTTAATTATATTTTAAATCGATAGATTTGTACCAAATATTGATGTTGCCTAATATATTATTTTGGAATTAAAGGGACGCCATCAGACAAAAGTTGGATGAAGTCGTACCGATTTAGTTCATGCTATATTCAAGGGGTCAATTTTTTTTTGAATATTGCAAAAGACTTTACTGATTCAAATGGCAGAGTTCGATGTCATGCAAGAATTGTATCAATATTTATTTGAAGCCATTGCAAGAAGTCAAAATGGATCTATATCAATATGGAATTAGTGAAAACTACACAAACTGGGTGCACTATGGTGAGAACCTCGTGATAGTTTTGATGGCTCTATTAATTGCGACAATGAATTGGAGAATAGTGGAAATGATGTTTCAGAAATGTTAGATGATATGTGTAATTCAACTTTTATGGACACCAACATGGAAGACAAACTTGCCAATCAAGATAATGACATGATAGAAGGAGAAGTAGCAAAATTTGCTAAATTGTGGAATGATTTTCATTTGTGAACTATATCCTGGAAGTCAAAAATATTCAAAGATCTTGTTTCTTCTTAATATGATTAATATCAAGCACTCACAAATTCTAGTAATAAGTCATTTTTTTTCAAATTTGGAGTTGTTCAAGGATGCACTCTCGAAAGGAGAAAACCTTGCAAGCTCAAGTTATGAGGTTAAAAATTGATGCGTGATTTAGGACTCGGTTACGTAACTATTGATGCTTGTGTAAATGATTGTGTGCTATTTTGGAAGGAAAGTGAAAATCTTGATACGTGTCCAACTTGTAAGGCCCCTATATGGAAATTAGGTTTCGGAAAACACAAGAAGGCTGCTCAAAAAGGTCTTAGACACTTCCCTTTAGTACCTAGACTTCAGAGGTTATTTATGTCTAAAGATATTGGTGAAAATATGAGGTGACATAAGGAGAAATGTGTAGATGATGATACGATTAGACATCCAGCTGATGCTACGGAATGGAAAGATTTTAACCAGAAATATGCTTGGTTTGGCAAAGATGCTCGTAACGTGCGACTTGGGCTTGCTAGTGATGGATTTAACCCTTTTGGAAATATGAGCACGAGTTATAGCATGTGGCCGGTGATTGTTACGCCATATAACTTACCATCATGGAAATGAATGAAGGAGAACTTTTTGATGTTATCTTTGCTTATTCCTAGGAAGGAATCTCCTGGAAATAATATCGATGTATATTTAAGGCCATTAATTGATGACTTAAAAAAGTTATGGGAGACCGGTGTGACAATATATGCTGCATATAGCGGAAAGAATTTTCAATTACATGCTGCATTATTATGGACAATAAATGACTCTCCAGCATATGGAATGTTATCTGGATGGAGCACAAAAGGAAAATTGGCATGTCCTGTGTGTAATAAGTGGACGTGTTCGCTAACAATAAAAAATGGAGTGAAGCAATGTTACATGGGTCATCGGAGATATTTACATGCCCAATATTCTTGGAGAAAGAGCAGAAAATTTGAAGGCAAACCAGAGCACGGGTCAAAGCCTGAAGAGTTGTCAGAAGATGAAGTTCTAAGGCAATTAGATTTGCTTCTTAAAGACCTGGTTTTTGGGAAGACATCTAACCAAAAAAAGCGTGCACGTGGTCCTGAAGAGCTCAATTGGACAAAGAGAAGTATATTCTTTGAATTGCCTTACTGAAAAACATTAAAATTACGTCATAATTTAGATGTAATGCATATTGAGAAGAATATATTTGAAAATATATTGGGTACGTTGATGAATATTGATGGAAAATCTAAGGATAACATTAAGGTTCGAATGGATTTAGAAGCAATGGGTATAAGAAAAGAGTTAAATTTACAGCAAAAGGGAAATAAATTTCTTATGCCACTTGCTTGTTATACATTACCGAAGCTTGAAAGGAGAAAGTTTTGCGAATGATTGCAGTCAATCCGGTTGCCAGACGGATATGCTTCAAATCTTTCTCGATGTGTAAGTGTTCAGGACTGCAAAGTTATGGGGATGAAAAGCCATGATTATCATATATTCTTGCAACGGTTACTTCCAGCATCAATTTGTGGGTCTTTGCGTAGTGAGGTTTACACTGCATTATCAGAGTTGAGCTCTTTCTTTAAGGAGCTATGTTCGAAGACCTTAAGTTAAAAAGTTGTAGAGCGATATCATTTTGATAATATGTAAACTTGAGAAGATATATCCTCCATCTTTTTTCGTGGTAATGATGCATTTGGCAATTCATCTGCCACGTGAAGTAGAATTAGGAGGCCCTGTTCACTATAGGTGGATGTACTTTATTGAGAGGTTAGTTGATAAGGAAATTTTATTTTTCGTTTTCTTGCTGCAGTTTTAACTATTTTTTTATATAACTATATGGTTTATTCACATTTACAACAAATTTGTTGTGCACGTTCTTACGTACTTTGAAAAATTATGTACGTAATTTAGCTCGACCGGAGGGTTCAATTGCTGAAGCGTATATCACTAAAGAATGTTTGAACTTTTGTTCACTGTATTTTCATGGGGTTGAGACAATATATAATCACGTTGAGAGAAATAATTTTCTTGTGCAAATAGGAGTGGAAAATAGATTTTCCATATTTTCAAACAATGCAAGACCTTTAGGAGCTACAAAATATAAAACGTTATCCCATTCTTATTTTAAAAAATTACAGTGGTATGTGCTTAACAATTGTGAGGATGTGGATGAATATCTGAAGTAAGTTATTTTATTTTGAAAAAACAAAGACTTTAGAGTTTCAAAATAGCTTTATTTTACACTTTTTATCTAATTTTATAATAGTTCTGCAGGATTCACATTAAAGAAATACAAAAGGAAAGTGTTATGGATGTGCAAAAAAGACACCAGGCAGGATTTGCCAGTTGGTTCAAGGAGTGTGTAAGTATTATGCTATAAAAGTACTAAATATTGAATTACGCTTCTAATTTCACCATTAAACTTATTTTCAGGTTGGACGCCTACGTGCTACTGGCTTGGTTGCAGCAACAGATCATATATATGTGTTGGGATTAGGTCCTGATATACACATTGCTAGGTATAGTGGGCTAATTGTCAATGTAGTTAGGTTTCACTCAGTTGAGCGTGATAATTTTCGTCGGACTCAAAATAATGGAGTTTCAGTTACGGGAGAGCACAAGTCGAAAGAAATCGAGTTTTATGGTGTGCTAACAGATATCATTGATCTCCAATATGTTAATGGGAATCATGTTTTTTTGTTTAAATGTGATTGGTGGGATGTTGGCGAGAAAAATGGAATTAAAACAGATGGCAACTTAGTTTATGTTAATGTGAGCAATAAATGGTATAAAGATGATTCTTTCGTGTTGAGTTCTCAAGTACATCAGGTTTTTTATGTCAGCGATATGAAAAATGGAGGTCATTGGAAAATTGTGCAAAAATCATTTCCCAGTAGTATATTTGATGTGCCAGAAAAGGAAAAAGTGTGGAATGAAGATTCAATATTGAATGATGAGCCCTATCAGAAGTACGAGGCCGATAATATTCATGAAGTCGATCAAGTTGGTGGTGAAAATTTAGAACTCTTGCACCCTATAGATGTATAACTGGATGAAGTTGATGTTGGTCAAATGTCTCAAGTTCAAAACTCAAACCCGATTTATTTTACAGATGAGGAGGATGATACTACGATCAATTATGATGATGTCGACACTGATGTACTTGAAGACTCAAATGACAATGAAAATGAAGACAAAGAAGATGATTAGTGACTGAAATTTACCGCTTATTGAACTTTTTTTGGCTTCTTGTAGCTTGTTTGGAAGTATGAATTTTACTGAGAGGTGCTTTTTTATATTGCCTTGAATGTAGATTGTAGCATTTTGATATTGCCTTGAATGATTGAAATTGCAGCCCAACATGAAGTTTGTGGAAAACTGGATAGCAGAAACTCGATGTGTTGATGAAAACTCGTCGAGATATTAGCCACACATCGAGTTTGAACGTATGGAATTATGAAAACTCGTCGAGAAACATTCAATTGATTCCTTTGGTTTAGTTTGATTTTACGGTTTAGTGTAATACCAAAAACTGAATTGAACTTTTTCTACTTCTAAAATGGAACCGAACTGAAAAACTGAATTGAACACCTTCCTTTGAATATAACTATTGAGAATTCACTATTTTGCGGAAATTCGCTAAATTTCGAAAGATTTGCCAAAAGACTACAATATCAGGACAAAATAGTACACAACTTGAATCATGTATGCTTTATATGTAAAACTAAATAGAATTGAGCTTGATGTTCACAAATAACTTTAGAGCTTTTTAGACAAATACCCATAAAATAGTAAAATAATCTCAAGAGCACCACCCAACAAAATTTATTGCACAAATACGATTTCACCCATTTTAGTTGTAGAAATATATCTTTTAAGTTGAGAAAACGATTTGTTAAAATCATTCTACAAATCTCAGCCAAAATCAAATATCTACACTGAAGATTTTCATTTATTGATGGATATGGCGGTTTGTTGAGGTTAAGTAATCAGTTACTCGTAAAATTGTTGAGCGAAGACGGCGGCACTGTTCTATTTCCGGTCCACCGCGCTCGTTGTGGATGAGAAGAGACTGAGATACAAATTCTTCTTAAGATTCTTGAATAGGTTGTGTCGGGAGGAGTGGATATAAAATTCGAAGAAAATGAATCCGAGGAAGATGAAATTGATGAAGGGGAGGAAGAATAAGATGATGAGTCCGCTTGACAGCGATGGAAGGCTACTAGGTATTCTAAAATTAATGATCTGTCGCCGTACGTTTAAGATAATCGAATCCAAGAAGTGATTATTATCCAAGAAGGCCAAGAAAAACAATTTGACAGAGGATAAAAAATTCCAATGGAGGAAGCACTTTTGATCTGCAATATAAAAAACGAAATATTGGGTTTTGAGTTTTGATTGAATGCTTACCATAGCCACTTGGAAAATTATTGAAATAATTAGGAAAGAGTAGAGAAAGATCTGGAAAATATGAAAGGAGCATGAAAAAGAAGAAAATCAACGATAGCATAATACGTCCATTCATCCCTTTCAAAGTAGCAGCTCTGTAAAGTGTATATAATTCAACATTCACACACTCAATTGTTACCATTATTGTAAATGGCAACCCATTTTTGTATTAATAGTATCTTCCATCACAGTACCTTTCATCTGTTGCTTGATCTCCTCCAAACGCGTTATCATAAGCTACAGAACACAAATAATTTACGATCTACTATCAGTTAATTAATAGGTAATTAACTTAAGGTCTATTATTAATTTACTAACGGTCTACTGTTAGTTAACTAATAGGTAGTTAACTATTGATCTACTATCAATTTACTAACAGCCTACTAGCAGTTAACTAATTAGTTTGTTTTAAAAATTATAAAGCTATAATAAATAAAATTACATGTATAAATTCAGTTTAATAATTTTAATCTTTCAAATTTAATTTACTATAAATTTACCAGAAGTTAACTTCAAAATAACTACCATAGATTTATCATGAGTTTATTTCGACGAAATAAACCATTATAAAATTTATTATAGTGTAAAAATAAGTTTGTAAAATATTTACCATGAATTTAAAAAAATACCACGGATTTACAGATTTACCATAGGTAAAGAGTTTACTTTGACACATCAAAGATAGGTTTTACTATACGTTTACTAACAATTTACTAATGGACTGCTGTCGGTTTATTTAAAAAACCAATTTAGTATTGTTTATTTTTAAATTATAATATGTTAGTAAATTAGTTTAATTTACTATTTACTAACAGTTTACTATAAGTTCACTAAGAGTTTACTAGCTGCCAACTATCGGTTTACTTAAAAACCAAATTACTATTTTTTTATTTTTAAATTATAAAATATTAAAATGAATTATTACTTAGTTTACTATAAGTTCACTAAGAGTTTATTAACAGTCAACTATCAATTTACTTAAAAACCAAATTACTATTCTTTTATTTTTAAATTATAAAATATTAAAATGAATTATTACTTAATTATAAAATTATTTTTAATTTATTTACTTTTAGTTTACTATTAGCCTACTATCAATTTACTTTTTAAAAAAAACTTTACTATTAATTTATTTTACGAATTATAAAGCTACAATAAAATATTTTACTTAATTTACCATTAATTTACTATCAATTCACTTTTTATTTATTTTTAGTTTGCTATTACGGTTTACTATCGATTTACTAACGGTTTACTATTTTGTATTTTTAAATATTAAAATATTAAAATGAATTAGGCTTAATCACCAAAAAATACCAAACCTATACGTTTTGTGTCAATTATAGTCAAACCTTTAAAAATCACCAGATTTAGCCAAACCTTATATGTTCTGTTTCTTTTTTAGCCATTTTTGAATCGAACCGGTTTTTCTGACACCTTGTCGTCCACATCACCGCAAACTAAGCAATTGGCTGGCATGGAAGCTGAAATATTTAAATAAGGTTTGGCTATAACTGACACAAAATACATAGTTTTGGTACTGGTGAATAAAACTAATTTTAAAATTAAATAATTAAATGGTTAATTATATTATAATAAAATTCAAATATATTTAATAAATAGTATTTTTATTTAACGCTAATAAAAATTAATCTATTTTTTTACTAAATTTTATTAATTCTAATAAATTATTTTTACATATTTGATGGATATACAATTAATTTAAATTCTATTAAAAACAAAAAATGTCATATTCATCTTAAAATTTATTTATTTTTAAGTTTCAGTCGTTGGTTCGTTGACACCGCCGCCGTTTGAAAACCAATTGTTCGTCTGACAGTAATATACACACAAAATATACGACAGTGTTCATAATTCAACTATACACACATAAACATAAAAATAATCACTTAATAGACTGCTTATTTAAAGGACGAGTATAATTTTTTTCTCATTTGTTTTCTTTAAAAAGTGAAGCTCATTGTGCTGTAATCAATATATATTATGATGTTTATTAGCATAAACGCATATGTCATTTTACTCGGCATAGCCAATAACTTATCTTAATTTACACATAACTATTTTATTTATTACCTAAACTCAGTCATAGTAAGATCTCAACAACATTAAAAATAATAAATCAAGTTCAAAATCATCATGAACATTAAACACTTTCCCCAAATTTAATTCAACATTAATTATTAAGTAATACATCAATTTATTTTTTTAATTACATATTCATTAAAATATATTATAATATAAATTTATTAGATTTAATTAGGTTTAATGAAAAAATTAAAAATTAATTTTAATTAATATTAAATAGGATATATATAAATTTTATAAATGATAATTAATTTACTAATTATTAAATTTAAAAATTGATTTGAATTTAAAATTAGGTTTATTCACCTAAAAATATCAAACCTATTTTTTTTTTGTCAGTTATAGCCAAATCTTATTTAAATATTTCAGCTGTCATGCCAACCAATTGCTTAGTTGGCGGTGACGTGGACGACACGGCGTCAGAAAAACCGGTTCGATTCAAAAATGGCTAAAAAAGAAACAGAACATATAAGGTTTGGCTAAATCTGGTGACTTTTAAAGGTTTGGCTATAATTGACACAAAACGTATAGTTTTGGCATTTTTTGGTGATTAAGCCAATGAATTATTACTAAATTTTCTAAAACTATTGGTGTGCCATTAGTAAACCATTGATTACTTAACAACAAAACCATTGCACATATACAAATGAATAAAAATATTACATAAAAAATCAATAGCATCATAAAACTATAATTATAAAATTACCAACGGTGAACTCAAGGTTTTTTTAATGGTATTACTAAAATTAAACTTATTGGTATACTATTAGTTAACCATTGGTAAACCAACAACGAAATCATTATAATCATAAATTACACAATAAAATCACAAAATATAACGTTTCAATTTTTCTAGTTCGGGCGAAGACTCCATTTTTCTTCCAATTCAGATCTCTCTGTTGTAGCATCATTGGAATGAAGAGCTGCATTGAGTTGTGACTCCATGCTCTTAAATTTAGACTACATGAAAGGTTGAGTTTAAAGTGAAAAGTCAACCTTCACTTCAAAAATAGCTGCCAACAAAAGATTCAATTCTCACTTAGGCAACCAACCAGGTCAAACGCATAAAAAATAAAATAAAAAGACAAACTCGAAGAAAACACATCGGAAGCGTTATATTCAACACTGTAGCAGAAACTAAACATGCACATTTGAACCTTTGGTTATGAATTGACTCAAAGATGTAGGAGCACCATGAAATACACAATTGCAACACAATTTGAGTAGAATTTAAAGATGTTAAAATCGTCAAATTTGCAGGTTTATCTAACAACATGGATGTGAATTAGCATTATGAAGAAACACTATTTAGACCAGTAAAAAGGTCTCTAGCAAATTAACACTCTATTGATCTAATAATTAAACCATTTTTAGATTGAAATCTAGAAGTTTCTTACAGACTAGAGAGATCAACAATTACCCACATCAAAACAACAAAGAAAAATAATTCAAACCAAAACCAATTCAGCTCATCAATAAAAAAAGGGAAAATAGAAAGATAAGTATCAAAATTCCTAAGAAAATAGATAAAGGAAACTTACAAAATCATAAGCAACACCCTCAGTAGGAGCACATTTGCTGCAATTTTAAGGCACCCAAAACAGATCACTCTATGTATCAAGTGCCACCATCAACTTGACTCCTGGTGTCTCTAATTCCACAGCCGTGTAATGCAAATTGCAAACACAATCAAAACCCCAACTCGGTCCAAACCAAAACAAAAAGATCAAAAAACAAGAAAACTATAATTTAAGTTACTCAATAAGTGCATTTTATCTGACTCCTGGTGTCCCTAATTCCACAGACGTGTAATGCGGTTGGCGCAGTCGTCGAGGAGGGAGTCTTTGAAATCGTCGGCTGTGGATGACAACCCATCTCCGCCTCCACCACTGCCGCCTCAAACCCATCATTCAACAACCCATCGTCGCCGCCGATGACAGCAAACCCATAGATCGATTACTCATTTTCCCTTCTAAACCCTACCATCAAAACCATGAAGCGGAGGTGTCAACTCTAATTTCCCCGATTAATCGATCTAACTCAACCTCCGACCGTTTCAAATTGATAGACTTCGATCTACAAAATCAAAATTTCAGTGAAGAAATGCAAATCTTAGAGAGATAATTTTTTGTTAGTTTTCTGAGAGAGAAGTCGAAGAAAAAAGACAGGAAATAAAGGAAAATCGCATTTATGGAATAGATTTACTTTGAATAGTATTTTTGCAATAAAAAAATTATGTTGGTACGCGTGAGAATATTTAGGTCTATTGTGGTGCTGAGCCTAATTTCCATATAACTTTACTCATTCTATATGTGGTAAAAAAGAGTCGAATAGAGTAACGAAGGACGATTTACATAAATCGACTGAAAGAGCCCCCTATTGTATTTACCTGTTTTTACACATTCCCTAAAGTAGACTTGAAATTAGAAATAAATGGACATTTATGTCCTCCAAGAAAAATAAAAGTGTGACAAAAAGGAAAGACTTTCTTTACAAATAAAAAACAATAACATTTTGCATCGAACCTCTATAAATTAGCTTCCTCTTCACTCTTTAAGCTGATGTTCTCTTGAGTTTAAGAGGACCTTCATCTTCACTAACACATGAAGAGCTTTCCTTCCAACGCGCATACCAATATAATGACAAAGCATAACGAGCACGGTGTTCTTTGACATCATAATCATGCCCCATAACTTTTCCATCAACAAAGAACTCAGCAGCGGAAAACATATGAACTCCACAATCACTAAGAAAGGTGAGAAAAAATGATAAAAAAAACATAAGACATAAGGTTGACATATGGTTGACATTAAGTTCATATTCTGTCACCATAACTCTTTAATATACCGCAACTAAATAAAATTAAAAACAAATTATAGACTTACACATCATTTTGGATAGGCATGTTTTCCACAATCTCTATTATGAACGGATCAGTTATTCTCTTTCCCTCGTAAGCACCGACAGCAGTATCGATGTCATCTCGAGAATCATAAAAATTGGTAGCTTGAAGGAATAGTGGAAGCAACACACTATAGCAGGTAACATATTCAGTTGATGATCTATCATATTGCGCCGACCTCAACGAATTGTAGATATAGATGCATCGTTCCTTGAAATTCAGACGAGCCAAAATCCAATACCAACCGTTAACACAATTGATCGGAAAAAAAAACATTGTCAACATCAGCCCACTTGTTATTGCAACACATAGAATCACCGTTAATGTAGACAGCCACTGTATGTTTCGAAGAAACAAGTGACACATCTTGCTTTTTCATGTATGCTGTGTAGAGAGTTTGAATACGCCGATCAAAAAAATTATCAGTAGACGTACATCTACTGTTTGCAGCACATCCATATTTCATTTTCTTTCTCAGATAATAAAAGAGAACATCTACATGCTGCCAAAAGAACAAAAATTAAGGCTAAGTAGCCATACGGTCTACTTATGATTAACAAAACTATCGTGAGTAATTCAAATAATAAAAACACAATATTTAAAAAAAAAAGAACAAATAATAGAAGAAGATATACTTACAGAACACTTAATAGGCTTTCCAACGTGGTAGAGATGGTAAAACCAAGATTTCGTTTCAATATCAAACACGCCAAGAGAAAGGCGGGGGTGGAAAATTTCAATCTTTGGATCATATAACCAACTTTGCCTTCTAAACAAACAAAGAAAAAACAAATTAAATAAGTGAGCATAAAAATAAATGAAAATAAAGTAAGTTGAGATACGAACTTGGTGCCTTTAGGACGTCCTTCTTCCAGCCAATTATGAATGATGTCTTGTTTGGTGGCATCACTAAATAAAATGTCATTAGCATCAAATGGACAAATACGGACTTTATAACCAGTTTGCGTCGGTATGATGCGGACTGAAGAAGGACCAGACTACCAAAAACATAAGAGAAGACACAGTAATTAATCTGATATCAACTCTATATATACTTTATGTGAACCATCACATATAAAATTAAACTATAAATAGAATTTAAAGCAAACAATACCTCCTTTGATTTGAATTCAGCAATAGATTCACTTGCATTTTTGTTAGTCTGATTAATGTGTCATCTGCTGGAGATTTTAAATTCACCTTGCTTTGTCTTGAAACCTAGTAAATTGACAATAAACAAATTAATATAGTTTAGAAAAACAGCTTAATTTCGAATTATTAAATATACCTCAAAAGTCGGAGAGATAACATCAACATGTTCGGAAGAAACAAGAACACAAGGTTCACCACGGTCATCCTTGCCTTCAAGTACAGCCTTCTCGCAAACCAAATCTTCCAATTCGATTTTTTCAGCACATTCTTCTTCATCAGCAGACTCCCTACCATCCCTTTCTTTGCTGGAAGTAGCTTTAGTATCAGCAGAAACAGGAACAGGTACTTCAACTCCTCGTTCCGTTACTATAGAAGTACCATTTTTACTTTGTTTCTTTGAAATCTCCTCTGCAGGAAGAACAATCTTTTTTTCTTTGTCAACACTTGTCTGCAAGCCATAAGAAACATCATTTTTCTCAATTTCAACCTGATACAGATATGGAGTTCCTATTTGGTTCACATCAAGTTACAATAACATAATATGAAATAACATAAATTATGTTTAACTAAATTCTAAGTGATAAAAGTACAAAATACATAAATCAAAACAAATTACCGTTTTAGAATCACCAATAAGAGTTAGCCTTGCATTCAATGAATTGACAACTATCAAAAGTTCAGAACATTTGGAAGTGAATAAACGTTTCAAATCCATTATATCATCCTTCATCGTCTTTTGACCAGCCATCAAAATTTCCAGCTTCTCTCCAATAACAATTAAATTCGAAGTGTTCGATGTTGATTCACCGTCCTTCAATATATCAAATGTCGGACAATAACCCTCCTTGTTTCCCCTAATTTTTTTGAATAAGTCACCTAGACGAAGGGCATTCCTCTCTGTCGGGGTTGGAACAATCGATCGGAAAATCATCTACACATAACAAATGAAAACCATATATGAAAACATAGCAAATGATAAATTTTACTTAAAAAAATTGAGAATTTAACACATACGAACCTCATCGGATGCAATCTCAACAAATATATCCCTGTCAACATCAATGTATTTTGCAGGAACGAATGCTTGCCACCTCAGAATCCGCGGGATAGCAGCTTTGTTCACTAGCTGAACAAAGGTATTTTCCACCGCCGGGCAACACTCGTAGAACCAATATACCAGTGCATATGGAAAACCTTGAAGGCGATACTGGTAAATGTTGTCTTCAGTAATAAGAGATCCCGGGCTAAGAACAGCTCTTTTCGAAAGAATCAAATGTGTACTTGAATACGTCAATACCCCATGGATAGTCGTTCAAATCAGCTGAATCAACTACGTCAAAGTCCTTCAAAGAGATACGAGCAGTCTTCGGTGAAGCAAGAAAGAAGATATGCAAAAAATGCATAAATGCTATCTTAAACCCATCCTCCTCCGACTCCCAACGCATAGCTTTAAAAAAATCTTAAAGGGTCTGTTTAGAAACATATTGCAACCCGCTGAAGTACTTATCCAAAATGTCATTTTCAACTTTTGTATAGGCATACTTACCGCTGTCACCGTGACAGTTTAAACCCGAGACTAAAGCAAATTCGTCGATTCCGAATTTCAGCCTATGACCGCCAATCTCAAACCACAACTCAGACTTGTTTAGCTGCTCAACCTCCCTCAATAATAAACAATGTATGATCTGATTTTGCACTTTGATCTTAGAAATATCAAGGAAGTAGCCAAAGCAAGAGTGTCTAAACTTTTCCAATTCACCTGGAGTAAGAGTCGATTTGATATCAGAAATGACATTGTATGACATGCGCGTATCAATTTTCAAGTGAACACGATCTTCTCGGTTTACTTTAAACTGCAATAGCTGTACAGAAATTAGAGTGAAAACTGTTAGATATCAAAAATCTCACCCAAACAAAATTCAACTCTTTTTCTGTTTTGGTGTTCAAACTTAAATAGAAAATAAGTTATTCAAAAGCACAACCATACACATTAAGTTCTTCTCAAATAGCATACAAGAAACATTTCCAACTTTGTAAATCCAACTTCTAACATTCCTCTCAAAACAATGCCCAAAAATAACCAAATCAAAACCTGAGATTTCATTGTCAAACCCAGTAGAATGGCGGAATTAACCTTCAAAAACTGACTATATGAACCCTAAAAATAGATTTCAGAATTGTACCTTCAAAACTACCAACCAACCTAACCAGAATTTTATATAAACAGAATTCCAAACACTCATACTAAAACAGAATTTCAAACAATCATATAAACAAAATTAATTTATTATTATAAGACATCAAACAAAAATGAAGCAGTAGGTTCTTAATATTCAGATTATAAAAATAATGAAATCATACCTTAGGAGTAGATTTGTTTGATTCAGTTCTTGAAATGCCTTTGTGTTTCTTCGATTTCAGAGGTAAATCATCTGCATGTCTCTTCTTATTCAAATGTATAGGAGATGGAGGAACTGAAGCTTCTCCGGTTGACACCACCTTTGTCTTTTTTGAAGCTTTTTTTGCAACAGCAATCTTACCCATATCTGCGATTTTGATGTTGTCGTCATTATCAGTGGCACCGCGTGTAGTCACCATGGATTTAGGTCATAAGAAAAACAAGGTCGATTAGAAAGGAAGGGAAGAGTTTTGATTAGGAAGGAAATCAATTGTAAAATTATGAAATACCCATTTCCCGCTACATGAAAAAGAAAAGGAGGTAAATTATATGGGTGCATTAGAAACACACTAAGACACATATACCTTAGATAGGGATAAAATAGGAATAACAAATTTAAAGGGTGTTAAAAATAAAATAATATTTTCAATAGAGGTATTGTTTCAAGGAAAAAAATATTAAATCAATAATATAAACTTTTGAGATTTTAATTGATTTGGTATAATTTTAATAATTAAAAACATTAAAATGATTATTTTGATTAGGGTTAATTGTGCATATACAGAACTGGACAAGCAAATACTTGAGGTGTGGCTAAATACTCGATGAGCTTTAACCCTGACCTCGAGTTGTTCTTGTTCAGTTCTGCATAAACTCGATGCTGGGTTAATGTTCGACGAGTTTAAACCTAACATCGAGTTTGTGCTTGTCCTGTTATGCCAAACTCGATGTCAGGCTTTGTTTTCGTTGAGTATGTAGCCCAACCTCGAGTTATTTTGAAAATTAATGCAATTAAACTCTAAACCTCCCACTTTTCTTTAGAAACCTAGATTCAATACGAGTGAAAAAAAAATCCTCTAATCTTCCCCTTTCCACAACCCGAACCCTAGCCTCTAAATTCATCAAATTTCTATCATAATCTTATCAAATCATCAACCAAAATCATGGTATCAACAAAGGGACGAGCTAAAAGAGTTGGTTCAAAAGGGAAAGCTTCAAGTTCAACTATGCCTCCGAAATTTGTTAGAAGAGAAGATTTGTCCTCAAATTATGATTGTCCATTTCCAATTTTCTCCGACGAAGAAGGTATTCGTTACGAAACCATTTCACGCAAGCCTATTGTTATACCTAGATATTTTGATTATGCTTTGTTGACTAGGTTGGGTTTGAAATCAAAAATGGATAAAATAGTTGGTAGAATGAGTTTAACTTTTCTTGCACATGGTAAGTATCAAGTTTATAAAGAGTTAACTAGAGAATTTTATACCACCTTGAATTATGCCTCTAAGAATGAAAAAGCAATTTCTTTTAGAATAAAATGGGTTGATTATAGCATAGAGTATGATTTTATGAATCAGAAATTGAAGTTGCCTAAAGGTGGCATTAGAGGTTGTCCTTCAAATTTTGATGTTAATAGAGTATGGAAGCAATTGACCGGTGCAGACTCGGTCGATTTACAACAAGCTCCTAATGGACTCATAATTGAACCATCATATCTTATATTTCATAAATTCCTTTGTCATTCTATATGTGGTAAAAAAGAGTCGAATAGAGTAACGAAGGATGATTTACTAGTACTTGACTATTTAGCGCGACGTTCGGCAAAAAGTGTTGATTTCATACACTTAATTTTTAAAAGCATGATGACCATGGCCACATCATCTAAAATTGCACTTGGAAATGGTCATTTAGTAACTTGTATAGCCTTGCTTCATAGTGCTATTGATGAGGATGATTTGCAGACGATGGAATGTTTGGGGGATGCGTACCTTAATGAAACTATGCTCCGTAAAGCCGACATTCTTGATATGGATGGAGAGTTAATGAATGTAAAGGACCGAAATTGAATTTAATTATATTCGGCCAGCCGAGAAGAGGAAAGAGAAGAAAAGAAGAAATTGAAGATGACCGTAATGAAGATGAGGAAAATGTAAGTAGAGAACTCGAAACCGAGAATGCTCAAGATGAGGTGGTAAGGGATGATGTCGGTTTAGATCAACCGAGAGAGGAGGAAGTGAGGCGACCAAGAAAGCCGAAGCGAAGGGGAGCTTTTGAAGAGGAAGTATTTTCTTTGTTAAATGAAACAAAGTCGAGGTTGACTAATATTGAAACATCTATCCAAGAGATTAAACGAGAACAACGAAGGTCACATCCCCGCTGGAAGGCTTGTTTCGGCACCTTGGGAGCACATGATCCTTCACCTCCCCATACACCGGAGAATTAAGGTTAGTAACAAACAAATTATTTTGATTATTTCATATATGTCTGCTGTGATGTGAGACATTCCTAATTGAGTTTCTAACACTGTACATCTTTGAATAGATCAATATTTCCCCTTGAATTGATATTATTTATTTGGTCACTAGTTTATAAGGAATTGAGCCAGCATCGTCAGTTTATTATAACATCTAGCAAATGTTATCAGTTCGTAGGTTGTACTAACTATAATGGTTTTCCTAGATTGCATACAGAAGAATTTCTTAGTTGACAATTCTCCTGAGTTTATGTCATGCATACATATGTTATCAGTTGGTTTATATCATTCATTTGGTTTCAGGGCATTACTTTTCTTCCTGAACCAATTTGTTTTCCAAATTGCAGATAAGGTGGGTGGCTGCTGTATAATTGCATAGCTGTTTCTAAATGTCTAATTCTGGATATGCTGTTTTGAAGACTTGGAGATGCAGTTTTGAAGACGTGGAGCTGAAATTGTATTGTTGATTACGGATTTGGTATTTTGAATTTGGAGGTTTATGTATTTGAAAACGAGTCGGTTTAATTGTGATAAAGTCATGTGTTATTAGTAGGTCTGAAATGTTATTATCAAGTCTGAATACTAACAGGTCTGAATGCTATTATCAAGTTTGAATATTAACAGGTCTGAATATTATTATATATAAAGTTTGAATATTAACAGGTCTAAATTAATGTTAATAATTATGAGTTTGAGAACTTTAGCAGGTCAAAAATAAAAGTGGTCACATTCGTGATTTTAAATTAAAAAAAGTACTCAACACTTGTTAATTATGGATCATTGTACACTAATATTTTTTTGTAACAATTTAAAATTTAAGTTTATTAAATTGTTATAAATTAGGATAGTTAGATGACTTTTATTAATTAAGTTTTCTTATAAAAGCAAAAGTGATAAATTTAGATATTTATGAATTAAAAATATGTAATTAATTTTTTACATCGGTCTTTTAGCTTTTATTTTTCTGTTGAACCAATTTTTAATATTTAAATATCTAAACCCGTAAAAAAAAGGATATGATCTAGATAATTCGAATAAATGTTAATATTTTACAAATTTAAAATTTAAATATTAAAAATATGTAATTAATTTCTTACATCGGTCTTTAGGCTTTTATTTTTTGGTTGAGTCGATTTTTTAATATTTAAATATTTAAATTTGTTAATATATTAGGATAAGATCTAGATAATTATATTTTTTTGCTAATGTGTTTCATAAAATTTTAAATTACATTATTAAATGTATAAACTTTATAGAATGCAACGACATAATAACATGGTCTGTGTGTGCTACTCATAATTTGTGATTATTAAAGTGTGTACTGCCTGAACCAATCTGTTTTCAAAATTGCAGATGAAGTGACTGATTGCTGTATATGTACATGAATTTGAGATTTATATACTTGAAAACAAGTAGGTTTAATTGTGATGAAATCATGTCTTATTTTAGGAGTACGTTGAATTTGTAGGTTTATTTTTACATGTTACGTAAGTTGAGGCACATGCAACGTAAATTGAGGCACATGTAGCGTATATTTTAAGTTCTCTTAATTTTTATCGAAAGTTATAAAATTAACTTCACGTAAATTTTGCTACATTTTTTTGTTAATGTAAAAATGGAATTAAAACAGATGGCAACTTAGTTTATGTTAATGTGAGCTGTAAATGGTATACAGATGATTCTTTCGTGTTGAGTTATCAAGTATACATGAGGTTTTTTATGTCAGCGATATGAAAAATGGAGGTCCTTGGAAAATTGTGGAAAGTTATAAAATTAACTTCACGTAAATTTTGCCACATTTTTTTAGCGCTCATTAAAAAAAAAAATTAAATGTTGTTTTATTTGTTTAGCGGTCATTAAAAAAAATTGAATGTTGGTAAATGTTATTTTTGCTAACCCTAACACTAATCCTAACCCAAAACCCTAAACCCTAACCCTAACCATAAGCCCTAAATCCTAAACCCTAAGCCCTAAACCCTAAACCCTAAACCCTAAAATACAATTTCAATAATAGTTATGCGAGTAAAATCATATTCAACCGAATAAATTTAGCTATTACAAAAATTCAAATTATGCTAATTAAAAACATTAAAATAAATTATACGAATAGGCAAAAGTGGAAAAATTTCTTATTGTTTCAATTTATTTACAAAAGGCATATATTACCTCCAAAAAATTAAGACAAAATATTGTTTTAAAATATTTATGGGAGAGCGATAGAAATGACGCCGTCAACTATTACTTTGAATAATACATAAATTATTTATAAGTAACCATAAATAACCGTAAAATCAACCATTTATCAACTTTAGACTCTTTGTTTTGCTTTTAATATGGAATACAAAGACTTCTTACTTTGCATTTTGCTTCTACATATCTAAAGGAAAGTGGTGATATTTGGATTAAGTTGAAAAAAACAGATTATAACTCGAGCATATTGTTTAAAATCGTCGAATATTTGCCATTTTATCGAGTTATTACGAGTTTAGTAGAGCATATATTCGATGCAATATATAAACTCGTCGAGTTTCTGGACTACCTCGAGTAACAAACAAATTTTCTGCAACAATATTTTCAGAATATATCTCAAACTGATTAGATTTGCCAAGATTTTGGCAAATCAACTCAGGAAAAGTGAAAAACGAATTTAGTAGGAGGGAAACGAAAAAAAGAGAGGGAAACGAAAATAATTTTGTCCTTATTTAATTTTTTAATTAATGAAAGTTCTCTCTAAAAGGAAACTTCTTTGGCATTAACCATAATTGCAGGAATCACGTTGTTGAATGACAAAATAAAGTGGTTTCTTATTTCTTATCAAAATATCGATCATAGAAAGAATTACAAACAATTCTCACCATACTTGTTCTTCAATTCAATTTGTTCAACGATTTTCTAAACAATGTCACCTAGTACTAGAAAAAGAGTTATATCGTTTAACGAATTACAAAAATCAGTTAGACTGAAAGCTCATTTGAGGAAGGTGAATGACTAATCATCGATGAAAAAGAAAGCACAACAATCTCAGACTACCGAAACTGAGTCGGAACCTATTCCTCCTTTAGTGAATACTACATCTTCGTCTCCTCCAATTCCAAACCCAAATAGTGAAAAACGTTTGACATAAATCGCTAAAAAGGTGAAATGTTGGGACTTGTTTTGTAACATTTGTGATTATTTGGATTAAATCTCTAAAAATGTGAAACATTTGGTTTTGTTTCGTAACGTTTGTAAATGTTTGGATTAAATTGCTAAAAAGGTGAAACGTTTGGATTGGTTTCGTAACGTTTGTAAAAGTTTGGCTTAAATTGCTAAAAATTGGAAATGTTTGGATTTTTTTCGTAACGTTTTTAACGTTAGGATTAGTTTCGTAACATTTTAAATGTTTGGCTTAAATCCCTAAAAAGGTGAAATGTTAGACTTTGTTTCATAACGTTTTAAACGTTTGGATTAAACCGCTAAATAAATGAAATCCTAGGATTTGTTTCGTAACGTTTTCTAATGTTTTAAACGTGTGAATTTGTTTCGTAATTTTTTATACTTTTGGATTTGTTTCCTTACATTTTCAATATTTGGATTAAATCGCTAAAAAGCTAAAACAAATCCAAAGGTGTCACATTTTTCACGATATAAGCAAAATGTTTACAAACGTTATGAAACAAATCCAAACGTTTCACCTTTTTAGAGATTTAAGCCAAACGTTTAAAACGTTACAAAACCAATCAAAATGTTTAAAACGTTACGAAACAAATCCAAACGTTTAACCTTTCTAGCGATTTAAGCCAAACATTTAAAACGTTTGGATTTGTTTCATAATGTTTATAAACGTTTGGCTTAAATCGCTAAAAAGGTGAAACGTTTGGATTTGTTTTGTAACGATCATAAACGTGTGGCTTAAACTGCTAAAAAGGTGAAAAGTTAGGATTTGTTTCGTAACGTTTTTTAACGTTTGGATTGGGTTTTTAATGCTTTATGAAACAAAATCAAACATTTCACCTTTTTAGTGATTTAAGCCAAACAGTTACAAATGTTATGAAACAAATCCAAACGTTTTACCTTTTTAGCGATTTCAGCCAAACATTTAAAACGTTACAAAACAAATCAAAATATTAAAAACGTTACGCAACAAATCCAAACATTTCCCCTTTTTAGCAATTTAAGCCACACGTTTACAAACGTTTGATTTTGTTTCGTAATGTTTTTTGGCTTCAATCGCTAAAAAGATGAAACATTAGGATTTGTTTCGTAACGTTTTAAACGTTTGGATTTGTTTCATAACGTTTGTAAAAATTTGGCTTAAATTGCAAAAAGGTGAAATGTTTGGATTTGTTTCGTAACATTTTAAACGTTTGCATTGGTTTTGTAACATTTTAAACTTCGGGCTTATATCACTAAAAAGGTGAAACGTTTGGATTTGTTTTGTAACATTTTTAAAAGTTTCGCTTCTATCACTAAAAAGGTGAAACATTTGGATTTGTATCGTAACGTTTGTAAACGTTTGTCCTAAATCGCTAAAAAACGTTCGGATTTGTTTCGTAATGTTTGTAAAAGTTTGGATTGGTTTTGTAACGTTTTAAATGTTTGGCTTAAATCGCTAAAAAGGGGAAACGTTTGGATTGATTTCGTAACATTTTATACGTTCTGCTTCAATCGCTTAAAAAACTGAAACGTTTGGATTTGTATCGTAATGTTTGTAAACGTTTGGCCTAAATCGCTAAAAAGGCAAAACGTTTGGTTTTGTTTTGTAACCTTTGTAAACTTTTGGCTAATATCGCTAAAAAGGTAAAATATTTGTTTTTGTTTTCTAATTGTAAACACTTGAATTGGTTTTGTAACGGTGTAAGTGTGTTGCTTATATTGCTAAAAAGGTGAAACGTTTGGTTTTGTTTCTGTCACGACCCATTTTTATGAATCGCGACCGGCGCTAGGGTATGGGTATGGTTGTACCGAAACCCGTAGCTAGCCTTGCGGATAACAAACATATATCATTATCAACATTGTACCTGCATAAAACCACATGCTCGGGGGCAACCGAGACTCCAACCTAGTCTAGCAGCTTATATATACAACATATATATAATAAATGCTCGGTCAACTCCGAGTCTCTAACATGGCTTAAATATTAAAATAACATAAGTTAATATAATAATGCCAATCAACAAATAATCCAATTGAATTAATATGACAACAAGTACTATAACAAGTAAGACTTCTAATTACTACTGCGGTCTAAGAGTAAAATCAGTTCAATAGCTTTAATAAAATAAAGTAAGACCTCCGAGGAAATAAAGAATCGGAGACCAGCTGACTCGCTCAAATCATAACCCTGGAAAAATTGGGAAAGCAACGGGGTCAGATATACTGAGATGAGTTCATACAACTATTTACATTTATTAAGTGAAAACCTTTAAAAACCTTAAAACATTTGTAAAGGAATTTATCATTATGGATAAGCATTGAAACCCTAAACCACAAATAATCTAAATCCAGTTGTCGTGTCGGTGAGACGTATCTCCATAACTGATCCCCGACTGTCACTCAAATAAACAAGCGAGTCCCAGGAGACGTATCTTCCACCGGCGCCCTCACTAAGACGAGACATATCTCAAACCTACCTCAATACCATATGATCATATACCGGTGCGCACGCAGTCTCGATGATGCCCATCGAGTATCCTGTTCCAATTCAGATCCATAATGTTGAAAATAGTTCGAAAGCTGTATATACAATATATATATATATGCAAAAATACAATTTACTGAATAAAGCGGTAAATAGCGATATAAACTCACTGCTTGCTAATCCACGTGATAACCTGGCAAGCAATCTAATCCTGGTTCGTCTTCGAAGCACGAATGGTTGACGAGTCTAGACAATGTATAAATAATAATTAAAAACATACCCAAACTCTAGGGAGTACAGACACCATGTAGGACTAGCACATATAACAACACGCCAACGTATAATCAAACACATAAGATTAAAACGTATTAAAACTATAACCCAAGTTATAAAAATCAAACCATATAAGTTATATACATTAAATTACAATTCGAATAATTTATTAAATAATTTAATTTAACCTAAGTTAAAATCCATATCAGTGAGTCAGCCGAGTTATTAAAAACTACCAAACTTCTTCCTACTTGCTAGGGGACCAAAGTCTAACCCGGTTCAATAGTTTATTTAATTTATAAACCCGAGTTTATAAATTAAAATACTTGATAAAATAATTATCCTATTTAAAAATATAATTTAATAACTTGAAATTCAAGTAACCTAAGTTACAACTAAAACTTAACCATTTTAAGTTTATAAAAGTTTAGGGACTAAACTGTACATTAGCCAATTTGATATTCGAAGTAAAAATTAATTACTCGCTCTCAATTTACTAAATTATAAATCAACCAAAGATCCGAAAGATAAAACTTACATTGAATAAATTTTTAGAAACTTTAGGGGCTAAATTTTAAATTAGCCAAATTGGTACATCAAATTGATATTCAATATTATATATATAATTATCCGAGTAATTATATAAATTTAAGTTATAAAACATTTATCGTTTACACTTTAATAGTTTATGAATTAAATCCAAATTCAAAAGTTATGTTTAAAACAATATCATTAAATCAAGACAACTTGAGGGATTCCATTAAACTAAACAAAACATATTAGGGACTAATCTAGCTTATTAGTCATTTTCTTTAATGCAACATAATTCATCCCCGCCAACAAGTCATGAATAACGTATTTGAAATTTCTTACAAACAAGCTATGATCATAACTCATAACAAAACCTAATCAAATGAGCATAACAATTACAGCCACCTAATCATGCAAAATTCAGCCATGTCTCTAATCACAAAACAAAGAAGAACAATTTCAAAGGAAACGATCACAGTGACCACGCAAGGCACTCAGATATGGTTTCGATCGAATTCGGCTAAGCAAAAGTAACCACGATGAGACTCATATTAACCAGACAAGATTCGCGTCAAATATCAACACAATTTACAGCCATGAATCGACAAGAAGCGGCAGAAAATAAGTAAGAACACGTCGAAATCGAAACGGCGATAAACGGAGGGATTTTTACGTACCGTATATGATTCTGAAGCGTAACGATTATAGAGATCGCTGAGTTGATGTGAATCGACGAAGAACAATCAGATTAAAGCTAAACAATGAGATACGAAATCAAGAACCGTTTGACGATATCGAAATATAATCCAAGAACATGACGTTAAAGACTTACCGGATTGAATGAACGAAAGGAGGAGATGAAGTTATGATTCCTGAGAGTTTTTGGTTTGTCAAAGTCGGCTAGGGTTTTCACATAACGAAGTAAAAAGAGTTTGGTCAAATTATGGGGTCTATTTATAGCCCAATACACAAAATTAAAGGTGAGGCGCGATGCGAGGCGCGTTCATCCAATCGCGCCTTCACCAGGCGTACAAAAATACGTATGGGGCGCGTTGCGAGGCGCGATGGCCCATCGCGCCCTCCAACGCGCCTCAATTTTTGATCCAACAGTCAACTTTGTCTTGGGCACAACATATCCAAAACTGAGCCCGATCCAACGGTTAAATTGGGAGATATGCATGTTTTCTCAAAACATGTCAGATTCAGAAGGTATGCGAATACATCATCGATTATAAACCGATTACAAATCAAATCGCCATCGAAAACTCACACGACATATGCACCACATACAAGAGACAACTCAAACCCCAAACAAAGTGTCACACTTTCTAAGTCCACCATTAACAATCCAAAACTAAGTCGGAAACACAACGAAACCACGACGGAAAAACACGGGATATTACAGTTTCGTAACGTTTGTAAACATTTGGCTTGAATTGCTAAAAAGGTGAAACGTTTGGATTTGTTTCATAACGTTTGTAAACATTTGGATTGGTTCCATAACTTTGGCTTAAATCGCTAAAAATGTGAAATGTTAGGATTTGTTTCGTAACGTTTTAAACGTTTGGATTGGTTTTGTAATGCTTTGAACGTTTGGCTTAAATCGCTAAAAAGGTGGAACGTTTGGATTTGTTTCGTAACGTTTTAGACGTGTGGATTAGTTTCATAATGTTTTAAACGTTTGGCTTAAATCGATAAAAAGGTGAAACTTTTTAATTTGTTTCGTAACGTTTGTAAACGGTTGGCTTCAATTGCTAAAAATGTGAAACGTTTGAATTTGTTTCGTAACGTTTGTAAATATTTGGCTTAATTCGCTAAAAAGGTGAAACGTTTGGATTTGTTTCGTAACGTTTGTAAACGTTTGGCTTCAATAGCTAAAAATATGAAACGTTTTTATTTGTTTCGTAACATTTGTAAACGTTTGGCTTAAATCGCTAAAAAGATGAAACGTTTTGGCTTAAATCGCTAAAAAGGGGAAACGTTTGGATTTGTTTCGTAACATTTGTAAACGTTTGGCGTAAATCGCTAAAAGAGTGAAACGTTTGGATTGTTTCATAACATTTTAAACGTTTGAATTTGTTTTGGATTGGTTTTATATCGTTTGTAAATGTTTGGATTTGTTTAGTAACTTTATAAACGTTGTGATTAAATCGCTAAAAAGGTGAAATGTTTGGTTTTGTTTCGTAACGTTCGTAAACGTTTGGCTTAGATTGCGAAAAAGGTGAAACGTTTGGATATTTTTCGTAGCGTTTGTAATCGTTTGGCTTGAATTGCTAAAATGGGGAAACGTTTGGTTTTGTTTCGTAACGTTTGTAAACGTTTGGCTTCAATCGCTTAAAATGTGAAACATTTGGATTTGTTTCGTAACGTTTGTAAACGTTTGGTATAAATTGCTAACAAGAGAAAACTTTTGGATTTACTTCGTAACGTTTGTAAACGTTTGGATTGATTTCGTAAGGTTTTAAACGTTATGATTGGTTTCATAACATTTTAAACATTTGGCTTAAATCGCTAAAGAGGTGAAATGTTTGGTTTCGTTTCGTAACGTTTGTAAACGTTTGACTTAAATCGCTAAAAATGTGAAACGTTTGGATCTGTTTTGTAAAGTTTGTAAACGTTTGGCTTAAATCGCTAAAAATGTGAAATGTTTTGGATTTTTTTCGTAACGTTTTGAACGTTTGGATTGGTTTTGTATCGTTTTAAATGTTTCGCCTAAATTGATAAAAAGGTGAAACATGTGAATTTGTTTCGTAATGTTTTAAACGTTTGGATTTGTTTCGTAACGTTTTAAATTAATAAAAAGGTGAAACGTTTGGATTTGTTTCATAACGTTTGTAAACGTTTGGCTTGAATCGCTAAAAATGTGATATGTTTGGTTTTGTTTTGTAATGTTTGTAAACGTTTGGCTTGAATCGCTAAAAAAGTAAAATGTTTGGATTTGTTTCGTAACATTTGTAAATGTTTGGCTTCAATCTCTAAAAATGTGAAACGTTTGGATTTGTCTCGTAACATTGGTAAACGTTTGGCTTAAATCGCTAAAAAGGTTAAACGTTTGGATTTATTTCATAACATTTGTAAATGTTTGTCTTCAATCGCTAAAAATGTTAAACGTTTGGTTTTGTTTCATAACGTTTGTAAACGTTTGGCTTAAATTGCTAACAAGGTGAAACGTTTGGCTTAAATTGGTAAAAAGGTAAAACGCTTAGTTTTGTTTCGTAACGTTTGTAAACGTTTGGCTTAAATCGCTAAAAAGGTGAAACGTTTGGATTTGTTTCGTAACATTTGTGAATGTTTAGCTTAAATCTCTAAAAATGTGAAACGTTTGGTTTTGTTTCGTAATGTTTGTAAATGTTTGGATTAAATTGCTAAAAAGGTGAAACGTTTGGATTGGTTTCGTAATGTTTGTAAGCGTTTGGCTTAAATTGCTAAAAATTGGAAATGTTTGGAATTTTTTTCGTAACGTTTTTAACGTTAGGACTGGTTTCGTAACATTTTAAACGTTTGGCTTAAATCGCTAAAAAGGTGAAATGTTAGTATTTGTTTCGTAATGTTTTAAACGTTTGGATTAAACCGCTAAAAAGGTGAAACCTTAAGATTTGTTTCGTAACGTTTCCCAATGTTTTAAACGTGTCAATTTGTTTCGTAATTTTTATACTTTTGGATTTGTTTCCTAGTATTTTAAATATTTTTGATTAAATCGCTAAAAAGCTGAAACAAATCCAAAGGTGTCAATTTTTTAACGATATAAGCCAAACGTTTACAAACGTTCCGAAACAAATCCAAGCGTCTCACCTTTTTTCGATTTAAGCCAAAAGTTTAAAACATTACAAAACCAATCCAAAATTTTAAAATGTTACGAAACAAATCCAAATGTTTCACCTTTTTAGAGATTTAAGCCAAACATTTAAAACGTTACAAAACCAATCAAAATGTTTAAAATGTTACGAAACAAAGCCAAACGTTTAACCTTTCTAGCGATTTAAGAAAAATGTTTAAAACGTTTGGATTGGTTTCGTAATGTTTGTAAACGTTTGGCTTAAATTGCTAAAAAGGTAAACGTTTGGATTTGTTTTGTAACGTTTGTAAACGTGTGGCTTAAACCGCTAAAAAGGTAAAATGTTAGGATTTCTTTCGTAACTTTTTAAACGTTTGGATTGGTTTTGTAACGTTTTATCAAACAAAACCAAACATTTCACCTTTTTAGTGGTTTAAGCCAAACAGTTACAAACGTTACGAAACAAATCCAAACGTTTCACCTTTTTAGCGATTGAAGCCAAATATTTAAAACGTTACGAAACCAATCCAAACGTTTTTGTGATATAAGCAAAACGTTTATAAACTTTACGAAATAAATCCAAATGTTTCACATTTTTAGCGATTTAAGCCAACGTTCACAAATGTTAGGAACAATCCAAACGTTTAAAATGTTACGAAACAAATCCAAACGTTTAAAACATTACGAAACAAATTCAAACGTTTAAAACGTTACCAAACAAATCCAAACGTTACGAAACCAATCAAAACTTTTGAGACAAAAATGTGAATTGTTTTGATTTGATTCGTAACGTTTGTAAACGTTTGGTTTAAATAGCTAAAAAGGTGAAATGTTTGGTTTTGTTTCGTAACTTTTGTAAACGTTTAGCTTAAATTGATAAAAGGGGAAACATTTGGATTTGTTGCATAACGTTTGTAAACATTTTGATTGGTCTCGTAACGTTTTAAACGTTTGGATTAGTTTCGCAACGGTTTAAACGTTTATAAGCGTTTGGCTTCAATCGCTAAAAAGGTGAAACGTTTGGATTCATTTCGTAATGTTTGTAAACGTTTGGCTTCAATAGCTAAAAAAGGGAAACTTTTAGTTTTGTTTCCTAACATTTGTACACGTTTCGCTTAAATTGCTAAAAAGGTGAAACGTTTGGATTTGTTTTGTAACGTTTGTAAACGTTTGGCTTAAATCGATAATATGGGGAAACGTTTAGATTTGTTTTGTAATGTTTGTAAACGTTCGGCTTAATTTGCTAAAAAGGTGAAACGTTTGGATTTGTTTCATAAAATTTTGGATTGGTTTCTTAACTTTTGTAAACGTTTGGCTTAAATCGCTAAAAAGGTGAAACGTTTGGATTTCTTTCGTATCATTTGTAAACATTTGGCTTAAATCTCTAAAAAGGTGAATCGTTTACGTTTACCAACATTACGAAACAAATCCAAACGTTTCACCTTTTTATCTCTAAAAAGGTGAAATGATTGGATTTGTTTCGTAACATTTATAAACGTTTGGCATAAATTGCCAAAAAGGGGAAACGTTTGGATTTGTTTTTTAATGTTTTAAACGTTTGGATTTGTTTCGTAAAGTGTTAAGATTGGTTTTCGTAACGTTTTAAATGTTTTTCTTCAATCGCTAAAAAGGTGAAACGTTTGGATTTGTTTCATAACATTTGTAAACGTTCCAAACGTTTGGTTTAGTTTCGTAACGTTTGTAAACGTTTAGCTTAAATTGATAAAAAGGTGAAATGTTTGAATTTGTTTCGTAACGTTTTAAACGTTTGGATTTGTTTCGTAATAATTTAAGAATTGTTTTGTAATGTTTGAAAAACGTTTGGCTTAAATCGCTAAAAAGGTGAATTTTTACAATGTTACAAAACTAATCCAAACTCTTCACCTTTCTAGCATTTTAGCAAATAGTTTGAAAACATTACAAAACACATAAAACGTTTAAAACAAACGTTTGGCTTATTCATCTTTTTAGCGATTTTAGTCAAACGTTAAACATTACGAAACAAAACCAAACGTTTCACCTTTTTAGCGATTTAGGCCAAACGTTTACAAACATTACTAAACAAATCCAAACGTTTCACATTTTTTAGCGATTTAAGCCAAACTTTTAAAACGTTACGAAACAAATCCAAACAGCTCATCTTTTTAGCAATTTAAGCCAAATATTTACAAACATTACGAAACAAATCCAAACGTTTCACCTTTTATCGATTTAAGCCCAACGTTTTAAACGTTACGAATCAAATCCTAACGTTTAAAACATTATAAAAATGTTATGAAACAAATCAAAACGTTTAAAACGTTATGAAACAAATCCAAACATTTCCTCTTTTTATTAATTTAAGCCAAACGTTTACAACGTGACGAAACCAATCCAAACGTTTAAGATGTTACGAAATAAATCCAAACGTTTCACCTTTTTTAGCAATTTAAGCCAAACGTTTACAAATGTTACGAAACAAATCCAAACGTTTAACCTTTTTAGCGATTTAAGCAAAATATTTCACCTTTTTAGCAATTTAAGCCAAACGATGACAAACGTTATGAAACAAATCCAAATGTTTGTAAACGTTACGACAAATGTAAACGTTTCACCTTTTTAGTGATTTAAGCCAAACCCAATCAAAACGTTTCATATTTCTAGCAATTTAAGCCAAACATATAAAAACATTATGAAACAAAACCAAACCTTTGGATTTGATTTGTAACGTTTTATACGTTTGGATTGGTTTGGTAACGTTTTAAACGTTTGGCTTAAATTGCTAAAAAGGTGAAACATTTGGATTGGTTTCGTAACGTGGTGAAATGTTTGGATTTGTTTCGTAGCGTTTTAATAGTTCCAAACGTTTAGATTAGTTTCGTAACCTTCGAATCAAATCCAAACGTTTCACCTTTTTAGCGATTTATTCCAAACGTTTAAAACGTTATGAAACCAATCCAAACGTTTACAACGTTACGAAACAAATTCAAATGTTTCGCCTTATAAACGATTTAAGTCAAACGTTTACAAACGCTATGAAACTAATCGCAAATGTTTGAATTTGTTTCACCTTTTTGGAAACAAATCCAAACATTTAAAACGTTACGTAAAAAATTCAAACGTTTCGCCTTTTTAGCGAATTAAGCCAAACGTTTACAATCGTTACGAAACAAATCCAAATGCTTAAAACGTTACCAAACAAATCCAAACGTTTCCCCTTTTTAGCGATTTAAGCCAAATATTTAAAACATTATAAAACCAATCCAAACGTTTAAAACATTACGAAACAAAATGTTTCACCTTTTTAATGAACCAATCCAAACGTTTGAAAACAAAATGTTTCACCTTTTTGCGATTTTAAATGTTTGTCTTAAATCGCAAAAAAGTTGAAACGTTTTGATATGTTTTCATAACGTTTGTAAACGTTTGGCTTAAATCGCTAAAAAGTTTAAACGCTTGGATTTGTTTCATAACGTTTTAAATGTGTGGATTGGTTTCGTAACGTTTTAAATGTTTGGCTTAAATCGCTAAAAAGGTAAAAGGTTTGAATTTGTTTTGTAACGTTTTAAATGTTTGGATTGGTTTTGCAATGCTTGTAAACGTTTGGCTTAAATCACTAAAGATGTGGCACGTTTGGATTTGTTTTTTTAACGTTTTAAACATTTGGATTTGTTTCGTAACATTTTAAACGTTTGAATTTTTTCGAAGTAGATTGTTTCACATTTTTTGCAATTGAAGCCAAACGTTTCGAAACAAATCCAAACGTTTCACCTCTTTAGCAATATAAGTCAAAACATTTACAAACGTTATGGAACAAATCCAAATGTTTCACATTTTTAGTAATATATGCCAAGCGTTTACAAACGTTACGAAACAAATCCAAATGTTTCACCTTTTTAGCGATTTAAACCAAACATTTACAAACGTTACGAAACAAATCCAAAAGTTTACAAAGGTTACGAAACTAATCTAAACGTTTAAAATGTTACGAAAAAAATTCAAACATTTCCCATAAGCCAAACGTTTACAAACATTACGAAACAAATCCAAAAGTTTACTAAGGTTACGAAATCAATCTAAACGTTTAAAATGTTACGAAACAAATCTAACCATTTCCCCTAAGCTAAACGTTTACAAACGTTACGAAACGAATCCAAACGTTTAAAATTATTACGACACAAATCCAAATGTTTAAAACTTTATAAAAAAAATCCCAATGTTTCCCCTTTTTAGAGATTTAAGCCAAACATTTAAAACGTTACGAAACCAATCCAAACGAAAATGTTACGAAACAAATCCAAATGTTTCACCTTTTTAGCGACTTAAGCCAAATGTTTAAAAACGTTACAAACGTTTGGATTGGTTTCGTAAACGTTTGGCTTAAATCACTAAAAAGGGGAAACGTTTGGTTTGTTTCGTAATGTTTGTAAACGTTTTGGCTTCAATTGCTAAAACAGGGAAACGTTTGGATTGGTTTCATAGCGTTATAAACGTTTGGCTTAAATCGCTAAAAATGTGAAATGTTTAGTTTTGTTTTGGAACGTTTGTAAACGTTTGGCTTAAATCGCTAAAAAAGTGAAACGTTTTATTTCGTAACGTTTGAAAACATTTGAATTTGTTTCGTGACGTTTTAAACATTTGGATTGGTTTCGTAACGTTTTAAACGTTTGCATTAAATCGCTAAAAAGGTGAACGTTTGGATTTGTTTTGTAATGTTTGTAAATGTTTGGCTTAAATCGCTGAAAAGGTGAAACGTTTGGATTTGTTTCGTAACGTAACGTTTTAAACGTTTGGATTCATTTTGTAACGTTTGTAAACGTTTGGCTTAAATTGCTAAATAGGGGAAACGTTTGGTTTGTTTCGTAACGTTTGTAAACGTTTGGCTTAAATTGCTAAACACCGGGAAACGTTTGGATTGGTTTCGTCACGTTTTAAACGTTTGGCTTAAATTGCTAAAACTGTGAAACTTTTCGATTTGTTTCGTAACGTTTTAAACGTTTGGCTTGAATCGCTGAAAAGGTGAAACGTTTGGATTTGTTTCGTAACGTTTGTTAACGTTTGGCTTAAATCGCTAAAAAGGTGAAATGTTTGGACTTGTTTCACTTTGTTATCGATTTAGGCTAAAAGTTTAAAACGTTACAAAACTAATCCAAACATTTAAAACGTTGTGAAAGCAAGCCAAACGTTTCACCTTATTAGCAATTTATGCCAAACATTTACAAATGTTACGAAAAAAAAACGAAACGTTTACAAACTTTAAGAAGCAAATCCAAACGTTTCACGTTTATAACAAATTAAGCCAAACATTACGAATAAATCCAAATGTTTCACATTTTTAGCTATTTAAGCAAAACGTTTACAAACGTCACGAAACAAATCCAAACGTTTAACCTTTTTAGCGATTTAAGCCAAACGTTTAAAATGTTACAAAACCAATTCAAACGTTTAAAACATTACGAATAAAAAACCAAACGTTTCACCTTTTTTTCGATATAAGCCAAACGTTTAAAACGTTACCAAACCAATCCAAACGTTTAAAACGTTACAAAACAAATCAAAACGTCTAAATCGTTACGAAATAAATCCAAACATTTACAAACGTTACGAAACCAATTCGAACGTTTAAGACGCTATAAAACAAATCCAAACGTTTCACCTTTTTAGCGATTTAATCCAAGCATTTAAAACGTTACGAAACCAATCTAAACGTTTAAAAAGTTACAAAAGAAATCCAAAAGTTTAAAATGTTACTAAACAAATTCAAACATTTCACATTTTTAGCAATTTTAGCCACACGTTTACAAACATTATATAACAAATCCAAACGTTTAAAAAGTTACGAAAGAAATCCAATGGTTTCACCTTTTTAGCGATTTAAGCCAAACATTTAAAAAGTTACGAATCTAATCCAAATGTATACAAACATTACGAAACAAATCCAAACGTTTCATCTTAGAGATTTAAGCCAAACGCTTAAAATGTTACGAAATAAATCCAAACATTTTACCGATATAAGCCAAACGTTTACAAGCGTTACGAAACAAATTAAAACGGTTAACCTTTTTAGCGATTTAAGCCAAACATTTTAGCGATATATGCCAAACGTTTACATGCGTTATGAAACAAATAAAAACGGTTAACCTTTTTAGCAATTTAAGCCAAACATTTAAAACGTTACGAAACAAATTCAAACGTTTACAAACATTACGAAACAAATCCAAACGTTTCACCTTTTTTGCGATTTAAGCCAAATGTTACGAACAAATCCAAAAGTTTCACATTTTTAGTGATTTAAGCCAAACGTTTACAAACGTTACGAAACAAATCCAAACGTTTCACCTTTTTAGCGATTTAAGCCAAACGTTTAAAATGTTACAAAACAAATTTAAATGTTTCAAACGTTACGAAAAACAACCAAATGTGTCATTGTTTTAGCGATTTAAGCCAAACCAAAAAAAGTTACGAAACCAATCCAAATGTTTAAAATGCTACAAAACAAATCCAAACATTTAAAACGTTACGAAACAAATCCAAACTTTAAAAACGTTTCGAAACAAATCCAAACGTTTCACCTTTTTAGCGATTTAAGCAAAACATTTAAAACGATACGAAACCAATCCAAACGTTTAAAACATTACGAAACAAAACGTTTCCCCTTTTTAGCAATTTAAGCCAAATATTTACAAACTATAAGAAACAAATCCAAATGTTTCCCCTTTTTAGCGATTTCAGCCAAATCTTTACAATCGTTTAAAACGTTACTAAACAAAACCAAATGTTTCACCTCTTTAGCTATTTAAGCCAAACGTTTACAAACGTTACGAAACAAATCCAAACATATACAAACATTACAAAACAAATCCAAACGTCTCACCTTTTTAGCGATTTAAGCCAAACGTTTAAAACATTACGAAACAAATCCAAACATTTTAGCTATTTAACCAAACGTTTACAAACATTACGAAACAAATCCAAATGTTTCACCTTTTAAGTGATTTAAGCCCAACGTTTAAAATATTATGAAATAATTGCAATTGTTTACAAACGTTTCGAAACAAATCCAAACGTATCACCTTTATAGCGATTCAAGCCAAACCTTTACAATTGTTACGAACAAATCCAAACTTTCTCATTTTTAGCGATTTAAGCCAAATGTTTACAAACGTTACGAAACAAATCAAAACGTTTTAACTTTTTTAGCGATTTAAGCCAAACGTTTAAAACGTTACAAAACCAATCCAAACGTTTAACCTTTTTTGCGATTTATGCCGAACGTTTAAAATGTTACGAAATCAATCCAAATGTTTAAAACGTAACAAAACAAATCCAAACGTAAAAAAGGCAAACGTTTGGATTTGTTTTATAACGTTTTAAACGTTTGGCTTAAATTGCAAAAAAGGGGAAAAACAAATCCAAACGTGTCACCTTTTTAGCGATTTAAGCAAAAAGTTTAAAACGTTACAAAAAAAATTCAAACGTTTAAAACGTTACGAAACAAATCGAAACGTTTTACCATTTTGGCGATTTAAGCCAAACGTTTACAAACGTTACAAAAAAAATACAAACGTTTTACCTTTTTAGCGATTTAAACCAAATGTTTACAAACGTTACGAAACAAAACCAAACATTTTACCTTTTTAACAATTTAAGCCAAACGTTTGGATTTGTTTCGTAACGTTTTTAAACATTTGGCTTAATTCTAAAAAGGTGAAATGTTTAGTTTTGTTTCGTAATGTTTGTAAATGTTTGGATTGGTTTCGTAACATTTTAAACGTTTGGCTTAAATCGCTAAAATTGTGAAACGTTTGGATTTGTTTCGTAACGTTTGGATTTGTTTCGTAATGTTTGTAAACGTTCTGCTTAAATCGCTAAAAAGGTGAAAGATTTGGATTTATTTCGAAACGTTTGTAAACGTTTGGATTAAATCGCTAAAAAAGTGAAACGTTTGGATTTGGTTCGTAACGTTCTAAACGTTTGGCTTAAATCGCTAAAAATGTGAAACGTTTGGATTTGTTTCGTAACGTTTGTAAGCGTTTGGCTTAAATTGCTAAAAAGGGGAAACGTTTGGATTTGCTTCGTAACGTTTTAAACGTTTGGATTGGTTTCGTAACGTTTTAAATGTTTGGCTTAAATCGATAAAAAGGTAAAATGATGAACCCGCTATCCAACAAGTCTTGTAACTAGTCCTTCAACTTCTTCAGCTCCGCAGGAGCCATCCGATACGTCGGTATCGAAATAGGAGCTGTACCAGAAACCACATCAATGCAAAACTCAATCTCACGGTCAGGTAATTCCTCTAGAAACACATCAGTGAACTCATTCACTATCGGAACACTATGCATATCACCACTACCAGTCTCCAAATCACGAACCACAGCAAGGAAACCCTGACAACCCTTGCCTAACATCCGCTTCGCCTTGATGGCGGAAATCAGATTCTTAGGTGTCTCCGCCTTTTCTCCCTGAAAGGAAAAAGGTAGATCACCTGGAATCCTAAACTCGACTGACTTCCCTCGACAGTCAATATAAGCAAAGTGGCGTGACAGCCAATCCATCCCCAAGATGACATCAAAAGAAAGAACGTCAAGCACAATCAAATCAGCACATAATTCTCTACCCTGAATGACCACTGGACAAGAAGGATAAACGACGTCCACTACTACACCTTTAGACATAGGTGTAGACACAGCTAGAGGTTCACTCAAAACAGATGGTGCAATACCCAATTTTCCCACAAAACAAGTAGAAACAAACGAATGGGTTGCACCCGCATCAAGCAAAACCAAAGTATCAGTAAAAGAAATCGGAATGGTACCTTGCACCACAGCATTTGATGCACGCGCATCCTAAGAAGTAAGTGCGAACACTCTGGCCTGACCCTGCGGCTGCTGTTGCGAACTCTGCCTAGTACCATAACTGTTGGAACCTCTACCACCGTTACCACGGCCACCAAAACCTTTGTCACCAGAACCACGGCCCCGCTGGCCACCAAAAGATGCTGCAGGTTGAGAGTACCCTACAGACTGTGTAAACGCAGGTCTCTACTGCTGATAAGAAGACTGCGTCACACTGGAGTTAGACACATGCTGCCCAGATGTCGGACACTTCCTGGAGAAATGACCCGGCTGGCCACAAGAGAAACAACCTCCAGGAGCTAGCTGACACTGACCATAGTGCCTGCGTCTGCAATTCTGGCAGAACGGAATGTTCGATCCACCACTGTACCCGCGTCCTGAACCACGGTTACTCCCACTGCTACTAGAGCTGTACGGAGCACTCCTAGTACTATGCCTCCCCTTGTTGTGCGTACGGCGACTCCCCTTATTGGCTGAGAAGAGCCACTGTAGTAGTTTCCACTACCATGCTGCGCTGGGGCCTGTTGCCCCCCACTAGGAAGATCACTCTTTCCCTTCTGATTCTGGAAAGGGTTAGAGATCCATCCGTCAAGCACTATCTACTACCCGAGCAAACTCCATGTATGTCCCTATCAGTAAAGGAAGAAACTCCGAGCCTAAACCCCTAACATAGCGGTTGTTCACTCGCCCTCGATCACCCTGTAGATCTGTAGCAAACCGCCCCAAATGGACAAACTCTGTAGTGTAGTCTGTCACTGATCTATCCCCTCTTCAAATTTAGCAGCTTTTCTCTAAAATTCTCAGTAACAGAGAAGGGTAGATAGTAACCTCTGAACCTGTTCACAAAATCAGCCCAAGACAATGTAGCCATCTCTGGCCTGATGTTATCGCGAAACCAGTCCTTAGCTGGACCCTTTAGTGACATCTCCACAAGCATCAGTGATTGACGATTAGTAGCTTGAATTCTCTTACTATTGTACTTAAACTCTTCCAAAAAGTCAAGAGCATCCCCAGTACCATCAAAAGAAGTCGGATTCAACTTCGTGTAGGTCATCACCATCTTTCTGTCTGTCGGAATGTGACCGACACCAGCAAGTCCACCCATACTAGCTACAACACCAGTCTGAGGTTGCTGCTGCTGTGCTAACTGACCCAGTACAGTACATTGATTATGCAGAAGAGCCTGGTTGTTCTGCATCTCGACAATCCCAGCCAGGAAAGTAGTGAAGTCGAACGCCTGCATATTCGGTGCCTGTTGCACCCCTGGTGCCTGTTGCACATTCGGTGCTTGCTGCACATTCGGTGCCTGCTATACATTCGGTGCCTGAACACCTGCTGCACCACGCCCTCTAGCTCCACCTCTACCAGCACCAGCTCCTCTGCCTCTACCTCTGCCAGCACATCTACCTCTACCACGTCCAGCATTGACCGAAACTGGTGATACGTTCTGATCGACTTCCATGGAAATCGCATCATCAGCCTTAGCTTCTTGCTCTGCCGCAGCACGAGCACGAGTACGAACAACGTTGTCCATATCCTAAGGATTTAACAAAAATAATTTAAATAACACATAATTCATACCCAAGTATGGAACAAAACAAGTAACAGTTAGGATTTCACGAGAAATCAACAGCATTAAAATATTCACCCAAGTGAAATAACAGCAACTATCAAAAGCATTAAATCAACACATAATGACCGACTCGACGCAATCCTATTGGTGTAGGCAGAATGTTTTAAAATCAAAAGACGACGTTTTTAAAGACATGACAGAGACCTATATCCGCAGTAGTTCCTAAGACACAACCATACTTAACAGAGTAAACACATAGCATGCAAATGGCCTTGGTTTGAAACCAAAGCTCTGATACCAAGTTTGTCACGACCCATTTTCATGAATCGCGACCGGCGCTAGGGTATGGGTAATGTAGTACCAAATCCCGTAGCTAGCCTTTCAATTAACATACAAACACATAAACCTGCAGAAAACCAATGGTCGGGGGCAACCGAGACTTCAGCCTAAATCTAGCAGTATTAATATTCAGCAATTAAAATAACATGCTTTCCAATAATAGTATTAATTGGGCTTAACATAATAATTCTGAATAATAATATAACATGCCAAAGCAATAATAATCCAGTCGGACCAATCCGACAACAGCTAAAATAAAATAAAGACGTCTAGTCAACTACTGCGGTCTAAGAATAAAATAGTTTGATAGTTTATCAAAAATAAATAGAACCTCTGAGGAAAAGTAAATGCGGAGATCACCAGACTCTGTCAGATCATAACCCTGGGAAAAATTGGGAAAACAACGGGGTCAGATATACTGAGATGAGTTTATACCACTATCTACATTTATTAAGTGGAAAACCTTTAAAACCGTTTAAAACATTTAATAACGGTATTACAAATAATAGTTGGAATCCTAAACCACAATTCTAAATAAACAACATAATCCAATAGGCCTGGTCCCGAAAGCTGAGCTACACCGAGTTACCACTGACCACACTTTACCATATCCAGAGTCCCGAGAGCTATGCTACACCGAGTTAATATATTTGGTCCTGAGAGCTATGCTCACACCGAGTTACCACATTACCATAAATACCTTACCCAGATCATTACCGGTGCGCACGCAGTCCTAATGATGCCCATTAGGTAGCATGTTCCAACTAAGAGCCATAATATAAAAACAGTTCAAAATATACGTACAGTATATATATTTAATATTAAAATAACAATTTACTTAATAAAGCGGTAAATAGTAAGTACAAACTCACTGCTTGCTAATCCACGTGAAAACCGGCAAGCAACTAATCCTGGTTCGCCTCTAGAGCACGAACAATAGACGGGTCTAGACAAATAAGATAATTATTAAAAACAGACCCTAACTCTTGAGAGTACTAGACACCACATAGGACTAGCACCATTAACACGTCGGAATTAAATAATCCAAAGCAACACAAAAATACCCAAAAGGTAATAAAGCCCAATTAATACAAGTCTATTGAGTTCTCACTTAAAATCCGATTAACAGATATTATTTAATAATCTTTACATAATATTTAATTTTCAAATAGTGGGTTAGCCGAGTTATCAATAACTACCAAGCTAACCTTACTTGTCGGGTGACCCAAGTCTAACCCGACTCAAAACATTTATCAAATATAAACCCGAGTTTATATTTATAAAATAATTCGATAAAATAATAATCCATTTTAAAAGCAGAACTTAATAATTTCAATTGCAAGTAACCCAAGTTACGACCTAAAAATCTAACCATTTTAAGTTTATAAAGATTTAGGGACTAAACTGTACTTTAGCCAATTAGGGACTAAATTGTAATTTAGCCGATTTATACCAAATCAAAATTCAAAACTAATTATAATTATCCGAGTAATTATATTAGCTTAATTTATAAATAACTATCGTTTTAAATATTTAATTATAAATTAAAATAAAATCCAAACTATAAGTTAAAGTTTAACATTAAGGATTTGTTTAATTTAAACAAAACAATTAGATGATCAAAAAGGACATTTGACCATCATCTCCATTTTAAAATTAACACTCCCCGCCCAAGCCTAAGATTCATAAGGCAAAACTTCATTTTTCTTAGCTACTGCAACTTCTTAATCAAGGATTCAACTTTCAAAACATAATCAATTAATCCAACTTTACAATCAATCCATATCTTAATCCTAACCTAACAATAACTCAAAATCTCAAACCATGTAACAGTAGACATATAGCAAGAACAAGCATGGCAATACTCACATGAACACGGCATTGAAGAACGGAAGGATTTATCACAACCTATCGTTTAGTTTATGATTCACAACATTCCAAGAGGCCTAATAATCATGAAACATAACAAGAACACAGCAATCCAAAAAAGATAGATCGACAGAAACTTATTGAAATCAAGAAACATTTTTTTAACTAATGAAAACGATAACCGAACGGCGATTGAAACGAGGTCGATTACGTACCGTTCAACAAAAATGAGGCAGGGAAACGTAGATACGCGAGTCTAGAATCTCCGGGATCGAACGGAATCAATTTCGATCTAGAAACGAAGGAGAACGACTCAAATTACGGAATGCCGTTTCGACGTGAAAACTGAAATCAATGGATTAAAGAAACTTACCGAATCAGCAACTTTGAGGGATGATTTCAGCAACGTTTCTCAGTAAAAATGGATGTTAAAGGTGGATAGGGTTTGCTTGTAGTGTGGAGAATAGATTAGGGTTGAGTTTTAGGTATTTAAGTAGGTCGATATAGGTTAGAATGAAAGTCGAAACTGCCCCAACGAACCGGTATGGCTGTTCTCGAACGAGAACAGCCATTTTAAGCTGGTTCTCGTTCGAGAACCCTGGTTTCGAAGGAGAACCATGCTTAAACGTTGGGTTCTCGTTCGAGAACCAACAAGTTCTCGAACGAGAACTTGTTGCTGAACCTCAGGTCTCGTTCGAGACCTGGGTTACCAGCAAATGGTTCAACCACTTAGTTGAACCACACCTTAATGGATTTCCTTTTTTTTATTTGAACCTAAACCGAACCGAACCAAAACTTAAACTACGAATCGAACCGCCTTCCGAAAAACTCAATTTATTTCCGAAAACACATTTAGAAAAATTTAAAAAAAATTCGGGATATTACATTAAACGTTTGGATTCGTTTCGTAACGTTTTAAACGTTTGGCTTAAATGGCTAAAAAGGTGATGTTTGGATTTGTTTCATAACATTTGTGAACGTTTGGATTAAATCGCTAAAAAGGTGAAACGTTTGGATTTGTTTCGTTACGTTTGTAAACGTTTTGCTTAAATCGCTAAAAAAGGGAAACTTTTGGATTTGTTTCATATTTTTAGCAATTTAAGCCAAACGTTTACAAATATTACGAAACAAATACACAAATGTTTCACCTTTTTACGAAACAAAACCTTACGTTTCACCTTTTTAGCTATTGAAGCCAAACGTTTACAAACGTTACAAAGCAAATCTAAATGTTTCACCTTTTTAGCGATTTAAGCCAAACGTTTAAAAACTTACGAAGCAAATTCAAATGTTTCACATTTTTAGTGATTTAAGCCAAACGTTTCCCCTTTTTAGCAATTTAAGCCAAAAATCCAAATGTTTTAAACGTTTGGATTGGTTTTGTAACGTTTTAAACTTTTGGCTTAAATCGCTAAAAAGGTGAAACGTTTTGATTTGATTCGTAACGTTTTATAAGTTTGGATTGGTTTTGTAACGTTTTAAACGTTTGGCTTAAATCAAAACGTTTGGCTTAAATCTCCAAAAAGGTGAAACGTTTGGATTTGTTTGGTAATGTTTTGTTTCGTAACGTTTGGATTGGTTTCGTAACCTTTTAAACGTTTGGATTTGTTTTGTAAATCGCTAATCCAAACGTTTTGCTTAAATCGTTAATCGAAACATTTGGCTTAGATTGCTAAAAAGGGTAAACATTTAGATTTGTTTCATAACGTTTGTAAACGTTTCGCCTAAATCTCTAAAAAGGTGAAACGTTTGAATTTGTTTCGTAACGTTTGTAAACGTAGCCAAACGTTTGCAAATGTTACAAAACAAATACAAACATTTAAAAGGTTACGAAACAAATCCAAAAGTTTAAAACGTTACGAAAAAATCAAAAAGTTTCACCTTTTTACAATTTAAGCCATTTATTTAAAACGTTACGAACCAATTCAAATGTTTACAAACATTTCGAAGCAAAACCAAACTTTTCACCTTTTTAGCGATTTAAACCAAAACGTTACAAAATAAATCCTAACGTTTTACCTTTTTAGCGATTTAATCCAAACGTTTCACCTTTTTAGCTCTTTAAGCCAAACATTTACTAACGATATGAAACCGATCCTTTTTATTGAATTAAGCCAAACATTTCTTATTTTTAAGTCAAACGTTTACAAACGTTACAAAACAAATCCAAACGTTTCACCTTTTTAGAGTATTTGATTTGTAATTAAACGTTTGAATTGGTTCCGTAACATTTTAAACATTTGGCTTAAATCGCGAAAAAGGTGACAAGTTTGGATTTATTTGTAACGTTTGTAAACGTTTGAATTGGTTTCATAACTTTTGTAAATGTTTGGCTTCAATCCATAAAACGTTAAGAAACGTTACGAAACAAATCTAAACGTTTTATCTTTTTAGCGATTTAATGCAAACGTTTAAAACTTTACGAAACAAATCCAAACTTTTCTGTTTTTTATCAATTTAAGCCAAACATTTAGAACGTTACGAAACAAAACCAAATGTTTCACCTTTTTAGCAATTTAAGCCAAACGTTTACAAACGTTACGAAACAAATCCACTGTTTAACCTGTAATATCTTGTAAAATTTTGAAATTTATTTTCTAAGTTTCGGTAATATTTTGAGTTATTTACGTATTTGAAATTCGTCGGTAATATTTTTAGTCATTTACGTATTTGAAATTCGTTGGGGAGATCGATTTAAATTTGGTTTGATTTGGGTTTTGGTCTTTTTGATTCTTGGTCAAACTAATAATGGTTGGGTTGTTTTCTTTTATTTTAAAAAAGAAAAAAAAGAAAAATTATAATTGCAAGCAGGTCCGAAACGAGATTGTGTTTTCACGCAAGGTGTCGTTCGAGACCTGAGGGCCTCGTATGAGACCCATGCAGAAAACGCAGGGTCTCGTACGAGACCAACACAGTAGCCTACGTTTCACCCATTTTTTCCGTCGTTTTGGCTTGATTCTTGCACTATTTAAATCGTTTTCTAGACCCTAATCTTTTTTCAAACTTTGATCAAACCCTAGCCGCTCTTTCCCTCTCAGATTTTTTTGGTGATTTCATCGCCAAATTGCTGTATAAATTAGTAAGCTTCAAGTTATAAAATTGTGTTTTTAGCTGAAAACGACACTTAGGTATTCTGATTCATTCTTCCTCGTTTCAGCATCAAATTTCATTCCGTTTGATTCATGAGATTGAAGATTTAGCCCTCTATAAGTCCGAGCTTAGTTTTCATAAAACGGTACATTATATTTCTCATATTAACTGCCGCCGTGTTACCGTTTTTAAGTTATTTTTATTTCGATTCTAAAACGATACTTTTGTTTTTGATCTGTTCGTAGCCGTCTGGAGATCAAATTCGGTTCCGCTTCCTTCCAGCGAGAGTAGACTCACGCCTCTACGATTTTACACTTTTCTTTTGTCAAACGGTGTTAGTAGTATGTGCCCTAGGGCCATTTTTTATTTATACTTGTATAAACAAATCTCATTGGCAATGATATATATGTTTTATTTGAACTAAGTGCCTCATCAACTAAGTGTTTATTTATTGCATATTGTCCTTATCACATTGTGATAGAATCTATTCTTAAGGTGTTGAGAATATGAGTGACAGATTCTATTATACAAGTGATCTAAATAACCGTTCATGATCAATGGGGTCCTGCGAATAAGGGCATCGCATTATCCCGGAAAGATTGTCACCTCTATTTATTCTCCTGATTAGTAAAGAGTTGCTAATTATAGGAAGTAGTGAGTCTCATACTACTTGATGGGGATCAGAATAAACATGTGGACACTCAAGGTGTTGAGTGAGTCGAACAAGTGACGCTAGATGACTTATACATGGTAATTCATTAAAGTCAATTTAATCTAGTTCATAATTGTACATATGTCCTTTGACTTGCGGTGACACTATCTTGTATATAGGTGATTAGAGTTTGATACTCCTTAACCCTAGATCTTTCATGAGCTAGGGCCGCGGGATGTGTTGGCTCTAGTTAGTAGTATATGGAGATAGGGGTTTAACCTAGAAAAGATTCATCACTCTGGATGAACGGAGACAAGATTCTATGCTATCTCAAATTGTTCTTGATGGATGATAAAACCTGCGCAGGTGTATATGACTTACATAGAAAGTTGTTTCTAGTGGAAGTCATATTTATCAAGAATTAGAACTGAGAGATGAGGTCATATAATCAAGACATACAGTGTTTGACTTAACCGTGACACTAGTCGAGATTGGAATCTTAGATGAAGGGAATTTTGAGTGTACGGTAATTATGAACATTGGTTCATAAAGAATGCATCGAAACATTCATATCTATTTGGGGGTCGTGATATGTTGCTAGACGTCACTCACGATCTACGAGAATTAATAATTAATGGGATTTAATTATTTAATATAAGAAAGGCGTTTCTTATAACTCTCGTTGCCATATAGATGTGAACCTAGTTAGTCACACACAATAGGGTGTGCAACCGATTGAGTTTACGAGAGATCAATTTCATATAGATACTAGCATATCTCGGAAATTAATCTAAGATGAAAAACAAGTATAAATTAGGGACTAATTTGTAAGAGTTATAAATTAGTAGGCACCTAATTGTATTTTATCCAAGTTAATGTGATGATGTCATGTGATGATGTCACGATGATGTCACGATGATGTCATGTGATTATGTCATGATGATGTCATGTGATGATGTCACGATGATGTCATACGATGATGTCACGTGATGATGTCATGTGATGATGTCATGTATGTCTCTGTGTGTGACACCTAGCATCCGACGTGTCAGAAGGTGGCAACACCTATGCTTGATGTGTGACACCTAGCATATGATGTGTCAGATGGTGGCAACACCTATGCTTGGTGTGTGACACCTAGCATGTGAGGTGTCGAATGGTGGCAACACCTTTGCTTGGCGTGTGACACCTAGCATGTGAGGTGTTGCATTCTTAAGCAAAGCTCTACCCTATAAATAGAGGTTGCCTTTGCTCATTCTAAAGACACCACACTTAAGAGACCATATTTGAAGGAGTTCAAGTAGTCATCAATCACAGAAAAGCTTGGAGAAAGTTTTTTATACATCCCAGCAAAGACGTAATCGAGGCAAGAGTTTGAGCTTAGGGTTGCTCGGCAAGAGGAACTCTTGCAGATTACTTCAAGGCGAGGATTCAATCGAACGCATACTCGTGTGGACGAGCTTGAGGTCGCCGTACTATCGGGACTACAAGAATCGTTGGAGAATCGACATAGGTATTCTTCTTACGGTTTCTAGATGCGTGCTTTAATTACTAGATGATACGACGATCCATTTGTTATTAATATGATCAATTTCTGGATCCGAATTGTTGGAATTCCAATTTTGAATTGAAATATACGATCCGGACCCGCGCCTCCCGCTGCGCCAACAGTGGTATCAGAGCAAAGGATAATGTGCATGGAGATGCAACACATGGAGATGTGTCGATTATCCGATTCTAGGGAACTCTCACTCATGATCGTGTGACGAAGTGAGGCTCTCCACCCTAGAGCGTATGAGATGCGTGCTTTGATAGGTACATATGGATGTCACCCTATGAGATAGGATCGAGTCCATATTGGTCCACAACCTCACTATTGGCTGGGAACCAACAGTGGTATCGGAGCCACCGTATCAGCAAGTATTAAAGCTTTACGATTGAATGCATGTATTAATAATCATGGACTTAGGAATTATTAATTGGCATGTAATTTATAATTCCGAGGGCTTAGGTCTTGTTTGCAAAAACGAGCAAACGGTATTGTGACATTAATTACATTTGATTAAATTCTGTCTAGGAGATTGGTACTTAAGTGGTCCGCTCGTGACCCTCCAATCTATCCTGGGAATTTTTCTAGTGTGATTATTTAACACAATACGTGACTCGCTTGTGCATTATATTGTCATCAACAAAACATGCGGAACAAGTAATAATTTGCTCATTCTTTTGTGGCTAAAGAATGAGACCTAGGAAGTCCATGATGATACATGTGTGATTGCATGATTCATTTTAGTTTTAATATGCATGAGATGCATGCTAAAATGTGTTGTGGGCTTAGTGAGACCGGAATAACTTAAAACCCTAAGAAATCTTCCTAAAAGTAAAAAGATTAAGTTTATATTGATTAATCATTAAATTGATTTATCAATGGCTCTCCATTGGAGCAATAAACTAACACGCTTTGAGTTATCATCTTGTCGGCTATGGATACATAGGGGTGAGATGATATCGTCAAGAGATGTTGACGAGTTTATTGTTAAGCATGCGATGTTGCGGGTGTAGTCGATATAATATACGGCGAGAAAGGCAATTAGGCGTACCTGAGTCGTATATTATTCAAATCGATACATCTTAGTTGATTCAATGGGTTAAACTTAACTAATGTGGAAACCGAAGAATAGCATTAAGTACTTGAGGGTGAAAGCATTAGGAGCCGGAAATGATTGAACCTCATATGAGATATGATGAACAAGTAGTTGTTCACTTATATATCATTTTGATCCCAAGAATAGCATTAAGTACTTGAGGGAAAGATAAATGAGTATAAGAATTCAATCACCCGCTTGAATCTTTTTCCAACAAAGATTCACGTTTCCTATTTTGGAAGTGTAGGATTCGAAAAAGATAGTGGGAGGCCATTTTGATAAAGACCAAATCATTATGGTTTAAATATACAAGACAATAATACTAATTAGAAATCTTTGCTTTCTATAGGTTGATAAGATAAAATGAAATCGAATCCGTTAAGTAGCATTCTCGACAATAATCGCTTAGTGGGTCCTAACTTTGTTGATTGGTTAAGAAATCTCAAAATAGTTCTTGCAAGTGAACACATAGCATATGTTCTTGAGACAAATGTTCCGGGACCATTGCCGATTGAGGCACCTCCCGAGGAACATGAGGCATTGCGCAAGTGGAAGTTAGATGACGAACAAGCCAAGTGCTATATGTTGGCATCTATGAATAACGAGTTGCAAAAGCAACACGAGAAATATCCGGGAGCTCGCGAAATATTGTTTCACTTACAAGAGTTGTATGGTGAATCAAGTCGTTTTGCTAGATATGAGATATCTAAGCAATTATTTCGGGCAAAGCACTCCGAAGGAAAGGGTATTGGAGAACATGTGAACATGATGATTCGATGTATCGAACGGCTAGAGGGTCTAGACTTCATCATGGACTTCAATCTCCAAACGGATATGATCCTTCAATCCCTTCCGGAATCATATGGTAATTTCATCACGAATTACTATATGAATCGGATAGAATGTACACTTGCCGAGTTATCAAACATGTTGATAACTGCTGAAAAGAATAATGTTAAGGGAAAGGAAGTTTCTCTTGTGGTTGCTTCTTCTAGTAAGACTAAGAAGAAGAAAACTAAGAAGAATGTTTTGAAGGCCCAAAAAGCCATTGCGAAAAAGAAGGGCACCTCAGAGAACAAAGGAAAATGTTTCTTTTGTGAAGGCGAGGGACATTGGAAACGAAATTGCCCCAAGTATTTGGAATCCAAGGGCAAGAACAAGAAGAATGAGAATCCCGGTGAGGGTATGTCAATTTCTTGTTATTTCAATTCCAATAACGATAGCTCGTCCAAAGCTTGGGTATTAGATACCGGAGCTAGTTCTCACATTTGTTCATCCTTACAGGATCTAGCAAATGAGAGGAAGTTGGACAAGGACGAAGTGATCTTGAAGCTTGGAAATAACGCAAGCGTTGCGGCTAAAGCTATAGGATCATCTTCTATTTTGTTGTATAAACATGTTTTGTATTTGAATAATGTTTTGTACTTACCAAACGCTTATAGAAATATCATGTCCATATCTTGTATGACAAGATTAGGGTATGATTTCCTATTTACAAAGGATGTTTGTAAAATTATCTATGATAATAAAATCGTTGGTTATGGTTATGTACAAAACGGTCTTTATTGTATAAATGAAGATGTTAGCAATACAAATAATGTTTTAGAAATAAATACCATAAGTGATCAAACCTCGAAACAATTATGGCACTTACGATTAGGACATATTGCGGAAGATAGACTTAACAAGTTGGATAAGATGGGAATCTTGGGCAATCTTGATTCAGCATCAATTTCAACTTGTGAGTCATGTCTTAAAGGCAAAATGACCCGATCACCCTTTGTGGGACAAAGTGGTAGAGCCAAAGATATTTTGGAAATCATACATAGTGATGTATGTGGTCCATTTAAAGAAATGGCACGAGGTGGTTATTTATACTTCATTACCTTCACCGATGATTTATCACGGTATGGGTATGTTGTTCTTATGAAGAACAAGAGTGAAGCTTTTGAAAAATTCAAAGATTTCAAAAATGAAGTAGAAAACCAAATTGGAAAAGGTATTAAAATTCTACGATCTGATCGAGGAGGTGAATACTTGAGTACGGAGTTTGGTACATTCTTAAGAGAATGCGGTATTATTTCCCAACTGACTCCTCCGGGAACACCACAGTTGAATGGTGTATCGGAACGGAGGAATCGTACATTGTTAGACATGGTACGATCAATGATGAGCTATACTGATTTACCCATTTTATTATGGGGTCATGCACTTCTTAGCGCAAATTATATTCTAAATCGAGTATCAACTAAATCCGCTCCGAGAATACCTTATACGATATGGTATGGTAAGGAACCAAGTCTTAAGCATATTAAGATTTGGGGATGTTCGGCATATATCAAAAAGTTGATAACCGACAAGTTGGAATCAAGATCAATCATGGGAAGGTTCGTTGGTTATCCTAAAAACAGTTTAGGATATTATTTCTATATTCCGTCAGAGCAAACAATCGTTGTTAGTCGGGATGCCCATTTTCTTGAAAAAGAGTTTATTCAAGAAGGTGGAAAAGGAAGGAATATTGAATTAGATGAGGAGTCATCTAAAAACCAAGAAAATGATACAATGGAGATTGATCAAACCCATAGTGAACCAAAATTAGTAAAATCTACAGAAACACCTCGAAGATCAAGTAGAGTATCTTATCCACCGGAGAGATATGGTTTTCTTCATGATATTCAGGAGTTGTTTATTCATGGAGAAAATGATCAAATTGTTGATCCTTCTACTTATGAAGAAGCTATATGTGATATAGATTCTTCAAGATGGCTTGAAGCTATGAAATCCGAAATGGATTCCATGTACAGTAACCAAGTTTGGGAGCTAGTCGATCCACCCAATGGTATTATACCAATAGGGAACAAATGGATCTTCAAGCGTAAAATTGGTGCTGATGGAAAAGTGGAGACTTTTAAAGCTAGGCTTGTTGCGAAAGGGTTTCGCCAAAGGCAAGGAGTCGATTATGAAGAGACTTTCTCCCCTGTTGCCATGCTTAAATCCATCCGGATTCTTCTTGCCATAGCTGCACATTTAGATTATGAGGTTTGGCAAATGGATGTCAAAACCGCATTCCTTAATGGATATATTGAGGAAGAAATCTATATGGAACAACCTAAGGGTTTTGAATCCGAAGAAGGTTCCAAGATGTGTAAGCTTAAACGATCCATATATGGATTGAAGCAAGCTTCGAGAAGTTGGAATCGTCGTTTTGATGAAGCTATAAAGAGTTACGAGTTTATCAAAAACGAAGATGAACCATGTGTTTACAAGAAGGTTAGTGGGAGCGCAATCACGTTCCTAGTCTTGTACGTAGATGACATTTTACTAATAGGAAATGATGTCGGTATGTTAACCTCTGTAAAGCTTTGGTTATCCAAAACTTTCTCCATGAAAGACCTCGGAGAAGCAACTTATATTCTCGGTATTAGACTCTATAGAGATAGATCTAAGAGAATAATAGGTCTCTCCCAAAGGCTTTACTTAGAAAAGATATTGAAGAAGTTCAATATGGAAAATTCTAAGAGAGGACTGATTCCCGTTAGGCATGGAATTCACCATTCAAAGGATATGTCTCCAAAGACATCTGAGGAAAGAGATGAAATGGCAAAGATACCATATGCTTCGGCAATTGGTAGTCTTATGTACGCTATGTTGTGTACCAGGCTCGGATATTGCCTATGCGGTTAGTTTAACTAGCCGATATCAATCCAATCCAGGTTCGGAACACTGGATGACTGTTAAGAATATCTTTAAGTACTTGAGAAGGACTAAAGATATGATCTTAACATATGGAGGAGGTGATCTACAAATAGACGGCTTTACAGATTCTGATTTTCAATCAGATATAGACGATCGTAAGTCTATATCCGGATTCGTATTCACATGTAATGGAGGAGCAGTGAGTTGGAAGAGTTCCAAACAAGAAACCACTGCAGATTCCACCACAGAGGCTGAGTATATTGCGGCATCAGATGCTGCAAAGGAAGCTGTTTGGATTAGGAAGTTCGTTTCTGAACTTGGTGTGGTTCCTACCATTGAGTCGGCGGTTCCTCTTTTCTGCGACAACAATGGTGCTATTGCCCAGGCAAAGGAACCCCGGTCTCACCAGAAATCCAAACACATAGAAAGGCGCTATCATATCATCCGAGAGATTGTTGGAAAGGGAGATGTATCTCTCCAAAAGATAGCATCAACCGATAACACGGCTGACCTACTGACAAAGCCCATGACCCAGAGTCAATTAGATTTACATCTTGAGAAGATGGGGCTTAGATATAGTAGCCAATGGCACTAGTGCAAGTGGGAGATTGTTAGTAGTATGTGCCCTAGGGCCATTTTTTATTTATACTTGTATAAACAAATCTCATTGGCAATGATATATATGTTTTATTTGAACTAAGTGCCTCATCAACTAAGTGTTTATTTATTGCATATTGTCCTTATCACATTGTGATAGAATCTATTCTTAAGGTGTTGAGAATATGAGTGACAGATTCTATTATACAAGTGATCTAAATAACCGTTCATGATCAATGGGGTCCTGCGAATAAGGGCATCACATTATCCCGGAAAGATTGTCACCTCTATTTATTCTCCTGATTAGTAAAGAGTTGCTAATTATAGGAAGTAGTGAGTCTCATACTACTTGATGGGGACCAGAATAAACATGTGGACACTCAAGGTGTTGAGTGAGTCGAACAAGTGACGCTAGATGACTTATACATGGTAATTCATTAAAGTCAATTTAATCTAGTTCATAATTGTACATATGTCCTTTGACTTGCGGTGACACTATCTTGTATATAGGTGATTAGAGTTTGATACTCCTTAACCCTAGATCTTTCATGAGCTAGGGCCGCGGGATGTGTTGGCTCTAGTTAGTAGTATATGGAGATAGGGGTTTAACCTAGAAAGGATTCATCACTCTGGATGAACGGAGACAAGATTCTATGCTATCTCAAATTGTTCTTGATGGATGATAAAACCTGCGCAGGTGTATATGACTTACATAGAAAGTTGTTTCTAGTGGAAGTCATATTTATCAAGAATTAGAACTGAGAGATGAGGTCATATAATCAAGACATACAGTGTTTGACTTAACCGTGACACTAGTCGAGATTGGAATCTTAGATGAAGGGAATTTTGAGTGTACGGTAATTATGAACATTGGTTCATAAAGAATGCATCGAAACATTCATATCTATTTGGGGGTCGTGATATGTTGCTAGACGTCACTCACGATCTATGAGAATTAATAATTAATGGGATTTAATTATTTAATATAAGAAAGGCGTTTCTTATAACTCTCGTTGCCATATAGATGTGAACCTAGTTAGTCACACACAATAGGGTGTGCAACCGATTGAGTTTACGAGAGATAAATTTCATATAGATACTAGCATATCTCGGAAATTAATCTAAGATGAAAAACAAGTATAAATTAGGGACTAATTTGTAAGAGTTATAAATTAGTAGGCACCTAATTGTATTTTATCCAAGTTAATGTGATGATGTCATGTGATGATGTCACGATGATGTCACGATGATGTCATGTGATTATGTCATGATGATGTCATGTGATGATGTCACGATGATGTCATACGATGATGTCACGTGATGATGTCATGTATGTCTCTGTGTGTGACACCTAGCATCCGACGTGTCAGAAGGTGGCAACACCTATGCTTGATGTGTGACACCTAGCATATGATGTGTCAGATGGTGGCAACACCTATGCTTGGTGTGTGACACCTAGCATGTGAGGTGTCGAATGGTGGCAACACCTTTGCTTGGCGTGTGACACCTAGCATGTGAGGTGTTGCATTCTTAAGCAAAGCTCTACCCTATAAATAGAGGTTGCCTTTGCTCATTCTAAAGACACCACACTTAAGAGACCATATTTGAAGGAGTTCAAGTAGTCATCAATCACAGAAAAGCTTGGAGAAAGTTTTTTATACATCCCAGCAAAGACGTAATCGAGGCAAGAGTTTGAGCTTAGGGTTGCTCGGCAAGAGGAACTCTTGCAGATTACTTCAAGGCGAGGATTCAATCGGACGCATACTCGTGTGGACGAGCTTGAGGTCGCCGTACTATCGGGACTACAAGAATCGTTGGAGAATCGACATAGGTATTCTTCTTACGGTTTCTAGATGCGTGCTTTAATTACTAGATGATACGACGATCCATTTGTTATTAATATGATCAATTTCTGGATCCGAATTGTTGGAATTCCAATTTTGAATTGAAATATACGATTCGGACCCTCACGTCCCGCTGCACCAACAAACGGTACGTTATCGATCCTGTTTCAATCGCCATCGTCTCACCATGTTTATGTGTTACTATTTGATTCCTACAGTTACTCATTATGTTTTTGCCGAATGATGTGTTATTAATGTTATTCTCGTTTGTTAAAGAAACCTACTATGGTTATTAGGCTTGATAGGATATTGAGGTACCATGTTAGTTCATACGATTATTATTCATGATAGTTGTCTCTGTTTTTGTATTTTGGTTTCTTTTGGATTCGATTTTCTTATTCTCGTTGGCTTGAATCCTTTGATCTTTGCTTGAGGTTATTCTTATTTCTTGTTCTTGATTCATTGAGTTTAGTTTGGGTTATTAAGAAATTGTTGAATTGATGGTTTGGTTTTGTACGATTTTTGTTGCTGTTAATGTTTGACGTTGAGTTTGTTCTTAAGGTAGATGATGATGAGGTGGCAGTGTCTGATTGGCTTGTTTTGATTCTGTTTGGTTAAATGGTTATATTAGTCACTGATTTGTTTTGACTTAAGAAAAATGGTTCTTTAAAATAGTTGTTAACTATTTTATCATTGAAATTGATTTTAATCTACGGATTTGATTTCGACTTATAATTTGACAATTTAATAATAATATTATTTATGAATTTGAAATTTCTTTGCGAATTAATATTTTAAATTTAAATTAATATTATTCTTATTATAGTTTATGTGTGATTTTATAAATTGACTATATTAAATGGGAATTGAGAATTTCATTTAATTGGAAAGTTTGTCAGATTAGAGATGTTATTTTTATGACCTAAAAATAATATTTGAGTTATTTAAAGATTAAATTAATAATTATTATTAATTATTACTTAATTGATAATTTGAGATTTTTGGCTTAGAATACCCTTGTGATTAAAGTTATATTTTAGCTTTATTTTGTTATTTATTTAATTAAAATATTTTTACCGGGAATTATTAATTACTTGGGTTTCAAGATATTGAGTTCTACTTTGCTATTAATTAAAATTTTATTAAAATTATAATTATAAACTATGGTTTATAATTTTAGAATATCAGTTGGTTCGGTTTAGACTTGGGTCGCCGACATGTGAGTTTAGCTTGTTAGTTTTAAGAAACTCGGCTAACCCACTATTCGAGGAATAGATTTTATTTATAATTTAAATATTATTTTAATAATATTTTGGATTGGATTTTAAGTGAGAACTCAATAGTCTTGAATTATTTACGGCATTATAAATTAATTTAGAATTGTGTTTCTCTGTGATTTTATATGGCTTATTTAATTGTGCTAATCCTACGTGGTGTCTAGTATTCTTAGAGTTAGGGTTTGGAGTGATTTTAACTTATGATTTATTTTTAGACTCTTCGACTATTCGCGCTCAGGAGTCGAACCAGGGTTTGCTGTTTGCCAATAATCACATGGATAAGCAAGCAGTGAGTTTGTAGTGCCATTTACTGCTTTATTAAGTACCGCATCGTATTTTAATAGTATAAATGCTTTTGAATTGTTTTAAGCGATTATATGGATCTGGATTGAAACGAGCTACTCGACAGACTTGTATCGAGACTGTGTGCACCGGTAAGTACTCGGGGATCGGCAGACTAAAGTCTTACTTACGCTGGTATATGACGAGGATCTGTTCCCGACCACTCTGGGTTTATCAGTAAGCTAAGTCATACTTACGCTGGGATCATTTCAATACTGTTCTCCATAATCCTACTATATTAGTATAAAATGTTTTGATTTAAGGGTTTTAAACTTAATAAATATAAATAGTATTGCACACTCATCTAAGTATATCTGACTCCGTTGTTTTTCCCAAATTTTCCACGTTTATGATTTGAAAGCTGGTCCACTTCGATCCTTTTGATTCCTCGGAGGTTTTATGTTATTTAAACTAGTCGCTGTTTTCGAACTCTTAGACCGCAGTAGAACTAGTTTATATATTACTTTGGTTATTGCACATTACGATTATCGGTTTGTCCGATTGTTTATTATTAGCATGTTTACTCTGGATTATTTTATTATTATATTTAAGGCATTTTGTTGAGCATTTCAGATTTTTAAATTATTTATATTAGAACTGTGATATAAATTGCTAGGCTTAGGTTGGAGTCTCGGTTGCCCCGAGCAATGTTTCCGCAGGTTTATATGTTTGATTGTTTTCCGCGAGGCTTGCTACGGGTTTTGGCATGACCATACACATACCCTAGCGCCGGTCACGATTCATGAAATTGGGTCGTGACAACTTTTTAGCGATTGAATCCAAACGTTTGGATTTATTTCGTAAAGTTTGTAAACGTTGGGCTTAAATCGCTAAAAAGGTGAAACGTTTGGATTTGTTTCGTAACCAATCTAAATGGTTAAAACATTATGAAAAAAATTCAAACGTTTCACCTTTTTAGCGATTTAAGCCAAACGTTTACAAACGATACAAAACCATTCCAAACGTTTAAAATGTAACGAAACTAGTCTAAACATATTAACATTTTAGTGATTTAAGCCAAACGTTTACAAACGTTACGAAACAAATTGAAACGTGTCACATTTTTAGTGATTTAAACCAAACGTTACGAAACCAATCCAAACATTTCACATTTTTATCAATTTAAGCCAAACGTTTACAAACGTTATGAAACAAAACCAAATGTTTCACCTATTCAGCGAGTTAAGGAAAACGTTTACAAACGTTATGAAACAAATCCAAACGTTTGGCTTCAATCGCTAAAAAGGTGAAACGTTAGGATTTGTTTCATAATGTCTTAAACCTTAGGATTGGTTTTGTATAGTTTTAAATGTTTGACTTTAATTGCTAAAACGGTGAAACGTTTGGATTTATTTGATAACGTTTGTAAACGTTTGGCTTAAATCGCAAAAAAGGTGAACTGTTTGGATTGGTTTTCTCACGTTTTAAACGTTTGGCTTAAATCGCTAAAAAGGTGAGACGTTTGGATTTGTTTCGTAACATTTTAAACGTTTGGCTTAAATAGCTAAAAAAGTGAAACGTTTGGATTTGTTACGTAACATTTGTAAACTTTTGGCTTAAATTGCTAAAAAAGGTGAAACGTTTGGTTTTGTTTCGTAACGTTTGTAAACATTTGGCTTCAATCGCTAAAAAGGTGAAACGTTTGGATTGGTTTCGTAACGTTTTAAACGTTTGGATTTGTTTTGTAACGTTTTAAATGTTTGGATTGGTTTTGTAACGTTTATAAACGTTTGGCTTAAATCGCTAAAAAGATGAAACATTTGGATTCGTTTCGTAAAGTTTTAAACGTTTGAATTAAATCGCTAATAATGTGAAACTTTTGGATTTTTGTCGTAACATTTATAAACGTTTGGCTTAAATCGCTAAAAATGTGAAACATTAGGATATTTTTCGTAACGTTTTAAAAGTTTGGATTGGTTTCGTAATATTTTAAATGTTTGGCTTAAATCGCTAAAAAGGTGAAACATTTGGTTTTGTTTTGTAACGTTTGTAAACGTTTGGCTTAAATCTCTAAAATGATGAAACGTTTTGATTTGTTTTGTAACGTTTTAAACGTTTGGATTGGTTTCGAAACGTTTTAAACTTTTGGATTAAATCGCGAAAAAGGGTAAATTTTTGGATTTGTTTCGTAATGTTTGTAAACGTTTGGATTAAATTGCTAAAAAGGTGAAACGTTTGGATTTGTTTCGTAACATTTTAAACGTTTGATTGGTTTCATATCGTTTTAAATGTTTGTCTTAAATCACTAAAAGGTGAAACGTTTGGATGTGTTTCGTAACGTTTGTAAACGTTTGGCTTAAATCACTAAAAAGGTAAAACGTTTGGATTTGGATTGTTACATTTGTAAACGTTAGGCTTAGATCGCTAAAAAGATGAAATGTTTGGATTTGTTTCGTAACGTTTTATACGGTTGGATTGGTTTTGTAACATTTTAAACGTTTGGCTTAAATCGCTAAAAATGGGAAACATTTGGATTTGTTTCATAACATTTGTAAACGTTTGGCTTAAATCGCTAAAAAGGTGAAACATTTGGATTTATTTCGTAAAGTTTTAAACATTTGGCTTAAATTGCTAAAAAGGTGAAACGTTTGGTTTTGTTTCATAACGTTTGTAAACATTTAGCTTCAATCGCTAAAAAGGTGAAACGTTTGGATTGGTTTAAATTGCTTAAATGTGAAACGTTTGGATTAAATCGCTTAAAAGGTGAAACGTGTGGATTTGTTTCATAACATTTTAAATGTTTGGATTGGTTTCGTAACATTTTAAACGTTTGGCTTAAATCGCTAAGATTGTGAAACATTTGGTTTTGTTTTGTAACGTTTGTAAACGTTTGGCTTAAATCGCTAAAAAGATGAAACTTTTGGATTTGTTTCGTACGTTTTAAACGTTTGGATTGGATTTGTAATGTTTTAAACATATGGCTTAAATAGCTAAAAAGGGGAAACGTTTGGATTTTTTTCGTAACGTTTGTAAATGTTTGGCTTAAATCGCTAAAAAGGTGAAACGTTTGGATTTATTTTGTAACGTTTTAAACGTTTGGATTGGTTTCCTATCGTTTTAAATGTTTCTCTTAAATCACTAAAAGGTGAAACGTTTGGATGTGTTTCGTAACGTTTGTAAACGTTTGGCTTAAATCGCTAAAAAGGTGAAACGTTTGGATTTTTTTCGTAACGTTTTATATGGTTGGATTGGTTTTGTAACATTTTAAACGTTTGGCTTAAATCGCTAAAAATGGAAAACGTTTGGATTTGTTTTATAACATTTGTAAACGTTTGGCTTATATCGCTAAAAAGGTGAAACATTTGGATTTATTTCGTAAAGTTTTAAACGTTTGACTTAAATTGCTAAAAAGGTGAAACGTTTAGTCTTGTTTCGTAACGTTTGTAAACATTTGGCTTCAATCGCTAAAAAGGTGAAACGTTTGGATTGGTTTCGTAACGTTTTAAATATTTGGATTTGTTTCGTAACGTTTGGATTGGTTTTGTAAAGTAGTAAACTTTTGGCTTAAATCGCTAAATAGGTGAAACATTTGGATTTGTTTCGTAAAGTTTCAAACGTATGACTTAAATCGCTAATAATGTGAAACGTTTGGCGTAAATCGCTAAAAAGGTGAAACATTAGGATTTATTTTGCAACGTTTTAAACGTTTGGATTGGTTTCGTAATATTTTGAATGTTTGGCTTAAATCCCTAAAAAGGTGAAACGTTTGGTTTTATTTTGTAACGTTTTTATACGCTTGGCTTAAATCGCTAAAAAGATGAAATGTTTGGATTTGTTTTGTAATATTTTAAACGTTTGGATTGGTTTTGTAACGTTTTAAACTTTTTGGATTAAATCGCGAAAAAGGGTAAACTTTTGGATTTGTTTCGTAACGTTTGTAAACGTTTGGCTTAAATCGTTAAAAAGGTGAAATGTTTGGATTCGTTCCTTAACGTTTTAAACGTTTGGATTGGTTTCTTATCGTTTTAAATGTTTGTCTTAAATTACTAAAAAGTTGAAACGTTTGGATTTGTTTCATAACGTTTGTAAACGTTTGGCTTTGTCACGACTCATTTTCATGAATCGCGACCGGCGCTAGGGTATGGGTATGGTTGTACCGAAGCCCGTAGCTAGCCTTGCGGATAACCAACAAATACATAAGCCTGCAAGAAAACCAATGCTCGGGGGCAACCGAGACTTCAGCCTAGTTCTAGCAGTTCATAATATACAACATTTATTATAAAGTGCTCAGCCAACTCTTAGTCTTAAACATGGCAGAAGTATATATTAACCCAAGTTAATAAAAGAATGCCAAAATAGCAATAATTCATTGAATAAATTTATAACAAGTATTCGACATAAAAGTTCTATTTACAACTGCGGTCTAAGAATATAATCAGTTTAATAAACTTTATAAAATAAAGTAAAACCTCCGAGGAAATAAAGAATCGGAGAGCATCTGACTCGCTCATATCATAACCCTGGAAAAATTGGGAAAACAACGGGGTCAGATATACTGAGATGAGTTCATACCACTATTTACATCTATCAAGTGTAACACCTTTAAAACCGTTTAAAACATTTAATAACAACATTACGTTTAATAGTTGGAATCCTAATCCACAATACTAAATTTAACCATAATCCAATAGGTCTGGTCCCGAGAGTTGAGCTACACCGAGTTACCACCGACCACTCTTTATCAATAACCAGAGTCCCGAGAGCTGAGCTACACCGAGTTACTCTACTGGTCCCGAGAGCTATGCTCACACCGAGTTACCACCACATATCACATACCTTGTCTAGATCAATACCGGTGCGCACGCAGTCCTAATGATGCCCATTAGGTAGCATGTTCCAACTAAAAGCCATAATGGAAAAACAGTTCGAAATATACATACAATATATATTTATATATTAAAATAACAATTTACTTAATAAAGCGGTAAATAGTAAGTACAAACTCACAGCTTGCTAATCCACGTGATAACCTGGCAAGCAACTAATCCTGGTTCGTCTCCGGAGCACGAACAGTCGACAAGTCTAACAATGTGTAAGTAATAAATTAAAAACGGACCCTAACTCTAAAGAGTACTAAACACCACATAGGACTAGCACACCACAACAAAGTCAAAGCACAAACTAAAACAGATTGATTACACAAACACCAACCATATGCCAAAATCGCAAAACAGGTTAAGCCCTATTGAGTTCCATTTGAAAACATAATCCGGAAACCTTTTCAAACTATTTGGCAAAACATTTCAAAAGCCAAAATTGTACTTAGCCGAGTCAACCAAGACTTTCAAGCTTAACTCACATGTCGGGCGACCCAAGTCTAACCTGATCCAACATAACCAAGTTATAAACCAATGTTTAAAAATCCAGAATGAATTAATAATCCAAAACCCGAGTTTGAAAAGCAAGGAACTCAATATCGCTTTACTAACCAATTAATCAACACGTAACAAAGTGTTTGATAAAATCCATAATGAACCAACACGCTTAAATAGACAACACAAGTCAAAACATGCCTTAGCAAACAAATTAACAATAAGCGTATTCCTCATGCCCAAGCAATATCAATAACCAAACTAACCACCACAATCCAAGTATAACATTATCCTAAAAACATTATTCAAAAAAGCCCTAAACATTTAGATTAAGCCAAAACAGTTTACAGGCATTCATCAACATACCAACTCATTTAATAATCACCAAACTTGGATTCGAAACAACAATAGATAGCCCAACAATTATAAATCGCAAAGACATGCAAATCAGCCCTATAATCATGCTTGGACAAATCTAGGCAACCAAACAATTTATAATATCCAAATGAATCCATAATTCTAAACCACACATGAACTAACAATTGGATAACTCAATTCCGATTCAAATTAACCAACCAAGAACATACGAGTCAATTACTACAATGAATGACAAACTGATGCATCAATCGGCGTTATAAATAATCCTCCTAATATGAATCAACAATAATAAAATCCAATTATTTATAACATGATATTTTAGTTATGGGCAACCCTAATCAATTCAAAACAGTTTATACATAAAGCAATATGAAACTGTGAATCTAAGGTAACCGATTCTTGATTTGATTCAATAAACATGCAATGGATGATAACAATAATATCAACATAATAAATCAACCCTATAACATGTAAGAACAGCCACTATTCATCCAAACCAAAGTCACAACAAATAACATCACGAAATATGAACAACAACACCACAACACAACAGTCAAATTGAGTAAAAGGATTAGATACCTTGTCAATCCAAAGAGTAAAAAAATCTCAGAAACAAGGTAGATCCAACGCTACAAGAACGAAATCAAAAGACAAGATGAACCACTAATCGAATCAAATGATGATTCAAAGTTTTGGAATGAAAAGAGATGGATTAATCACTTACCAATTGATTGAGGCACCAAAGATCGAGTGAGAAACGTTTAGAAAGAGTTTAGAATGAGTTTAGGGTTTCTAAAATCGAAAGGGGGCTGATTAGGTGGCAGAAACGGAGTTTAAATATGCAAAAACGAAGCTGACCGGACCTACGGCCGGTTCTACCCAGAAGGTCCGGTTATAGGGCCGGTTGACCCACTGTTCTAACCAAAAACGAAGTGGACCGGACCTACGGCTTGATCTACCCAGCAGGTCCGGTTGACCCAAAAACGGGTCAAAACGACAATCCGAACGGTTGAATGAAAGATGATCCTCTTATGTACAACATATCCAAAGGGCAGCCCGATTTGACGGTTCAATTGGGAGATATGTACGTTTTACTACAGCATGGTAGATTTGAAAAACATGCAAACATTGTTTCGATAACAACCCGAAAATAAATCAATTTAACATCAAATACTTAGAGGTTCAAGGGGTACATATAGGTCATTCAACATGACACAACCAAGGTACCACATATACAAATTCGCACATAAATCAATCCGAAAACAAGTCGAAAGCATAACGAGAACATGTCAAAGTGAAAACACAACCAAAGTCCATCACAAACCAAACTTTAAACGGACAACCAACCACCAAAGCAAGTTATAAAAAATACGAGTTATTACAGGCTTAAATCGCTAAAAAGGTGAAACGTTTGGATTTGTTTCGTTACATTTGTAAATGTTTGGCTTAGATCGCTGAAAAGGTGAAACGTTTGGATTTGTTTCGTAATGTTTTATACGGTTGGATTCGTTTTATAACGTTTTATATGTTTGGCTTAAATCTCTAAAAATGTGAAACGTTTGGATTTGTTTCGTAACATTTGTAAACGTTTGGCTTTAATCGCTAAAAAGGTGAAACATTTGGATTTATTTCGTAAAGTTTTAAACGTTTGGCTTAAAATTCTAAAAAGGGGAAACATTTGGTTTTGCTTCGTAACGTTTGTAAACATTTGGCTTCAATCGCTATAAAGGTGAAACTTTTGGATTGGTTTCGTAACGTTTTAAACGTTTGGATTTGTTTCGTAAAGTTTTAAACGTTTGGATTGGTATTGTAATGCTGTAGACGTTTGGCTTGAATCGCTTAAAAGGTGAAACGTGTGGATTTATTTCATAACGTTTTAAATGTTTGGATTGGTTTCGTAACATTTTAAACATTTGTCTTAAATCGCTAAGATGGTGAAACATTTGGTTTTGTTTAGTAACGTTTGTAAACGTTTGGCTTAAATTGCTAAAAAGATGAAACGTTTGGATTTATTTCGTAACGTTTTAAACATTTGGATTGGATTTGTAACGTTTTAAACATATGGTTTAAATCGCTAAAAAGGGGAAACGTTTGGATTTTTTTCGTAACGTTTGTAAATGTTTGGCTTAAATCGCTAAAAAGGTGAAACGTTTGGATTTGTTTCATAACGTTTTAAATGTTTGGATTTGTTTCGTAACATTTTAAATATTGATCTTAAATCCCTAAAAAGTGGAAATGTTTGGATTTGTGTAAATGTTTGGCTTAAATCGCTAAAAAGGGGAAACGTTTGGATTTGTTTCGTAACATTTGTAAACGTTTGGCTTAGATCGCTAAAAAGGGAAAACGTTTGGATTTGTTTCGTAATGTTTTAAACATTTGGATTGGTTTTGTAACGTTTTAAACGTTTGGCTAAAATCGCTAAAAAGGTGAAACGTTTAGATTGGTTTCGTAATGTTTGCAAACGTCAGGCTTAAAATGCTAAAAAGGTGAAACGTTTGGTTTTATTTTGTAACGTTTGTAAATGTTTGGATTTGTTTTGTAGCGTTATAAACGTCTGGATTTTTTCGTAACGTTTTAATTGTTTGGCTTTAATTGTTAAAAAGGGTAAACGTTTTGATTTTATTCATAATGTTTGTAAACGTTTGGCTTAAATCACTAAAAAGGGTGGCTTAAATCACTAAAAAGGGGAAACATTTGGATTTGTTTCGTAACGTTTGAAACGTTTGGATAGGTTTCGTACTGTTTGAAACGTTTGGCTTAAATCGTTAAAAAGGTAAAACTTTCGGATTTGTTTTGTAATGTTAGTAAATGTTTGGATTAAATCGCTAAAAAGGTTAAATGTTTGAATTTGTTTCGTAACATTTTGAACGTTTGGCTTAAATAGCTAAAGAGGGAAAACATTTGGATTTGTTTCGTAACGTTTTAAATGTTTGGATTGGTTTTATAACGTTTGTAAACGTTTGGCTTAAATTGCTAAAAAGGGGAAACATTTGGTTTTGTAATGTTTGTAAACGTTTGGCTTAAATTTCTAAATAGGTGAAACGTTTAGATTTGTTTCGTAACGTTTTCAACATTTAGATTTGTTTCGTAACGTTTTAAACGTTTGGCTTAAATCGCTAAAAAGGTTAAACGTTTGGATTTGTTTCATAACGTTTGTAAACATTTGGCTTTAATCAAGGTGAAACATTTGGATTTGTTTCGTAACATTTGTAAACGTTTGGCTTAAATCACTAAAAATGTGAAACGTTTGGATTTGAATCGTAATGTTCGTAAACGTTTCGGTTAAATCGCTAAAAATGTGAAACGATTGGATTTGTTTGGTAGCGTTTTAAACGTCTGGGTTTGTTTCATAACATTTGTAAATTTTTGGCTTAAATCGCTAAAAAGGTGAAACGTTTGGATTTGTTTTGTAACGTTTTTAACGTTGGGATTGGTTTCGTAACGTTTTAAATGTTTGGCTTAAATTGTTAAAAAGCTGAAACGTTTAGATCTGTTTTGTAACGTTTATAAACGTTTGACTTAAATCGCTAAAAAGGTGAAATGTTTGGATTAGTTTCGTAACGTTTGTAAACGTGTGGCTTAAATTGCAAAAAAGGCGAAACGTTTGGATTTGTTTAGTAACGTTTTAAACGTTTGGCTTAAATTGCTAAAAAGGTGAAATGTTTGGATTTGTTTCGTAACGTTTGTAAACCTTTGGCTTTAATCGCTAAAAAGGAGAAATGTTTGGATTTGTTTTGTAACGTTTGTAAACGTTTGGCTAAAATCACTAATAATGTGAAACGTTTGGATGTGTTTCGTAAAGTTTGTGAACGTTTCGTTTAAATCGCTAAAAAGGTTAAACGTTTGAATTTTTTACGTAACGTTTGTAATTGTTTGGCTTAAATCGCTAAAAAGGTGAAATGTTTGGATTTATTTCGTAACGTTTTAAACGTTTGAATTTGTTTTGTAACGTTTTAATCGTTTTAATTGGTTTCGTAATGTTTTAAACGTTTGACATAAATCGCTAAACAGGTGAAACGTTTGTAAACGTTTGGCTTAAATCGCTAAAAAGGTTAAATGTTTGGAATGGTTTTGTCAAGTTTTAAATGTTTAGCTTAAATCGCTAAAATGTTGAGACATTTGGAATTGTTTCGTAACATTTTAAACGTTTGGCTTAAAACGCTAAAAAGGTGAAATGTTTGGATTTGTTTCGCAACGTTTGTAAACGTTTGGCTTAAATTGCTATGAAGGTGAAACGTTTGGTTTTATTTCGTAACGTTTGTAAACGTTTGGCTTCAATTGCTAAAGAGGTGAATTATTTGGATTGGTTTCGTAACGTTTTAAAGGTTTGGATTTTTTCGTAAAGTTTTAAACATTTGGATTGGTTTTGTAACGTTTGTAAACGTTTGGCTTAAATCGCTAAACAGGTAAAACGCTTGGATTTGTTTCGTAAAGTTTTAAATGTTTGGATTAAATCACTAATAATATAAAACGTTTGGATTTATTTCGTAACGTTTGTAAAGGTTTTGTTTAAATTAATAAAAAAGTGAATTTGGATTTGTTTCGTAGCGTTTTAAACGTTTTTATTGGTTTCATAACATTTTAAACGTTTGACCTAGATCGCTAAGAAGGTGAAACGTTTGGTTTTTTTTCTAACGTTTGTAAATGTAACGCTTAAATCGCTAAAAAGATGAAACGTTTGGATTTGGTTTTTAATGTTAAATGTTTAGATTAGTTTTGTAACGTTTGTTAACGTTTGGCTTAAATCGCTAAAAAGGTGAAAAGTTTGGATTTGTTTCGTAACGTTTTCAACGTTTGGATTGGTTTTGTAACTTTTGGCTTAAATCGCTAAATAGGTGAAATGTTAGGATTTGTTTCACAACGTTTTAAACGTTTGGATTGGTTTCGTAACGTTTTAAGCGTTTGACTTAAATAGCTAAAAAGGTGAATGTTTGGATTTGTTTTGAAACGTTTGTAAACGTTTGGCTTAAATCACTAAAAAGGTGAAACTTTTGGATTTGTTTCGTAACGTTTTAAACGTTTGGATTTATTTCGTAACGTTTTTAAAGTTTGGATTGGATAAAACGTTTGGCTTCTAAAATGGTTAAACATTTGGATTTTTTTGGTAACGTTTTTGGTTTCGTAATGTTTGTAAACGTTTGGCTTAAATCGCTAAAAAGGTGAAACATTTGGATTCGTTTCGTAATGTTTTTTACATTAAAATAAGTTTCATAACGTTTTGATTTGTTTTGTAATGTTTGTAAACGTTTGTCTTAAATTGCTAAAAAGGGGAAACAGTTGGATTTGTTTCGTAACTATTTAAACGTTTGGACTGGTTTCGTAACGTTTTAACCGTTTGGATTAAATCGCTAAAAAGGTGAAACCTTTGGATTTGTTTCGTAACGTTTTAAACGTTTGCATTGGTTTCGTAACGTTTTAACGTTTGGCTTAAATCGCTAAAAAGGTGAAACGTTTGGATTTATTTCGTAACGTTTGTAAACGTTTGGCTTCAACCGCTAAAAAGGTGAAATGTTTGGATTTTTTTTCTTAACGTTTGTAAACGTTTGGCTTAAATCGCTAAAAATGTGAAACGTTTGGATTTGTTTCGTAACATTTTGAACGTTTGGATTTGTTTCGTAACGTTTGTGAACATTTGGCTTAAAACGCTAAAAAGGTGAAACGTTTGGATTTGTTTCGTAACGATTGTAAACATTTGGCTTAAATCGCTAAAAAGGGTAAACATTTGGATTTGTTTCGTAACTTTTTTAACATTTCGATTGCTTTTGTAACATTCTAAATGTTTGGCTTAAATCGATAAAAAATGGAAACATTTGGATTTGTTTTGTAACGTTTCAAATGTTTGGCTTAAATCGCTAAAAAGGCGAAACGTTTGGATTTGTTTCATAACATTTTAAATGTTTGGCTTAATTCAATAAAACCGTGAAACGTTTGGATTTGTTACGTAGCATTTTATATTTTTGTATTGGTTTTGTAACGTTTTAAACGTTTGGCTTAAATCGCTAAAAAGGGGAAACATTTGGATTTGTTTCATAAAGTTTTAAAATTTTGGCTTAAATTGCTAAAAAGATGAAACATTTAGATTTGTTTCGAAACGTTTGTAAACTTTTGGCTTAAATCGCTAAAAATGTGCATTTTAAACGTTTGGATTGGGTTCGTAACGTTTTAAATGTTTGGCTTAAATCACTAAAAAGGTGAAACTTTTGGATTTGTTTCGTAACATTTTAAACGTTTGAATTGGATTCATAACGTTTTAAACGTTTGGCTTTAATCTCTAAAAAGGGGAAACATTTGAATTTTTTTTGTAACGTCTGTAAACGTCTGGCTTAAATCGCTAAAAAGGTGAAATTTTTGGATTTGGTTTGTAGCGTTTGTAAACGATTGGTTTAAATCGCTAAAAGGGTAAAACGTTTGGATTTGTTCCGTAACTTTTAAATGTTTGGATTGGTTTCGGAACGTTTGTAAACGTTTGGCTTAAATCGCTAAAAAGGTGAAACGTTTGGTTTTATTTCGTAACGTTTGGATTTGTTTCGTGACGTTTTAAACGTTTCGATTGCTTTCGTAACATTTTAAACGTTTGGATTAAATCGCTAATAAGTGAAAGTTTGGATTTGTTTTGTAAAGTTTGTAAATGTTTTGCTTAAATTGCTGAAAAGGTGAAACATTTGGATTTGTTTCGTAACTCAATAAACGTTTGGATCGGCTTTGTAACGTTTGTAAATGTTTGGTTTAATTCGCTAAAAAGGTGAAACGTTTGGTTTTGTTTCGTAACGTTTGTAAACGTTTTGCTTAAATTGCTAAAAAGGTGAAACTTTTAGATTTGTTTTGTAACGTTTTAAACGTTTTACTTGAATCGCTGAAAAGGTGAAACGTTTGGATTTGTTTCGTAACGTTTGTTAACGTTTGGCTTAAATCGCTAAAAAGGTGAAAGGTTTGGACTTGTTTCACCTTATTAGCGATTTAAGCTAAAAGTTTAAAACTTTAGAAAACTAATCAAAACGTTTAAAACGTTGCGAAAGCAATCCAAACGTTTCACCTTATTAGCAATGCATGCCAAGCGTTTACAAACGTTACAAAACAAAACGAAACTTTTACAAACTTTACGAAGCAAATCCAAGCGTTTCACCTTTTTAACGAATTAAGCCAAACGTTACAAACAGATCCAAATGTTTAACATTTTTAGCGATTTAAGCAAAACGTTTACAAACGTTGCGAAACAAATCCAAACGTTTAACCTTTTTAGCGATTTAAGCCAAACGTTTAAAATGTTACAAAACCAATTCAAACGTTTAAAACGTTACGGAAAAAAAAACCAAACGTTTCTTCTTTTTTGCGATATAAGCCAAACGTTTAAAACGTTACCAAACCAATCCAAACATTTAAAACGTTATAAAACAAATCCAAACGTCTAAAACATTACGAAACAAATCCAAACATTTCACCTTTTTACCAATTTAAGCCAAACGTTTACAAACGTTACGAAACCAATCCGAACGTTTAAAACGCAATAAAACAAATCCAAGTGTTTCACCTTTTTAGCGATTTAAGCCAAGCATTTAAAACGTTACGAAACCAATCTAAACGTTTAAAAAGTTACAAAAACAATTCATACATTTCACCTTTTTAGCAATTTTAACCAAACGTTTACAAACGTTACATAACAAATCCAAACGTTTAAAACGTTACGAAAGAAATCCAAAGGTTTCAGCTTTTTAGCGATTTAAGCCAAACATTTAAAAAGTTACGTATCTAATCCAAACGTATACAAACGTTACAAACAAATCCAAACGTTTCATTTTTTTAGCGATTTAAGCCAAACGTTTAAAATGTTACGAAATAAATCCAAACATTTTAGCGATGTAAGCTAAACGTTTACAAGCGTTACGAAACAAATCAAAACGGCTAACTTTTTTAGTGATTTAAGCCAAACATTTTAGCAATATATGCTAAACGTTTACATGCGTTATGAAACAAATCAAAACGGTTAACCTCTTTAGCAATTTAAGCCAAATATTTAAAACGTTACGAAACAAATCCAAACGTTTACAAACATTACGAAACAAATCCAAACATTTCACCTTTTTTGCGATTTAAGCCAAATGTTACGAACAAATCCAAACGTTTCACATTGTTAGCGATTTAAGCCAAACGTTAACAAACGTTACGAAACAAATCCAAACGTTTCACCTTTTTAGCAATTTAAGCCAATCGTTTAAAACGTTACAAAACAAATTTAAATGTTTCAAACGTTGCGAAAAACAACCACATGTCATCGTTTTAGCGATTTAAGCCAAACAAAAAAAAGTTACGAAACCTATCCAAATGTTTAAAACGTTACAAAACAAATCCAAACGTTTAAAACGTTACGAAACAAATTCAAACGTTTCACCTTTTTAGCAACTTAAGCCAAACGTTTAGAAACGTTACGAAACAAATCCAAACGTTTCACCTTTTTAGCGATTTAAGCAAAACATTTAAAACGTTACGAAACCAATCCAAACGTTTAAAACGTTGCAAAACAAAACGTTTCCCCTTTTTAGCGATTTAAGCCAAACATTTACAAACTTTAAGAAACAAATCCAAATTTTTCCCCTTTTTAGCGATTTCAGCCAAACGTTTACAAACGTTTAAAACGTTTCTAAACAAAAACAAATGTTTCACCTCCTTAGCGATTTAAGCCAAACGTTTATAAATGTTACGAAACAAATCCAAACGTATACAAACGTTTCAAAATAAATCCAAACGTCTCACCTTTTTAGCGATTTAAGCCAAACGTTTAAAACATTACGAAACAAATCCAAACGTTTTAGCTATTTAACCAAACGTTACTGTCACACCCGTACTCTAACGTTAGATTATGCATTTAGTAAACGTTCATTATCATGCATTAATATGGTAGAGTCTATTTAGCATGTCAATTAATTAGTTTGAAAATTAGTAGGACTCAATTGAACTGAAAGTTTGACGATAAAATCATTAAACTAATTCGAATGAAAACAATATAAGGTTAGAGACTAAAGGTGGACTAAAAGAACACATGAAGGACTTAATGTTCATTTGTTATCTTATAGTTATCATGTGAATATGAAATTACAATTATATCCTTAAAAGAATTGATGTGTCAAAACTAAGTCTAATAGCCTTATGTAAATTGTAACTTGATATATATTATAACTAAAGGGAGCAAATTCGAAATATTCCCTTCCTGAAATCATTTCAGAAACCTAAACCTAAAATCTTCATATTCTAAGGCTGTAGGAAGAGTGGAAAACCTAATTGGTAAGTTTCTCTATCCATTTGTGTCCTTGAGATGAAGTATAGCACTTTGTTGCCTTATTCTGTTTTGTTCTAGAAATTTTATCCTTGGTATTTTGAACGTAAGTCGAGCAATATAACTCCAAATTAAGTAATTCTTGATTCCACAGAAACTTTAGTGTGTCGTCTACAACTTTCGCTATTTGAGTTTGATATGGTTCTGTCGATTTGATATCAAAAATGACCATGACACTTTATTACGTCAGCTGTGAAAACAGTTTGACCTCACCTCACTAAATCTGGTATAACTCATTTCTTTGATATTGAAATGATTAAATTCTTTTTGATTTGGATTCTAGACTCAAAGGGCTAAAAGTTCACCGAAGGGTTTGTTAAAATTCTGTCTATACTATTCACAGGACATGTTTGAATAGAGGCTTAATGTTCTGCCTACTAAGGCAGATTTGTTGCCATGTTTATAATCATGCATAAACCATATAGAACTCCATTGTTAGGAGCTGAATTTACGTCAAATCAGTATTAGATATCTGTATAAGTATGTTTATGTCATTGTGATGGTGTTTTGTGATTTACATTACTCATTTAGGTGCTCGTTTTGGCAACGACGGTGCAACTAGGAAGTAAGGCAGCTTTTGACGATATTTTGGACTAGTTTGGTTGTTGTGAGGTGAGTAGATATACTAGCCCTTGCTACTAATAAACTTGATATTTTGATATTCAAAGTGTTAAGGTTTATTGTGTTTTTAAATGGTTGTATATGGTTGTTTTGATAATGCACGAAAGGTGTTCGATAAAAGGTTTCTTTGAATGTTTTAAATGACACAATATGCAATGTTGTTTATAAGGATTTGTTGATTTAAATCAATATGTGGATTTGATTATGGTTATGTTTTGAATGGTAATTTGAAATGGTTTTTGTTATTGAATTGTATTGAGTTTTGATGAAGTGAATGGAGAATTCTTTTATATGATATGCCTACTCTATAACGATATATTTGAGAGGTGCTGAGTTGTGATATGCACCTTGTTATGTGCTGAGTTAGTTATATGAACATTTGAGATATTGTGAGTGTCTATGCGCATTTGACACAGGCCACTTGATTGATGGTCAGTGAAGGGAGAAGGGCTGAGCCGTGCTAATGATGGAGAAGGGTTAGCCATCAAGTGTTCCTAGATATGTTGGTTAGACTGCAGATCAGTGTTGTGTTCCTGATTACAGGTCTATGGTTTATATCATTGCTATAGGGTAATATATCAATCTTATAATTGATGATTGGTACGAACTATATTTCATATTTAAAGTGAAATCGTTTTGATATCGTTTATATTTGTAAATGTTTTCGTGATGAACTTTACAAGTATATTGTGTTGTATTGAACTGTTTTCTAGTATTCGTTATTATATGATATGCTTATTTTAAGTATATAAATGTTTTATGCTTGTCATGTCTATTCACTGAGCTTTCGCTCATTTTAGTTGTTTTAAAACCTTTTCAGTTAGCAAGGCAATCTACAGTACAGTTGACTAGAGAGGGAGTTGGGCTTAGAGTTTGGGCTTGATACATAGAGGTTGGCCACATCTCCGAGTTTTGAGATGCCTTGATGTTTTTGTTTAGAATAAACTTATTTGTACCTAAATATATATTTTGAATCATATGTATAAAAGTTTGTAACAATACTTAGTTTTCATACAGTGTTTTAAATAAAATGTTGTATAAAAGTTTTTCATATATTTGTGCTTAATTATTTATAGAACACGTTTTATAATGTTGATTTGGAGATAAATATATTTTAAATAACCGTCAATCTCGTGCTAAGTAAGGCGAGGTGTGACAGTTACGAAACAAATCCAAATGTTTCACCTTTTAAGTGATTTAAGCCAAACGTTTAAAACATTAAGAAATAAATCAATTGTTTACAAACGTTTCGAGACAAACCCAAACGTATCACCTTTATAGCGATTCAAGACAAACCTTTACAATTGTTACGAACAAATCCAAACTTTCTAATTTTTAGCGATTTAAGCCAAATGTTTACAAACGTTACGAAACAAATCGAAACGTAAAAAAGGCAAACATTTGGATTGGTTTTGTAATGTTTTAAACGTTTGGCTTAAATTGCTAATAAGGGGAAAAATAAATCCAAACGTGTCACCTTTTTAGCGATTTAAGCAAAAAGTTTAAAACGTTACAAAACAAATTCAAACGTTTAAAACGTTACGAAACAAATCCAAACGTTTAACTTTTTTGGCGATTTAAGCCAAATGTTTATAAACGTTACAAAACAAATCCAAACGTTTCACCTTTTTAGCAATTTAAGCCAAACGTTTACAAACTTTACGAAAAAAAAACCAAACCCTTTACCTTTTTAATAATTTAAGCCAAACGTTTGGATTTCTTTCATAACGTTTTTAAATGTTTGGCTTAAATCGCTAAAAAGGTGTAACATTTGGATTAGTTTTGTAACGTTTTAAACATTTGGCTTAAATCGCTAAAAAGGTGAAATGTTTAGTTTTGTTTCTTAATGTTTGTAAATGTTTGGATTGGTTTTGTAATGTTTTAAACGTTTGGCTTAAATCGCTAAACAATGTGAAACGTTTGGATTTGTTTCGTAACGTTTGGATTTGTTTCGTAATGTTTGTAAACGTTCGGCTTAAATCGCTAAAAAGATGAAGCGTTTAGATTTATTTCGAAACGTTTGTAAACGTTTGGCTTAAATCGCTAAAACGGTGAACTGTTTGGATTTGTTTCATAACTTTATAAACGTTTGGCTTAAATCGCTAAAAATGTGAAACGTTTGGATTTGTTTCGTAACATTTGTAAGCGTTTGACATAAATTGCTAAAAAGGGGAAACGTTTGGATTTGTTTCGTAACGTTTTAAACGTTTGGATTGGTTTCATAAAGTTTTAAATGTTTGGCTTAAATCAATAAAAAAGTAAAACGTTTAAAACGTTATGGAGCAAATCCAAACATTTAAAATGTTTCGAAACAAATCCAAACGTTTCAGCTTTTTAGCGATTTAAGCCAAACGTTTAAAACGTTACAGAACAAATCCAAACGTTTAGAACGGTACGAAACAAATTTAAACATTTCAAATGATTGGATTACATCGCTAATAAGGTAAAACGTTAAGAAATGTTTGGCTTCAATCGCTAAAAATGTGAAACATGTGAATTAGTTTCGCTACGTTTTATAAGTTTGGATTGGTTTCGTAATGTTATAAATGTTTGGCTTAAATTGATAAAAAGGTGGAAACAAATCTACAAGTTACACCTTTTTAACGTTTTACCTTTTCAGCGATTTAAGCCAAACCTTTAAAACGTTCCGAAAAATCCAAACGTTTCACCTTTTTAGCGATTTAAGCTAATCGTTTACAAACGTTACGAAACAAATTCAAACGTTTCACATTTTTAGCAATTTAAGCCAAACATTTACAAAAGTTACGAAACCAATCCAAACGTTTAAAATGTTACGGAACAAATCCAAACGGTTCACATTTTTAGCAATTTAAGTCAAACGTTTAAAACGTTACGAAACAAATCCAAAACTTTCACCTTGTAAACTTTTAGATTAAATTGCAAAAAAGGTGAAACGTGGATTTGTTTTGTAACGTTTTAAACGTTTGAATATGTTTTGTAACGTTTGGCTTAAATCGCTAAAAAGGTGAAACGTTTGGTTTTGTTTAGCGATTTAAGCCAAAAGTTTAAAACATTACAAAACAAATCCAAACGTTTAAAGCGTTGCGAGACAAATCCTAACGTTTCACCTTTTAACAATTTAAGGTAAACGTTTATAAACGTTTGGATTTGTTTCATAATTTTTGTAAACGTTTGACTTAATTCGCTAAAAAGGTGAAACATTTGGACTAGTTTCGTAACGTTTTAAACGTTTGGATTGGTTTTGTAACGTTTGTAAACGTTTGGCTTAAATCGCTAAAAAGGTGAAACATTTTGATTTGTGTTGCAACATTTTAAACGTTTGGATTGGTTTTGTAACATTTTAAACGTTTGGTTTAAATTGCTATGAAGGTCGATAAGTGTCACGACCCAATTTCATGAATCGTGACCGGCGCTAGGGTATGGGTATGGTCGTAACAAAACCCGTAGCAAGCCTTGCGGAAATCAAATAAACATTTAAACTTGCAAAAAACTGCTCGGGGGCAACCGAGACTCCAACCTAAGTCTAGCAATTCATATTACAGTTCTAATATAAATAACTTAAATATTCAAAATGCTCAAAAGCATGCCTTAAATATAATATTAAAATAATCCAGTGTAAACATGCTAATAATAAATAATCGATCTAATCGACAATCTCAAGTGCAATAACAAATGTAATATATAAACTAGTTCTAATGCGGTCTAAGAGTTCAAACAGTAACTAGTTTAAATAACATAAAAACCTCCGATGAATCAAAAGAATCGGAGTGGACCAGCTTTCAAATCATAAACCTGGAAAATTTAGGAAAACAACGGGGTCAGATATACTGACATGAGTTCGCAATACTATTTACATTTATTAAGTTTAAAACCCTTAAATCAAAACATTTTATACTAATATAATATGATTATGGAAAACAGTATTGAAATGATCCCAACGTAAGTATGACATAGCATACTGATAAACCCAGAGTGGACGGGAACAAATCCTCGTCATATATATATACCAGCATGAGCAAGACTTTAGTCTGCCGATTCCCAGAGTACTTACCGGTGCACACAGTCTCGATACAAGCCTATCGAGCAGCTCGTTTCAATCCAGATCCATAATCCGTAAAAACAGTTCAAAAGCATTTATAATATTAAAATATGATGTGGTACTTAATAAAGCGGTAAATAGCACTACAAACTCGCAGCTTGCTTATCCACGTGAAACTTGGCAAACAGCTAACCCTGCGTAGACTCCGAAGCACGAGCAGTCGACGAGTCTAAAACAATATATAAGTTAATATCCGAACAACTCCTAACTCTAAGATTACTAGACACCACGTAGGACTAACACAAAATAATAAGACAGATAAAATTACACAGAGAAACACAATTCTCAATAAATTATAATGCCGAAAATAAATCAAGCCTATTGAGTTCATATTTTTAAAATCCAATCTGAAAATATTAATTAAATAATATTTAATTAATAAATAAAATCCTTTCCTCAAATAGTGGGTTAGCCGAGTTTCTAAAACTACCAAGCTAAACCCACATGTCGGGTGACCCAAGTCTAACCCGACCCAACCATAAACCAGAATTATAAACCACAGTTTATAATTTAATAGTTAATAAAAATGTTGATTAAATATCAAAATGAACTCAATAAATTGAAACCCAAGTAAATATAATTTATTGATATAATTATCATTTTCCAAAAATAATATAAATAATAAATAAAAGTAACATTATTTTTATATTTAAAATAATGTTGCCAATTTGCAAAATCATAAATCGAAACTAAATTCAAAAATTAAAATCAAGGTCAAATAACAATAGTTAAAATGTAATTTAGCCAGTTTGGCATATCAAGGCATAATTCAAGAAAACGATAATTACCCAAGTAAATATTCGGTTAAAAGATAAAAATATAACATTGTTTGTAAATTACAATTATCGACACAAATCAATTTATAATTGGAACTAATATATTTTTTTGAATTGAAAATGATCAACTTATTAAGAATGATAAAAAGAGTAATCAAATAAAAATAATATCAAAAGGCAGGCACCACAATTGACAAAAATCCATCACGTTCATGAAATCAAATTCTAAGAAACACCCACTAACAGTAGCAAGTTCATTGCTATAACCAATCTCCTTTACACACAATTCAATACATAAGAATGATTAAAGTAATTCAAGAATAAGAGCAACTTCAATTTCGTTGGTTTCAAACATCCAAAACCGAATTCAATAAGAAATTAAAAGCCAAAGATGGTTTCTTTGTTTACAGTATTCAACCCAAGCATAAATGATAAAAAGAAGAAACCCAACTAAGAACTTACAAAGGTAACAGTATACAAACATGGCAATAGCTAAAAGGAATAGTAGCAGGCAACGATGAAAGAATTCAAGGAATCGACATACCGATTGAAGATAACTATGCGAGACGATTCAGAGATGATATGGCGCGGATTTGAACGCAAGATTAGGATCTAAACATAGGAATGAACATGCTCAAATAAAACAGAATTCGGCAGAAATAAAAGAAACGATAAACCGTAACGACGTTTACGCGAATAAGGTTCACGTACCAAATTCGATTCCAACACGTAGGGATTAACGAGGTCGGTGAATAGAGATGAATGATCGAAGAAAATCTCAGATTAAAGCTAAAACACACGAGATACGTATCAAGAACGATATTGACGATATCGATTGAATTAATGAATAAAGTAACGTGAATCCTTACCGTATAGGGAACGAATGAACGAAATGATGGAGTTGATGTCTCAGAAAGGTTTAGAACGTATGGCGGCTAGGGTTTATTTTAAAACGATAAGAAAAAATAGGCTTAGAAAAAGAAGATGAAACAGGCGTGTACATATATAGGTAGAAGAAGATGATTCTGCAGTATTAGCATAATTTAAGTAAACAAATTATATGGGCTTTTTAATGTTACTAAAAACATGGACTTTTTATGTTACTAAAAAGAATGGGCCAAATTTTTACGTGGAAAAAAAAAAATAAGATAAGTACATGCATGGGCTTTCTTACATGCATGACATAAAAACTTGTTTTTTTATTGAATAAATAAGAAGCATGCTTAACATATTTAATTTACTAATAATCATAATAATAAATTACCTAAAACTCGACGGAATGCAAAAATAAAAATAAAAATTTAAAAAAAGATAATTCAAAAAAATACGGGATATTACATTCTCCCCAACTTATTAAAAATTCGTCCTCGAATTTATCACGATAGCAGAGTCATATGAAATCAATTATATGACGCATAAGATCACTCGTAACTCAAAAATACGGAGCAACGCATCCCCAACGGAAAAAAAGAAAACAATTACTCATCACAATATCTTAATCTCTAAATCGCTCAACGATCGAGTGACAACCCAACGAAACCCAAAATAAAAGCCGCATAACTCAACTTAAGCAAAACATAACCGCAAAAGAAAATGATTTAACCAACTCTTATCCAAGGGTAATCCTATCATAATGACAACTGAGGAAAGCCAAGAGAAACAAAAATATAATTTAACCGAAATTATGCTGAAAATTTTACGGACATTCTCCCCAACTTATTAAATTACGACTTCAAATTTAAAACTGATTTGAAAACCCGAAAGATCACCACACGCATTCGCGACAAATTCTGAGTTCAACAATCTGGTACCTCAAACGATTTCTCAGACACAACGTGCGAATCAAAAATTTGCTTCCAACCGGGAATAACTAACACGCAATACGAGGAAAAGCCCTAAGTTACAAACAAAAAACCTACATACACTCTCAACTGAAAATAATCTTACATTCCTAACGCCTACGTATTATATCACCTATAGTGGTCACAACACCAAATACCTCATATGATAAACTTAAAACGCCTGTTAATAAGCAATTCAAAATATCGTCCTGCTTACATACGCTCTCACAAAATAACAGCTGAAACTAAATACCACTAGAATCGTATCGATTCAACTGACTAAGATCAGTTCAACAATTTCATCAACTTTTCGAACCCAGACGTAAGAAAGCACACCAATTCTAAAGAATACATAACTTAAACTCCTGACAACAAAATTTTTCATCCTCAAAATTCTTTTTATCAATCTTTATAACCTCGAATCGTACAAAAGATCATTTAGATTATATCGAAATTAATCGGTTTATTGGTTATGCTCTAAAACATAATTGTTTTCTAGAACAACGCCTTCCATAAAACACAAATATATAATAACACCATCCACCTTTAATTTGAAATCACTAACACCTCAATTTAAATTTTATTTTCAACCGAAAATAATTAACCCGATGAAGAATCTTCTAGTTTGTAAACACATTAACATAATAAAACACTCTCAATTTGAAATCACCACATAACTTTACTTCAAAATAAATTTACAATTTTTTTTTCGTTCATTTAAAAAAATTAAAAATCCGTTTTTAAATCAAAACTGACAGAGTTTAATCACTTCTCAAAAATTAAGATTTCACAAACAAGAATTCCTTTATTTATAAAAAATTTCATATCGGTATCAAAACTTTTTGGACAGAAGTCGAATCTGTAAAAACAAAATTCCTTTTAAATCTTCCACTGTAAATAAACACGCGGAGCATAACCAATTTCCTTAAATCACAAATCCTCAAATTGAATTCTCTAAGCTGACACAATTCCTTAATCCAAACTCAAAATGTTTCCGCACTAACCACATCTGAGCCTCGAATGCGACCTTATAACCATAGCTCCTATTTACCAAACACTGATACTCCAACAATATAAAATAAATCCTTACAATGCACCCTTTAAATCACTACCGTAATCACAGAGTATTTGTCTAGACACCAACCAGATAAAAATTTCAAATAGTTTGAAATTTAACAACTTTTTAAACACCATTTTTATAACGTAACTCGCGAGTTTATAACAAAACATTTTTCTTGAAAAAAGTCTTACTGATAAAATTTATTTTACATAATTGTGCGCCAGGGTGATGACAGCTCTCATCCCCAAAGAGTTGCATTCAACCCTAATAATTTAATGTCGTGATGAATGTTCTAAATGCATGTATCAATTATTTATTTCTTTTTTAATTAGTGATCATACTCAATGCTCAATGCCGTTTCCTATTTGTGGAATTTCAAATGCATGTTCATGACATGTCTAGGCACAATTATGTGATAAAAAAAACATTTCAATTACTTTAACAAATTAACATTTGGAATCAATTTTCCTTCAAAATATTTTTCTAGACATTACACTCTGTGAGACAGGCACTCGTCCATCTTGACATATTTGTCCATCTCCATTATTCTAGTCCACCAATTTGCATCGTCATTAACGAAATAACTCAAAATCAACAACAAAACTAAATTTCCTAACAACGAATTCCCCCTCAAATCGAATTGAAATTTTTTCAAAGGCATCAAAGCACCATGACCGCCTTCACAGCTCTACAATCAGTTTCGGTGTTTCACCGATCTACCTAAGGAAAACACCAGTGTATTACTACACTGATCTACCTCGATTCACAGACTTCATATCTAATTCTAGAATGCTAACAGCCAAAAAAATTTAAATGCACCAATTTATCACAAACGAGCCCGACCTAAAAACGCACAACGTTCAAAATTTCACGCACTAGGAAAACGCTCACGAGTACAATTATCCCTCCGGTGCTGAGTAATATAACTCAAATCGCCTTCCTCTGACAAACACAGATTTTTGAAATTCAAATCTGCGAACAGCTCTTGAGAATCGCTTCTCGAATTTAATGATAAGAAAATTAATCACTTCTATTTCCAGGGTCAAACGTTCGATCTGGCTAAATCAATTAGAACATCTAAATTAATTGCAGGGTCAAAACAAAGGTTCGAATCTCACATCGACACAAACGCCAAAGTTAAGCCAAAAAAAAATTAGCGTGGAGTATCCTCACGTGCTACTCCACACAATGAGGTCAACGGGAACAAAACCTATATGGCTTAACTTAAATAAACATGAGAGGCAAGGATAATAACATAGTAATATAGGTCAAGAATTGATCACACGTCTGAAAAGCACTTAAGCATCTTATATGGTCAGCGAATTTCTACCGACATGGTGACAACCCAAAACAACCCGTAATTGATGAAAATTTAAATCATATTATAACATTTTCAACACATCAACTTAAACCAAAATAATAAAGATATTGGTCAAAAGTACTTATCAAAACCCACTTCGAAAGATAAAATTTATAATATATACTTCAAGTTCATATCGAGCCCCACAGTTTTAAAATCATTTTCCGGAAAACCCCTTTACAAAACTATGGTTATAATTGTTCCCAAACGCCTCAATTTAAAATCATTGAGTTAGCCGAGTGAATACCACTTCCAAGCTCAACTCCAAATTTGGGTGACACAAGTCAAACCCACAATTACCATTTGATAAAAACATATACAACACATTTTCAAATCCGGAAATTATGCATTTCAAAACAAATCTCAGTATTTTCAAGACTGATAGCTCGACGTCACCTAGTAACAACATCAGACTCATTACTCAAGTGAGAAAAACAATTATTCTTTAACAACCTTTTAAAAAAACACAAGCTGCAGTCAAAAACTAGTAAATCGAGCATAATACCAACAACACCAAAGTGTTGACAAATAAAAATTATGGTTTAATGACAAAAGTAATATTAATTTACTAAAACTGTAACACCTTTTAAAATAATTTTATTTCAAAACAATAATTTTGAAAACACCAAGCTAGACGTAACATTTTAATTTTTAAAATTCGAGAAATTCATTTTATTTCAAAAGAACAACCTTTTTTCAATCCTTAGTCAAACGTAAAATTATAAAATACATAAATTTCATTTATACTGGCAAGATACTGAAAATATATTACAGGGTGTCGTGTCCGGACTACCCATTAGACTATTTACGTCAAAACACCAGTTAGGCCAAAAATAATTTTCTTAAGGAATTTAAAACCAATACGTGGCCAGTAACGTAATCCACAAAACGTGATAAATTTTTTTTAGTCAAAATCATTTCAACCCGAACCAATGTCTAAGCCTGACCAAATATCATTTTTAAAATCAAGGTTCTCGTCTAACGCCATAAATACTCACAAAATAATTCATCATCAATAATTTTATTAAAGGCATAAAAGCCAAAATACTATCACCAAGTAAAACGCATCATCAATATGATAATAAAATAACATTATGCCCAATCATGAATTAAAGCAAACTATCAATATAAGACTTTCCGAGAAATCAAAAGCAATTAAAAACCACCCAAGTGAAAGAGCATCAACAACAAAAATATTAGCATCGAATCAAGACATAAAAATGACACACAATCCTATCGGTGTAGGCAGAAATTTCAAAATCAAAAGATGACGTTTCAAAGACAATACATGAACCTAATTCCGCAGTAGATCCTATGACATGACAACAACACTTAACATGCCATAAAGCGATAAACACATAACATGCAAAAAATTGGCCTTAGTTCGAAACCAGGCTCTGATACCAACTTTGTCACGACCCAATTTCATGAATCGTGACCGGCGCTAGGGTATGGGTATGGTCGTACCAAAACCCGTAGCAAGCCTTGCGGAAATCAAATAAACATTTAAACCTGCAAAAAACTGCTCGGGGGCAACCGAGACTCCAACCTAAGTCTAGCAATTTATATTACAGTTCTAATATAAATAACGTAAATATTCAAAATGCTCAACAGTATGCCTTAAATATAATATTAAAATAATCCAGTGTAAACATGCTAATAATAAATAATCGATCTAATCGACAATCTCAAGTGCAATAACAAATGTAATATATAAACTAGTTCTACTGCGGTCTAAGAGTTCGAAAACAATAACTAGTTTAAATAACATAAAAACCTCCGATGAATCAAAAGAATCGGAGTGGACCAGCTTTCAAATCATAAACCTGGAAAATTTGGGAAAACAACGGGGTCAGATATACTGACATGAGTTCGCAATACTATTTACATTTATTAAGTTTAAAACCCTTAAATCAAAACATTTTATACTAATATAATATGATTATAGAAAACAGTATTGAAATGATCCCAGCGTAAGTATGACATAGCATACTGATAAACCCAGAGTGGACGGGAACAAATCCTCGTCATATATATATACCAGCGTGAGCAAGACTTTAGTCTCCCGATTCCCAGAGTACTTACCGGTGCACACAGTCTCGATACAAGCCTATCGAGCAGCTCGTTTCAATCCATATACATAATCCATAAAAATAGTTCAAAAGCATTTATAATATTAAAATATGATGCGGTACTTAATAAAGCAGTAAATAGCACTACAAACTCACAGCTTGCTTATCCACGTGAAACTTGGCAAACAGCTAACCCTGCGTAGACTCCGAAGCACGAGCAGTTGACGGGTCTAAAACAATATATAAGTTAATATCCGAACAACTCCTAACTCTAAGATTACTAGACACCACGTAGGACTAACACATAATAATAAGACATATAAAATCACACAGAGAAACACAATTCTCAATAAATTATAATGCCGAAAATAAATCAAGTCTATTGAGTTCATATTTTTAAAATCCAATCTGAAAATATTAATTAAATAATATTTAATTAATAAATAAAATCATTTCCTCAAATAGTGGGTTAGCCGAGTTTCTAAAACTACCAAGCTAAACCCACATGTCGGGTTACCCAAGTCTAACCCGACCCAACCATAAGCCAGAATTATAAACCACATTTTATAATTTAATAGTTAATAAAAATGTTGATTAAATATCAAAATGAACTCAATAGATTGAAACCCAAGTAAATATAATTTAATGATATAATCATCATTTTCCAAAAATAATATAAATAATAAATAAAAGTAACATTATTTTTATATTTAAAAATAATGTTGCCAATTTGCCAAATCATAAATCGAAACTAAATTCAAAAATTAAAATCAAGGTCAAATAACAATAGTTAAAATGTAATTTAGCCAATTTGGCATATCCAGGCATAATTCAAGAAAACGATAATTACCCAAGTAAATATTCGATTAAAAGATAAAAATATAACATTATTTGTAAATTACAATTATCGATACAAATCAATTTATAATTGGAACTAATATTTTTTTTGAATTGAAAATGATCAATTTATTAAGAATGATAAAAAGAGTAATCAAATAAAAATAATATCAAAAGGCAGGCACCACAATTGACAAAAATCCATCACGTTCATGAAATCAAATTCTAAGAAACACCCACTAACAGTAGCAAGTTCATTGCTATAACCTATCTCCTTTACACACAATTCAATACATAAGAATGATTAAAGTAATTCAAGAATAAGAGCAACTTCAATTTCGTTGGTTTCAAACATCCAAAACCGAATTCAATAAGAAATTAAAAGCCAAAGATGGTTTCTTTGTTTACAGTATTCAACCCAAGCATAAATGATAAAAAGAAGAAACCCAACTAAGAACTTACAAAGGTAACAGTATACAAACATGGCAATAGCTAAAAGGAATAGTAGAAGGCAACGATGAAAGAATTCAAGGAATCGACATACCGATTGAAGATAACTACGCGAGACGATTCAGAGATGATATGGCGCGGATTTGATTTCAAGATTAGGATCTAAATATAGGAATGAACATGCTCAAATAAAACAGAATTCGGCAGAAATAAAAGAAACGATAACCGTAGCGACGTTTACGCGAATAAGGTTCACGTACCAAATTCGATTCCAACACGTAGGGATTAACGAGGTCGGTGAATAGAGATGAATGATCGAAGAAAATCTCAGATTAAAGCTAAAACACACGAGATACGTATCAAGAACGATATTGACGATATCGATTGAATTAATGAATAAAGTAACGTGAATCCTTACCGTATAGGGAACGAATGAACGGAATGATGGAGTTGATGTCTCAGAAAGGTTTAGAACGTATGGCGGCTAGGGTTTATTTTAAAACGATAAGAAAAAATAGGCTTAGAAAAAGAAGATGAAACAGGCGTGTACATATATAGGTAGAAGAAGATGATTCTGCAGTATTAGCATAATTTAAGTAAACAAATTATATGGGCTTTTTAATGTTACTATAAACATGGACTTTTCATGTTACTAAAAAGAATGGGCCAAATTTTTACGTGGGAAAAAAAATAAGATAAGTACATGCATGGGCTTTCTTACATGCATGACATAAAAACTTGTTTTTTTTTTATTGAATAAATAAGACACATGCTTAACATATTTAATTTACTAATAATCATAATAATAAATTACCTAAAACTCGACGGAATGCAAAAATAAAAATAAAAATTTAAAAAAAGATAATTCAAACAAAATACGGGATATTACAATAAGCCAAACGTTTACAGACGTTATGGAACAAATCCAAATGTTCCACCTTTTTAGCGATTTAAGCCAAATGTTTAAAACGTTAGAAACAATTCCAAACGTTTAAAACAATACAAAGCAAATCCAAACGTTTCACCTTTTTAGCGATTTAAGCGAAACATTTAAAACGTTACGAAACCAATCCATGAAACGTTTGGTTTTATAAGTTGTAAACGTTTGGTTTAAATTGCTAAAAAGGTGAAATATTTGGTTTTGTTTTGTAACATTTCTAAATGTTTATATTTGTTTCGTAACGCTTTAAACGTTTGGATTAGTTTCGTATCGTTTTAAACGTTTGGATTAAATGGCTAAATAGGTGACGTTTGGATTTCTTTCGTAACGTTTGTGAACGTTTGGATTAAATCGCTAAAAAGGTGAAACGTTTGGATTTATTTCATTACGTTTGTAAATGCTTGGCTTAAATCGCTAAAAAGGGGAAACTTTTGGATTTGTTTCACATTTTTAGCGATTTAAGCTAAACGTTTACAAATGTTACGAAACAAATACACAAATGTTTAACCTTTTTATGAAACAAAACCTAACATTTCACCTTTTTAGCTATTGAAGCCAAACGTTTACAAACGTTACGAAGCAAATCTAATTGTTTAACCTTTTTAACGATTTAAGCCAAATGTTTAAAAATTTACGAAACAAATCCAAACGTTTCCCATTTTTAGTGATTTATGCCAAACGTTTCCCCTTTTTCGCAATTTAAACCAAAAATCTAAATGTTTTAAACGTTTGGATTGGTTTTGTAATGTTTTAAACTTTTGACTTAAATCGCTAAAAAGGTGAAACGTTTTGATTTGATTCGTATCGTTTTATAAGTTTGGATTGGTTTTGTAACGTTTGGCATAAATCTCCAAAATGGTGTAACGTTAGGATTTGTTTGGTAATATTTTGTTTCGTAACGTTTGGATTGGTTTCGTAACCTTTTAAACATTTGGATTTGTTTTGTAAATCGCTAATCCAAACGTTTGGCTTAAATCGCTAATTGAAACGTTTGGCTTAAATTGCTAAAAAGGCGTTTGGGCTTTTTTCGTAACGTTTGTAAACGTTTCGCTTAAATCGCTAAAAAGGTGAAACGTTTGGATTTGTTTCGTAACGTTTGTAAACGTAGGCAAACGTTTACAAATGTTACGAAACACATACAAACGTTTAAAACGTTACGAAACAAATACAAATGTTTAAAACGTTACGAAACAAATCCAAACATTTCACCTTTTTACAATTTAAGCCAAAAATTAAAAACGTTACAAACCAATCCAAACGTTTACAAACATTACGAAACAAAACATAACGTTTCACCTTTTTAGCGATTTAAACCGAAACGTTACAATATAAATCCTAACGTTTTACCTTTTTAGCGATTTAATCCAAACGTTTCACCTTTTTAGCTATTTAAGCCAAACATTTACAAACGATACAAAACTGATCCTTTTTAGTGAATTAAGCCAAACATTTCTTATTTTTAAGTCAAACGTTTACAAACGTAACAAAACAAATCCGAACGTTACGAAACAAATCCAAATGTTTCACCTTTTTAGAGTATTTGTTTCATAATTAAACGTTTGAATTGGTTTCATAACATTTTAAACGTTTGACTTAAATCGCGAAAAAGGTGACAAGTTTGGATTTGTTCTGTAACGTTTGTAAACGTTTTGATTGGTTTCGTAACTTTTGTAATCGTTTGGCTTCAATCCCTAAAATGTTTAGAAACGTTACGAAACAAATCTAAACGTTTCATCTTTTTAGCGATTTAAGCCAAACGTTTAAAACTTTACGAAACAAATCCAAACTTTTCCGTTTTTTTATCAATTTAAGCCAAACATTTAAAACGTTACGAAACAAAACCAAACGTTTCACCTTTTTAGAGATTCAAGCCAAACGTTTACAAACGTTACGAAACAAATCCAACGTTTCACCTGTAATATCTTGTAAAATTTTGAAATTTATTTTGCGAGTTTCAGTAATATTTTGAGTTGTTTACGTATTTGAAATTCGTCGGTAATATTTTTAATCATTTACGTATTTGAAATTTGTTGGGGAGATCGATTTAAATTTGGTTTGATTTGGGTTTGGGTCTTTTTGATTCTTGGTCCAACTAATAATGGTTGGGTTGTTTTCTTTTATTTTAAAAAAGAAAAAAAATAAAAATTATAATTGCAAGCAGGTCCCAAACGAGATTGCGTTTTCACGCAAGGTCTCGTTCGAGACCTGAGGTTCTCGTACGAGACCCTTGCTCAAAACGCAGGGACTCGTACGAGACAGATCAGTCTCGTACGAGACCAACACAACAACCTACGATTGACCCATTTTTCCCGTCGTTTTGTCTTGATTCTTGCACTATTTAAATCATTTTCTAGACCCTAATCTTTTCCTCAAACTTTCATCAAACCCTAGCCGCTCTTTCCCTCTCAGATTCTTCGTGATTTCATCGCCAAATCGCTGTGTAAATCAGTAAGCTTCAAGTTATAAAATTCTGTTTTTAGCTGAAAACAACACTTACGTATTCTGATTCATTCTCCCTTGTTTCAGCATCAAATTTCATTCCGTTTGATTCATGAGATTGAAGACTCCGCCCTCTACAAGTCCGAGCTTAGTTTTCATAAAACGGTATATTATATTTCTCGTATTAGATGCCGCCGTATTACATTTTTTAAGTTATTATTATTTCGATTCTAAAACGATACTTTCGTTTTTTGATCCGTTTGTAGCCGTCTGGAGATCGAATTCAATTCCGCTTCCTTCCAGCGAGAGTAGATTCACACCTCTACGATTCACACTTTTCTTTTGTCAAACGGTACGTTTCGATCCTGTTTCAATCGCCGTCGTCTCACCGTGTTTATGTGTTACTATTTGATTCCTACGGTTACTCATTATGTTTTTTCCGAATGATGTGTTCTTAATGTCATTCTCGTTTGTTAAAGAAACCTATTATGGTCATTAGGCTTGATAGGATATTGAGGTACCATGTTAGTTCATACGATTATTATTCATGATAGTTGTCTCTGTTTTTGTAATTCGGTTTCTTTTGGATTCGATTCTTTTATTCGTGTTAGCTTGAGTCCTTTGATCTTTACTTGAGGTTGTTCTTATTTTTTGTTCTTGATTCATTGAGTTTAGTTTGGGTTATTACGAAATTGTTGAATTGATGGTTTGGTTTTGTACGTTTTTTGTTGATGTTAATGTTTGACGTTGAGTTTGTTCTAAAGGTAGATGATGATGAGGTGGTAGTGTCTAATTGGCTTGTTTTGATTCTGTCTGGTTAAATGGCTATTTTAGTCACTGATTTGTTTTGACTTAAGAAAAATGGTTCTTTAAAATAGTTGTTAACTTTTTTTATCATTGAAATTGATTTTAATCTACGGATTTGATTTCAACTTATAATTTGATAATTTAATAATAATATTATTTATGAATTTGAAATTACTTTGGGAATTAATATTTTAAATTTAAATTAATATTAATCTTATTTTAGTTTATGTGTGATTTTATAAATTGACTATATTAAATGGGAATTAAGGATTTTATTTAATTGGAAAATTTGTCAAATTAGAGATATTATTTTTAAGACCTAAAAATAATATTTGAGTTATTTAAAGATTAAATTAATAATTATTATTAATTATTACTTAATTGATAATTTGAGATTTTTGGCTTAGAATGCCCTTGTGATTAAAGTTATATTTTATCTTTATTTTGTTATTTATTTAATTAAAATATTTTTACCGGGAATTATTAATTACTTGGGTTTCAAGATATTGAGTTATACTTTGCTAATAATTAATATCTTATTAAAATTATAATTATAAATTGTGGTTTATAATTCTGGAATATCAGTTGATTCAGTTTACACTTGGGTCGCCGACATGTGAGTTTAGCTTGTTAGTTTTAAGAAACTCGGCTAACCCACTATTTGAGGAACAGATTTTATTTATCATTTAAATATTATTTTAATAATATTTTGGATTGGATTTTAAATGAGAACTCAATAGTCTTGAATTATTTACGGCATTCTAAATTAATTTAGAATTGTGTTTCTCTGTGATTTTATATGGCTTATTTAATTGTGCTAGTGCTACGTGGTGTCTAGTATTCTTAGAGTTAGGGTTTGGAGTGATTTTAACTTATGATTTATTTTTAGACTCTTAGACTATTCGCGCTCAGAAGTCGAACCAGGGTTTGCTGTTTGCCAAGAATCACGTGGATAAGCAAGCAGTGAGTTTGTAGTGCTATTTACCGCTTTATTAAGTACCGCATCGTATTTGAATATTATAAATGCTTTTGAATTGTTTTAAGTGATTATATGAATCTGGATTGAAACGATCTACTCGATAGGCTTGTATCGAGACTGTGTGCACTGATAAGTACTATGCGATCGGCAAACTAAAGTCTTGCTTACGCTGGTATATGACGAGGATCTGTTCCCGACCACTCTGGGCTTATCAGTAAGCTATGTCATACTTACACTGGGATCATTTCAATATTGTTTTCCATAATCCTATTATATTAGTATAAAATATTTTGATTTAAGGGTTTTAAACTTAATAAATGTAAATAGTATTGCGAACTCATCTAAGTATATCTGACCCCGTTGTTTTTCCCAAATTTTCCAGGTTTATGATTTGAAAGCTGGTCCACTCCGATCCTTTTAATTCCTCGGAGGTTTTATGTTATTTAAACTAGTCGCTGTTTTCGAACTCTTTGACCGCAGTAGAACTAGTTTATATATTACTTTGGTTATTGCACATTGCGATTATCGGTTTGTCCGATTGTTTATTATTGGCATGTTTACTGTGGATTATTTTATTATTATATTTAAGGCATTTTGTTGAGCATTTCAGATATTTAAGTTATTTATATTAAAACTGTGATATAATTTGCTAGACTTAGGTTGGAGTCTCGGCTGCCCCCGAGCAGTGTTTCTGCAGGTTTATATGTTTGATAGTTTTCTGCGAGGCTTGCTACAGGTCTTGGTATGACCAAACACATACCCTAGCGCCGGCCACGATTCATGAAATTGGGTCGTGACAACTTTTTAGCGATTGAATTCAAACGTTTGAATTTGTTTCGAAACGTTTGTAAACGGTTGGCTTAAGTCGCTAAAAAAGTGAAACGTTTGGATTTGTTTCGTAACCAATCTAAACGTTTAAAACGTTACAAAAAAAATTTAAACGTTTCACCTTTTTAGCGATTTAAGCCAAACGTTTACAAACGATACAAAACCATTCCAAACGTTCAAAATGTCACGAAACCAGTCCAAACATATTAACATTTTAGCGATTTAAGCCAAACGTTTAAAAACGTTACGAAAAAAATCCAAACGTTTCCCCTTTTTCCCAATTTAAGCCAAACGTTTACAAACATTACGAAACAAATCGAAATGTGTCACATTTTTAGTGATTTAAACCAAACGTTTACAAACGTTACAAAACCAATCCAAACATTTCACATTTTTATCAATTTATGCCAAACGTTTACAAATGTTACGAAACAAAACCAACCGTTTCAACTTTTTAGCGAGTTAAGGAAACCGTTTACAAACGTTACGTAACATTTGTGAATGTTTGGCTTAAATCGCTAAAAAGGTGAAACGCTTGGATTTGTTTTGTAACGTTTTAAACGTTTGGATTGGTTTGGTAACGTTTTATATTTTTGGCTTAAATCGCTAATAAGGTGAAACATTTGAATTTGTTTCATAAAGTTTGTAAACGTTTGGCTTAAATCGCTAAAAAGGTGAAATGTTTGGATTTCTTTCATAACGTTTGTAAACGTTTGGCTTATATCCCTAAAAAGGTGAAACGTTTGGATTTGTTTCGTAACGTTTTAAACGTTTGGCTTAAATAGCTAAAAAGGTGAAACGTTTGCATTTGATACATAACATTTGTAAACTTTTGGCTTAAATTGCTAAAAAAGGTGAAACGTTTGGTTTTGTTTCGTAACGTTTGTAAACATTTGGCTTCAATCGCTAAAAAGGTGAAACGTTTGGATTGGTTTCGTAACGTTTTAATCGTTTGGATTGGTTTTGTAACGTTTATAAACGTTTGGCTTAAATCGCTAAAAAGGTGAAACATTTGGATTTGTTTCGTAACGTTTTAAACGTTTGAATTAAATCGCTAATAATGTGAAACTTTTGGATATTTGTCGTAACGTTTGTAGACGTTTGACTTAAATCGCGAAAAAGGTGAAACGTTAGGATATTTTTCGTAGCGTTTTAAACGTTCGGATTGGTTTCGTAACATTTTAAATGTTTGGCTTAAATCGTTAAAAAGGTGAAACATTTGGTTTTCTTTTGTAACTTTTGTAAACGTTTGGCTTAAATTGCTAAAATGATGAAACATTTGGATTTTAATCGTAACGTTTTAAATGTTTGGATTGGTTTTGTAATGTTTTAAATTTTTGGATTACATCGCGAAAAAGGGTAAATTTTTGGACTTGTTTCGTAACGTTTGTAAACGTTTGGATTAAATCGCTAAAAAGGTGAAACGTTTTGATTTGTTTCGTAACGTTTTAAAAGTTTGGATTGGTTTCGTATCGTTTTAAATGTTTTTCCTAAATCACTAAAAAGGTGAAACATTTGGATTTGTTTAGTAACGTTTGTAAACGTTTGGCTTAAATCGCTAAAAAGGTGAAACGTTTGGATTTGTTTCATTACATTTGTAAACGTTTGGCTTAGATCGCTAAAAAGGTGAAACGTTTGGATTTGTTTCGTAACGTTTTAAACGGTTGGATTGGTTTTGTAACATTTTAAACGTTTGGCTTAAATCGCTAAAAATGAGAAACATTTGGATTTGTTTCATAACATTTGTAAACGTTTGGCTTAAATCGTTAAAAAGGTGAAATATTTGGATTTATTTCGTAAAGTTGTAAACGTTTGGCTTATATTGCTAAAAAGGGGAAACGTTTAGTTTTGTTTCGTAACGTTTGTAAACATTTGGCTTCAATCGCTAAAACGTTGAAACATTTGGATTGGTTTCCTAACGTTTTAATCCTTTGGATTTGTTTCGTAACGTTTTAAACGTTTGGATTGGTTTTGTAAAGTTGCAAACGTTTGGCTTAAATCGCGAAAAAGGTGAAACGTTTGGATTTGTTTCGTAAAGTTTTAAACGTTTGACTAAAATCGCTAATAATGTGAAACTTTTGGATTAAATCGCTAAAAAGGTGAAACATTAGGATTTATTTCGTAACATTTAAAAGGTTTGGATTGGTTTCGTAACATTTTAAACGTTTGTATTAAATAGCTAAAATGGTGAAACATTTGGTTTTGTTTTGTAACATTTGTAAACGTTTGGCTTAAATCGCTAAAACGATGAAACGTTTGGATTTGTTTCGTAATGTTTTAAACGTTTGGATTGGATTTGAAACGTTTTAAACATATGGCTTAAATTGCTAAAAGGGGGAAACGTTTGGATTTTTTTCGTAACATTTGTAAATGTTTGGCTTAAATCGCTAAAAAGATGAAACGTTTGGATTTGTTTCATAACGTTTTAAATGTTTTGATTTGTTTCGCAACGTTTTAAATATTTGTCTTATATCACTAAAAAGTGGAAACGTTTGGATTTGTTTCGTAAAGTTTGTAAATGTTTGGCTTAAATCGCTAAAAAGGGGGAACGTTTGGATTTGTTTTGTAACATTTGTAAACATTTGGCTTAGATCGCTAAAAAGGTGAAACGTTTGGATTTATTTCGAAACGTTTTAAACGTTTGGATTGGTTTTGTAACGTTTTAATCGTTTGGTTTAAATCGCTAAAAAGGTGAAACGTTTAGATTTGTTTCGTAATGTTTGCAAACGTATGGCTTAAAATGCTAAAAAGGTGAAACGTTTCGTTTTATTTTGTAACGTTTGGATTTGTTTTGTAACGTTATAAACTTCTGGATTTTTTCGTAACGTTTTAAACGTTTGGCTTGAATTGTTAAAAAGGGGAAACGTTTTGATTTTATTCATATCGTTTTTTAAACGTTTGGCTTAAATCGCTAATAAGGGGAAACGTTTGGATTTGTTTCGTAACGTTAATAAACGTTTGGCTTAAATCCTTAAAATATGAAACGTTTGGATTTGTTTCGAAACGTTTCTAAACGTTTTGGCTTAAATCTCTAAAAAGGTGAAACGTTTGGATTTGTTTCGTAACGTTTGAAACGTTTGGATTGGTTCCGTACTGTTTTAAACATTTGGCTTAAATCATTAAAAAGGTGAAACTTTCGGATTTGTTTTGTAACGTTAGTAAATGTTTGGCTTAAATCGCTAAAAAGGTTAAACGTTTGAATTTGTTTCGTAACATCTTGAACGTTTGGCTTAAATAGCTAAAAAGGTGAAACGTTTGGATTTGTTTAGTAACGTTTTAAATGTTTGGATTGGTTTTATAACGTTTGTAAACGTTTGGCTTAAATTGCTAAAAAGGGGAAACATTTGGTTTTGTTTTGTAATGTTTGTAAACGTTTGGCTTAAATTTCTAAATAGGGGAAACGTTTAGATTTGTTTCATAACGTTATAAACATTTAGATTTGTTTCGTAACGTTTTAGGTGTTTGGCTTAAATCGCTAAAAGGGTTAAACGTTTGGATTTGTTTCGTAACGTTTGTAAACATTTGGCTTTAATCGTTACAAAGGTAAAACATTTGGATTTGTTTCGTAACGTTTGTAAACGTTTGGCTTAAATCACTAAAAATGGGAAACGTTTGGATTTGAATCGTAAAGTTAGTAAACGTTTCGCTTAAATCGCTAAAAATGTGAAACGATTGGATTTATTTGGTAGCGTTTTTAACGTTTGGATTTGTTTCATAACGTTTGTAAATGTTTGGCTTAAATCGCTAGAAAGGTGAAACGTTTGGATTTTTTTTGTAACGTTTTTAACGTTGGGATTGGTTACGTAACGTTTTAACGTTTGGCTTATATCGCTAAAAAGGTGAAACATTTGGATTTATTTCGTAAAATTTTAAACGTTTGACTTAAATTGCTAAAAAGGTGAAACGTTTGGTCTTGTTTCGTAACGTTTGTAAACATTTGACTTCAATCGCTAAAAAGGTGAAACGTTTGGATTGGTTTCGTAACGTTTTAAATATTTGGATTTGTTTCGTAACGTTTGGATTGGTATTGTAAAGTTGTAAACTTTTGGCTTAAATCGCTAAAATGGTGAAACGTTTGGATTTGTTTTGTAAAGTTTCAAACGTATGACTTAAATCGCTAATAATGTGAAACGTTTGGCTTAAATCGCTAAAAAGGTGAAACATTAGGATTTGTTTTGTAACGTTTTAAACGTTTGGATTGGTTTCGTGATATTTTGAATGTTTGGCTTAAATCCCTAAAAAGGTGAAACGTTTGGTTTTATTTTGTAACGTTTTTAAACGCTTGGCTTAAATCGCTAAAAAGATGAAACGTTTGGATTTGTTTCGTAATGTTTTAAACATTTGGATTGGTTTTGTAACGTTTTAAACTTTTGGATTAAATCGCGAAAAAGGGTAAACTTTTGGATTTGTTTCGTAACGTTTGTAAACGTTTGGATTAAATCGCTAAAAAGGTGAAACGTTTTGATTTGTTTCGTAACATTTTAAATGTTTGGATTAGTTTCGTAACGTTTTAGGCGTTTGGCTTAAATCGCTATAAGGGTTAAACGTTTGGATTTGTTTCGTAACGTTTGTAAACATTTGGCTTTAATCGTTACAAAGGTAAAACATTTGGATTTGTTTCGTAACGTTTGTAAACGTTTGGCTTAAATCACTAAAAATGTGAAACGTTTGGATTTGAATCGTAATGTTCGTAAACGTTTCGGTTAAATCGCTAAAAATGTGAAACGATTGGATTTGTTTGGTAGCGTTTTAAACGTTTGGATTTGTTTCATAACATTTGTAAATTTTTGGCTTAAATCGCTAAAAAGGTGAAACGTTTGGATTTGTTTTGTAACGTTTTTAACGTTGGGATTGGTTTCGTAACGTTTTAAATGTTTGGCTTAAATTGTTAAAAAGCTGAAACGTTTAGATTTGTTTTGTAATGTTTATAAACGTTTGACTTAAATCGCTAAAAAGGTGAAATGTTTGGATTGGTTTCGTGACGTTTGTAAACGTGTGGCTTAAATTGCAAAAAAGGCGAAACGTTTGGATTTGTTTAGTAACGTTTTAAACATTTACATTTGTTTCGTAACGTTTTAAACGTTTGGCTTAAATTGCTAAAAAGATGAAACGTTTGGATTTGTTTCGTAACATTTGTAAACCTTTGGCTTTAATTGCTAAAAAGGAGAAATGTTTGGATTTGTTTTGTAACGTTTGTAAACGTTTGGCTAAAATCACTAATAATGTGAAACGTTTGGATGTGTTTCCTAATGTTTGTGAACGTTTCGTTTAAATCGCTAAAAAGGTTAAACGTTTGAATTTTTTCGTAACGTTTGTAATTGTTTGGCTTAAATCGCTAAAAAGGTGAAATGTTTGGTTTTATTTCGTAACGTTTTAAACATTTGAATTTGTTTTGTAACGTTTTAATCGTTTTAATTGGTTTTGTAATGTTTTAAACGTTTGACATAAATCGCTAAACAGGTAAAACGTTTGTAAACGTTTGGCTTAAATCGCTAAAGAGGTTAAATGTTTGGATTGGTTTTGTCAAGTTTTAAATGTTTAGCTTAAATCGCTAATAATATTTGGATTAAATCACTAATAATATAAAACGTTTGGATTTATTTCGTAACGTTTGTAAAGGTTTGGTTTAAATCAATAAAAAAGTGAATTTGGATTTGTTTCGTAGCGTTTTAAACGTTTTTATTGGTTTCATAACATTTTAAACGTTTGACTTAAATCGCTAAGAAGGTGAAACGTTTGGTTTTTTCTAACGTTTGTAAATGTAACGCTTAAATCGCTAAAAAGATGAAACGTTTGGATTTGTTTTGTAATGTTAAATGTTTAAATTAGTTTTGTAACGTTTGTTAACGTTTGGCTTAAATCGCTAAAAAGGTGAAAAGTTTGGATTTGTTTCGTAACGTTTTCAACGTTTGGATTGGTTTTGTAACTTTTGGCTTAAATCGCTAAATAGGTCAAATGTTAGGATTTGTTTCGCAACGTTTGGATTGGTTTCGTAACGTTTTAAACTATTGACTTAAATAGCTAAAAAGGTGAATGTTTGGATTTGTTTTGAAACGTTTGTAAACGTTTGGCTTAAATCACTAAAAAGGTGAAACTTTTGGATTTGTTTCGTAACGTTTTAAACGTTTGGATTTGTTTCGTAACGTTTTTAAAGTTTGGAGTGGTTAAAACGTTTGGCTTAAATTGCTAAAATGGTTAAACATTTGGATTTTTTTTGTAACGTTTTTGGTTTCGTAATGTTTGTAAACGTTTGGCTTAAATAGCTCAAAAGGTGAAACATTTGGATTTGTTTCGTAATGTTTTATACATTAAAATAGGTTTCATAACGTTTTGATTTGTTTTGTAAAGTTTGTAAACGTTTGTCTTAAATTGCTAAAAAGGGGAAACGGTTGGATTTGTTTCGTAACTATTTAAACGTTTGGACTGGTTTCGTAACGTTTTAACCGTTAGGATTAAATCGCTAAAAAGGTGAAACCTTTGGATTTGTTTCGTATCCTTTTAAACGTTTGCATTGGTTTCGTAACGTTTTAAACGTTTGGCTTAAATCGCTAAAAAGGTGAAACGTTTGGATTTATTTCGTAACGTTTCTAAATGTTTGGCTTCAACCGCTAAAAAGGTGAAACGTTTGGATTTTTTTTTCTTAACGTTTGGCTTAAATCGCTAAAAATGTGAAACGTTTGGATCTGTTTCGTAACATTTTAACCGTTTGGATTTGTTTCGTAACGTTTGTGAACATTTGGCTTAAACGCTAAAATGGTGAAACGTTTGGACTTGTTTCGTAACGATTGTAAACGTTTGGCTAAAAATCACTAAAAAGGGTAAACATTTGGATTTGTTTCGTAACTTTTTTAACATTTCAATTGCTTTTGTAACATTCTAAATGTTTAACTTAAATCAATAAAAAGGGAAAACATTTGTATTTGTTTTGTAACGTTTCAAATGTTTGGCTTAAATCGCTAAAAAGGCGAAACGTTAGGATTTGTTTCATAACATTTTAAATGTTTGGCTTAATTCAATAAAACCGTGAAATGTTTGGATTTGTTACGTAACGTTTTATATTTTTGTATTGGTTTTGTAACGTTTTAAACGTTTGGCTTAAATCGCCACAAAGGGGAAACATTTGGATTTATTTCATAAAGTTTTAAAATTTTGGCTTAAATTGCTAAAAAGGTGAAACATTTAGATTTGTTTCGAAACGTTTGTAAACTTTTGGCTTAAATCGCTAAAAATGTGCATTTTAAACGTTTGGATTGGATTCTTAACGTTTTAAATGTTTGGCTCAAATCACTAAAAAGGTGAAACTTTTGGATTTGTTTCGTAACATTTTAAACGTTTGAATTGGATTCATAACGTTTTAAACGTTTGGCTTTAATCTCTAAAAAGGGGAAACATTTGAATTTTTTTCGTAACGTCTGTAAACGTCTGGTTTAAATCGCTAAAAAGGTGAAATTTTTGGATTTGTTTTGTAGCGTTTGTAAACGATTGGTTTAAATCGCTAAAAGGGTAAAACGTTTGGATTTGTTCCGTAACTTTTAAACGTTTGGATTGGTTTCCGAACGTTTGTAAACGTTTGGCTTAAATCGCTAAAAAGGAGAAACGTTTGGTTTTATTTCGTAACGTTTGTAAACGTTTGGATTTGTTTCGTAACGTTTTAAACGTTTCGATTGCTTTCGTAACATTTTAAACGTTTGGATTAAATCGCTAATAAGTGAACGTTTGGATTTGTTTTGTAAAGTTTGTAAATGTTTTGCTTAAATTGCTGAAAAGGTGAAACATTTGGATTTGTTTCGTAACTCATTAAACGTTTGGATCGGCTTTGTAACGTTTGTAAATGTTTGGTTTAATTCGCTAAAAAGGTGAAACATTTGGTTTTGTTTCGTAACGTTTGTAAACGTTTTGCTTAAATTGCTAAAAAGGTGAAACTTTTAGATTTGTTTCGTAACGTTTTAAACGTTTTGCTTGAATCGCTGAAAAGGTGAAACGTTTGGATTTGTTTCGTAACGTTTGTTAACGTTTGGCTTAAATCGCTAAAAAGGTGAAATGTTTGGACTTGTTTCACCTTGTTATCGATTTAAGCTAAAAGTTTAAAACTTTAGAAAACTAATCAAAACATTTAAAACGTTGCGAAAGCAATCCAAACGTTTCACCTTATTAGCAATTTATGCCAAGCGTTTACAAACGTTACAAAACAAAACGAAACGTTTACAAACTTTACGAAGTAAATCCAAGCGTTTCACCTTTTTAACAAATTAAGCCAAACGTTACAAACAAATCCAAATGTTTTACATTTTTAGCGATTTAAGCAAAACGTTTACAAACATTGCGAAACAAATCCAAACGTTTAACCTTTTTAGCGATTTAAGTGAAACGTTTAAAATGTTACAAAACCAATTCAAACGTTTAAAATGTTACGGTAAAAAAACCAAACGTTTCGTCTTTTTTGCGATATAAGCCAAACGTTTAAAACGTTACCAAACCAATCCAAACATTTAAAACGTTACAAAACAAATCCAAACGTCTAAAACGTTACGAAACAAATCCAAACATTTCACCTTTTTACCAATTTAAGCCAAACGTTTACAAACGTTACGAAACCAATCCGAACGTTTAAAACGCAATAAAACAAATGCAAGTGTTTCACCTTTTTAGCGATTTAAGCCAAGCATTTAAAACGTTATGAAACCAATCTAAACGTTTAAAAAGTTACAAAAAAAATTCAAACATTTCACCTTTTTAGCAATTTTAACCAAACGTTTACAAACGTTACATAACAAATCCAAACGTTTAAAACGTTACGAAAGAAATCCAAAGGTTTCAGCTTTTTAGCGATTTAGGCCAAACATTTAAAAAGTTACGTATCTAATCCAAACGTATACAAACGTTACAAACAAATCCAAACGTTTCATTTTTTTAGCGATTTAAGCCAAACGTTTAAAATGTTACGAAATAAATCCAAACATTTTAGCGATGTAAGCTAAACGTTTACAAGCGTTACGAAACAAATCAAAACGGCTAACTTTTTTAGCGATTTAAGCCAAACATTTTAGCAATATATGCTAAACGTTTACATGCGTTATGAAACAAATCAAAACGGTTAACCTCTTTAGCAATTTAAGCCAAATATTTAAAACGTTACGAAACAAATGCAAACGTTTACAAACATTACGAAACAAATCCAAACATTTCACCTTTTTTGCGATTTAAGCCAAATGTTACGAACAAATCCAAACGTTTCACATTGTTAGCGATTTAAGCCAAACGTTAACAAACGTTACGAAATAAATCCAAACGTTTCACCTTTTTAGCAATTTAAGCCAATCGTTTAAAACGTTACAAAACAAATTTAAATGTTTCAAACGTTGCGAAAAACAACCACATGTCATCGTTTTAGCGATTTAAGCCAAACAAAAAAAAGTTACGAAACCTATCCAAATGTTTAAAACGTTACAAAACAAATCCAAACGTTTAAAACGTTACGAAACAAATTCAAACGTTTCACCTTTTTAGCAACTTAAGCCAAACGTTTAGAAACGTTACGAAACAAATCCAAACGTTTCACCTTTTTAGCGATTTAAGCAAAACATTTAAAACGTTACGAAACCAATCTAAACGTTTAAAACGTTGCAAAACAAAACGTTTCCCCTTTTTAGTGATTTAAGCCAAACATTTACAAACTTTAAGAAACAAATCCAAATTTTTCCCCTTTTTAGCGAATTCAGCCAAACGTTTACAAACGTTTAAAACGTTACTAAACAAAAACAAATGTTTCACCTCTTTAGCGATTTAAGCCAAACGTTTATAAATGTTAAGAAAAAAATCCAAACGTATACAAATGTTTCAAAATAAATCCAAACGTCTCACCTTTTTAGCGATTTAAGCCAAACGTTTAAAACATTACGAAACAAATCCAAACGTTTTAGCTATTTAACCAAACGTTACTGTCATACCCGTACTCTAATGTTAGATTATGCATTTAGTAAACGTTCATTATCATGCATTAATATGGTAGAGTCTATTTAGCATGTCAATTAATTAGTTTGAAAATTAGTAGGACTCAATTGAACTGAAAGTTTGACGATAAGTTCATTAAACTAATTCGAATGAAAACAATATAAGGTTAGGGACTAAAGGTGGACTAAAAGAACACATGAAGTACTTAATGTTTATTTGTTCTCTTATAGTTATCATGTGAATATGAAATTACAATTATATCCTTAAAAGAATTGATGTGGCAAAACTAAGTCTAATAGCCTTATGTAAATTGTAACTTGATATATATTATAACTAAAGGGAGAAAATTCGAAATATTCCCTTCCTAAAATCATTTCAGAAACCTAAGCCTAAAATCTTCATGTTCAAAGGCTGTAGGAAGAGTGGAAAACCTAATTTGTAAGTTTCTCTATCCATTTGTGTCCTTGAGATGAAGTATAGCACTTTGTATTTTGAACGTAAGTCGAGCTATATAGCTCCCAATTAAGTAATTCTTGATTCCACAGAAACTTTAGTGTGTCTTCTACAACCTTTATTCTTTGAGTTTGATATGGTTCTTTCGATTTGATATCAAAAATGACCATGACATTTTATTACTTCAGCTGTGAAAACAGTTTGACCTCACCTCACTAAATCTGGTATAACTCATTTCTTTGATATTGCAATGATGAAATTCTTTTTGATTTGGATTATAGACTCAAAGGGCTAAAAGTTCACCGAAGGGTTTGTTAAAATTCTGTCAATACTATTCACAGGACATGTTTGAATAGAGGCTTAATGTTCTGCCTACTAAGGTAGATTTGTTGCCATGTTTATAATCATGCATAAACCATATAGAAATCCATTGTTAGGAGCTGAATTTACGTCAAATCAGTATTAGATATCTGTATAAGTATGTTTATGTCATTGTGATGGTGTTTTGTGATTTACATTACTCATTTAGGTGCTCGTTTTGGCAACGACGGTGCAACTAGGAAGTAAGGCAGCTTTTGACGATATTTTGGACCAGTTTGGTTGTTGTGTGGTGAGTAGATATACTAGCCCTTGCTACTAATAAACTTGATATTTTGATATTCAAAGTGTTAAGGTTTATTGTGTTTTAAATGGTTGTATATGGTTGTTTTGATAATGCACGAAAGGTGTTCGATAAAAGGTTTCTTTGAATGTTTTAAATGACACAATATGCAATGTTGTTTATAAGGATTTGTTGATTTAAATCAATATGTGGATTTGATTATGGTTATGTTTTGAATGGTAATTTGAAATGGTTTTTGTTATTGAATTGTATTGAGTTTTGATAAAGTGAATGGAGAATTCTTTTATATGATATGCCTACTCTGTAACGATATATTTGAGAGGTGCTGAGTTGTGATATGCACCTGGTTATGTGCTGAGTTAGTTATATGCACATTTGAGATATTGTGAGTGTCTATGCGCATTTGACACATGCCACTTGATTGATGGTTAGTGAAGGGAGAAGGGCTGAGCCGTGCTAATGATGGAGAAGGGTTAGCCATCAAGTGTTCCTAGATATGTTGGTTAGACTGTAGATCAGTGTTGTGTTCCTGATTACAGGTCTATGGTTTATATTATTGTTACAGGATAATATATCAATCTTATAATTGATGATTGGTATGAACTATATTTCATATTTAAAGTGAAATCGTTTTGATATCGTTTATATTTGTAAATGTTTTCGTGATGAACTTTACAAGTATTTTGTGTTGTATTGAATTGTTTTCTAGTATTCGTTATTATATGATATACTTATTTTAAGTATATAAATGTTTTATGCTTGTCATGTCTATTCACTGAGTTTTCGCTCATTTTAGTTGTTTTAAAACCTTTTCAGCTAGCAAGGCATTCTACAGTACAGTTGACTAGAGAGGGAGTTGGGCTTAGAGTTTGGGCTTGAGACATAGAGGTTGGCCACATCTCCGAGTTTTGAGATGCCTTGATGTTTTTGTTTAGAATAAACTTATTTGTACCTAAATATATATTTTGAATCATATGTATAAAAGTTTGTAACAATACTTAGTTTTCATACAGTGTTTTAAATAAAATGTTGTATAAAAGTTTTTCATATATTTGTGCTTAATTATTTATAGAACACGTTTTATAATGTTGATTTGGAGATAAATATATTTTAAATAACCGTCAATCTCGTGCTAAGTAAGGCGAGGTGTGACAGTTACGAAACAAATCCAAATGTTTCACCTTTTAAGTGATTTAAGCCAAACGTTTAAAACATTATGAAATAAATCCAATTGTTTACAAACGTTTCGAAACAAATCCAAACGTATCACCTTTATAGCGATTCAAGACAAACCTTTACAATTGTTACGAACAAATCCAAACTTTCTCATTTTTAGCGATTTAAGCCAAATGTTTACAAACGTTACGAAACAAATCGAAACGTAAAAAAGGCAAACATTTGGATTTGTTTTGTAACGTTTTAAACGTTTGGCTTAAATTGCTAATAAAGAGAAAAATAAATCCAAACGTGTCACCTTTTTAGCGATTTAAGCAAAAAATTTAAAACGTTACAAAACAAATTCAAACGTTTAAAACGTTACGAAACAAATCCAAACGTTTAACTTTTTTGGCGATTTAAGCCAAATGTTTACGAACGTTACAAAAAAATCCAAACGGTTCACCTTTTTAGCGATTTAAGCCAAACGTTTACTAACTTTACGAAAAAAAACCAAACCCTTTACCTTTTTAATAATTTAAGCCAAACGTTTGGATTTTTTCGTAATGTTTTTAAACGTTTGGCTTAAATCGCTAAAAAGGTGTAACATTTGGATTAGTTTTGTAACGTTTTAAACATTTGGCTTAAATCGCTAAAAAGGTGAAATGTTTAGTTTTGTTTCGTAATGTTTGTAAATGTTTGTATTGGTTTTGTAATGTTTTAAACGTTTGGATTTGTTTCGCAACGTTTGGATTTGTTTCGTAATGTTTGTAAACGTTCGGCTTAAATCGCTAAAAAGATGAAACGTTTAGATTTATTTTGAAACGTTTGTAAACGTTTGGCTTAAATCGCTAAAACAGTGAACTGTTTGGATTTGTTTCATAACTTTATAAACGTTTGGCTTAAATCGCTAAAATTGTGAAACGTTTGGATTTGTTTCGTAACATTTGTAAGCGTTTGGCATAAATTGCTAAAAAGGGGAAACGTTTGGATTTGTTTCATAACGTTTTAAACGTTTGGATTGGTTTCGTAAAGTTTTAAATGTTTGGCTTAAATCGATAAAAAAGTAAAACGTTTAAAACGTTATGGAAAAAATCCAAACATTTCAAATGTTTTGAAACAAATCCAAACGTTTCAGCTTTTTAGCGATTTAAGCCAAACTTTTAAAACGTTACAGAACAAATCCAAACGTTTAGAACGGTACGAAACAAATTTAAACATTTCAAACGATTGGATTACATCGCTAATAAGGTAAAACGTTAAGAAATCTTTGGCTTCAATCGCTAAAAATGTGAAACATGTGAATTTGTTTCGTTACGTTTTATAAGTTTGGATTGGTTTCGTAACGTTATAAATGTTTGGCCTAAATTGCTAAAAAGGTGGAAAGAAATCTACAAGTTACACCTTTTTAGCGTTTTACCTTTTTATTGATTTAAGCAAAACCTTTAAAACGTTCCGAAAAATCCAAACGTTTCACCTTTTTAGCGATTTAAGCTAATCGTTTACAAACGTTACGAAACAAATTCAAACGTTTCACATTTTTAGCAATTTAAGCCAAACATTTATAAAAGTTATGAAACAAATCCATGCGTTTAAAATGTTACGGAACAAATCCAAACGGTTCACATTTTTAGCGATTAAAGCCAAACGTTTAAAACGTTACGAAAAAAATCCAAAACTTTCACCTTGTAAACTTTTAGATTAAATCGCTAAAAAAGTGAAACGTGGATTTGTTTTGTAACATTTTAAACGTTTGAATATGTTTTGTAACGTTTGGCTTAAATCGCTAAAAAGGTGAAACGTTTGGTTTTATTTAGCGATTTAAGCCAAAATTTTAAAACATTACAAAACAAATCCAAACGTTTAAAGCGTTGCGAGACAAATCCTAACGTTTCACCTTTTTAGCAATTTAAGGTAAACGTTTACAAACATTTGGATTTGTTTCATAATTTTTTTAAACGTTTAACTTAATTCGCCAAAAAGGTGAAACGTTTGGACTAGTTTCGTAACGTTTTAAACGTTTGGATTGGTTTTGTAACGTTTGTAAACGTTTGGCTTAAATCGCTAAAAAGGTGAAACGTTTTGATTTGTGTTGCAACATTTTAAACGTTTGGATTGGTTTTGTAACATTTTAAACGTTTGGTTTAAATTGCTATGAAGGTGGATAAGCCAAACGTTTACAGACGTTATGGAACAAATCCAAATGTTCCACCTTTTTAGCGATTTAAGCCAAATGTTTAAAACATTACGAAACAATTCCAAACGTTTAAAACAATAAGAAGCAAATCCAAACGTTCCACCTTTTTAGCGATTTAAGCGAAACATTTAAAACGTTACGAAACCAATCCATGAAACGTTTGGTTTTATAAGTTGTAAACGTTTGGTTTAAATTGCTAAAAAGGTGAAATATTTGGTTTTGTTTTGTAACATTTCTAAACGTTTGTATTTGTTTCGTAACGCTTTAAACGTTTGGATTAGTTTCGTATCGTTTTAAACGTTTGGATTAAATGGCTAAAAAGGTGACGTTTGGATTTCTTTCGTAACGTTTGTGAACATTTGGATTAAATCGCTAAAAAGGTGAAACGTTTGGATTTATTTCATTACGTTTGTAAATGTTTGGCTTAAATTGCTAAAAAGGGGAAACTTTTGGATTTGTTTCACATTTTTAGCGATTTAAGCTAAACGTTTACAAATGTTACGAAACAAATACACAAATGTTTAACCTTTTTATGAAACAAAACCTAACATTTCACCTTTTTAGCTATTGAAGCCAAACTTTTACAAACGTTTCGAAGCAAATCTAATCGTTTAACCTTTTTAACGATTTAAGCCAAATGTTTAAAAACTTACGAAACAAATCCAAACGTTTCCCATTTTTAGTGATTTAAGCCAAACATTTCCCCTTTTTCGCAATTTAAACCAAAAATCCAAATGTTTTAAACGTTTGGATTGGTTTTGAAACGTATTAAACTTTTGGCTTAAATCGCTAAAAAGGTGAAACGTTTTGATTTGATTCGTATCGTTTTACAAGTTTGGATTGGTTTTGTAACGTTTGGCTTAAATCTCCAAAAAGGTGTAACGTTAGGATTTGTTTGGTAATGTTTTGTTTCGTAACGTTTGGATTGGTTTCGTAACCTTTTAAACATTTGGATTTGTTTTGTAAATCGCTAATCCAAACGTTTGGCTTAAATCGCTAATTGAAACGTTTGGCTTAAATTGCTAAAAAGGTGAAACATTTGGGCTTTTTTCGTAACGTTTGTAAACGTTTCGCTTAAATCGCTAAAAAGGTGAAACGTTTGGATTTGTTTCGTAACGTTTGTAAACGTAGGCAAACGTTTACAAATGTTACGTAACAAATACAAACATTTAAAACGTTACGAAACAAATACAAATGTTTAAAACGTTACGAAACAAATCCAAACATTTCACCTTTTTACAATTTAAGCCAAAAATTTAAAACGTTACAAACCAATCCAAACGTTTACAAACGTTACGAAACAAAACTTAACGTTTCATCTTTTTAGCTATTTAAACCAAAACGTTACAATATAAATCCTAACGTTTTACCTTTTTAGCGATTTAATCCAAACGTTTCACCTTTTTAGCTATTTAAGCCAAACATTTACAAACGATACAAAACTGATCGTTTTTAGTGAATTAAGCCAAACATTTCTTATTTTTAAGTCAAACGTTTACAAACGTAACAAAACAAATCCGAACGTTACAAAACAAATCCAAATGTTTCACCTTTTTAGAGTATTTGTTTCATAATTAAACGTTTGAATTGGTTTCATAACATTTTAAACGTTTGGCTTAAATCGCGAAAAAGGTGACAAGTTTGGATTTGTTCTGTAACGTTTGTAAACGTTTTGATTGGTTTCATAACTTTTGTAAACGTTTGGCTTCAATCCCTAAAATGATTAGTAACGTTACGAAACAAATCTAAACGTTTCATCTTTTTAGCGATTTAAGCCAAACGTTTAAAACTTTACGAAACAAATCCAAACTTTTCAGTTTTTTTATCAATTTAAGCCAAACATTTAAAACGTTACGAAACAAAACCAAACGTTTCACCTTTTTAGAGATTCAAGCCAAACGTTTACAAACGTTACGAAACAAATCCAAAGTTTCACCTGTAATATCTTGTAAAATTTTGAAATTTATTTTGCGAGTTTCAGTAATATTTTGAGTTATTTACGTATTTGAAATTCGTCGGTAATATTTTTAGTCATTTATGTATTTGAAATTTGTTGGGGAGATCGATTTAAATTTGGTTTGATTTGGGTTTGGGTCTTTTTGATTCTTGGTCCAACTAATAATGGTTGGGTTGTTTTCTTTTATTTTAAAAAAGAAAAAAAATAAAAATTATAATTGCAAGCAGGTCCCAAACGAGATTGCGTTTTCACGCAAGGTCTCGTTCGAGACCTGAGGTTCTCGTACGAGACCCTTGCTCAAAATGCAGGGTCTCGTACGAGACAGATCAGTCTCGTACGAGACCAACACAACAGCCTACGATTGACCCATTTTTCCCGTCATTTTGTCTTGATTCTTGCACCATTTAAATCATTTTCTAGACCCTAATCTTTTCCTCAAACTTTCATCAAACCCTAGCCGCTCTTTCCCTCTCAGATTCTTCGTGATTTCATCGCCAAATCGCTGTGTAAATCAGTAAGCTTCAAGTTATAAAATTCTGTTTTTAGCTGAAAACAACACTTACGTATTCTGATTCATTCTCCCTTGTTTCAGCATCAAATTTCATTCTGTTTGATTCATGAGATTGAAGACTCCGCCCTCTACAAGTCCGAGCTTAGTTTTCATAAAACGGTATATTATATTTCTCGTATTAGATGCCGCCGTATTACCGTTTTTAAGTTATTGTTATTTCGATTCTAAAACGATACTTTCGTTTTTTGATCCGTTTGTAGCCGTCTGGAGATCGAATTCAATTCCGCTTCCTTCCAGCGAGAGTAGACTCACACCTCTACGATTCACACTTTTCTTTTGTCAAACGGTAGGTTTCGATCCTGTTTCAATCGCCGTCGTCTCACCGTGTTTATGTGTTACTATTTGATTCCTACGGTTACTCATTATGTTTTTGCCGAATGATGTGTTCTTAATGTCATTCTCGTTTGTTAAAGAAACCTACTATGGTCATTAGGCTTGATAGGATATTGAGGTACCATGTTAGTTCATACGATTATTATTCATGATAGTTGTCTCTGTTTTTGTAATTCGGTTTCTTTTGGATTCGATTCTTTTATTCGTGTTGGCTTGAATCCTTTGATCTTTACTTGAGGTTGTTCTTATTTTTTGTTCTTGATTCATTGAGTTTAGTTTGGGTTATTACGAAATTGTTGAATTGATGGTTTGGTTTTGTACGTTTTATGTTGATGTTAATGTTTGACGTTGAGTTTGTTCTAAAGGTAGATGATGATGAGGTGGCAGTGTCTAATTGGCTTGTTTTGATTCTGTTTGGTTAAATGACTATTTTAGTCACTGATTTGTTTTGACTTAAGAAAAATGGTTCTTTAAAATAGTTGTTAACTATTTTATCATTGAAATTGATTTTAATCTACGGATTTGATTTCAACTTATAATTTGATAATTTAATAATAATATTATTTATGAATTTAAAATTACTTTGGGAATTAATATTTTAAATTTAAATTAATATTAATCTTATTATAGTTTATGTGTGATTTTATAAATTGACTATATTAAATGGGAATTAAGGATTTCATTTAATTGGAAAGTTTGTCAAATTAGAGATATTATTTTTAAGACCTAAAAATAATATTTGAGTTATTTAAAGATTAAATTAATAATTATTATTAATTATTACTTAATTGATAATTTGAGATTTTTGGCTTAGAATGCCCTTGTGATTAAAGTTATATTTTATCTTTATTTTGTTATTTATTTAATTAAAATATTTTTACCGGGAATTATTAATTACTTGGGTTTCAAGATATTAAGTTCTACTTTGCTAATAATTAATATCTTATTAAAATTATAATTAAAAATTGTGGTTTATAATTCTGGAATATCAGTTGATTCGGTTTACACTTAAACGTTTGGATTGGTTTTGTAACGTTTTAATCGTTTGGCTTAAATCGCTAAAAAGGTGAAACGTTTAGATTTGTTTCGTAATGTTTGCAAACGTATGGCTTAAAATGCTAAAAAGCTGAAACGTTTCGTTTTATTTTGTAACGTTTGTAAATGTTTGGATTTATTTTGTAACGTTATAAACTTCTGGATTTTTTCGTAATGTTTTAAACGTTTGGCTTGATTTGTTAAAAAGGGGGAACGTTCTGATTTTATTCATAACGTTTTTTAAACGTTTGGCTTAAATTGCTAATAAGGTGAAACGTTTGGATTTTTTTCGTAACGTTAATAAACGTTTGGCTTAAATCCTTAAAAATATGAAACGTTTGGATTTGTTTCGAAACGTTTCTAAACGTTTTGGCTTAAATCTCTAAAAAGGTGAAACGTTTGGATTTGTTTCGTAACGTTTGAAACGTTTGGATTGGTTTCGTACTGTTTTAAACATTTGGCTTAAATCATTAAAAAGGTGAAACTTTCGGATTTGTTTTGTAACGTTAGTAAATGTTTGGCTTAAATCGCTAAAAAGGTTAAACGTTTGAATTTGTTTCGTAACATCTTGAACGTTTGGCTTAAATAGCTAAAAAGGTGAAACGTTTGGATTTGTTTAGTAACGTTTTAAATGTTTGGATTGGTTTTATAACGTTTGTAAACGTTTGTCTTAAATTGCTAAAAAGGGGAAACATTTGGTTTTGTTTTGTAATGTTTGTAAACGTTTGGCTTAAATTTCTAAATAGGGGAAACGTTTAGATTTGTTTCATAACGTTATAAACGTTTAGATTTGTTTCGTAACATTTTAGTCGTTTGGCTTAAATCGCTAAAAGGGTTAAACATTTGGATTTGTTTCGTAACGTTTGTAAACATTTGGCTTTAATCGTTACAAAGGTAAAATATTTGGATTTGTTTCGTAACGTTTGTAAACGTTTGGCTTAAACACTAAAAATGGGAAACGTTTGGATTTGTTTAGTAACGTTTTAAATGTTTGGATTGGTTTTATAACGTTTGTAAACGTTTGTCTTAAATTGCTAAAAAGGGGAAACATTTGGTTTTGTTTTGTAATGTTTGTAAACGTTTGGCTTAAATTTCTAAACAGGGGAAACGTTTAGATTTGTTTCATAACGTTATAAACGTTTAGATTTGTTTCGTAACATTTTAGTCGTTTGGATTAAATCGCTAAAAGGGTTAAACATTTGGATTTGTTTCGTAACGTTTGTAAACATTTGGCTTTAATCGTTACAAAGGTAAAATATTTGGATTTGTTTCGTAACGTTTGTAAACGTTTGGCTTAAACACTAAAAATGGGAAACGTTTGGATTTGAATCGTAATGTTTGTAAACGTTTCGCTTAAATCGTTAAAAATGTGAAACGATTGGATTTGTTTGGTAGCGTTTTTAACGTTTGGATTTGTTTCATAACGTTTGTAAATGTTTGGCTTAAATCGCTAGAAAGGTGAAACGTTTGGATTTATTTTGTAACGTTTTTAACGTTGGGATTGGTTACGTAACGTTTTAAACATTTGGCTTATATCGCTAAAAAGGTGAAACATTTGGGTTTATTTCGTAAAGTTTTAAACGTTTGACTTAAATTGCTAAAAAGGAAACTTTTGGTCTTGTTTCGTAACGTTTGTAAACATTTGGCTTTAATCGCTAAAAAGGTGAAACGTTTGGATTGGTTTCGTAACGTTTTAAATATTTGGATTTGTTTCGTAACGTTTGGATTGGTATTGTAAAGTTGTAAACTTTTGGCTTAAATCGCTAAAAAGGTGAAACGTTTGGATTTGTTTTGTAAAGTTTCAAACGTATGACGTAAATCGCTAATAATGTGAAACGTTTGGCTTAAATCGCTAAAAAGGTGAAACATTAGGAATTTTTTTGTAACGTTTTAAACGTTTGGATTGGTTTCGTGATATTTTGAATGTTTGGCTTAAATCCCTAAAAAGGTGAAACGTTTGGTTTTATTTTGTAACGTTTTTAAACGCTTGGCTTAAATCGCTAAAAAGATGAAACGTTTGGATTTGTTTCGTAATGTTTTAAACATTTGGATTGGTTTTGTAACGTTTTAAATTTTGGATTAAATCGCGAAAAAGGGTAAACTTTTGGATTTGTTTCGTAACGTTTGTAAACGTTTGGATTAAATCGCTAAAAAGGTGAAACGTTTGGATTTGTTTCGTAACATTTTAAACGTTTGGATTGGTTTCGTATCGTTTTAAATGTTTGTCTTAAATCACTAAAAGGTGAAACGTTTGGATGTGTTTCGTAACGTTTGTAAACGTTTGGCTTAAATCACTAAAAAGGTGAAACGTTTAGATTTGGATTGTTACATTTGTAAACGTTAGGCTTAGATCGCTAAAAAGATGAAACGTTTGGATTTGTTTTGTAACGTTTTATACGGTTGGATTGGTTTTGTAACATTTTAAACGTTTGGCTTAAATCGCTAAAAATTGGAAATATTTGGATTTGTTTCATAACATTTGTAAACGTATGGCTTAAATCGCTAAAAAGGTGAAACATTTGGAATTATTTCGTAAAGTTTTAAACGTTTGGCTTAAATTGCTAAAACGGTGAAACGTTTGGTTTTGTTTCATAACGTTTGTAAACATTTAGCTTCAATCGCTAAAAAGGTGAAACGTTTGGATTGGTTTAAATTGCTTAAATATGAAACGTTTGGATTGGTTTCAATTGCTTAAATGTGAAACGTTTGGATTAAATCGCTTAAAAAGTGAAACGTGTGGATTTGTTTCGTAACATTTTAAACGTTTGGATTGGTTTCGTAACATTTTAAACGTTTGGCTTAAATCGCTAAAATTGTGAAACATTTGGTTTTGTTTTGTAACGTTTGTAAACGTTTGGCTTAAATCGCTAAAAAGATGAAACTTTTGGATTTGTTTCGTACGTTTTAAACGTTTGGATCGGAATTGTAACGTTTTAAACATATGGCTTAAATTCTAAAAAGGGGAAACGTTTTGATTTTTTTCGTAACGTTTGTAAATGTTTGGCTTAAATCGCTAAAAAGGTGAAACGTTTGGTTTTAAACTTTTGAATTGGTTTCCTATCGTTTTAAATGTTTGTCTTAAATCACTAAAAGGTGAAACGTTTGGATATGTTTCGTAACATTTGTAAACGTTTGGCTTAAATCGCTAAAAAGGTGAAACGTTTGGATTTTTTTCGTAACGTTTTATACGGTTGGATTGGTTTTGTAACATTTTAAACGTTTGGCTTAAATCGCTAAAAATGGGAAACGTTTGGATTTCTTTCATAACATTTGTAAACGTTTGGCTTATATCGCTAAAAAGGTGAAACATTTGGATTTATTTCGTAAAGTTTTAAACGTTTGACTTAAATTGCTAAAAAGGTGAAACGTTTGGTCTTGTTTCGTAACGTTTGTAAACATTTGGCTTCAATCGCTAAAAAGGTGAAACGTTTGGATTGGTTTCGTAATGTTTTAAATATTTGGATTTGTTTCGTAACGTTTGGATTGGTATTGTAAAGTTGTAAACTTTTGGCTTAAATCGCTAAAAAGGTGAAACGTTTGGATTTGTTTTGTAAAGTTTCAAACGTATGACGTAAATCGCTAATAATGTGAAACGTTTGGCTTAAATCGCTAAAAAGGTGAAACATTAGGAATTTTTTTGTAACGTTTTAAACGTTTGGATTAGTTTCGTGATATTTTGAATGTTTGGCTTAAATCCCTAAAAAGGTGAAACGTTTGGTTTTATTTTGTAACGTTTTTAAACGCTTGGCTTAAATCGCTAAAAAGATGAAACGTTTGGATTTGTTTCGTAATGTTTTAAACATTTGGATTGGTTTTGTAACGTTTTAAATTTTGGATTAAATCGCGAAAAAGGGTAAACTTTTGGATTTGTTTCGTAACGTTTGTAAACGTTTGGATTAAATCGCTAAAAAGGTGAAACGTTTGGATTTGTTTCGTAACATTTTAAACGTTTGGATTGGTTTCGTATCGTTTTAAATGTTTGTCTTAAATCACTAAAAGGTGAAACGTTTGGATGTGTTTCGTAACGTTTGTAAACGTTTGGCTTAAATCACTAAAAAGGTGAAACGTTTAGATTTGGATTGTTACATTTGTAAACGTTAGGCTTAGATCGCTAAAAAGATGAAACGTTTGGATTTGTTTTGTAACGTTTTATACGGTTGGATTGGTTTTGTAACATTTTAAACGTTTGGCTTAAATCGCTAAAAATTGGAAATATTTGGATTTGTTTCATAACATTTGTAAACGTATGGCTTAAATCGCTAAAAAGGTGAAACATTTGGAATTATTTCGTAAAGTTTTAAACGTTTGGCTTAAATTGCTAAAACGGTGAAACGTTTGGTTTTGTTTCATAACGTTTGTAAACATTTAGCTTCAATCGCTAAAAAGGTGAAACGTTTGGATTGGTTTAAATTGCTTAAATATGAAACGTTTGGATTGGTTTCAATTGCTTAAATGTGAAACGTTTGGATTAAATCGCTTAAAAAGTGAAACGTGTGGATTTGTTTCGTAACATTTTAAACGTTTGGATTGGTTTCGTAACATTTTAAACGTTTGGCTTAAATCGCTAAAATTGTGAAACATTTGGTTTTGTTTTGTAACGTTTGTAAACGTTTGGCTTAAATCGCTAAAAAGATGAAACTTTTTGATTTGTTTCGTACGTTTTAAACATTTGGATCGGAATTGTAACGTTTTAAACATATGGCTTAAATTCTAAAAAGGGGAAACTTTTTGATTTTTTTCGTAACGTTTGTAAATGTTTGGCTTAAATCGCTAAAAAGGTGAAACGTTTGGTTTTAAACTTTTGAATTGGTTTCCTATCGTTTTAAATGTTTGTCTTAAATCACTAAAAGGTGAAACGTTTGGATATGTTTCGTAACATTTGTAAACGTTTGGCTTAAATCGCTAAAAAGGTGAAACGTTTGGATTTTTTTCGTAACGTTTTATACGGTTGGATTGGTTTTGTAACATTTTAAACGTTTGGCTTAAATCGCTAAAAATGGGAAACGTTTGGATTTCTTTCATAACATTTGTAAACGTTTGGCTTATATCGCTAAAAAGGTGAAACATTTGGATTTATTTCGTAAAGTTTTAAACGTTTGACTTAAATTGCTAAAAAGGTGAAACGTTTGGTCTTGTTTCGTAACGTTTGTAAACATTTGGCTTCAATCGCTAAAAAGGTGAAACGTTTGGATTGGTTTCGTAATGTTTTAAATATTTGGATTTGTTTCGTAACGTTTGGATTGGTATTGTAAAGTTGTAAACTTTTGGCTTAAATCGCTAAAAAGGTGAAACGTTTGGATTTGTTTTGTAAAGTTTCAAACGTATGACGTAAATCGCTAATAATGTGAAACGTTTGGCTTAAATTGCTAAAAAGGTGAAACATTAGGAATTTTTTTGTAACGTTTTAAACGTTTGGATTGGTTTCGTGATATTTTGAATGTTTGGCTTAAATCCCTAAAAAGGTGAAACGTTTGGTTTTATTTTGTAACGTTTTTAAACGCTTGGCTTAAATCGCTAAAAAGATGAAATGTTTGGATTTGTTTCGTAATGTTTTAAACGTTTGGATTGGTTTTGTAACGTTTTAAACTTTTGGATTAAATCGCGAAAAAGGGTAAACTTTTGGATTTGTTTCGTAACGTTTGTAAACGTTTGGCTTAAATCGTTAAAAAGGTGAAATGTTTGGATTCGTTCCTTAACGTTTTAAACGTTTAGATTGGTTTCATATTGTTTTAAATGTTTGTCTTAAATTACTAAAAAGTTGAAACGTTTGGATTTATTTCATAACGTTTGTAAATGTTTGGCTTTCTCACGATCCATTTTCATGAATCGCGACCGGCGCTAGGGTATGGGTATGCTTGTACCAAAGCCCGTAGCTAGCCTTGCGGATAACCAACAAATACATAAGCCTGCAAGAAAACCAATGCTCGGGGGCAACCGAGACTTCAGCCTAGTTCTAGCAGTTCATAATATTCAACATTTATTATAAAGTGCTCAACCAACTCTTAGTCTTAAACATGGCAGAAGTATATATTAACCCAAGTTAATAAAAGAATGCCAAAATAGCAATAATTCATTGAATAAATTTATAACAAGTATTCGACATAAGACTTCTATTTACTACTACGGTCTAAGAATAAAATCAGTTTAATAAACTTTATAAAATAAAGTAAAACCTCCGAGGAAATAAAGAATCGGAGAGCATCTGACTCGCTCAAATCATAACCCTAAAAAATTGGGAAAACAACGGGGTCAGATATACTGAGATGAGTTCATACTACTATTTACATCTATCAAGTGGAACACCTTTAAAACCGTTTAAAACATTTAATAACAACATTACGTTTAATAGTTGGAACCCTAATCCACAATACTAAATTTAACCATAATCCAATAGGCCTGGTCCCGAGAGCTGAGCTACACCGAGTTACCACCGACCACTCTTTATCAATAACCAGAGTCCCGAGAGCTGAGCTATACCGAGTTACTCTACTGGTCCCGAGAGCTATACACCGAGTTACCACCACATATCACATACCTTGTCTAGATCAATACCGGTGTGCACGCAGTCCTAATGATGCCCATTAGGTAGCATGTTCCAACTAAAAATCATAATGGAAAAACAGTTCGAAATATACATACAATATATATTTATATATTAAAATAACAATTTACTTAATAAAGCGGTAAATAGTAAGTACAAACTCACAGCTTGCTAATCCACGTGATAACCTGGCAAGCAACTAATCCTGGTTCGTCTCCGGAGCACGAACAGTCGACAAGTCTAACAATGTGTAAATAATAAATTAAAAACGGACCCTAACTCTAAAGAGTACTAAACACCACATAGGACTAGCACAATACAACAAAGTCAAAGCACAAACTAAAACAGATTGATTACACAAACACCAACCATATGCCAAAATCGCAAAACAGGTTAAGCCCTATTGAGTTCCATTTGAAAACATAATCCGGAAACCTTTTCAAACTATTTGGTAAAACATTTTAAAAGCCAAAATTGTACTTAGCCGAGTCAACCAAGACTGCCAAGCTCAACGCACATGTCGGGCGACCCAAGTCTAACCCGATCCAACATAACCAAGTTGTATACCAATGTTTAAAAATCCAGAATGAATTAATAATCCAAAACCCGAGTTTGAAAAGCAAGGAACTCAATATCGCTTAACTAACCAATTAATCAACACGTAACAAAGTGTTTGATAAAATCCATAATGAACCAACACGCTTAAATAGACAACACAAGTCAAAACATGCTTTAGCAAACAAATTAACAATAAGCGTATTCCTCATGCCCAAGCAATATCAATAATCAAACTAACCACCACAATCCAAGTATAACATTATCCTAAAAACATTTTACAAAACAGCCCTAAACATTTAGATTAAGCCAAAACAGTTTACATGCATTCATCAACATATCAACTCATTTAATAATCACCAAACTTGGATTCGAAACAACAATAGATAGCCCAACAATTATAAATCGCAAAGACATGCAAATCAGCCCTATAATCATGCTTGGACAAATCTAGGCAACCGAACAATTTATAATATCCAAATGAATCCATAATTCTAAACCACACATGAACTAACAATTGGATAACTCAATTCCGATTCAAATTAACCAACCAAGAACACACGAGTCAATTACTACAATGAATGACAAATTGATGCATCAATCGGCGTTATACATAATCCTCCTAATATGAATCAACAATAATAAAATCCAATTATTTATAACATGATATTTTAGTTATGGGAAGCCCTAATCAATTCAAAACAGTTTATACATAAAGCAATATGAAATTGTGAATCTAAGGTAACCGATTCTTGATTTGATTCAATAAACATGCAATGGATGATAACAATAATATCAACATAATAAATCAACCCTAGAACATGTAAGAACAACCACTATTCATCCAAACCAAAGTCACAACAAACAACATCACAAAATATGAACAACAACACCACAACACAACAATCAAATTGAGTAAAAGGATTAGATACCTTGTCAATCCAAAGAGTAAGAAAATCTCAGAAACAAGGTAGATCCAACGCTACAAGAACGAAATCAAAAGACAAGATGAACCACTAATCAAATCAAATGATGATTCAAAGTTTTGGAATGAAAAGAGATGGATTAATCACTTACCAATTGATTGAGGCACCAAAGATCGAGTGAGAAACGTTTAGAAAGAGTTTAGAATGAGTTTAGGGTTTCTAAAATCGAAAGGGGGCTGATTAGGTCGCAGAAACGGAGTTTAAATATGCAAAAACGAAGCTGACCGGACCTACGGTTCTACTCAGAAGGTCCGGTTATAGGGCCGGTTGACCCACTGTTCTAACCAAAAACGAAGTGGACCGGACCTACGGCTTGATCTACCCAGCAGGTCCGGTTGACCCAAAAACGGGTCGAAACGACAATCCGAACGGTCGAATGAAAGATGATCCTCTTATGTACAACATATCCAAAGGGTAGCCCGATTTGACGGTTCAATTGGGAGATATGTACGTTTTACTACAGCATGGCAGATTTGAAAAACATGCAAACATTGTTTCGATAACAACCCGGAAATAAATCAATTTAACATCAAATACTTAGAGGTTCAAGGGGTACATATAGGTCATTCAACATGACACAACCAAGGTACCACATATACAAATTCGCACATAAATCAATCCGAAAACAAGTCGAAAGCACAACGAGAACATGTCAAAGTGAAAACACAACCAAAGTCCATCACAAACCAAACATTAAACGGACAACCAACCACCAAAACAAGTTATAAAAAATACGAGTTATTACAGGCTTAAATCGCTAAAAAGGTGAAACATTTGGATTTGTTTCGTTACATTTGTAAATGTTTGGCTTAGATCGCTGAAAAGGTGAAACGTTTGGATTTGTTTCGTAATGTTTTATACGGTTGGATTGGTTTTATAATATTTTATATGTTTGGCTTAAATCTCTAAAAATGTGAAACGTTTGGATTTGTTTCGTAACATTTGTAAACGTTTGGCATAAATCGCTAAAAAGGTGAAACATTTGGATTTATTTCGTAAAGTTTTAAACGTTTGGCTTAAAATTCTAAAAAGGGGAAACATTTGGTTTTGCTTCGTAACGTTTGTAAACATTTGGCTTCAATCGCTATAAAGGTGAAACTTTTGGATTGGTTTCGTAACGTTTTAAACGTTTGGATTTGTTTCGTAACATTTTAAACGTTTGGATTGGTATTATAATGTTGTAGACGTTTGGCTTAAATCGCTTAAAAGATGAAACGTGTGGAATTGTTTCGTAACGTTTTAAACGTTTGGATTGGTTTCGTAACATTTTAAACATTTGTCTTAAATCGCTAAGATGGTGAAATATTTGGTCTTGTTTAGTAACGTTTGTAAACGTTTGGCTTAAATTGCTAAAAAGATGAAACGTTTGGATTTATTTCGTAACGTTTTAAACATTTGGATTGGATTTGTAAAGTTTTAAACATATGGCTTAAATCGCTAAACAGGGGAAACGTTTGGATTTTTTCGTAACGTTTGTAAATGTTTGGCTTAAATCGCTAAAAAGGTGAAACGTTTGGATTTGTTTCATAACGTTTTAAATGTTTGGATTTGTTTCGTAACATTTTAAATATTTATCTTAAATCACTAAAAAGTGGAAACGTTTGGATTTGTGTAAATGTTTGGCTTAAATCGCTAAAAAGGGGAAACGTTTGGATTTGTTTCGTAACATTTGTAAGCGTTTGGCTTAGATCGCTAAAAAGGGGAAACGTTTGGATTTGTTTCATAATGTTTTAAACGGTTGGATTGGTTTTGTAACGTTTTAAACGTTTGGCTAAAATCGCTAAAAAGGTGAAACGTTTAGATTGGTTTCGTAATGTTTGCAAACGTTAGGCTTAAAATGCTAAAAAGGTGAAACGTTTGGTTTTGTTTTGTATCGTTTGTAAATGTTTGGATTTGTTTTGTAGCGTTATAAACGTCTGGATTTTTTCGTAACGTTTTAATTGTTTGGCTTTAATTGTTAAAAAGGGTAAACGTTTTGATTTTATTCATAATGTTTGTAAACGTTTGGCTTAAATCACTAAAAAGGGGAAACATTTTGATTTGTTTCTTAACGTTTGAAACGTTTGGATAGGTTTCGTACTGTTTTAAACGTTTGGCTTAAATAGTTAAAAAGGTGAAACTTTCGGATTTGTTTTGTAATGTTAGTAAATGTTTGGCTTAAATAGCTAAAAAGGTTAAATGTTTGAATTTGTTTCGTAACATTTTGAACGTTTGGCTTAAATAGCTAAAGAGGGGAAACATTTGGATACGTTTGGTAACGTTTTAAATGTTTGGATTGGTTTTATAACGTTTGTAAACGTTTTGGCTAAAATTTCTAAAAAGAGGAAACATTTGGTTTTGTAATGTTTGTAAACGTTTGGCTTAAATTTCTAAATAGGTGAAACGTTTAGATTTGTTTCGTAAAGTTTTCAACATTTAGATTTGTTTCGTAACGTTTTAAACGTTTGGCTTAAATCGCTAAAAAGGTTAAACGTTTGGATTTGTTTCATAACGTTTGTAAACATTTGGCTTTAATCAAGGTGAAACATTTGGATTTGTTTCGTAACGTTTGTAAACGTTTGGCTTAAATCACTAAAAATGTGAAACGTTTGGATTTGAATCTTAATGTTCGTAAACGTTTCGGTTAAATCGCTAAAAATGTGAAACGATTGGATTTGTTTGGTAGCGTTTTAAACGTTTAGATTTGTTTCATAACATTTGTAAATTTTTGGCTTAAATCGCTAAAAAGGTGAAACGTTTGGATTTGTTTTGTAACGTTTTTAACGTTGGGATTGGTTTCGTAACGTTTTAAATGTTTGGCTTAAATTGTTAAAAAGCTGAAACGTTTAGATTTGTTTTGTAACGTTTATAAACGTTTGACTTAAATCGTTAAAAAGGTGAAATGTTTGGATTGGTTTCGTAACGTTTGTAAACGTGTGGCTTAAATTGCAAAAAAGGCGAAACGTTTGGATTTGTTTAGTAATGTTTTAAACATTTACATTGTTTCGTAACGTTTTAAACGTTTGGCTTAAATTGCTAAAAAGGTGAAACGTTTGGATTTTTTTCGTTACGTTTGTAAACCTTTGGCTTTAATCGCTAAAAAGGAGAAATGTTTGGATTTGTTTTGTAACGTTTGTAAACGTTTGGCTAAAATCACTAATAATGTGAAACGTTTGGATGTGTTTCCTAAAGTTTGTGAACGTTTCGTTTAAATCGCTAAAAAGGTTAAACGTTTGAATTTTTTTCGTAACGTTTGTAATTGTTTGGCTTAAATCGCTAAAAAGGTGAAATGTTTGGATTTATTTCGTAACGTTTTAAACGTTTGAATTTGTTTTGTAACGTTTTAATCGTTTTAATTGGTTTCGTAATGTTTTAAACGTTTGACATAAATCGCTAAAGAGGTGAAACGTTTGTAAACGTTTGGCTTAAATCGCTAAAAAGGTTAAATGTTTGGATTGGTTTTGTCAAGTTTTAAATGTTTAGCTTAAATTGCTAAAATGTTGAGACATTTGGAATTGTTTCGTAACATTTTAAACGTTTGGCTTAAATCGCTAAAAAGGTGAAATGTTTGGGTTTGTTTCGCAACGTTTGTAAACGTTTGGCTTAAATTGCTATGAAGGTGAAACGTTTGGTTTTGTTTCGTAACGTTTGTAAACGTTTGGCTTCAATTGCTAAAGAGGTGAATTGTTTGGATTGGTTTCGTAATGTTTTAAAGGTTTGGATTTTTTCGTAAAGTTTTAAACATTTGGATTGGTTTTGTAACGTTTGTAAACGTTTGGCTTAAATCGCTAAACAGGTAAAACGCTTGGATTTGTTTCGTAAAGTTATAAATGTGTGAATTAAATCACTAATAATATAAAACGTTTGGATTTATTTCGTAACGTTTGTAAAGGTTTGGTTTAAATCAATAAAAAAGTGAATTTGGATTTGTTTCGTAGCGTTTTAAACGTTTTTATTGGTTTCATAACATTTTAAACGTTTGACTTAAATCGCTAAGAAGGTGAAACGTTTGGTTTTTTCTAACGTTTGTAAATGTAACGCTTAAATCGCTAAAAAGATGAAACGTTTGGATTTGTTTTGTAATGTTAAATGTTTGGATTAGTTTTGTAACGTTTGTTAACGTTTGGCTTAAATCGCTAAAAAGGTGAAAAGTTTGGATTTGTTTCGTAACGTTTTCAACGTTTGGATTGGTTTTGTAACTTTTGGCTTAAATCGCTAAATAGGTGAAATGTTAAGATTTGTTTCGCAACGTTTTAAACGTTTGGATTGGTTTCGTAACGTTTTAAACGTTTGACTTAAATAGCTAAAAAGGTGAATGTTTGGATTTGTTTTGAAACATTTGTAAACGTTTGGCTTCAATCACTAAAAATGTGAAACTTTTGGATTTGTTTCGTAACGTTTTAAACGTTTGAATTTGTTTCGTAACGTTTTTAAAGTTTGGATTGGTTAAAACGTTTGGCTTAAATTGCTAAAATGGTTAAACATTTGGATTTTTTTTGTAACGTTTTTGGTTTCGTAATGTTTGTAAACGTTTGGCTTAAATCGCTAAAAAGGTGAAACATTTGGATTTGTTTCGTAATGTTTTATACATTAAAATAGGTTTCATAACGTTTTGATTTGTTTTGTAAAGTTTGTAAACGTTTGTCTTAAATTGCTAAAAAGGGGAAACGGTTGGATTTGTTTCGTAACTATTTAAACGTTTGGACTGGTTTCGTAACGTTTTAACCGTTTGGATTAAATCGCTAAAAAGATGAAACGTTTGGATTTGTTTTGTAACGTTTTAAACGTTTGCATTGGTTTCGTAACGTTTTAAACGTTTGGCTTAAATCGCTAAAAAGGTGAAACGTTTGGATTTATTTCGTAACGTTTGTAAACGTTTGGCTTCAACCGCTAAAAAGGTGAAACGCTTGGATTTTTTTTTCTTAACGTTTGTAAACGTTTGGCTTAAATCGCTAAAAATGTGAAACGTTTGAATTTGTTTCGTAACATTTTAAACGTTTGGATTTGTTTCGTAACGTTTGTGAACATTTGGCTTAAATCGCTAAAAAGGGTAAACGTTTGGATTTGTTTCGTAACTTTTTTAACATTTTGATTGCTTTTGTAACATTCTAAATGTTTGGCTTAAATCGATAAAAAGGGGAAACATTTGGATTTGTTTTGTAACGTTTCAAATGTTTGGCTTAAATCGCTAAAAAGGCAAAACGTTAGGATTTGTTTCATAACATTTTAAATGTTTGGCTTAATTCAATAAAACCGTGAAACGTTTGGATTTGTTACGTAACGTTTTATATTTTTGTATTAGTTTTGTAACGTTTTAAACGTTTGGCTTAAATTGCTAAAAAGGGGAAACATTTGGATTTGTTTCATAAACTTTTAAAATTTTGGCTTAAATTGCTAAAAAGGTGAAACATTTAGATTTGTTTCGAAACGTTTGTAAACTTTTAGCTTAAATCGCTAAAAATGTGCATTTTAAACGTTTGGATTGGGTTCGTAAGGTTTTAAATGTTTGGCTTAAATCACTAAAAAGGTGAAACTTTTGGATTTGTTTCGTAACATTTTATTTGAATTGGATTCATAACGTTTTAAACGTTTGGCTTTAATCTCTAAAAAGGGGAAACATTTGAATTTTTTTCATAACGTCTGTAAACGTCTGGCTTAAATCGCTAAAAAGGTGAAACTTTTGGATTTGTTTTGTAGCGTTTGTAAACGGTTGGTTTAAATCGCTAAAAGGGTAAAACGTTTGGATGTGTTCCGTAAATTTTAAACGTTTGGATTGGTTTCCGAACGTTTGTAAATGTTTGGCTTAAATCGCTAAAAAGGTGAAACGTTTGGTTTTATTTCGTAACGTTTGTAAACGTTTGGATTTGTTTCGTAACGTTTTAAACGTTTCGATTGCTTTCGTAACATTTTAAGCGTTTGGATTAAATCGCTAATAAGTGAACGTTTGGATTTGTTTTGTAAAGTTTGTAAATGTTTTGCTTAAATTGCTGAAAAGGTGAAACATTTGGATTTGTTTCGTAACTCATTTAACGTTTGGATCGGCTTTGTAACGTTTGTAAATGTTTGGTTTAATTCGCTAAAAAGGTAAAACGTTTGGTTTTGTTTCGTAACGTTTGTAAACGTTTTGCTTAAATTGCTAAAAAGGTGAAACTTTTAGATTTGTTTCGTAACGTTTTAAACGTTTTGCTTGAATCGCTGAAAAGGTGAAACGTTTGGATTTGTTTCGTAACGTTTGTTAACGTGTGGCTTAAATCGCTAAAAAGGTGAAATGTTTGGACTTGTTTCACCTTGTTAGCGATTTAAGTTAAACGTTTAAAACTTTAGAAAACTAATCAAAACGTTTAAAACGTTGCGAAAGCAATCCAAACGTTTCACCTTATTAGCAATTTATGCCAAGCGTTTACAAACGTTACAAAACAAAACGAAACGTTTACAAACTTTACGAAGCAAATCCAAGCGTTTCACCTTTTTAACGAATTAAGCCAAACGTTACAAACAAATCCAAATATTTTACATTTTTAGCGATTTAAGCAAAACGTTTACAAACGTTGCGAAACAAATCCAAACGTTTAACCTTTTTAGCGATTTAAGTCAAACGTTTAAAATGTTACAAAACCAATTCAAACGTTTAAAACGTTACGCGAAAAAAAACCAAACATTTTGTCTTTTTTGTGATATAAGCCAAACGTTTAAAACGTTACCAAACCAATCCAAACATTGAAAACGTTACAAAACAAATCCAAACGTCTAAAACGTTACGAAACAAATCCAAACATTTCACCTTTTTACCAATTTAAGCCAAACGTTTACAAACGTTACGAAACCAATCCGAACGTTTAAAACGCAATAAAACAAATCCAAGTGTTTCACCTTTTTAGCGATTTAAGCCAAGCATTTAAAACGTTACGAAACAAATCTAAACGTTTAAAAAGTTACAAAAAAATTTCAAACATTTCACCTTTTTAGCAATTTTAACCAAATGTTTACAGACGTTACATAACAAATTCAAACGTTTAAAACGTTACGAAATAAATCAAAAGGTTTCAGCTTTTTAGCGATTTAAGCCAAACATTTAAAAAGTTACGTATCTAATCCAAAGGTATACAAACGTTACAAACAAATCCAAACGTTTCATTTTTTTAGCGATTTAAGCCAAACGTTTAAAATGTTACGAAATAAATCCAAACATTTTAGCGATGTAAGCTAAACGTTTACAAGCGTTACGAAACAAATCAAAACGGCTAACTTTTTTAGCGATTTAAGCCAAACATTTTAGCAATATATGCTAAACGTTTACATGCGTTATGAAACAAATCAAAACGGTTAACCTCTTTAGCAATTTAAGCCAAATATTTAAAACGTTACGAAACAAATTTAAACGTTTACAAACATTACGAAACAAATCCAAACATTTCCCCTTTTTTGCGATTTAAGCCAAATGTTACGAACAAATCCAAACGTTTCACATTGTTAGCGATTTAAGCCAAACGTTTACAAACGTTACGAAACAAATCCAAACGTTTCACCTTTTTAGCAATTTAAGCCAATCGTTTAAAACGTTACAAAACAAATTTAAATGTTTCAAACGTTGCGAAAAACAACCACATGTCATCGTTTTAGCGATTTAAGCCAAACAAAAAAAAGTTACGAAACCTATCCAAATGTTTAAAACTTTACAAAACAAATCCAAACGTTTAAAACGTTACGAAACAAATTCAAACGTTTCACCTTTTTAGCAACTTAAGCCAAACGTTTAGAAACGTTACGAAACAAATCCAAACGTTTCATCTTTTTAGCGATTTAAGCAAAACATTTAAAATGTTAAGAAACCAATCCAAACATTTAAAACGTTGCAAAACAAAACGTTTTCCCTTTTTAACGATTTAAGCCAAACATTTACAAACTTTAAGAAACAAATCCAAATTTTTCCCCTTTTTAGCGATTTCAGCCAAACGTTTACAATCGTTTAAAACGTTACTAAACAAAAACAAATGTTTCACCTCTTTAACGATTTAAGCCAAACGTTTATAAATGTTACGAAACAAATCCAAACATATACAAAAGTTTCAAAATAAATCCAAACGTCTCACCTTTTTTAGCGATTTAAGCCAAACGTTTAAAACATTACGAAACAAATCCAAACGTTTTAGCTATTTAACCAAACGTTACTGTCACACCCGTACTTTAACGTTAGATTATGCATTTAATAAATGTTCATTATCATGCATTAATATGGTAGAGTCTATTTAGCATGTCAATTAATTAGTTTGAAAATTAGTAGGACTCAATTGAACTGAAAGTTTGACGATAAGTTCATTAAACTAATTCGAATGAAAACAATATAAGGTTAGGGACTAAAGGTGGACTAAAAGAACACATGAAGGACTTAATGTTCATTTGTTCTCTTATAGTTATCATGTGAATATGAAGTTACAATTATATCCTTAAAAGAATTGATGTGTCAAAACTAAGTCTAATAGCCTTATGTAAATTGTAACCTTATATATATTATAACTAAAGGGAGCAAATTCGAAATATTCCCTTTCTAAAATCATTTCAGAAACCTAAACCTAAAATCTTCATGTTCTAAGGCTTTAGGAAGAGTGGAAAACCTAATTGGTAAGTTTCTCTATCCATTTGTGTCCTTGAGATGAAGTATAGCACTTTGTTGCCTTATTTTGTTTTGTTCCAGAAATTTTATCCTTGGTAATTTGAACGTAAGTCGAGCTATATAGCTCCCAATTAAGTAATTCTTGATTCCACAGAAACTTTAGTGTGTCTTCTACAAGTTTTGTTCTTTGACTTTGATATGGTTCTGTCGATTTGATATCAAAAATGACCATCACATTTTATTACTTCAGCTGTGAAAACAGTTTGACCTCACCTCACTAAATCTGGTATAACTCATTTCTTTGATATTGAAATGATGAAATTCTTTTTGATTTGGATTATAGACTCAAAGGGCTAAAAGTTCACTGAAGGGTTTGTTAAAATTCTGTCAATACTATTCACAGGACATGTTTGAATAGAGGCTTAATGTTCTGCCTACTAAGGCAGATTTGTTGCCATGTTTATAATCATGCATAAACCATATAGAAATCCATTGTTAGGAGCTGAATATACGTCAAATCAGTATTAGATATGTGTATTAGTATTTTTATGTCATTGTGATGGTGTTTTGTAATTTACATTACTCATTTAGGTGCTCGTTTTGGCAACGACGGTGCAACTAGGAAGTAAGGCAGCTTTTGACGATATTTTCGACTAGTTCGGTTGTTGTGTGGTGAGTAGATATACTAGCCCTTGCTACTAATAAACTTGATATTTTTATATTCAAAGTGTTAAGGTTTATTGTGTTTTTAAATGGTTGTATATGGTTGTTTTGATAATGCACGAAAGGTGTTCGATAAAAGGTTTCTTTGAATGTTTTAAATGACACAATATGCAATGTTGTTTATAAGGATTTGTTGATTTAAATCAATATGTGGATTTCATTATGGTTATGTTTTGAATTGTAATTTGAAATGGTTTTTGTTATTGAATTGTATTGAGTTTTGATGAAGTGAATGGAGAATTCTTTTATATGATATGCCTACTCTGTAACGATATATTTGAGAGGTGCTGAGTTGTGATATGCACCTGGTTATGTGCTGAGTTAGTTATATGTACATTTGAGATATTGTGAGTGTCTATGCGCATTTGACACAGGCCACTTGATTGATGGTCAGTGAAGGGAGAAGGGCTGAGCCGTGCTAATGATGGAGAAGGGTTAGCCATCAAGTGTTCCTAGATATGTTGGTTAGACTGTAGATCAGTGTTGTGTTCCTGATTACAGGTCTATGGTTTATATTATTGTTACAGGGTAATATATCAATCTTATAATTGATGATTGGTACGAACTATATTTCATATTTAAAGTGAAATCGTTTTGATATCGTTTATATTTGTAAATGTTTTCGTGATGAACTTTACAAGTATTTTGTGTTGTATTGAACTGTTTTCTAGTATTCGTTATTATATGATATGCTTATTTTAAGTATATAAATGTTTTATGCTTGTCATGTCTATTCACTGAGCTTTCGCTCATTTTAGTTGTTTTAAAACCTTTTCAGTTAGAAAGGCAATCTACAGTACAGTTGACTAGAGAGGGAGTTGGGCTTAGAGTTTGGGCTTGAGACATAGAGGTTGGCCACATCTCCGAGTTTTGAGATGCCTTGATATTTTTGTTTAGAATAAACTTATTTGTACCTAAATATATATTTTGAATCATATGTATAAAAGTTTGTAACAATACTTAGTTTTCATACAGTGTTTTAAATAAAATGTTGTATAAAAGTTTTTCATATATTTGTGCTTAATTATTTATAGAACACGTTTTATAATGTTGATTTGGAGATAAATATATTTTAAATAACCGTCAATCTTATGCTAAGTAAGGCGAGGTGTGACAGTTACGAAACAAATCCAAATGTTTCACCTTTTAAGTGATTTAAGCCAAACGTTTAAAACATGGGTTAATTGCAAATGCATACACGAACTTTACCCTAATTTGCAATTACAACATAAACTTTGAAACTTGGCAATGTCAGTAACCAACTTTCATTTTTTGGCAAATTGGTACACCGACCAATCACGCAACGACACATGGCGGTATATTACAATGTCCACGTTAGTGTTTTTCGTGTTTGGTATATCGATTTGCCAAAAGTGTAAAGTTGGTTACTAATATTGCCAAGTTTTAAAGTTTATGTTGTAATTGCAAATTAGGGTAAAGTTTGTGAATAAATTTGCAATTAACCCTTAAAACATTATGAAATAAATCCAATTGTTTACAAACGTTTCGAAACAAATCCAAACGTATCACCTTTATAGCGATTCAAGACAAACCTTTACAATTGTTACGAACAAATCCAAACTTTCTCATTTTTAGCGATTTAAGCCAAATGTTTACAAACGTTACGAAACAAATCGAAACGTAAAAAAGGCAAACATTTGGATTGGTTTTGTAATGTTTTAAACGTTTGGCTTAAATTGCTAATAAGGGGAAAAATAAATCCAAACGTGTCACCTTTTTAGCGATTTAAGCAAAAAGTTTAAAACGTTACAAAACGAATTCAAACGTTTAAAACGTTACGAAACAAATCCAAACGTTTAACTTTTTTGGCGATTTAAGCCAAATGTTTACAAACGTTACAAAACAAATCCAAACGTTTCACCTATTTAGCGATTTAAGCCAAACGTTTACAAACATTACGAAAAAAACCAAACCCTTTACCTTTTTAATAATTTAAGCCAAACGTTTGGATTTGTTTCGTAACGTTTTTAAACGTTTGGCTTAAATCGCTAAAAAGGTGTAATATTTGGATTAGTTTTGTAACGTTTTAAACATTTGGCTTAAATCGCTAAAAAGGTGAAATGTTTAGTTTTGTTTCGTAATGTTTGTAAATGTTTGGATTGGTTTTGTAATGTTTTAAACGTTTGGCTTAAATCGCTAAACAATGTGAAACGTTTGGATTTGTTTCGTAACGTTTGGATTTGTTTCGTAATGTTTGTAAACGTTCGACTTAAATCGCTAAAAAGGTGAAACGTTTAGATTTATTTCGAAACGTTTGTAAACGTTTGGCTTAAATCGCTAAAACGGTGAACTGTTTGGATTTATTTCATAACTTTATAAACGTTTGCCTTAAATCGCTAAAAATGTGAAACGTTTGGATTTGTTTCGTAACATTTGTAAGCGTTTGGCATAAATTGCTAAAAAGGGGAAACGTTTGGATTTGTTTCGTAACGTTTTAAACTTTTGGATTGGTTTCGTAATGTTTTAAATGTTTGGCTTAAATCGATAAAAAAGCAAAACGTTTAAAACGTTATGGAACAAATCCAAACATTTAAAATGTTTCGAAACAAATCCAAACGTTTCAGCTTTTTAGCGATTTAAGCCAAACGTTTAAAACGTTACAGAACAAATCCAAACGTTTAGAACGGTACGAAACAAATTTAAACATTTTAAACGATTGGATTACATCGCTAATAAGGTAAAACGTTAAGAAATGTTTGGCTTCAATCGCTAAAAATGTGAAACATGTGAATTTGTTTCGCTACGTTTTATAAGTTTGGATTGGTTTCGTAACGTTATAAATGTTTGGCTTAAATTGCTAAAAAGGTGGAAACAAATCTACAAGTTACACCTTTTTAGCGTATTACCTTTTTAGCGATTTAAGCCAAATCTTTAAAATGTTCCGAAAAATCCAAACGTTTCACCTTTTTAGCGATTTAAGCTAATCGTTTACAAACGTTACGAAACAAATTCAAACGTTTCACATTTTTAGCAATTTAAGCCAAACATTTACAAAAGTTACGAAACCAATCCAAACGTTTAAAATGTTACGGAACAAATCCAAACGGTTCACATTTTTAGCGATTTAAGCCAAACGTTTAAAACGTTTCGAAACAAATCCAAAACTTTCACCTTGTAAACTTTTAGATTAAATCGCTAAAAAGGTGAAACGTTTGGTTTTGTTTAGCGATTTAATCCAAAAGTTTAAAACATTACAAAACAAATCCAAACGTTTAAAGCGTTGCGAGACAAATCCTAACGTTTCACCTTTTTAGCAATTTAAGGTAAACGTTTAAAAACGTTTGGATTTGTTTGATAATTTTTGTAAACGTTTGACTTAATTCGCTAAAAAGGTGAAACGTTTGGACTAGTTTCGTAATGTTTTAAACGTTTGGATTGGTTTTGTAACGTTTGTAAACGTTTGGCTTAAATCGCTAAAAATGTGAAACGTTTTGATTTGTGTTGCAACATTTTAAACGTTTGGATTGGTTTTGTAACATTTTAACGTTTTAAACTTTTGGCGTAAATCGCTAAAAAGGTGAAACGTTTTGATTTGATTCGTATCGTTTTATAAGTTTGGATTGGTTTTGTAACGTTTGGCTTAAATCTCCAAAAAGGTGTAACGTTAGGATTTGTTTGGTAATGTTTTGTTTCGTAACGTTTGGATTGGTTTCGTAACCTTTTAAACATTTGAATTTGTTTTGTAAATCGCTAATCCAAACATTTGGCTTATATCGCTAATTGAAACGTTTGGCTTAAATTGCTAAAAAGGTGAAACGTTTGGGCTTTTTTCGTAACGTTTGTAAACGTTTCGCTTAAATCGCTAAAAAGGTGAAACGTTTGGATTTGTTTCGTAATGTTTGTAAACGTAGGCAAACGTTTACAAATGTTACGAAACAAATACAAACGTTTAAAACGTTACGAAACAAATACAAATGTTTAAAACGTTACGAAACAAATCCAAACATTTCACCTTTTTACAATTTAAGCCAAAAATTTAAAACGTTACAAACCAATCCAAACGTTTACAAAAGTTACGAAACAAAACCTAACACTTCACCTTTTTAGCGATTTAAACCAAAACGTTACAATATAAATCCTAACGTTTTACCTTTTTAGCGATTTAATCCAAACGTTTCACCTTTTTAGCTATTTAAGCCAAACATTTACAAACGATACGAAACTGATCCTTTTTAGTGAACTAAGCCAAACATTTCTTATTTTTAAGTCAAACGTTTACAAACGTAACAAAACAAATCCGAACATTACGAAACAAATCCAAATATTTCACCTTTTTAGAGTATTTGTTTCATAATTAAACGTTTGAATTGGTTTCATAACATTTTAAACGTTTGGCTTAAATCGCGAAAAAGATGACAAGTTTGGATTTGTTCTGTAACGTTTGTAAACGTTTTGATTGGTTTCGTAACTTTTGTAAACGTTTGGCTTCAATCCCTAAAATGTTTAGAAACGTTACGAAACAAATCTAAACGTTTCATCTGTTTAGCGATTTAAGCCAAACGTTTAGAACTTTAGGAAACAAATCCAAACTTTTCCGTTTTTTATCAATTTAAGCCAAACATTTAAAACGTTACGAAACAAAACCAAACGTTTCACCTTTTTAGAGATTCAAGCCAAACGTTTACAAACGTTACGAAACAAATCCAACGTTTCACCTGTAACATCTTGTAAAATTTTGAAATTTATTTTGCGAGTTTTAGTAATATTTTGAGTTGTTTACGTATTTGAAATTCGTCGGTAATATTTTTATTCATTTACGTATTTGAAATTTGTTGGGGAGATCGATTTAAATTTGGTTTGATTTGGGTTTGGGTCTTTTTGATTCTTGGTCCAACTAATAATGGTTGGGTTGTTTTCTTTTATTTTAAAAAAGAAAAAAAAATAAAATTATAATTGCAAGCAGGTCCCAAACGAGATTGCGTTTTCACGCAAGGTCTCGTTCGAGACCTGAGGTTCTCGTACGAGACCCTTGCTCAAAACGCAGGGTCTCGTACGAGACAGATCAGTCTCGTACGAGACCAACACAACAGCCTACGGTTGACCCATTTTTCCCGTCGTTTTGTCTTGATTCTTGCACTATTTAAATCATTTTCTAGACCCTAATCTTTTCCTCAAACTTTCATCAAACAATAGCCGCTCTTTCCCTCTCAGATTCTTCGTGATTTCATCGCCAAATCGCTGTGTAAATCAGTAAGCTTCAAGTTATAAAATTCTGTTTTTAGCTGAAAACAACACTTACGTATTCTGATTCATTCTCCCTTGTTTCAGCATTAAATTTCATTCTGTTTGATTCATGAGATTGAAGACTCCGCCCTCTACAAGTCCGAACTTAGTTTTCATAAAACGGTGTATTATATTTCTCGTATTAGATGCTGTCGTATTACCGTTTTTAAGTTATTGTTATTTCGATTCTAAAACGATACTTTCGTTTTTTGATCCGTTTGTAGCCGTCTGGAGATCGAATTCAATTCCGCTTCCTTCCAGCGAGAGTAGACTCACACCTCTACGATTCACACTTTTCTTTTGTCAAACGGTACGTTTCGATCTTGTTTCAATCGCCGTCGTCTCACCGTGTTTATGTGTTACTATTTGATTCCTACGGTTACTCATTATGTTTTTGCCGAATGATGTGTTCTTAATGTCATTCTCGTTTGTTAAAGAAACCTACTATGGTCATTAGGCTTGCTAGGATATTGAGGTACCATGTTAGTTCATACGATTATTATTCATGATAGTTGTCTCTGTTTTTGTAATTCGGTTTCTTTTGGATTCGATTCTTTTATTCGTGTTGGCTTGAATCCTTTGATCTTTACTTGAGGTTGTTCTTATTTTTTGTTCTTGATTCATTGAGTTTAGTTTGGGTTATTAAGAAATTGTTGAATTGATGGTTTGGTTTTGTACGTTTTTTGTTGATGTTAATGTTTGACGTTGAGTTTGTTCTAAAGGTAGATGATGATGAGGTGGCAGTGTCTAATTGGCTTGTTTTGATTCTGTTTGGTTAAATGACTATTTTAGTCACTGATTTGTTTTGACTTAAGAAAAATGGTTCTTTAAAATAGTTGTTAACTATTTTATCATTGAAATTGATTTTAATCTACGGATTTGATTTCAACTTATAATTTGATAATTAATAATAATATTATTTATGAATTTGAAATTACTTTGGGAATTAATATTTTTAATTTAATTTAATATTAATCTTATTATAGTTTATGTGTGATTTTATAAATTGACTATATTAAATGGAAATTAAGGATTTCATTTAATTGGAAAATTTGTCAAATTAGAGATATTATTTTTAAGACCTAAAAATAATATTTGAGTTATTTAAAGATTAAATTAATAATTATTACTTAATTGATAATTTGAGATTTTTGGCTTAGAATGCCCTTGTGATTAAAGTTATATTTTATCTTTATTTTGTTATTTATTTAATTAAAATATTTTTACCGGGAATTATTAATTACTTGGGTTTCAAGATATTGAGTTCTACTTTGCAAATAATTAATATCTTATTAAAATTATAATTATAAATTGTGGTTTATAATTCTGGTTTAGACTTGGGTCGCCGACATGTGAGTTTAGCTTGTTAGTTTTAAGAAACTCGGCTAACCCACTATTTGAGGAACGAATTTTATTTATCAATTAAATATTATTTTAATAATATTTTGGATTGGATTTTAAGTGAGAACTCAACAGTCTTGAATTATTTACGGCATTCTAAATTAATTTAGAATTGTGTTTCTCTGTGATTTTATATGGCTTATTTAATTGTGCTAGTCCTACGTGGTGTCTAGTATTCTTAGAGTTAGGGTTTGGAGTGATTTTAACTTATGATTTATTTTTAGACTCTTAGACTATTCGTGCTCAGAAGTCGAAACAGGGTTTGCTGTTTGCCAAGAATCACGTGGATAAGCAAGCAGTGAGTTTGTAGTGCTATTTACCGCTTTATTAAGTACCGCATCGTATTTGAATATTATAAATGCTTTTGAATTGTTTTAAGTGATTATATGAATCTGGATTGAAACGAGCTACTCGATAGGCTTGTATCGAGACTGTGTGCACTGGTAAGTACTCTGCGATCGGCAAACTAAAGTCTTGCTTACGCTGGTATATGACGAGGATCTGTTCCCGACCACTCTGGGCTTATCAGTAAGCTATGTCATACTTACACTGGGATCATTTCAATACTGTTTTCCATAATCCTATTATATTAGTATAAAATATTTTGATTTAAGTATATCTGACCCTGTTTTTTTTCCCAAATTTTCCAGGTTTATGATTTGAAAGCTGGTCCACTCCGATCCTTTTGATTCCTCGGAGGTTTTATGTTATTTAAACTAGTCGCTGTTTTCAAACTCTTAGACCGCAGTAGAACTAGTTTATATATTACTTTGGTTATTTCACATTGCGATTATCGGTTTGTCCGATTGTTTATTATTGGCATGTTTACTGTGGATTATTTTATTATTATATTTAAGGCATTTTGTTGAGCATTTCAGATATTTAAGTTATTTATATTAAAACTGTGATATAAATTGTTAGACTTAGGTTGGAGTCTCGGCTGCCCCCGAGCAGTGTTTCTGCAGGTTTATATGTTTGATAGTTTTCTGCGAGGCTTGCTACGGGTTTTGGTACGACCATACACATATCCTAGCGCCGGCCACGATTCATGAAATTGGGTCGTGACAATTTTTTAGCGATTGAATCCAAACGTTTGGGTTTGTTTCGAAACATTTTAATTGAAATGTTTGGATTTGTTTCTTAACGTTTACAAACGTTTGGCTTAAATCGCTAAAAAAGTGAAACGTTTGGATTTGTTTCGTAACCAATCCAAACGTTTAAAACGTTACGAAAAAAATTTAAACGTTTCACCTTTTTAGAGATTTAAGCCAAACATTTACAAACGATACAAAACCATTCCAAACGTTCAAAATGTCACGAAACCAGTCCAAACATATTAACATTTTAGCGATTTAAGCCAAACGTATAAAAACGTTACGAAACAAATCCAAACGTTTCCCCTTTTTCCCAATTTAAGCCAAACGTTTACAAACATTACGAAACAAATCGAAATGTGTCACATTTTTAGTGATTTAAACCAAACGTTTACAAACATTACGAAACCAATCCAAACATTTCACATTTTTATCAATTTATGCCAAACGTTTACAAATGTTACGAAAAAAAACCAAACGTTTCAACTTTTTAGCGAGTTAAGGAAAACGTTTACAAACGTTACGTAACGTTTGTGAATGTTTGGCTTAAATCGCTAAAAAGATGAAACACTTGGATTTGTTTTGTAACGTTTTAAACGTTTGGATTGGTTTGGTAACGTTTTATATTTTTGGCTTAAATTGCTAATAAGGTGAAACATTTGGATTTGTTTCATAAAGTTTGTAAACGTTTGGCTTAAAACGCTAAAAAGGTGAAATGTTTGGATTTGTTTCATAACGTTTGTAAACGTTTGGCTTATATCCCTAAAAAGGGGAAACGTTTGGATTTGTTTTGTAACGTTTTAAACGTTTGGCTTAAATAGCTAAAAAGGTGAAACGTTTGTATTTGATACGTAACATTTGTAAACTTTTGGCTTAAATTGCTAAAAAAGGTGAAACGTTTGGTTTTGTTTCGTAACGTTTGTAAACATTTGGCTTCAATCTCTAAAAAGGTGAAACGTTTGGATTGGTTTCGTAACGTTTTAAACGTTTGGATTGGTTTTGTAACGTTTATAAACGTTTGGCTTAAATCGCTAAAAAGGTGAAACATTTGGCTTTGTTTCGTAAAGTTTTAAACGTTTGAATTAAATCGCTAATAATGTGAAACTTTTGAATATTTGTCGTAACGTTTGTAGACGTTTGATTTAAATCGCTAAAAAGGTGAAACATTAGGATATTTTTCATAACGTTTTAAGCGTTCGGATTGGTTTCGTAACATTTTAAATGTTTGGCTTAAATCGCTAAAAAAGTGAAACATTTGGTTTTCTTTAGTAACTTTTGTAAACGTTTGGCTTAAATCGCTAAAATGATGAAACGTTTGGATTTGAATCGTAACGTTTTAAATGTTTGGATTGGTTTTGTAATGTTTTAAATTTTTGGATTACATCGCGAAAAAGGGTAAATTTTTGGACTTGTTTCGTAACGTTTGTAAAAGTTTGGATTAAATCGCTAAAAAGGTGAAACGTTTGGATTTGTTTCGTCACGTTTTAAACGTTTGGATTGGTTTCGTATCGTTTTAAATGTTTTTCTTAAATCACTAAAAAGGGGAAACGTTTGGATTTGTTTCGTAACGTTTGTAAACGTTTGGCTTAAATCGCTAAAAAGGTAAAACGTTTGGATTTGTTTTGTTACATTTGTAAACGTTTGGCTTACATTGCTAAAAAGGGGAAACGTTTGGATTTGTTTCGTAACGTTTTAAACGGTTGGATTGGTTTTGTAACATTTTAAACGTTTGGCTTAAATCGCTAAAAATGAGAAACATTTGGATTTGTTTCATAACATTTGTACACGTTTGGCTTAAATCGTTAAAAAGGTGAAATATTTGGATTTATTTTGTAAACTTTTAAACGTTTGGCTTATATTGCTAAAAGGTGAAACGTTTTGTTTTGTTTTGTAACGTTTGTAAACATTTGGCTTCAATCGCTAAAACGTTGAAACATTTGGATTGGTTTCCTAACGTTTTGAACCTTTGGATTTGTTTCGTAACGTTTTAAACGTTTGGATTGGTTTTGTAAAGTTGTAAACGTTTGGCTTAAATCGCGAAAAAGGTGAAACGTTTGGATTTGTTTCGTAAAGTTTTAAACGTTTGGCTTAAATCGCTAATAATGTGAAACTTTTGGATTAAAAGCTAAAAAGGTGAAACATTAGGATTTATTTCGTAACATTTAAAAGGTCTGGATTGGTTTCGTAACATTTTAAACTTTTGGCTTAAATAACTAAAATGGTGAAACATTTGGTTTTGTTTTGTAACATTTGTAAACGTTTGGCTTAAATCGCTAAAATGATGAAACGTTTGGATTTGTTTCGTAACGTTTTAAACGTTTGGATTGGATTTGAAACGTTTTAAACATATGGCTTAAATCGCTAAAAAGGGGAAACGTTTGGATTTTTTTTCGTAACATTTGTAAATGTTTGGTTTAAATCACTAAAAAGGTGAAACGTTTGGATTTGCTTCATTACGTTTTAAATGTTTTGATTTGTTTCGTAACGTTTTAAATATTTGTCTTATATCACTAAAAATTGGAAACGTTTGGATTTGTTTCATAAAGTTTGTAAATGTTTGGCTTAAATCGCTAAAAAGGGGGAACGTTTGGATTTGTTTTGTAACATTTGTAAACATTTGGCTTAGATCTCTAAAAAGGTGAAACGTTTGGATTTATTTCGTAACGTTTTAAACGTTTGGATTGGTTTTGTAATGTTTTAATCGTTTGGCTTAAATCGCTAAAAAGGTGAAACGTTGAGATTTGTTTCGTAATGTTTGCAAACGTATGGCTTAAAATGCTAAAAAGGTGAAACGTTTCGTTTTATTTTGTAACGTTTGTAAATGTTTGGATTTGTTTTGTAACGTTATAAACTTCTGGATTTTTTCGTAACGTTTTAAACGTTTGGCTTGAATTGTTAGAAAGGGGAAACGTTTTGATTTTATTCATAACGTTTTTTAAACGTTTGGCTTAAATCGCTAATATTATGAAACGTTTGGATTTGTTTCGTAACGTTAATAAACGTTTGGCTTAAATCCTTAAAAATATGAAACGTTTGGATTTGTTTCGAAACGTTTCTAAACGTTTTAGCTTAAATCTCTAAAAAGGTGAAACGTTTGGATTTGTTTCGTAACGTTTGAAACGTTTGGATTGGTTTCGTACTGTTTTAAACATTTGGCTTAAATCATTAAAAAGGTGAAACTTTCGGATTTGTTTGTAATGTTAGTAAATGTTTGGCTTAAATCGCTAAAAAGGTTAAATGTTTGAATTTGTTTCGTAACATCTTGAACGTTTGGCTTAAATAGCTAAAAAGGGGAAACGTTTGGATTTGTTTAGTAACGTTTTAAATGTTTGGATTGGTTTTATAACGTTTGTAAACGTTTGGCTTAAATTGCTAAAAAGGGGAAACATTTGGTTTTGTTTTGTAATGTCTGTAAACGTTTGGCTTAAATTTCTAAATAGGGGAAACGTTTAGATTTGTTTCATAACGTTATAAACATTTAGATTTGTTTAGTAATGTTTTAGGCGTTTGGCTTAAATCGCTAAAAGGGTTAAACGTTTGGATTTGTTTCGTAACGTTTGTAAACATTTGGCTTTAATCGTTACAAAGATAAACATTTGTATTTGTTTCGAAACGTTTGTAAACGTTTGGCTTAAATCACTAAAAATGGGAAACGTTTGGATTTGAATCGTAATGTTTGTAAACATTTCGCTTAAATTGCTAAAAATGTGAAACGATTGGATTTGTTTAGTAGCGTTTTTAACGTTTGGTTTTGTTTCATAACGTTTGTAAATGTTTGGCTTAAATCGCTAGAAAGGTGAAACGTTTGGATTTATTTTGTAACGTTTTTAACGTTGGGATTGGTTACGTAACGTTTTAAATGTTTGGCTTAAATTGCTAAGAAGGTGAAACGTTTAGATTTGTTTTGTAACGTTTGTAAACGTTTGGCTTAAATCGCTAAAATGGTGAAATGTTTGGATTGGTTTCGCAACGTTTGTAAACTTATGGCTTAAATTGCAAAAAAGGTGAAACGTTTGGATTTGTTTAGTAACGTTTTAAACATTTACATTTGTTTCGTGACGTTTTAAACGTTTGGCTTAAATTGCTAAAAAGGTGAAACGTTTGGATTTGATTCGTATCGTTTGTAAACTTTTGGCTCTAATCGCTAAAAAGGAGAAATGTTTGGATATGTTTTGTAACGTTTGTAAACGTTTGACTGAAATCACTAATAATGTGAAACGTTTGGATGTGTTTCCTTAAGTTTGTAAACGTTTCGTTTAAATCGCTAAAAAGGATAAACGTTTGAATTTTTTTCATAACGTTTGTAATTGTTTGGATTTGTTTCATAACGTTTTGAACGTTTAGATTTGTTTCGTAATGTGTTAAACATTTGGATTTGTTTCGTAACGTTTGTAAATGTTTGACTTAAATCGCTAAAAAGGTTAAATGTTTGGATTGTTTTTGTCAAGTTTTAAATGTTTAGCTTATATCGCTAAAACGTTGAGACGTTTGGAATTGTTTCATAACATTTTACACGTTTGGCTTAAATCACTAAAAAGGTGAAACGTTTGGATTTGTTTCGTAACGTTTGTAAACGTTTAGCTTAAGTTGCTATAAAGGTGAAACGTTTGGTTTTGTTTCGTAACGTTTGTAAACGTTTGGCTTCATTTGCTAAAAAGGTGAATTGTTTGGACTAGTTTCGTAACGTTTTAAACGTTTAGATTTTTTCGTAAAGTTTAAAACAATTTGATTGGTTTTGCAACGTTTGTAAACGTTTGGCTTAAATCGCTAAACAGGTGAAACGCTTGGATTTGTTTCGTAAAGTTTTAAACGTTTGGATTAAATCGCTAATAATATAAAACGTTTGGATTTGTTTCGTAACGTTTGTAAAGGTTTGGTTTAAATAGCTAAAAAGGTGAAACGTTTGGATTTTTTTTGTAGCGTTTTAAACGTTTTTATTGGTTTCATAACATTTTAAACGTTTGACTTAAATCGTTATTAAGGTGAAATGTTTGGTTTTTTTCCTAACGTTTGTAAACGTTACGCTTAAATCGCTAAAAAGGGGAAACATTTGAATTTTTTTGGTAACGTTTGTAAACGTCTGACTTAAATCGCTAAAAAGGTGAAACTTTTGGATTTGTTTTGTAGCATTTGTAAACGTTTGGTTTAAATCGCTAAAAAAGTAAAATGTTTAGATTTGTTCAGTAACTTTTTAAACGTTTGGATTGATTTCGTAACGTTTTAAACGTTTGGCTTAAATTGCTAAAAAGGGGAAACGTCTGGATTTGATTCGTAGAGTTTGTAACGTTTGGCTTAAATCGCTAAAAATATGAAACGTTTGGATTTGTTTCGTAACGTTTGTAAACGTTTGGCTTCAATCGCTAAATAGGTGAAACGTTTGGTTTTGTTTCGTAACGTTTGTAAACGTTTGGCTTAAATTGTTAAAATGGTTAATCATTTGGATTTGTTTCGTAACATTTGTAAACGTTTGACTTAAATTGCTAAAAACATGAAATATTTGGATTTTTTTTGTAATATTTGTAAACGTTTGGCTTAAATCGCTAAAAAGGTGAAACGTTTTGATTTATTTCGTAACGTTTTAAACGATTGGATTTATTTTGAAACGTCTGTAAATGTTTGGCTTCAATCGCTAAAAAAGTTAAACATTTGGATTTGTTTCGTAACGTTTGTAAACGTTTGGCTTAAATTCCTAAGAAAAGGTTAAACGTTTTGATTTGTTTCGTAGAATTTTAAAAGTTTTGATTGTTTTATAGCATTTTAAATGTTTGACTTAAATCGGTGAAAAGGGTAAACATTTTGATTTGTTTCGTAACGTTTTAAATGTTTGGCTTAAATTGCTAAAAAGGTGAAACGTTTGGATTTGTTTCGTAACGTTTTATATGTTCGTATTGGTTTTGTAACGTTTTAAACGTTTGGCTTAAGTCGCTAAAAAGGGGAAACGTTTGGATTTGTTCATAAAGTTTTAAACGTTTGGCTTAAATTGCTAAAAAGGCGAAACGTTTGCATTTGTTTCGTAGCGTTTGTAAACGTTTGGCTTAAATCGCTAAAAAAGTGAAACGTTTAAATTTGTTTCGTAGCGTTTGTAAACATTTGGCTTAAATCGCTTAAAATGTGAAACGTTTGGATTAGTTTCGCAACGTTTGTAAACGTTTGCCATAAATCGCTCAAAAGGTGAAACGTTTGGATTTGTTTCGAAATGTTTGTAAAAGTTTGGCTTAGATCGCTAAAAATGTGAAATGTTTGAATTTGTTTTTTAACTTTTTAAACGTTTAGATTGGTTTCATAACGCTTTAAACGTTTGCATTAAATCGCTAAAAAGGTGAAATATTTAGATTTCGTTTCGTAATGTTTTAAATGTTTGGATTGGTTTCTTAACGTTTTATAATTTTGTCTCAAATCGCTAAAAAGGTGAAATGTTTGGATTTGTTTCGTAACGTTTTAAATGTTTGGATTGGTTTTGTAATATTTTAAACGTTTGGCTTAAATAGCTAAAAAGGTGAAGAGTTTGGTTTTGTTACGTAACGTTTGTAAACGTTTGGCTTAAATTGCTAAAAAAGTGAAACGTTTGGTTTTGTTTCGTAACGTTTGTAAACGTTTGGATTGGTTTTCTAACGTTTTTAATGTTTGGCTTAAATCTCTAAAAAGGTGAAACGTTTGGATTTGTTTCGAAACGTTTGTAAATGTTTGGCTTAAATCGCTAAAAAGGTGAAACGTTTGGATTTGTTTTGTCACGACCTAATTTCATGGATCGCGACCGGCGCTAGGGTATGGGTATGATTGTACCAAAACCCGTAGCTAGCCTTACATATAACCTTATAATAACATAACCTGCACGAAACCAATCCTCGGGGGTAATCGAGACTTCAGCCTAGTCCTGGCAGTTCATAAAATACATCATTTAAATAATAAATGCTTGATCAATTCCGAGTCTCCAACATAGCGTTAATATTTAATAACTAAAGTTAACATAATAATACCAATCAACAAATAATCCAATTGAGTTAATCTGACAACAAGTACTACAACAAGTAAGACTTCTAATTACTACTGCGGCCTATGAGTAAAATCAATTCAGTAATTTAATAAAATAAAGTAAGACCTCCGAGGAAATAAAGAATCGGAGACCAGTTGACTCGCTCAAATCATAATCCTGGAAAAATATTGGGAAAACAACGGGGTCAGATATACTGAGATGAGTTCATACAATTATTTACATTCATTAAGTGAAAACCTTTAAAAACCTTAAAATATTTATAAAGCAATTTATCATTATGGATAAGCATTGAAACCCTAAACCACAAATATCTAAATCCAGTTGTCGTGTCGGTGAGACGTATCTCCATAACCGATCCCCGACTATCACTCAAATAAACATATGTGAGTCCCAGGAGACGTATCTTCCACCGGCGCCCTCACTAAGGCGAGACGTATCTCAAACCTACCTCAATAGTAAATGATCATATACTAGTGCGCACGCAGTCTCGATGATGCCCATCGAGTAGCCCGTTCCAATTGAGATGCATAATGCCGAAGACAGTTCGAAAGCTGTGTATACAATATATATATATATATATAAAATACAATTTACATAATAAAGCGGTAAATAGAGATATAAACTCACTGCTTGCTAATTCACGTGAAAACTCCTAGCACGCAACCTAACTTGGTTCGCCTCAAAAGCACGAACAGTCGACGAGTCGAAACAAATAGAAATAATTATTAAAACGGGCCCTAACTCTATAGAGTACTAGACACCACATAGGACTAGTACAAATAAAAAGTTAAGGTAAAGTCAATCAGAGTAAACATAATTCTCTAACAATTATAAAGTCAACAACAAGTCAAGCCTATTGAGTTCCTGCATTAAAATTTATTCCAAAAAATATTATTGAAATAAGATTAAATAATAAAACAATTTAATTTCCAAAACAGTGGGTTAGCCCAGTTACCGATAACTATCAAGCTAACCTCACATGTTGGGCGACCCAAGTCTAACCCGACCCAAATATTTTATCAAACTATAAATCAGAGTTTATAATTACAAAAATAGCTTTGATAAATTAAAAATATTTATATCCAATTATAAATCATAGTTTAAAATTATATATAAAAAATTGATAAAATAATAATACATTTTAAAACAGAACTCAACAGCTCCAAAATTAAGTAACCCAAATTACTATAAATAACTTAATTAGATAAGTTCAAAAAAAAAACGTTCAAGGGCTAAACTGTAATTTATCCAAATTGACATGCCAAATTGATATCCAAAATTTTATATAATTACCCGAGTAATTATATAAATTTAGGTTATAAAATAATTATCGTTTTCAAATTGCCAATATATAAATCAAAATGAAATCCAAAATATCAAAATCAAACATCAAAGAACAAACCCAGTGAACAATTCCTCTTAACAGCATATATCATAATCTCAACCCAAATCGACATCAGACTGATCACAAGAGCAAACCCAAATCATTTAAAGGAACCAAAACCATTATAACAAGAAACCCTAACAAGATTACGGCCCATAAGAAACAAACAACAATGGCAGCAATAAAATCAAAAGAAAGCGATGAACCATCACGGAGTAGAATGAACGTACCGTTAAGTGTATCGATAAGTGAGGACAAACGAGGATGGCACCAATCGATGAACGAAAGGACAATTTCAGTCTAAAGCTACCATAATGTAGAACAATAGTTAATAAGCGGCGGATACAACATCGAACAAAGAAAAAGAAAAGAACGTAAAACTTACCAAATCTTGAATCAAATGAAAGATGCATGAAGTTTGTGTTGATTCTGAGAGTTTCAGCAAAGGGGTCGGTTAGGGTATCAACAGAAAACAATAGAATATGAAAAATAGGGTTTTAAAAACATAACAAGTCTATTTAAAGGTCTCAATTCCCGTAACAGCACACTTCACGTTCGTGCACTTGAGTGCACGATCGTGTACTCCATCGCTCCTCCAAATCGCCTCATATTTTTATCCAACGGTTAACGTTTTGTCGTGCACAACATATCCAAATATAAGCTCGATCCAACGGTTCAATAGGGAGATATGAATGTTTTATCAAAACATGTCAGATTTAGAATGCACACGAACACAACATCGATCAAAATCCAGATACAAATCAAACATCCATCGAAAACTATCACGACACATGCAACACATACAAGATACAAATCCAACCCCAATTAAAATTTCACACTTGCTAAGTCCACCATTAATAATCTGAAACTAAGTCGGAAACACAACGAAACAATGACGGAAAAATATGGGATATTACATATTTCGTAACGTTTGTAAACGTTTGGCATAAATCGCTAAAAAGGTGAAACGTTTGGTTTTGTTTCTAAACGTTTGAAAATGTTTGGATTGGTTTCATAACGTTTTAAATGTTTGGCTTAAATCGCTAAAATGGGGAAACGTTTGGATTTGTTTCGTAAGGTTTTAAAAATTTGGATTTTTGTCATAACGTTTGTAAACGTTTGGCTTGAATCGCTAAAAAGGTGAAACGTATAAATTTTTTTCGTAGCGTTTGTAAACGTTTGGCTTAAATCGGTAAAAAGGTGAAACGTTTTGATTTCTTTCGTACCGTTTGGTGAAACGTTTGGATTTGTTTCGTTACGTTTTAAACGTTTGGATTGGGTTCGTAACGTTTTAAATGTTTGGCTTAAATCGCTAAAAAGGTGAAACTTTTGGATTTATTTCGTAACGTTTTAAACTATTGGATTGGTTTCATAACGTTTTAAACGTTTGGCTTAAATCTCTAAAAAGAGGAAACGTTTGGATTTTTTTGTAGTGTTTGTAAATGTTTGGCTTAAATCACTAAAAAGGTGAAACATTTGGATTTGTCTTGTAACGTTTGTAAACGTTTGGGTTAAATTGCTAAAAAGCTAAAACGTTTGGATTTTTTTGTAACTTTTTAAATGTTTGGATTAGTTTCGTAACATTTTAAATGTTTGGCTTAAATTGCTAAAAAGGTTAAACGTCTGGATTTGTTTCGTAACGTTTGTAAATGTTTGGCTTAAATTGCAAAAAAATTGAAACGTTTGGATTGGTTTCGCAACGTTTTGAACGTTTGGATTGGTTTCGTAACGTTTTACATGTTTGGCTTAAATTGATAAAAAGGGAGATTTTTTTGATTTGTTTCGTAACGTTTGTAAACGTTTTGTTTCATTCGCTAAATAGGTGAAACGTTTGGTTTTGTTTGGTAACATTTGAAAACATTTGGCTTAAATTGCTAAAAAGGTTAATTGTTTGGATTTGTTTCGTAACATTTGTAAACGTTTGGCTTATATCACTAAAAAGGTGAAACGTTTGTATTTGTTTTGCAACGTTTGGCTTAAATCGCTAAAAATGTGAAACATTTGAATTTGTTTCGTAACGTTTTAAACGATTGGATTTCTTTCGTAACGTCTGTAAATATTTGGCTTCAATAGCTAAAAAGGTGAAACGTTTGTATTTATTTCGTAACGTTTGTAAACATTTTGCTTACATCGCTAAAAAGGTTAAAAGTTTGGATTTGTTTCGTAACATTTTAATCGTTTTGATTAGTTTTGTGACATTCTAAATGTTTGGCATAAATCGGTACAAAAGGGAGATGTTTGTATTTGTTTTGTAAAGTTTAAAATGTTTGGCTTAAATCGTTAAAAAATGAAACGTTCGGATTTGTGTCGTAACGTTTTAAATGTTTGGCTTAAATCGATAAAAAGGTGAAACGTTTGGATTTGTTTCGTAACGTTTTATACGTTTGTATTGGTTTTGTAACGTTTTAAACGTTTGGCTTAAATCGCCAAAAAGGGGAAACGTTTGGATTTGTTTCATAACGTTTTAAACGTTTGGCTTAAATTGCTACAAAGGTGAAACGTTTGGATTTGTTTCGTAACGTTTGTAAACGTTTAGCTTAATTCGCTAAAAATGTGAAACGTTTGAATTTATTTCGTAATGTTTGTAAACATTTGGCTTAAATCGCTAATAATGTGAAACGTTTGGATTCTTTTCGTAACGTTTGTAAACGTCTGGCATAAATCGCTCAAACGGTGAAATGTTTGGATTTGTTTTGCAACGTTTGTAAACGTTTGGCTTATTTCGCTAAAAATGTGAAACGTTTGGATTTTGTTTCGTAACGTTTTAAATGTTTGGATTGGTTTCTTAACGTTTTAAAATTTTGGCTTAAATCGTTAAAAAGGTGAAATGTTTGGATTTGTTTCGTAACTTTTTAAATGTTTGGATTGGTTTTGTAACGTTTTATACGTTTGGCTTAAATAGCTAAAAAGGGGAAACGTTTGGTTTTGTTTCGTAACGTTTGTAAACGTTTGGCTTAAATTGCTACAAAGGTGAAACGTTTGGTTTTGTTTCGTAACATTTATAAACGTTTTGATTTCGTAACAAAACCAATCCAAACGTTTAAAACGTTACGAAACAAATCCAAACGTGTCACATTTTTAACGATAAGCCAAACGTGTACTAACGTTATGATAACAAAACCAAAATTTTCCCCTTTTTAGAGATTTAGGCCAAACGTTTACAAACGTCAAGAAACAAATCCAAACGTTTAACCTTTTTAGAAAGATAAGAGAAATGTTTAAAACGTTACAGAACCAATCCAAACGTTTAAAACGTTACGAAACAAATCCAAACGTTTCACCTTTTTAGTGATTTGAGCCAAACATTTAAAACGTTACGAAAAGAAGACAAGCATTTACAGACGTTACGAAACAAATCCCAATGTTTCACCTATTTAGAGATATAAGCCAAACATTTAAAACATTACAAAATCAATCCAAATGATTATAACGTTTTGAAACAAATCCAAACGTTTCACCTTTTTAGCGAAATAAACCTAACATTTAAAACGTTACGAAACCAGTCCAAACGTTTAAAACGTTACGAAACAAATACAAACATTTCACCTTTTAAGCGATTTAAGCCAAACGTTTACAAACATTACAAAACAAATCCAAACGTTTCCCCTTTTTTGCGATTTAAGCCAAACGTTTATAACATTACGAAACCAATCCAAACGTTTAAAACATTACGAAACAAATTCAAACGTTTCACATTTTTAGCGATTTAAGCCAAACGTTTACAAACGTAACGAAACAAAACCAAATGTTTCACCTTTTTAGCATTTTAAGCCAAACGTTTACAAACGTCACGAAACAAATCCAAACGTTTCACCTTTTTAGCGATTTAAGCCAAATGTTTTGTCACGACCCAGATTATTGAACCGTGACCGGCGTTAGGGAATGGGAGTGGTAGCTCCAAAACCCGTAGCAAGCCTAGAATCACTATAAATATTTCGCAAATAAAATATATTATTATATGTAAAACGTTTCCAGAAAACTCATTTAAACGTTGTGTTTATAAATATCAAAATCTCATATTAGTTTTCTGAAACTAATGTAAAACGATTCGTAGAAACCAGGGTCTTACAAAGCGATATCTCATATCTAGCACTGCCCTGTTTCTAGTCATAATCACGCCCAATTCCACTTATGGCAATTGGCGTAGGAATCAAACGGATAAAACATCATCTTTGTAAACAAATATTATTTATAAATCGTATCAGAGTTTTACAACATAAAATCCGTTTGAAATCAAATTAAAAGTCTTATATTTACACCTACTAACTACTACAGCTCTATAGAAATTTGTACTTTGTGCAAGTCCATAAGACTTCCGACACAAAGAGGATGGTTTGTCTGATCCGACTTTGATTACCTGGAAAACATCAATGGTGAGGGGTCAGTATTTGGGGAAATACTGAGTAAGTTTACGTTTACAGATGGTAATATCGTCAAAATCATATCAACATCTAACATACTTTTAAATACTTGAATAATAAATCCATGGATCAAATATCAAACAACACACAAACATATGATCCGACTGAAATCCTAATCCAAAGATTCATAAGAAACCAACTGCAGAGTCTAATGGGTTTACATATAACAGCATCTAGACCGGGAACAAAGCCACCGTCGCCACAGATCTGTATTGGGTCGCTAGGCCGGGAACAATGCCACCGTCGCCACAGCTTCCCTTTATGTTTGGGCCGAGAACTAAGCCACCGTCGCCATCTGGGTTGACAACTCATACTCAACTCTACGACACAGGATTATCTAACCTCAGTACTGGTGATCACGCAGTCCTATTGACGCCCAATAGGTAGCACGTTTCCTCGGATAATTAGAACAACGTTCATTACATTAAAGCATCACAAATAAAATTAATAAACATATAACAATAAGAATAACGCGATAAGCAAAGCAGATAATTGATCTCTCTTATCGAGTTCCTTGCAACATACCCAGTTTATTCGTACTTTCTTGATACTTATTACTTTAACTGATCTCTTAGTATCCTTAATCTACCTTTGAATTCTTATACCTTATCATACATGTCCAATATATTTGATATTTCTTATTTTCATCTCTCATCTTTATTTTGGTCTAGTCGATATCACTTTCTTTAGTATGGCTCAACTCTCATATTGGGTCTCTTTCTCATATCCTTTCACATATCTCAATGCACGAAGTTTTAATCATATGTCAGATAAGTTTGATGTTTTATAATATATGTGACACCCTCTTAATTAAAATATTATTAAGTCATAATTTTATAACAAACACAACATAATCCATTTCATACATTTCGTGTTACGACACAAAAGTTATAACTTATCGCATAACCGTAACATTCAAACTATCTCACATCAATCACTTATACATAACATTATACAAAAACTCTTAGTACAAACGTTTCATTTATCTAACTTATTTACATAAACACTTCAAAATATGCACGTGCAATGAACTCTCCATTGGCCCACCTGAATCCTCTATCAGATGCAAATGTCGACTCAATGCAACTCTTAGTATCCTGAAGAAAAAAAAATTAACGCAGAGGGGTGAGCCTGCAACTCAATAAGCAAATAGATATATGCATACTAAATATACACATTCATAAGCATTTCAAGTAACTAATATATACCTCAAGCAATGATCCATTCAACATAAACAATAACCATAACAATGTAGTAATCCAATGTTCAATTCAAAGCAAACATATTCTCACATTTCCAATCAACATCAAGCTTACAGAAGGATATTCAATTATGCACATAATTTATATGTTGGCCCAAATCGCCATACAGGCAACCAACATACGTTATTGGCCCAAATCACCCTTTAGGCAACCAATAACTCAATCTCACGTCGTTGGCCCGAATCGCCATTTTAGGCAACCAACGACTATCTCAATTCTCATTGAAAATCCAAACATTAGCATGACATGATTCTCAAAACCAAAACATGACTCGCGCAAACAATTCAACCATAATTCACAAGCGCATATACGTCTCAAATCAATACACACTTGCAATTGCAAACAAACGTATATACCAAGTATAACACTATCTATTCACTTACTCAATTCACCGAGTCTCAAACCCGTGAAGTTCCAGGCTTGTCCATTGTATTACCTTCTGGTCTATAAGTACCTATTAACATATACAGATCTCAATTCATTCACAAGTAATAACTATTTTGATAATTTATATAAATAAGCAAACTAGTAATAACAATCTTCTTTGCTAGGCAGATTTATTTTCATGTACCAACTTCAAATAGGTACAAATCCTAACACAAACATCATTTATGCAAACTATTGATAGGAGTCCTGAACTTTGAGTCGAGTTTCATTTCCAATTGGAATTACATCAATTGGATTACAATAAAGCAGATTATGCAAATTACAATACAATTAGGTTAAACTGTCAAAACAGAGTGCACACCTAAATGTTCAATACTTATACACCATTCAAATGACAGAATTAGTCTTTCATTAGAACTAAACAGTTTTAGTATACATCCTAAAGAATCCATAGAATCAAAAATGTCATCATTTAGATATATATAACTCATTTTAGCAATTTCACAAGTAGTTAATATTGCAGCCATAGTTCTACAAAGTAGGCAGAACATATACCCTGTCTTGAAATTGATCCACAGATCAATATAAATACAATTTGACAAACCCCTTCGGTAAAGTTATAGGTATATGAGTCTAGAAAATATACCGAAAAGAACCAACTCAATTAGATCTCTAAACAATGAGATATGCATCTTTTGGTGACACCCTATCAGGCTGTATAGGCAGACAGAGCAACAAAATGGTATGGACTATTTGGCTATCATAACGATTTCAAATGATGCAACACAAAGAATAACAATTGTAGTAGACTGGCTATAGTTTTCATAGAATTAAGAATCAATCAATTTGGAGCTGCATAACTCGGTTCATGATATAAACAACAGAGATAAAATTTCCGGATATGTGCAGATTGCTTTCAAAAAGATGATGAACTCTAACCTAATCAACTAAAACACTTAAATTACTTACCAAATATCTGCTTTTCTTGATCAAAGCTTTAATTTAATGAATTCCATCTAACTAAAATAGGAATGCTTTTATGAGGTTTTATTTAACCTTTAGCTAAGATTCCATCTAACTAAAATAGGAATGCTTTTATGGAATCATTTACCATTAAAAGTATCTCATATAGTCATTGAAGTATCCTTTAAGTATAAGTTAAACCTTTTAGTTTATTTGTTTTCATAATAACCAAATAACCTTAATTAACCGACATACTTTCATTCCAATTTAGTTTGAATATATTTGTTTGTCATTATACTAACTCTTAATCATTTGAATAGTTATAGCATTAATCAAACTTCCATATTTCCTAGGTAAATGAATATCAATCATATGTGTAATGCTCCCGTAAATGCTAATGAATGTCACTTACTCTTAATCATAAAAATGAATGAAATGCATAAGCATAACTATATGATATTCAAATGTGGGTGTTACAACTCTCCCCACCTTAGAAAATTTCGTCTCGAAATTGAAGAACTTACCACCATCATGAAAAAGATAAGGATATTTCATTCTCATGTGTTCTTCCACTTCCCATGTAGCTTCCTTTGGAGAATGACGACTCCATCTTACTTTAACCATCGGTATCTCTTTATTCCTTAATTTCTTTACCTCTGTTCCCAGTATTTCAATAGGTTCCTCTATGTATACCAATTTCTATGTGAGTTCTACCTCTGGTTCTTGTATCACATGACTAGGATCAGATATATATCTTCGTAACATGGAAACATGAAACACGTCATAAATTTGCGATAACTCTCCCGGTAATGCTAGTCGATAAGGCAATGGTCCAATTCTCTCAATGATTTCATACGTCCAATATATCTTGGACTAAGCTTTCCCTGCTTGCCAAATCTTCAAATTCCTTTCCATGGAGATACTTTCAAGAATACTTTCTCACCCACTTCATATTCCATTTCCCTACGATGTCTATCAGTGTAACTCTTTTGCCGATCTTATGACACTTTCAAACACTGTTTGACTGTTTGTATCTTATCCACAGTTTCTTGAACTATTTCAGGACCTTCAAGTTGTCGCACTCCTTCAATATCCCAACATGCTGGACTTCGACACTTTCTTCCATACAGTGCTTCATATGAAGCCATACCTATACTAGAATGAAAACTATTATTGTAAGCAAATTCCATCAAAGGTAAATGATCATCCCAATTCCCTTTGAACTCTAGTGCACAAGCTCTCATCATTTCCTCCAAAGTCTGAATAGTTGTTTCTGATTGCCCATCTGTCTGCGGATGAAATGTTGTACTGAAATGCAACTTAGTACCCATGGCATTTTGTAAACCACCCCAAAAGTGTGAAGTAAACCGTGGATCTCTATCAGACACAATTGAAATAGGCACACCATGCAATCTAACAATCTCAGAAACATACAATGTAGCCAATTTATCTAGGGAATCAGTTTGTTGAACAGGTAGGAAATGAGCAGATTTAGTGAGTCTATCAACAATAACCCAAATAGAATCATGCTTTTTGAATGTACGTGGCAACCCAACAACAAAATCCATAGTTATTTTCTCCCATTTCCACTCTGGTATAGCTAAAGAATGAACTTTACCTGCAGGTGCCTGATGTTCTGCTTTCACTTGTTGACATATTAAGCATTTAGCCACAAATTCTGACACATCTTTCTTCATTGTTGGCCACCAATAAAAAGGCTTCATATTTCTGTACATTTTAGTACTTTTGGGGTCCATACTATAGGGTGCATTATGAGTTTCTTCTAATATATCCTCCCTCAAGTTTTCCACATTTGGAACACAAACACGACTGCCATTTAACAAAAGACCATCATCTCTCATAACAAATTGATCATGTTTTCCTTGTTCAACCTTTCTTCTCATCTTCTGTAAATAAGGATCTTCAAACTGAGTTTCTTTAATTTTATCTTCAATAGAAGGCTTCACTTGTAAGGTGGCTAATAAGATATTGTTCGCCTGGAAATATTCTGGACTCGAATCTTTGAATTTATAATCGGGATCGGTTTGAGGTTTGATACTTTAACGAACCTATGCAGATATTCACAGGGCTTGTTTGGTTAAAAACACTTAACTACGTGATTTAAAAGTAATAATCTGGGAGCTGCGAACTCAGGCGAGATTAATACCGAAAACTACTCGTAAATTAAAATAATCCGGAGATTGCGAGATAAAAAGCATTGGGCTTGGTTTTTGATTGATTGATTTGTTGATACAAAAATAATGACGCTCTGAGCTATTTATAGCTCCTCATAATCAAGACTCCTAATTCAACTAGGACTAAAATTCTAGAAAGTAAAATAATCTGAGTTGCAAACTCCTAATAAGAAGAAAAAGCAATAATTAAAAGGCTTTTCGTTGGGCCTGAATCCCTTGTAAGCCCACATAAAGCTCTTATCCAGCAATTATTTGGGCCGGTGTAAACAATGCCCCCAACAAGCTTGAAATATTTATTTTTGGGCTTATTCTTCACTTAATCCTTCCTTTGGCGCTTCTAGGCCCATCACTGAGGCCCAAATCATTGAAAAGAAATTTTAAATGGGTGCGCATCTATCGACCTTTCGGTACCCCCTTCATGCCACGTCATCACCAATTGTCCTCCACGATGTCACGTCCTAACTCCACGACCTTTAGGCCTCCTCTGTTTTTCTCTTTTAAGAAAAATACTATCTCATTTACTCACTCACCTACTCTCTCTCTGCATTTGTAAGACTTTCTCTCTCTAAGCAAATTTCAAGTACTCTCCGCATCTTTCCCTGGTAAGTGTTTGTTCTCGCCTTTCTTAATTTTGAATCGCCCCTTCGAATGTTCGTCTAACTGAGGCGTTCTTATTTTACAGTTACCATGGCTGCTCCAAATGATGCTATCGCCACTCAAGTAACCGACAAGATGAATGAGATTCACGCCGCTGCTCCGAACACAGACCTTCAGGTAATAGTCAAAACCAACGACGACAAAGAATGCGTCGGTCCAATCCTTGTTTCGCCCAGTCACTTATGTGAAATAGCCACTCCGTTTCACGAAGAAGTCCCACCACGCTTTTCACTCCCTCACCAATCCTCCATCTGGGTGAACACGATGTTTCGGAATTGGCCGACCGAACACAAAGGATATCAAGAATGGGTCAACAGACTGAAACCCCATTTCGGCCAACTGTGGAAGGATATTGGGATTTACGACATGATCGGCCTTTGTAAGGCAAGCAGGCCGATAGCGAAGCATTACACCATGGGTGCCTCTCTTTTCTGGTCAACTGCAGTCCACTACTTCTGCTTCAAATTCGGCATGATGACGGTCACTCTATTGGATATGGCAGCCATCCTCAACATCCCAGTCATCGGCGAACGTATATCGCCCAATCTAGACGCCGAAGTACCCACTTTCAAACTGTCAAAGGCTCAAAGAAGCTATGGTCCCTTCGTCAAACTGTTCATGGGCGAAGAACATTAGAAGCCTGATGTTAGAGAACACATCGCCTTTTTCGCCTTCTTCATAGCCAAGTTCGTCCTTTGTACATCTTCCTTCAGAGTTACCACAGACTGCTTTACCCTCGCCACTGCTCTTGTTGAAGGGCGAAAATGTAATCTTGGGGAATTCATGATCGCCCACTTATACCGAAGTATCAACGAAATCGCCCCTCATGGTGACAACAGAGTCTTCCAGTGTCCAAGTGGACCTCTATCGGTGTTGCAGTTATGGCTCGCCTTATATTTTCCTGAGTTATTCGAGGCCGGCCCTCAGATCAAGGCCAAACTTTGCGGCTATCAATTAATCGCCGCTGGTACTCGCCTTCCTCACGTACTGGATGTGTTGGAGGTTTTTACCAATTCCATCAGAGCTTCGGAATTATTCTGTCCGATCTTATCCCTGAAATATCTTCCTTCGTGGCTTTTCGTCGCCTGAGATTGCGAAGATACAGATGAAGCTAGAGCCGATCCATGGTTAAAACTTGGGGGCCAATATTGGGGCAATTCTCTGAAGTCTCGTAATTTGATCGCCGGCTTGGAATACAATCGCAGCAGTATTGAAGCGTACTGTCCTAACTATGTAGCCCGTCAATTCGGCTATAATAAAGGAATTCCCTGTCCTTTATTGATCTCCGTCAATAATCGCGGGACATATAAACCTTCAATCGAAGACTACCCAGACCTTCAATTCATACTTCGCCTGAACAGGGCTTATCTTCCCCCCATCTCTGAAATTTCTCGCCCTTCTATATCCCCTTCTTGCACTTCTGAATACGAAAGCTGGATGGCTTCAGTCATCGAGTCCTTCTTCGACCTCTCACCCAATGAAATACCGAGTCTTCATAATTTTCAATTACCTCCTTTATCTCGAAACCCTACTCATGCTGATCTGTTTCTTTTGCAGGCACCAAAACGTCCCAAATTTGAAGGTAATCTCTTTCATCTCTTTGAAATAGCTAGATTTGAGCGTTTTTACAAGTTTAAGTATGACCCACTAGATCGCCCTGGCATGAACCTTAGGATGCAACGCCATAGGCGAATGACTAGGCTAACATACGATGCAAAAATGAAAAAGGTTTGGAAAGAGCATTATGAAAATAAGTATTCCTATGAATTTTATCTTGCCCACATTCACCCAAAATTTAAATATAAAAGTCCACCAGTACCTAAGGTCAACATGTCTACGCCCAACCCCATAAAACTCCCCAAGAAAAAGGTTAAAAAACGAAAGCCTGAAATAACAAGTGAAGGTGTAACTTATACCGGCATCAGATGCCCGTTTGATGTCGAGGCGATAGCCGAACTTGTCCGAATTGGTTATGATAGAATACCAGGTAAACCGATTTCTTTTTTGGTTTCCCCTAAAATTTTACCACTGTTCGCCTTTTAACTTTTCCTTTCCTTTCATTCGGCATGCCTCGATGGAATAAGGGCGATGTCTTCGACACTGATGGTGAAGACAATGTGGAAACGAAGAAGGCGAGACACAAGCGCCCTGCAAAGAAACCGTCAAAGAAAGAACCGAAGGCCAAGAAGGCGAAAAAGAATCGACAGGGTCCCGCATGTTTGACCCTACTCCCAAGGAAACTCCATCCTCTCAACCAAGTGCCCACTCCTCTTCAAGGGGCGATACTGAGACGGCCGACGAGCAAACTGGAGATGAATGCCGTTCGGTTCAACAATCCCTTTCTCAAAAGGCCCCATATGAAGTAAACCCTTCTGACACGACCCCTACCGCATCCCAGATACTCACGTTCTCGCCGCTGCCCAAGTTGTTGTCGCCATTGAGTTCATCTCTGTCTAACTTGCCGGCACGGCTTGATGCCAAGAAAACCAAGGTACCCCTTATCAATTATTTGTCGCCCTAATAGTAAAATAGCAGCTGATTTTTTACTGTGGCAAAATTTGGCAGATTCCTGATGACACTTCGGCCGACCATGATGATGTGGCGGCAAAGGCACCGGCTTTTCTGGACTCTGACAATGACGAAGACGACTCGCCTATCCCAGAAAGCGAGATGCGTGAAGTGACCAGCGGGTCTACCGAAAACTGGGGCGATCATTTGGACGTCATTTCTGAGTTGAAATCTCAAGGCACCGCTCTTTTTAAATCGCCCACGGACCTCGAAAAGCTTCAGAAGTCGGCAACTGCCCTGGCCGATGCTCCTCCGGAAGTTCTTAGCGAAAAAGCTCGCGGTGCTATGGCTAAGTTGTCGGCGTCGCTCCCAGCTTTCCGGGCGATCTACAATGAGTCAACAACTATTCAATCCAACCATGACGAGTTGATCGCCCAGGAGAACGTTGCCAAGGAGAAGCTGGAGGGGTTGAAAGTGAATGTGAAGTCGGCTGTCTCAACTCTCACGTCTCGCCGAGACAATGCCAAGGGACTTAGGGAAAAAGTTGCCGCCCTGAAGCTGGAGCTAGAAACCTAGGAGAAAGCCATAAGAGAGCTCGAAGCTTCTATGGATAAAGATCTGCTCGAAGGTGTTGATGTGAAAAAGAGCCAAAACGATCTGAAACACAGCATTGCCAAATTGAAACCTAAGGTGGCAGAGGCTCGTACACAATTCAGCACCCTTCGTAGCGAGCTGGGCGACATATTCATCCATTTTTGAAAACTTTTAAGTTCAGAACAATTTAATTTTTGTAATAGTTTTGAATTTTGATCGGCTCGGTGGCCGTATCTTGTGACAATTTGACAATGTTTTGTATTTTAATCGTCCAGGTAGCCAAAAGTTACACTTTCTGTATGCTTTTATCATACTATCGGTCTCCGACTCAGTCCGATATTTAATGATTAATTTTATAAATAAAATTATTACATGTATTTGAGAAAAAAGGAGGTCCCGTCAAAAAAACTCAACACTGTAACAATGAGGGACCGAAACTACATTAATATGAACATTGGTCTAAAGAAAACGCCAAACATTTAACCTTGTACACGAACACTCATCGTCTCAGGCGAAAGGAGGTGATATATTCATCACTACTCGTCGGCTCCAAATAGCCGTCTGTCGATATTATCCCAACAACTGGGGACGTATTTCTTTAGAAACTGACCGTTGATCGTCCTATCATGTTCTTCTCCGTCAATGTTCGCCAGCAAATACGCACCGCCTGTCAACTTATTGGTCACGATAAAGGGGCCTTCCCAATTCGGGCTCCATTTTCCTAGCCGATTGTCCTTGTGGCCAATAGGCAAGACTGCCTTCCATACCAGATCGCCCACCGAAAATGTTTTTCGTTTCACCCGTTTGTTGTATGCCCTCTCAACTCTTCTTTTCTGAGCTTCAAGGTGATCTAACGCCGCCAATCTCTCTTCGTCGAGATCTAAAGCGTCTATTACCATTTTATCAAAGTAATCGTCTTTAGACAACCTATTCTGATATAAACGGCGAGTAGACATTACAGTAAGCTCCATTGGCAACATCGCGTCGTACCCATATACCATCCGGAACGGCGAAGTTCCTGTGGCCGATTTCTGGCTGGTTCTATTCGCCCATACTGCCTCCGATAGCAAAACGTGCCATTGTCTTAGGTTCTCCTCGATCATTTTTTGGACGATAAGCTTAATAGCCTTGTTTGTCGCTTCGGCCTGTCCGTTGGCCTGTGCATAGTACGACATTGAGTGAAGCATCTTGATCTTCATCTGGGAAGCCCACCAATTTATATCGGATCCTGTGAACATCGTCCCTTGGTCTGTGGTTATTGATTCAGTCAACCTGTGCCGGTGAACGATGTGCTCTTTGAAGAACTTGATCACTGTTTCTTGCGTGGGCAATTTCAAGGGCTTGGCTTCGACCCATTTGGTGAAATAACAGGTGGCGATAATAACAAAAGTATGGCCATCTGACGAGCCAGGGTATATCTTCCCTAAGAGGTCGACTGCCCATCCTCTAAACGGCCATGGCTTGATAATAGAGTGTAATTCTTCGGCCGGGACATGCTGTATAGGACCACATTTTTGGCAGGCCTCGCATCCCTTAGCATACCTTATGCAGTCTTGCTCCATCTTCGGCCAATAAAAGCCGTATTTATGGATTAACCATCTTATTCTGGGGCCCGCCTGGTCAGCGCCGGCTATTCCTTCATGCACTTCGGCCATTGCAAGCATTGCTTCTCTGAGGCCGATGCACCTGAAAAGTAGTCCTTCAAAGCCCTTTTTGTACAAGTCACCTGCTAAAACACGTAATTTAGGGCCAAGATCCTCCACCTCCTATTCGTCAGGTCTGGTTTTTCAAACCATTTCAAGATTTCGGTCCTCCAATCTTGGGTGATATCGAGTTGGTAGGCCGAATATTTCTTTTCATCAAGAGTAATGCCCCCAGTATGGAGATTCGGCGATTCTCTTTCGATTGTATCGAACTGGAGGTTCACCTTGTAACCGCTGCCGTGTTGAGCCAGATCATTCGCGATACCATTGTCAGCCCTTTCAGTGTATTCTATCCTCGTGTCCTGAAACCCTTCGATCAGATGTTTCGCCTTATTGCAATATCTCACTAGTAGCTCAGACTCGCATTTGAATTCCCCTGTTACTTGTTTGATAACCAACAAAGAGTCTCCTTTCACACTGATCGCCTTTGCTCCCAGCTCGGATAAAATCTCGAGGCCGAATATTAGGGCCTCATATTCCGCCTGATTGTTGGTACACTCCAAATAGAGCCTGACTGACAATTGGTAAGATGCCCCCAAGGGCGAAACGATATGTACTCCGGCGCCTGCCCCCTGGCTAGTCCTGGATCCATCGAACCACATCTCCCATATGGCTATCTCGCAGCAATTGATCGTCTCCTCGATAAGGGTAATACCAGGATGATCGGCTAAGAAGTCGGCCAACACTTGTCCTTTAACTGCCCTTTGAGGAACATATACCAATGTAAACTCGGACATTGCAATCGCCCACTTCCCAATCTGATTCCTTAAGTATGGTTTTAACAGAATATACTTAATGATATCGGTCTAGGATAGTACGTACACCACTACCGGCAACATGTAATACCGAAGCTTGCAATATGTGAAATACAAGCACAAGCACATTTTTCTATGTCGGTATAGCGAATCTCCGTATCGATCAATCCACGGCTCAAGTAATAGACCGCTCTCTCGACCCCGTTATCTTCTTGGGTGAGCATGCATCCCAAGGATTCGTGTGCAGCCGATAAATAAAGCAGCAATGGCTTATTCGGCTTTGGGGGAGTCATAACCGGAGGCTTGGCCAAGTACTCTTTCAGGTCGTCGAAGACCCTCTGTTGCTCGCCGGTCCATACCCAATTATCGTTCTCTTTGCCTCGTAGCAGAACACTCCAACTGCGAAGCCGGCCTGCTGTGTTTGCTATAAATCGTCTGAGGAAACTGATTTGACCGATGAGCCTATGGAGCTGCTTCTTGGTTTTGGGAGGTTCAGCATTGATGATCGCCTTGGCTTTATTCCTATCTATTTCTACTCCCCGCTGGTGAACCAAGAAACCCAAGAAGTTCCCAGCCGAGACGCCGAAGGCGCATTTTAGGGGATTCATTTTTAATCCGTTACATTGTATGCGTTCGAACCCCTTCCGAAGATCGGCCAGATGAACTGTACTATTATTCGATTTGACTACCACGTCGTCGATGTAAACTTCGAGGCAATCAAGCCCTATGAACATCTTGTTCATCGCTCTTTGGTATGTTGCCCCCGCGTTTTTTAGGCCGAAAGGCATGACGACCCATTCGTAAGCGCCAATCGGCCCGGGACATCTGAAAGCTGTTTTGGAGATGTCTTCTTTGCAGATTCGGACTTGGTTGTACCCGGAATGTGCGTCAAGGAAACTAAGTACCGTTTGCCCTGCTGCCCTATCTATCAGCATATCGGCTACAGGCATCGGGTACTCATCCTTAGGTGTTGCCAGGTTGAGGTTTCGAAAATCTACGCACACCCTTAGCTTCCCGTTTTTCTTCATGACCGGGATGATGTTGGAGAGCCATTCGGTGTACTGAGCTTCCCTAATAAACTTAGCATCTTCTAATCGTTTAATCTCGTCCTGGATGAGTGTGTCCACTTCTCTTGAAATTCGTCGGGGGGGTTGCCTAAATGGCCGAAATCCACTCTTCAAGGGGAGCTTATGTTCTACCAATATCGGGGTCAAGGCCCGGCATTTCGTCGTTTGACCAAGCGAAACAATCATATCCACACATACGAACATCATTACAACACTTTGAATCATCAACAACGTATTGATAGCTCTTAAACGACTAGGTTTCGGGACTTATAATCAACCGTAAGCATCAAATCCCAAAACAGCCTAAACAACCCTAATATCCGAAATCATGAACCGAAAATTACCTTTATTTACTGCTCCTAGATGATAGATAATCATTTCTTCTTTCCAACGCAACGAGAATCGCTCAATTCCGAGTTCGAACGAAGAAAAGCTGCCGATCGCAAGTTGGATCGCGTCGCGAGACTATGTTTCACGTCATGACACACCTCCCTACAGCTCTAAATCACATCTCGACTTGCTTTCGACACCCCAAACTCATCCCGACATCCTTCTACATCAATACATCACGAAATCCAACTCAATAATCATCAAAAACGACGTGGTTACGGTTGATTCGATTTAAATGCAACATAACAACCCTCAAACTCATAATTTCAGAAATCAAAACCTCAATCTTACCTTTATTTGATGCTTGTAGTTGATAGAGGATCTAATTCTTGATCCAATGGCGCGAGAATCACTCGATTCGGACGAGAAACGGCGAAACGGTGGCGGATTGAAGTTGACTGTTGTTTTTACTTCTTTCTCCTTGTTCCTCTGGATTCTTCCATTCATCTGATGGAATGAATTTGATTCATATTTGTCTCATTATACAATATGGCTAAAATACTATTTGATCCTTCACTTCTTTAATCAATAAAATTCTTTCTTTTAACTTCCTATTTTAACCAAACGGTTAACTATCCCTTTAACTCAAATACATACGTTTTATTTATATCCAAATAAATAATACTAATCCAAAAATTATTATTTTCCGTCGATGATCTTTTTATTGTAATTTTCCATAATTAATTTATTATTTACCTATTTGGGACTTAAACTTTAGTTTAATAACTTTTTTACTACTTTCCTTAGTCCTAATTTCTTTGCCTGTATTCGATATTGAAAAAATCTCTATATTGGAATCTCGTAATCGACCTTCTCGGTTATTATTTATTTAAATTCTCTTAATAATTTCTTCATTACCTCCACTTTGTTGGCCCAAAGCTTGACACGTGGTTCAATTGGCGATGTCAAATCTTTAGGGTATTACATTCTTCCCCCCTTATAAAATTCGTCCTCGAATTTTCATATATACTGCTTACTTACCTTAATCCATCAATATCTCTACCCTCATTCATAATAAGTACAATGTACTTATCTTATGACTCTGTTCGACGCGAGGAATCGTTATTTCTACTTTTGTACTCATTGTACAATAACGTCAACTGCCATTGACGATCTTCATGTCATTATCTTCTTCTATTGTGATTTTAGTTGTACTCTTGTGCACTATGACTCCTTACCTTTGATCTTTTCTCTTTATCTTATATACATATCTCTTTCGTCTATCCTTTGTCTGATATTCAATATTATGAACTCTTTTCCTTATAATTAATCTTTTAATTTAACTACCGATAACCAATGGTAGTTCGTTCTAGTGATGTCTTATCACTAGAGATGATAATCCTCGTCCTCAGGCTTTTCTCACTCGTCTTCGAATGATGTAGACAATTCATTAACTCGTACTTTTCAATCTTCTTTGCTTGGTCGCTGTCACGATTTGATCCTGATCTCAAACATCTTCTTTTATGACGATATTAGTTGCATCCACATACACTAACAATTTTTCACTCTTGATCCTTTCCCTTTTTCCAATACATTTAATCCTATCATTATTTCTTGATGAATAATGTGGACACTTGATGAACTCGTATTTCACTATTCACGTAATCTCTTTCGTAAGGATGGTGTCGCCGTCCAACTTCTAGTCGTCGTGATGTTAGGAACTTAATCCACTATCCATTATCCTTTTATGTCGTTTTGTTTCATTTTTTGTACAAAACTCCTTTTATTATCGTCGTTCATCGATGGTTACCCATAAAATGAATTATGCTGACGAATCCTTATAAAGTTTATACTTTCCTCCTTGGAACTCACTCAATATTTTCTTGCGTTGTTGCACCTCGTATGCTACTTTATTTGTTGTATATCCATTGGCTTACTCTCTTCTTATAAGTGCGATGCACTATTTTTTAAACTTCTCGTCTCTTCTAACTTTACCTCTATCTATTTCATCTTTCATTCTTTATAATCTTGGATAACTGTCTTTGTTATCCCGTCCTTTATTCCTTACGATCATTGCTAACATCTTTTAAAGATTGTTAGTCCTACATTGTGTTTCGTTACACCACAGTTCCCATACATCAATGCTTGATGTCCTATAGGAAAAAGATGCTTAATCTCTTTGTGAACCTTCTTGGTTCGCGCATAGCTGTTCTGTATACGATCTTTGTACTAGTGTGACAACAATTGTTGTCGCGTTGGGATTTTACTCCTGATTTATTCGATGCACCTCGTTTACTCATTTCCAATGAGGATTCTTGATTCTTTCAAGTTTTGTCATCGTGTGTTGCCTTTGGTAGTGTCATCATTGTCAAAATAATCGCGTATACTTTCATTGATCTTCAAATTCATTAATCCATTCTCTTATCTATCCAAATCGGTCTATGTATCCTTCCGGAGATCCTAGACTATTCTTATAGCAAGCATAACCATTCTTTGCAATCCTTGCGGGGTATTGATCTTTGTGATCACTTACCATATTCGAATCCTTATTTCCAAAATTGTCACTTTACAACCTTTTTAAATAAATCTCAACTCGACATTACTTTCTCCTCTTACTTAGTTTCTCACTATTCGCCTCGTCATGATCCATCGTTTTGAACTTCAATAGTTACCTTTAGTATTAACCCTTAGGTTATACTTAGCGTCCATCTTTTTGGCATTGTTCACCTTTCAATTTTCAAATATGCTTTTAGCATTCATCGTCATAATTTACTATTCTTTATCTATTCTTCCTTCCAACATCATATCTTGATTTGACTCTTGGCTTCCAAACTATCACATTGCTGTCACATGGATTTAGGTTCACGTATCCTTATTATCCACATTCTTATTGTTCCCATATTCATGCTCTTATCGTGCTTCTCGATCATCTTCTTTTTCATTCTTTGTATTCCTCTTCATCGTATCTTGTACATCGTGTGCTTATTCTTTTAGCATCCACAACATCGATCATTAATAGAGGGTTGTAACCTTCTTCGTCTGAATTTCTCGATGTAGTGCATTCTCAATCGCATACATATCATCCTATCATATTTGCACTGACATCATGACTGCCAGTAAAGCCGATCATATGATGGTATCATCTTTATCCCTTTTTATATCTTTGTGTCCGTGACTACATAGAGTTTGATTCATCTAATCTTCTCGACAACTCTTCACGTGACATTCTGTTTTCCTTTCCTCGATCACTCTTATCGAGTTCCTTACGACATACGCAGGTTATTTGTACTTTCTTGATACTTATTACTATAACTGATCTCTTAGTATCCTTAATCTGCCTTTTTAGTCCTTGCACTCCTTTTCATGAATATCTCCCCGTAGGTATTTTATTCTTATCTCTTATCTTCTCTGTCGATCTATCCGACATTACTTTCTTTAGTTAGGGATAATTCCGATATTGAGTCTCTTCTTCTCATCTTTTCACATACTTCGATGCACGAAGCTTCTTCAATCATATGTCTGATAAGTTGGATGCTATATACTACATCATAACCATCCACATTCATGTGGGGTTGGGGTTGGCTACAATTAGCTGGCCAAATCTTATACACTAAACTACTCAATTCCGTGTGGGACTAGCGTTAACAATACTTAGTTGATCCAATTCTGTTCTCCACACTTCATATTCTTGTCGTACGTTTACTTAGCTCGTCACTTTTATAGATATATATCCATTATCGACACTCTTATGAAAATCACTTTTAGTTCTTAATTTGACGATCCCAACGGATAATACTCAGTTAGCCATCTTAGGAACATTGTGTTCCAATATAGACTTGATCCAACGGTTCAATCAGAAGTTATTACTATTTTACTAAACCTTCACGATTCGTAGATCGTGTCTGAAATTACTTTATCGATGCATAGCAACTACGCTCGTTCCTTACTCTATGGTACAGATCCGTTGATCTTTCGATTCTATCTTATTATGCTTCTCCTATTATCTTGCAGTTTGACGTCCTCGACTTCTCGTCTGAAAGGGCGTTCACATTCTAACTCGTCGCTAATCGGATATGCACTACTATCCGAACACATGTGTTATTCTAGATGTATTCTAGGTCGCTCAATAAGATTAACTACATATGTTAGAAGCATAAGTTCCATGTTCTCGCAATTATACATATTCATTCTTCTCGTGGGCTTGATTGCAACTTGATCTCGAGCATTTTACTTGCATTACAGAGTTCTGGTCTAGGTATACTTACATAAAAACTAATTTCTTAAGAACTCTTTCAAATGAAACGACTCATTTTAAAATTTAAAGCAAAATTCCCTGGAAATCTTAGCAAAATTGTGCGCTAGGGTGATGACGCCTCTCATCCGCAAAGAGTTGCCACATCTCACCTCTTCGTCTGAGCGTAATGCATATGACGAATGTCCTATTAATGCATGTATTGATGTATTTAGTGATGCACTTCTATCAATGTCGTGACATTTATCAATGACTATCACGGGTCTAGGCACAATTATGCTTTCAAAATCGTTTAATCAGATAACTTTAGAAAGTTATAAACTTTGAGTTTTGTAAGTTCTCTAAACCTTTAAACTCTGTACCTGGCAAGTTCTTCCACTTCAGTAACTTCTTACTCTTTCTTTATTCATTCTTGACGTCTCGATCGATCAATTTCGATAACATTCTTCGCTTTGACCTAGGTATACTAAAGCACGAACTGTCTTATCGTGAAACTCCATCTTCCTGGGTTCCATCTTAATATGCAAATCGCGCATGCATATCCTATCGAAAACAATATACACGTATGTATCCCGTATATGTGTGTCACAAGAAACAAACAAGCATTTCACAAACCAATCTATCTTACTTATCGCAAAGCAAACAATGCAAACGACTTTGATCAGACAGAACTCAACTCGATAGTTGTAGTAGTTCATAGGTCACTTAACCGACAAAATACATATTAGCAAAGGTAACTGGACCAACTGCTCTGATACCAACTTTGTCACGACCCAAATTATTGAGACGCGACTATCTTTAGGGAATGGGAGTGGTAGCTCCAAATCCCGTAGCAAGCCTGGAACCACTATAAAATTTTTGCAAATTAAAATATATTATCAGGCACAATACGTTTTCAGGAAACTCTTTTAGATAATACAATTATAGATATTAAAATATCATATTCCTTTTATGAAAATTGATTCGAATCGATTCTTAGAAACCAGGGTCTTACAAAGCGATATCTAATATCCAACACTACCCTGTTTCTAGTCATAATCATGACCAATTCCACTCATGGCAATTGGTGCAGAAATAAAACGGATGCAAACATATCTTTATAAGCAACTTACTTGTAAAACAATATCAGAGTTTACATTAAAAATAAACTTTTTGAATTCAAAAACTTAATCATTTACTGACACCTACTGGCTACTGCAGTTCTATAGGAACTCGTACTTTGTGCAAGCCAAGCGACTTTTGACATAAAGGAGATGGGCTGTCTGATCTGATTCCAATCACCTGAAAACATCAACAGTGAGGGGGTCAGTATTTGGGGAAATACTGAGTGAGTTTGCATATTACTAATGGTATTATAAAAATATAACATTGCATGCTCAAAAAGTATATAAATCAATGCATGTATAAGAAAATAATATATAATGTTCTCAAGCGTTAGATCCGATCGAAACCCTGATCTTAAGCTCATTACTCATCTTACTATCGACTCATTTCATATAGAATCATTTCAATCCAAATGTTCGGTCCTGAGATAATTCAACCGAGTTCAATCGCGACCAATCACTTAATCTCAAGTCGTGGGTCCTGAGATAGTTCAACCGAGTTCAACCCACTAGATACGGTTCCCGAGATAGTTCCACCGAGTTCAACCTCATATCTCTTATTCATATTCTATCTTTCATATTCATATCATGCGTATTCATATCATTAATAACAATCTAGACCCGCTAGACTGACTCAAATATTGGTGATCACACAAACTATTGACACCCAATAGGTAGTTAGTTTCATCGAATCGCACACTAGATCATATATTCAAAACAATCGGAAACAATATATCATACAATTAAATCATATAAATGCGATGTATTTAATAATAATATTCATAGTATATAAAATTAGCTTTTGGAAATAATACGTGAAAGTAAATTGCAACTCACTGTGACCGCTATCCAAAAATGCAATATCATAATCCAGCAAGTTCCATGTGCTGCTCGATCCTTTTGCTATCCAAACTCGTCGGTCTGGTATCTCGTCGATTCATTAGTTACCTATTCGAATCACACGTACATTTTATTTATAAAAGTAAACTAATGGTCAAGCCCTAATTGCAAACTTAACCCGGTATGATCTTATTCCCAATTCTATTCTTAACTTTGATAAACTCTTAATCGTATTATTATACCTAGCCGATGTAGTTGTCGTATTCTTCTTTTCGATTATCAATTGCTTATTACATTAATTATGAAACCTCAACCTTAAACATCAAATTTTGTACCCAAATTTCGTGATTTCGGAGTCTGGGGGTCAATATCGGGTTGGGGTACGTCGTGTCGGGTCTCGACACGTCGTACCCGAGTCCAGTTATGCTTGGCACTTGGTGCCAAGCTTTCATCACATCGTGAGGACTCCGAACAGCCCCAAAATCGATAGAATTTCAATTCCAACCTGTTTCCAATCATATCCACACATACCCAACATCATAACAACACTTGTAATCATCAACAACGTATAGATAGCTCTTAAACGACCAGATTTCGGGACTTACGATCAACCGTAAGCATCAAAACCCAAAACAGCCTACAAAACCCTAATATCCGAAATCATGAACTGAAAATTAACTTGATTTATAGCCCCTAGATGATAGATAATCCATTCCTCTTTCCAACGCAATGAGAATCGCTCAATTCCGAGTCCGGACGAAGAAACTGTGCTGATCGCAAGTTGGATCGTGTCACGAGATTATGTCTCACGTAGTGAGACACCTCCCTACAGCTCTAAATCACATTACGACTTGCTTCCGAAACCCCAAACTCATCCCGACATGTTTCTACATCAATACATCACAAAATCCAACTCAATAATCATCCAAAACGTCAAAAACGACGTGGTTATTATTGATTCGATTTAAACGCAACATAACAGCCCTCAAACTCACAATTTCAGAAATTAAAACCTCAATCTTACCTTGATTTGATGCTTGTAGTTGATAGAGGATCGAATTCTTGATCCAACGGCGCGATAATCACTCGATTCGGACGAGAAACAGCAAAATGGCGGCGGATTGAAGTTGATCGTCATTTTTTCTTCTTTCTCCTTCTTCCTCTGGATTCTTCCATTAATCTGATGGAATGAATTTGGTTCATATGTGTCTCATTATACATTACGGCTAAAATACTGTTTGATCCTTCACTTCTTTAATCAATACAATTCATTCTTTTAACTTCCTATTTTAACCAAACGGTTAATTATGCCTTTAACTCAAATACATACATATTATTTATACCCAAATAAATAATACTAATCCAAAAAAAATTATTTTCCGTCGATGGTCTTTTTATTGTAATTCTCGATAATTAATTTATTATTTACCTATTTGGGACTAAAACTTTATTTTAATAACTTTTCTTACTATTTTCCTTAGTCTCAATTTCTCTGCCTTTATTCGATATTAATTTCAAAAATCTCTATATTAGAATATCGTAACCGACCTTCTCGGTTCTTATTTATTTTAATTCTCTAAATAATTTCTTTAGTACCGCCACTTTGTTGGTTCAAATCTTGACAAGTGGTCCAATTGGCGATGTCAAATCTTTGAGATATTACAATTTAAAACGTTACAAAACTAATCCAAACGTTTACAAACGTTACGAAACAAAAACAAACGTTTCCCCTTTTTAGCTATTTAAGCCAAACGTTTACAAATGTTACGAAACCAAACCTTTCTCCTTTTTAGCAATTTAAGCCAAACATGTAAAACGTTACAAAACCAATCCAAACGTTTACAAACGTTACGCAACAAAAGCAAACGTTTCACCTTTTTAGCAATTTAAGCCAAATGTTTACAAATGTTACCAAACAAATCAAAGCCTGTGGATTGGTTTCGTAACCTTTTAAACATTTGGATTTGTTTTGTAACGTTTGTAAATGTTTGGCTAAAATTGCTAAAAAGGTGAAACGATTGGATTGGTTTTGTAACGTTTTAAATGTTTGGCTAAAATCGCTAAAATAGTGAAATGTTTGCATTTTTTTTCCTAACATTTAAACGTTTGGATTTGTTTCCTAACATTTTAATTGTTAGTTTTAAATGTTTGGATTTGTGTTTGGCTTAAATCACTAAAAATGTGAAACGTTTAGAATTGTTTCGTAACGTTCGAAAAAGTTTGGCTTAAATCGCTAAAAATGGGAAACGTTTGGATTTGTTTCGCAACGTCTGTAAACGTATGGCTTAAATTGTTAGAAAAAGAAACGTTTGGTTTTGTTTCGTAACGTTGGTAAATGTTTGGCATAAATCGCTAAAAAAGGTGAAACGTTTGGATTTATTTCGTAACGTTTGGCTAAATTCGCTAAAAATGTGATACATTTTGATTTGTTTCATAACGTTTTAAATGTTTGGCTTGGTTTCGCAATGTTTTAAACGTTTGGCTTTAATCGGTAAAAAGGGGAAATGTTTGGATTTGTTTCGTTACGTTTTTAAACGTTTGGCTTAAATCACAAAAAGGCGAAACGTTTAGATTTGTTTCGTAACGTTTGTAAACGTTTTCCTTAAATCGCTAAAAAGATGAAACGTTTGGATTTGTTTCTTAACGTTTTTAAACGTTTGGCTTAAATCGCTATAAATGTGAAACGTTTGGATTTATTATGTAACGTTTGTAAACCTTTGGCATAAATCGCTAAAAAAGGTGAAACGTTTGGCTTTGTTTCGTTATGTTTTAAACGTTTGGTTTTGTTTTGTTGCATTTTAAACGTTTGGATTGGTTTCGTAACGTTTTAAACGTTTGGCTTAAATCGCTAATAAGGTGAAATATTTGAATTTGTTTCATAACGTTTTAAACGTTTGTCTTAAATCGCTAAAAAGGTGAAACATTTGGATTTGTTTCGTAACGTTTTAAATGTTTGGATTGGTTTTGTAACGTTTTAAATGTTTGCTTAAATCGCTAAAAAGGTGAAACGTTTGGATTTGTTTTGTAACGTTTGCAAATGTTTTGCTTAAATCGCTAAAAGGTGAAATGTTTGGTATTGTAAACGTTTATAAACTTTTGAATTTGTTTAGTAACATTTATAAACGTTTGGTTTAAATCGCTAAAAATGTGAAATGTTTGGATTTGTTTCCTAAACGTTTGGGTTCGTTTCATAATGTTTTAAATATTTGGCTTAAATTGATAAAAAGGTGAGACGTTTGGTTTTTTTCGTAATGTTTGTAAACGTTTGGATTTTTTTCGTAACATTGGTAATCGTTTGGATTTGTTTCGTAACGTTTGTAAACACGCTTCAAAGAAGCGCCTATAATACACGCTGAATATTCTGCAATATTGCATTTAGCTTAAATCTCTAAAATGGTGAAACGTTTCGATTTGTTATGTAAGGTTTTAAACGTTTGGAATAGTTTTGTAACGTTTTATACTTATGGCTGAAATCGCTAAAAAGGTGAAAAGTTTGGATTTGTTTCGTGGTGTTATAAACGTTTGGATTGGTTTCATAACGTTTTAAACATTTGGCTTAAATCATTGAAAAGGTGAAACATTTAGTTTTGTTTCGTAACGTTTGTAAACGGTTGGCTTAAATCGCTAAAAGGGGAAACGTTTGGATTTGTTTCGTAACGTTTTAAAAGTTTTGGATTTGTTTCGTAACGTTTTAAACGTTTTGGATTTGTTTCGTAACGTATGTAAACATTTGGCTTAAATCGCTAAAAATATGAAACGTTTGGATTTGTTTCGTAACGATTATAAAATTTTGGCTTAAATCGCTAAAAAGGGGAAACGTTTGGTTTTGTTTCGTAACAGTTTTAAACGTTTGGCTTAAATCGCTAAAAATGGGAAACGTTGGGATTTGTTTCGTAACGTATGTAAACGTTTGGCATAAATCGCTAAAAAAGTAAAACGTTTGGTTTTTTTTCACCTTCCAAAGATTTACAATTTTACGAAACAAATCCAAACGTTTCACATTTCTAGCAATTTAAGCCAAACATTTAAAACATTAGGAAACAAATCCAAACGTTAAAAATGTTAAGAAACAAATCCAAACGTTTCACCTTTTTAGCGATTTAAGCTAAACGATTACAAACGTTACAAAACAAATCCAAACTTTCACCTTTTTAGCGATTTAAGCAAAACATTTACCAACCTTACGAAACAAATCCAAATGTTTAACCTTTTTAGCGATTTAAGCCAAAAGTTTAAAACGTTATAAAACCAATGCAAACGTTTAAAACATTACGAAACAAATCCAAACGTTTCACGTTTCAACTTTTTAGCAATTTAAGACAAACGTTTACAAAATTTACAAAACAAATCTAAATGTTTCACCTTTTTAGTGATTTCACCCAAACGTTTACAAACGTTTCGAAACAAAACCATATGTTTCACCCTTTTAGCGATTTAGGCCAAACGTTTACAAACGTTACGAAAACAATCTAAACATTTAAAATGTTACGAAACAAATCCAAACATTACACATTTTTAGCGATTTAAGCCAACGTTTACAAACGTTACGAAACAAATCAAAATGTTTCCCCTTTTTAGCGATTTAAGACAAACGTTTAAAATATTATGAAACCAATCCAAATGTTTAAAACATAACGAAACAAATCCAAACGTGTCCCCTTTTTAGCGATTTCAGCCAAACGTTTACAAACGTTACAAAAGAAAACAAAACGTTTCACCTTTTTAGCGATTTAAGCCATACGTTTAAGATGTTACTAAACCAATCCAAATGTTTTACCATTTTAGCGATTTAAGACAAACATTTACATAAGTTAGGAAACAAAACCAATGTTTCACCTTTTAAGCGATTGAAGCCAAACGTTTACAAACGTTACCAAACAAAACCAAATATTTCCCCTTTTGAGCGATTTAGGCCAAACGTTTACAAACGTTACGAAACAAATCCATACGTTTCACCTTTTTAGCGATTTAAGCCAAACATTTACAAACGTTACGAAACAAATCCAAATGTTTCACCTTTTTAGTGAGTTGAGCCAAATGTTTACAAATGTTACGAAACAAATCCAAACGTTTCACATTTTTTCCACATTATTAGTGATTTTATCCAAACGTTTACAAACATTACGAAACAAAACCAAACGTTTCACCTTTTTAGCAATTTAAGCAAAATGTTTACAAATGTTACGAAACAAAACCAAACGTTTCAACTTTTCAGCGATTTAAGCCAGACGTTTACAAACGTTGCGAAACCAATCCAAACGTTTAAAATGTTACGAAACAAATCCGAACGTTTCACCTTTTTAGCGATTTAAATCAAACGTTTACGAAACAAATCCAAATGTTTACAAACGTTACAAAACCAATCCAAATGTTTCAAACGTTACGAAAAAATCCAAACGTTTCACCCTTTTAGAGATTTAAGTCAAATGTTTACAAACGTTACAAAACAAAACCAAACGTTTCACCTTTTTAGCGATTTAAGCCAAACGTTTACAAACGTAACGAAACAAATCCAAACATTTCACCTTTTTACCGATTTAAGCCAAATGTTTACAAACGTTACGAAACAAATCCAAACATTTCACCTTTTTAGCGATTGAAGCCAAACGTTTAAAATGTTACGAAACCAATCCAAACGTGTCCCCTTTCTAGCGATTTAAGCCAAACATATAAAACATTACAAAACCAATCCAAATCTTTAAAACATTACAAAACAAATCCAAACGTTTCCCATTTTTAGCGATTTAAGCCAAACATTTACAAACGTTACGAAATAAAACCAAACGTTTAATATTTTTAGCGATTTAAGCCAAACATTCACAAAAGATACAAAACAAAACCAAACGTTTCACCGTTTTAGCAATTTAAGAGAAACGTTTACAAAAGTTATGAAACAAATCCAAACGTTTCACCTTTTTAACGATTTAAGCCAAACGTTTACAAACATTACGAAACAAAACCAAACGTTTAACCTTTTTAGTGATTTAAGCCAAACGTTTACAAATTTTACGAAAAAAATCCAAACGTTTCACCTGTGAAGCGATTTAAGCCAAATGTTAACAAACGTTACGAAATAAAACCAAACGTTTCACCTTTTTAGCGATTTAAGCCAAATGTTTTCAACGTTAGGAAACAAATCCAAACGTTTCACAGTTTTAGGGATTTAAGCCAAACATTTTGAAACATTACGAAACAAAACCAGACGTTTCACCTTTTTAGCGATTTAAGCCAACCGTTACAAACGTTACGAAACAAAAACAAACGTTTCACCTTTGTAGTGATTTAAGCGAAATGTTTACAAATGTTACGAAACAAAAACAAACGTTTCACCTTTGTAGCGATTTAAGCGAAATGTTTACAAATGTTACGAAACAAATCCAAACGTTTCATATAGCAGTTGCATAAGAAATAGCAGAAATTTCGCGCAAATCGCGGTTGGAGGTTTTTTTCTTATTCTTACTGGACTCTCAGTTTAAATTTAATATTCTATGAATTATTATTATTTATATTTAATTATAGTTATTAATTATTTAATAATAATATAGAAAAAATTCATAATCATTCGGTTAGGATCGATCTAACCCAGCCCATTATGCATATGATTCAACATGCCAACTATTAAACAACTTATTAGAAACACAAGACAGCCAACCAGAAAGATCACCAAATCCTCTGCTCTTGGGAGATTTCCTTAGCGTCGAGGAACACGTACTAGGGTGTATGTGCGACTTGTTTAGATCGTGAACCTGAACAAAAGAAAACATTTTCAAATATCTATGATCCATACGGATGAATAAGAGAAAATAAAAGAATCCCCTTAATTATCTAAAAAAAAGATTGATCATATTTGTCAATTGTGTATCAAATTTATGGTTTCATTGGTGCAAATTCAATCCCCTCAATTTTCAATTTAACGTCGTTTACAAACGTTACGAAACAAAACCAAAAGTTTCCCCTTTTTAGCAATTTCAGCCAAACGTTTACAAACATTACAAAACAAAACCAAACGTTTCACCTTTTTAGCGATTTAACACAAACGTTTACAAACGTTACGAAACACATCCAAACGTTTAAAACGTTACGAAGAAAATCCAAACGTTTCACCTTTTTAGCGATTTAAGCCAAATGTTTAAAAATGTTACGAAACAAAACCAAATGTGTACAAACGTTACGAAACCAATCCAAACGTTTCTCCTTTTTAGTGATTTAAGCCAAACGTTTAAAACATTATGAAACCAATCCAGAAGTTTAAAACATTACGAAACAAATCCAAACGTGTCCCCTTTTTAGCGATTTTAGCCAAACGTTTACAAACGTTACAAAAGAAAACAAAACGTTTCACCTTTTTAGCGATCTAAGCCAAACGTTTAAGATGTTACCAAACCAATCCAAAAGTTTCACCATTTTAGCGATTTTACAAAAGTTAGGAAACAAAACCAATGTTTCACCTTTTTAGCGATTGAAGCCAAACGTTTACAAACGTTACCAAACAAAACCAAATGTCTCCCCTTTTGAGCGATTTAGGCCAAACGTTTACAAACGTTACAAAACAAATCCATACGTTTCACCTTTTTAGCGATTTAAGCCAAACATTTACAAACGTTACGAAACAAATCCAAACGTTTACCTTTTTAGAGAGTTAAGCCAAATGTTTACAAACGTTACGAAACAAATCCAAACGTTTCACATTTTTTCCACATTATTAGTGATTTTAGCCAAACGTTTACAAACGTCGTTTACAAACGTTACGAAACAAAACCAAACGTTTCACTTTTTTAGCAATTTAAACAAAATGTTTACAAACGTTATGAAACAAAACCAAACGTTTCAAATTTTTAGCAATTTATGCCAGACGTTTACAAACGTTACGAAACCAATCCAAACGTTTAAAACGTTACGAAACAAATCCAAACGTTTTACCTTCTTAGCGATTTAAATCAAACGTTAAGGAAACAAATCCAAATGTTTACAAATGTTACAAAACCAATCGAAATATTTAAAACGTTACAAAAAAATCCAAACGTTTCACCCTTTTAGCGATTTAAGTCAAATGTTTACAAACGTTACGAAACAAAACCAAACGTTTCACCTTTTTAGCGATTTAAGCCAAATGTTTACAAACGTTATGAAACAAATCCAAACGTTTTATCTTTTTAGAGATTGAAGCCAAACATTTAAAACGTTCCGAAACAAATCCAAACGTGTCCCCTTTCTAGCGATTTAAGCCAAACATATAAAACATTACAAAACCAATCCAAACCTTTAAAACGTTACAAAACAAATCCAAACGTTTACAAACGTCACGAAATAAAACCAAACATTTAATATTTTTAGCAATTTAAGCCAAACATTCACAAAAGATACAAAACAAAACCAAACGTTTCTCTGTTTTAGCGATTTAAGCCAAATGTTTACAAATGTTACGAAACAAAACCAAATGTGTACAAACGTTACGAAACAATTCCAAACGTTTAAAACGTTACGAAACAAATCCAAACATTTCACCGATTTAGCGATTTAAGCCAAATGTTTACAAATGTTACGAAACAAAACCAAATGTGTACAAACGTTACGAAATAAATCCAAACGTTTAAATTTAAAACGTTACGAAACAAATCCAAACGTTTCACCTTTTTAGCAATTTAAGCCAAATGTTTACAAACGTTACGAAACAAAACCAAAAGTTTCACCTTTTTAGCAATTTAAGCCAAACGTTTACAAACGTAACAAAACAAATCCAAACGTTTCACAGTTTTAGCGATTTAACCCAAACGTTTACAAATGTTACAAAACAAATCCAAACATTTCACCTTTTTAGCAATTTAAGCCAAATGTTTACAAACGTTACGGAACAAAACCAAACGTTTCCCCTTTTTAGCGATTTAAGAAAAACATTTACAAACATTACGAAACAAATCCAAATGTTCCACCTTTTTAGCGATTTAATCCAAACGTTAAACAATACCAAACGTTTCCCCTTTTTAGCAAGTTAAGCCAAAAATTTACAAATGTTACGAAACAAATCCAAACGTTTCACCTTTTTAACGATTTATACCAAATGTTTACAAACGTTACGAAACAAAACCAAATGTTTCACCTTTTTAGCGATTTAAGCCAAACGTTTACAAACGTTAGGGAAATAAATCCAAACGTTTCACAATTTTAACGATTTATGCCAAACGTTTACAAAAATTACGAAACAAATCCAAATGTTTCACCTTTTTAGCGATTTAAGCCAATCGTTTACAGACGCTACGAAACCAATCCAAACGTTTGAAACGTTACGAAACAAATCCAAATGTTTTACCTTTTTAGCAGTTTAAGCTAAACATTTACAAATATTACGAAACAAAACCAAATGTGTACAAACGTTACGAAACCAATCCAAACATTCAAACATTACGAAACAAATCCAAACGTTTCACCCTTTTAGCGATTTAAGCCAAATGTTTACAAACGTTACGAAACAAAACCAAATGTTTCACCTTTTTAGCAATTTAAGCCAAATGTTTACAAAAGTTACGAAACAAATCCAAACGTTTCACAGTTTTAGCGATTTTAGCCCAACGTTTAGAAACGTTACAAAAAAAAATCCAAACGTTTCATCTTTTTAGCGATTTAAGCCAAACGTTTAAAACATTATGAAACCAATCCAAATGTTTTAAGCGTTACAAAAACAATACAAACGTTTAAAACGTTACGAAATAAAACCAAACGTTTACAAACGTTATGAAACAAATCCAAACGTTTCACCTTTTTGGATTTTTTTCGTAACGTTTTAAAAGTTTGGCATAAATCGCTAAAAATGTTAAACGTTTGGATTTGTTTCGTAACGTGTGGCTTAAATCGCTAAACATGTGAAACTTTAGTGATGGAACAAGTAAATAAGATAAGGCAAAAGGGAGAAAACCACAAATCGCACATCGGCTAAGATTGAAAGGAAAGCGGAGCGCGCAACAAACACTAGAAAAGGACCACAACTCCACCTGCCAGAGGGATCGCAAATTCAGACCAACCAGTACCCGACATATACCTGATCTCAAAGCACCCGTACTCTTAGATTGACATCCGACATCCGGATCCATCATTTGGCGCCGTTTGTGGGAAATCACAGGAATAAACTTTTACTGATTGTATTGTGCCATGGCGGATGTCAGCAAGAACGCAACGGGACCAACATCCAAGGAAAAAGGCACCCTACCCAAACGATCTAAGATAGGAACAGATGGGTTGGATCTGAAGGAAGTCCACACCTCTGTCGACGAGCATGTTGTCCGAGAAATGGCCGGAAAGACTCAAGGTACCCAACTTCGACGGCACCGGTTGTCCAGACATCACGTTACCAAATACTACAACAAGATGGTACTATTGGATGTCTCGGACGCGATACTCCTCAAGACATTTCCCACCACTCTCAGTGACACAGCACAAAGATGGTACAACGGTTTAAAAGCCGGATCAATAGCTACCCGGAGAACACTAAACAGGGAGTTCGTGATAAGGTTCGTCATAAACATTCTGCCAAAGCGAAGCTCGGAAGAATTGTACACATGCAAATAAGGAGAAGGGGAAACACTGAGAGCATACATTGAAAGATTCAACAATGAGGCTATGATGATAGAGGACCTAAACAATGACACTGTGGTACAAGCTCTAAAGAATGGAACGAGAATGGGAGTACTGGGAGATAAATTAAGGTCGAAGAAGACAAAAACATATTAGGAGGTAACTGCGGTAGCCCAGAAATGCATCAGCGTAGATGACAGAAGAAGACAAAAGACAAACGATGCGCCAAGAAAGAAGGAGAGAAAGCGAAGCGCCTCCCAAAGGCAATCCTCGCATTCAGGAAAGGACTATAGCACGAGCCACCGAAGCATTAGCAGGTACAGCCTTTAGGAGGAAAATAACCACTGGAGGAACGACAACAGGTACTCTCATGACTACCGAACGAGGTATGGCGACAGGACAGAGGCATTCACACCACTGAACACCACAACAGGAAACATTGTGATGAGGGACAAAGAAAGCAGAACGCCGGTAACCTGGCCCAAAAAGATGATCCATAGAACAGGAACGAGAGACGAGAACAAGTGTTGTAAGTTCCACGAGGACTATGGACATGACACTGAGGAATGCTACGACCTGACGAAGAAATAGAGAAGCTGATCGAGTCAAGAGTGTTAAGGAAATACACAAACAACAGAGATGAAAAGGAACAGCGAAAGAAAGGAGCAGACAAGAGGAAAAAAAGGAAGAAGAAACGGGAAGAAAGAAACACATTGCCGGAGTCATTAACATCATTGTGAGCGGAAGAAGCGGGAAAGAAGGAAGGAAAAGACTGAGAGCCGAGATAATGCAGGTAGCGGAGCAGGCTATAGGAAAAGGAGAAACAGCAAAGGTGATCACCTTCTCGGAAGACGACGGACAACACGTAAAAGGGCCGCATAACATCGCATTGGTGGTCGAAGCCATAATCAACAACTTCCTAGTAATGAAGCTACTCGTAGATGAGGGAAGTGCGGTAATTTTGATTACATGGGAAACATACAAAAGGATCAGAGGAGAAATTGGAAAGCTCAAACACTGCCCAGTGCCGATCATGGGACTCGGAGGAACTCCCATCCAACCTCGTGGACCGGCGGAGCTGATAGTAGTGTTTGGAAGAAGAGAAAAAGAAGTAAAGGAAATCAAGACACTGTATTCGATTGTGGATATGCAACTGGCCTACAATGGAATACGGGGAGACCGTTCCTTTATGACTCAAGAGCAATCACCAGCATTCGCTACTTGGTAATAAAGATACCAACCCCGGGAGAAGTAATCAACTTGAAGGGAGATCAATAGATAGCGGCCATATGCTACACTATCGCCCTGAAGGAGAAGGAAGGATATAATGACCACAAGGAGAAAGTCGAAGGACGAAGGCCAAAAGAGAAAGATAGTAGCCTTCATTTTTGTATCAACTAGCATCTTCATGTCAATTTCAATACAATCAAAGTACTCTTTCTGAAAAAGTAGCAAAATGCAAACTAAAAGCAATAGCAAAATCGGAAGATATAAACAAATAAACATAAAAAGCGACTCGGGAGATACATATGCCCCAATGCAACGTCCAAACAAAAGAGGAATAGACTTCTTATGACAATGGTCAAAAACAAAAGAGATACATATCTCATTATAGCAATGGCCAAACAAAACGGAGAAACATATCTACCAAAATAAACAAACAATAGAAACACAACAGTAGCGTGAATCGACAAACAAGCAAGCAGGCAAGAAATCAAAAACTTCAAAAAAATCTCACAAAACAATACACAGTACAACAAGAAAAACAAATAAGAGAAAAGGCAAATATGTAATATTATACAAAATATCTGTGCGGCACAAAAGAACGCCACACTCTCAAGCATAAAAAAACAAACTTTAGATGCAAACTTTGTTATAAACTTTAGTCAAACATTTAAAACGTTACGAAACCAATTAGCGATTTAAGCCAAACGTTTCACATTTTTAGCGATTTAAGCCAAACGTTTAAAAACGTTACGAAACAAATCCAAACCCAAATATTTACAAACATGACAAAATAAATCCAAATGTTTCACATTTTTAGCGATTTAAGCCAAACGTTTAAAAACGTTACGAAACAAATCCAAAACCAAATGTTTACAAACGTTACGAAACAACACCAGACGTTTCACCTTTTCAGCGATTTAAGCCAAACATTTAAAACGTTACAAAATAAATCCTAACGTTAAAAATTTTACAAAACAAATCCGAACGTTTCACCTTTTTAGCAATTTAATTCAAACGTTTACAAACGTTATGAAACAAATTCAAACTTTAAAACGTTATAAAACAAATCCAAACGTTTCACCTTTTTAGCGATTTTCTTTGTAATGTTTGTAAATGTTTGACATAAATTGCTAAAAAGGTGAAACATCTGGTTTTGTTTCGTAATGTTTGTAAATATTTGGGTTTTGATTGGTTTCATAACGTTTTAAAAGTTTGGCTTAAATCGCTAAAAATGTGAAACATTTGGATTTGTTTTGTCACGTTTGTAAATGATTGCTTTGTGACGTTTGTAAATAGGAAAAACATTTGTTTTTGTTTCTCAACGTTTGTAAATGTTTGGCTTAAATCGCTAAAAAGGTAAAACTTTAGGATTTGTTTTGTAACGTTTTAAATGTTTGGATTAGTTTCGTAACGGTTTAAAGGTTTGGCTTAAATCTCTAAAAAGGTGAAGCGTGAAACGTTTGGATTGGTTTTGTAACGTTTTAAATGTTTGGCTTAAATCGCTAAAAAGGTGAAGTATTTGGATTTGTTTCGTAACGTTTACAAACGTTTGGCTTAAATCGCTAAAAAGGTGAAACGTTCGGATTTGTTCCGTAACGTTTTTAAACGTTTGGCTTAAATTGCTTAAAAGGTGAAACGTTTGGTTTTGTTTCGTATAATTATAAACGTTTGGATTGGTTTCATAACGTTATAAATGTTTGGCTTAAATATCTAAAAAGGTGAAACGTTTGGATTTGTTTCGTAAAGTTTTAAACGTTTGGATTTGTTTTCTAACGTTTTAAACGCTTGGATTGGTTTTGTAACGTTTTAAACTTTGGGCTTAAATCGCTAAAAATGTTAAACGCTTGGATTAGTTTCGTAATGTTTTAAATATTTGGCTTAAATTGATATAAAGGGGAAATGTTTGGATTTTTTTCGTACATTTGTAAAAAATTGGCTTAAATCGCTTAAAATGTGAAACGTTTGGATTTATTTCGTAACTTTTGGAAACGTTTGGCTTAAATCGCTAAAAAGGTGAAACATTTGGATTTGTTTGTAAACTTTTGGCTTAAATCGCTAAAAAAGTGAATCATTTGGATTTGTTTCGTAACATTTTAAATGTTTGGATTGATTTCGTAACGTTTTAAACGTTTGGCTTAAATCGCTAAAAAGGGGAAACATTTGGATTTGTTACGTAACGTTTGTAAACGTCTGGCTTAAATAGCTAATAAGGGAAAACATTTGGATTTATTTCGTAACGTTTGTAAACGTTTTTCTTAAATTGCTAAAAAGGTAAAACATTTGATTTTGTTTCGTAACGTTTGTAAACTTTTGGCTTAAATTGACAAAAAGGTGAAACTTTTGGTTTTGTTTCGTAACTTTTGTAAACGTTTGGCTTAAACTGCTAAAAACGTGAAACGTTTGGATTTATTTCATAACGTTTTAAACATATTGATTTGTTTTGTAACGTTTTAAATGTTTTGCATAAAATTGCAAAAACGGTGAAACGTTTGTATTTTTTTAATAACGTTTGTAAACGTTTCGCTTAAATCGCTAAAAATGTGAAACGTTTGGATTTGTTTCGTAACGTTTGTAAATATTTGGCTTCGATCGCTAAAAAGGGGAAATGTTTGGATTGGTTTCGTAACGTTTTAAACATTTGGCTTAAATCGCTAAAAAGGGGAAACGTTTGGATTTGTTTCGTAGCAATTGTAAACATTTGGCTAAATCGCTAAAAAGGGGAAACGTTTGGATTTGTTTCGTAACGATTTAAACGTTTGGGTTAAATCGCTAAAAAGGTGAAATGCTTGGTTTTGTTTCGTAACTTTTGTAAAAGTATCGCTTAAATCGCTAAAAAGGCAAAACGTTAGGATTTGTTTCCTAAAGTTTGTAAATGTTTGGCTTAAATCGCTAAAAATGTGAAACATTTGGATTTGTTTCGTAATGTCTGAAACGTTTGGATTGCTTTCGTAACGTTATTAAGGTTTGGCTTAAATATTTAAAAAGGTAGCGATTTAAGCCAAACTTTTAAAACGTTACGAAACTAATCAAAACATTTCACCTTTTTAGCGATTGAAGCCAAACGTTTACCAACGTTAAGAAACAAATCCTAACGTTTCACCCTTTTAGCGATTTAAGCCAAACGTTTAAAACGTTACGAAACAAATCCAAACGTTTCACATGTTTAACGATTTAAACCAAACGTTTAAAACGTTTGGCTTAAATTGCTAAAAAGATGAAACGTTTGGATTTATTTTGTAACGTTTGTAAACTTTTGGCTTAAATCGCTAAAAATGGGAAACGTTTGGATTTGTTTCGTAACGTTTGTAAACATTTGACTTAAATTGCTAAAAAGCTGAAACATTTGGATTAGTTTCGTTACGTTTCTAAACGTTTGGCTTAAATCGCTAAAAAGGTGAAACGCTTGGATTTGGTTCATAACTTTTGTAAACATTTGGCTTAAATCGCTAAAAAGGTGAAACGTTTCGATTTGTTTCGTAATGTTTGTAAACATTTGGCATAAATCGCTAAAAAGGTGAAACGCTTGGATTTGTTTCGTAACGTTTTAAATGTTTGGATTGGTTTTGTAACGTTTTAAACGTTTGGCTGAAATTGCTTAAAAGGTTACATTTGAATTTGTTTCGTAACATTTGTAAATGTTTGGCTTAAATCGGTAAAAATGTGAAACGTTTGGATTTGCTTCGTAACGTTTTAAACGTTTGGCTTAAATCGCTAAAAAGGTGAAACGTTTGGATTTGTTTCGTAATGTTTTAAACATTTGGATTGGTTTTGTAACGTTTGTAAACGTTTGGCTTAAATTGCTAAAAAGGTTAAATGTTTGGATTTGTTTCTTAACGTTTGGCTTAAATCGCCAAAAAAGCGAAACGTGTGGATTTCTTTCTAAACGTTTGTAAACGTTTGGTTTAAATCGCTAAAGAGGTGAAACGTTTGGTTTTGTTTTGTAATGTTTGTAAATGTTTGGCTTAAATCGTTAAAAAATGTGAAATGTTTGGATTTGTTTCGTAACGTTTTAAAAATTTGGATTGGTTTCGTAAAGTTTTAAACGTTTGGCTTAAATGACTAAAAAGGTGAAACATTTGGATTTGTTTCGTAACGTTTGTAAATGTTTCGCTTATATCACTAAAACGATAACACGTTTGGATTGGTTTCTTAATATTTCAAACGTTTGGATTTGTTTCGTAGCGTTGGCAACGTTTGAATTGGTTTTGTAATGTTTTAAACATTTGGATTAAATCGCTAAAAAGGTGAAACGTTCAGATTTGTTTCGTAACGTTTTTGTATTAGTAACGTTTGGAATAAATTACTAAAAGGGGAAACGTTGGTTAAATTGCTAAAATGGTAAAACATTTTGATTTGTTTCGTAACGTTTGTAAACATCTGGATTGGTTTCATAACGTTTTTAACGTTTGTCCTAAATCGCTAAAAAGGTAAAACGTTTGGTTTTTTTACGTAAAGTTTGTAAACGTTTGGATTGGTTTCATAAACTTTTAAATGTTTGGCTTAAATCGCTATAAAAGGGAAACGTTTGGATTTGTTTCGTAACGTTTGTAACCATTTACCTTAAATCGGTATAAAGGTGAAACGTTCAGTTTTGTTTTGTAACGTTTGTAAGCGTTTTGTTCAAATTGCTAAAATGGTGAAACATTTGGATTTGTTTCGTGACGTTTTAAACGTTTGGATTGCTTTCCAAACGTAATGTTTCGCTTAAATCGCTAAAAAGGTGAAACGCTTGGATTTGTTTCATAACGTTTTAAACGTTTGGCTTAAATCGGTAAAAAGGTGAAACATTTGGATTGGTTTCGTAATGTTTTTTTACGTTCGGTTTAAGTCGCTAAAAAGGGGAAATGTTTGGATTGGTTCCGTAGCGTTGGTAAACATTTGGCTTAAATTGCTAAAAAGGTGAAAATTTTGGTTTTGATTCATAACGTTTATAAATGTTTTGGCCTAAATCGCTAAAAATGGGAAACGTTTGGAATTTGTTTCGTAATGTTTGTAATCGTTCGGCATAAATTGCTAAAAAGGTGAAAATTTGGTTTTGTTTCGTAACGTTTTAAACGTTTGGATTTGTTTTGTAACGTTTGAAAACGTTTGTTTTAAATCGCTAAATGGGTTAAACGTTTGGATTTATTTCGTAATGTATTAAACGTTTGGCTTAATTCGCTAAAAAGATGAAACGTTTGGATTGGTTTCGTAACGTTTGTAAATATTTGGCTTAAATTGCTAAAAAGGAGAAACGTTTGGTTTCGTTTTGTAACGTTTGTACATGTTTTGGCTTAAATCGCTAAAAATGTGAAACGTTTGGATTTGTTTCGTAACGTTTGTAAACGTTTGGCATAACGCTAATAAGGTGAAAAGCTTGGTTTTGTTTATTAATGTTTTCAACATTTGGATTTGTTTTGTAACGTTTGTAAACGTTTGGCTTAAATCGCTAAATGGGTGAAACGTTTGGATTGGTTTCGCAAAGTTTGTGAACGTTTGGATTAATTCGCTAAAAAAGGTGAAACGTTTGGTTTTGTTTCGTAACGTTTGTAAACGTTTTATCTATTTAAGCCAAACGTTTACAAACATTACGAAACAAATCCAAACATTTCACCTTCTTAGAGATTTATGCCAAACGTTTACAAACATTAAACAAATCCAAACATTTCACCTTTTTAGTGATTTAATCCAAACGTTTAAAACGTTACGAAATCAATCCAAACGTTTAAAACGTTACGAAACAAATTCTAACGTTTCACCTTTGTAGCGATTTAAGTCAAACATTTAAAACGTTACGAAACCAATCCAAACGTTTTAAACGTTACGAAACAAATCCTAACGTTTCACCTTTGTAGCGATTTAATCCAAAACAATTCAAAACGTTTAGAACGTTACGAAACAAATCCAAATGTTTCACACAAACGTTACGAAACAGTTCCAAACTTTTCACCTTTTTAGGGATTTAAGCCAAAAGTTTAAAACGTTACAAAACTAATCCAAACGTTTAAAACATTACGAAACAAATCCAATAATTTCACATTTTTAGCGATTTAAGCCAAACGTATACAAACGTTACGAAACAAATCCAAACATTTCAAACGTTACAAAACAAATCCAAACGTTTCACATTTTTAGCTATTTTAGCCAAACGTTTACAAACGCTACGAAACAAATCCAAACGTTTCTCCTTTTTAGCGATTTAAGCCAAACATTTACGACAGTTACGAAACAAATCCAAACGTTTCAAATTTTTAGCGATTTATGTCAAACATTTAAAACGTTATGAAACCAATCCAAACGTTTAAAGCGTTACGAAACAAATCCATGTTTTGCCTTTTTAGTGATTTAAGTCAAACGTTTACAAACGTTACGAAACAAATTCAAATGTTTACAAATGTTAGGAAACAAATCGAAACATTTCATGTCTCACCTTTTAGTCAATTTACGCAAAACGTTTAAAATGTTACGAAACCAATCCAAACGTTTCACCTTTTTAGCGATTTAAGTCAAACGCTTACAAACGTTACAAAACCAATCGAAATGTTTCACCTTTTTAGCGATTTAAGCCAAACGCTTACAAACGGTACGAAACCAATCCAAACGTTTTAAACGTTACGAAACAAATCCAAATGTTTGGTTTTGTTTCATAACGTTTTAACGTACAAATTCAAATGTTTAAAACATTACGAAGCAAATCAAAACGTTTCACTTTTTTGGGGATTTAAGCCACACGTTTACAAACGTTACGAAAAAAATCCAAACGTTTCACATTTTTAGCATTTTAAGCCAAACTCTTACAAACTTTATGGAACAATCCAAACGTTGTTTCATAGCGTTTGTAAATGTTTGGCTTAAATCGCTAAAAAGATGAAACATTTGGCTTCAATCACTAAAAAGGTAAAACGTTTGGATTTGCTTCGTAATTTTTGTAAACATTTGGCTTCGCTAAAAGAGTGACACGTTTGGATTTATTTCATAATGTTTGTAAACATTAGCAATTTAAGACAAACGTTTACAAATTCCACGAAACAAATCCGAATGTTTCACCTTTTTCGCGATTTAAGGAAAATGTTTACAAACGTCTATTTTTTTCGTAAGTTTAAAACGTTTGGCATAAATCAATAAAAAGGTGACGTTTGGATTTGTTTCGTAACGTTTGTAAACGTTTGGCTTATATCGCTAACAATGTGAAACGTATGGATTTGTTTCGTAACGTTTTAAACATTTGGATTGGTTTCGTAACGTTTTAAACGTTTTGATGAACTCGCCAAAAAGGTTACATTTGAATTTGTTTCGTAACATTTGTAAACGTTTGGCTTAAATTGCTAAATGTAATATCCCGTATTTTTTTAAATATTCCGATGAGTTTCCGGTAAAATTTAGGGTCGTTTGTGAATTCGTGGTTCGATTTGATTTTGGTTGGTTTGGATTTTGGTTCAACCAAAATAATTGTAGTTCAACCAAAATTTTGGTTGAACCATATGGATTGCTGTGGTTTGTGGCTTGTTTGCTTTCCTATTTATACGTTTTTAAACCCTAAATTTTTCCTATCATTCATATCTAACCTAGCCGTCACATTCACCATCTGAACTCTCAAAAAATTACACATTCTTAACCCATCTTCTTTGCTGTAAAAATTCGGTAAGAGATTCATGTTACTCTGTTCTTCCTTTTGCTTTTAATATCGTCACGTTCCGTTCTTAATCAATATCTCATTCGTTTTAGAATCGAATTGGAATCCGTCTCGTCTCAGCTATAGTAGACTCAATCCTCTACAATCCTAAGCTTTGAAATTCGTTATTCGGTACGTTATTCTCTCCGTACTAAGCGCCGTCGTTTCACCGCTTTTAAATATTCTATGGTTGCTTGGTTTTCTATAGTTGCTGCCGATGGTTTCTTAGATTGCTAGGGCTAACTATGTGATTCCTAAGGTTATAATCTGATGTGTGGTGGCTTAATTACTGGATTACAATAAGGTTGAGAATAAGATCTGTCATTCGTCTCGTCCCTTTGTCTCAGTTTTACTGTTTTGGTTTCTTTGTCATATGTTGCTGCCATTTTGTTGAATTGAAACTAAATGTTATATGTTGCTTTGAGTTGTTAAGATTGTTGGGTTTGATTTCATCGAGTGTTCTCATGTCCAGTATTTGATTTATTTTTGTTCTTGCATTTATTCTTGGTTGCTGCCATTCGTTTTATTTTAAAATCTTTGTTGTTGATGGGTTGGCGGGAATGATGGAAATTTCAAAGTCATGTGGCCGTTGTGTTTGGTTGTGTTGTCTAACAATTCATTCATTCTTAATTTATAGGATTTGGTTTATAAAATATGGGTTTGTTATGTTTGAAATGGACGCTGTGGGTTTCTTAATTATGCATGTCTTTCTTAATTATGCATTGTCTTTCTTTGATTATGCATGTCTTTCTTTAATCAATGCATGCCTTTATTTTCTTTCACAGGATAATAAAAATTGCCATGTTTAAGTTTTAAAGAATAGAATGGATAATCTTAGCTTTAGGTCCCTTCTTTTGGCCACTTGATTTAATATGATTATTTAGAATATGACACTATTGTTTTAGGTTATTACCAATTTCAAACCGAACTCTCAATTATCGTTTGATTTCTAAATTGCTAATTGTTCTCATTATTTTAAAAATGAAAATAAGGTTAGTTGCGACTATAATTTAAATTGTGTTTTTTATAATTATAATCGGAAAACGATATTTATATTATTTTCCTATAACTATATAATTATTCGGGTAATTATTTATAATTTTAGATATTTTTGGCTTGGCGTGCCAATTTAACTAAATTTATAATTTAGTCTTTTAATTAGTTATTAAATTATTTTAGCGATGGGTTTTGTTGGTAATTATTAATTACTTGAGTAATTATGTTTATTTTAAATTTGACTCGGCGTGTCAATTTGACGTTTGAGATCTTGAACGATTTTCTTAATTTATTTCAATTAAGTAAATTGGTTGTAACTTGAGTTACTTGAAGTTAAAGCTATTGGGTTCCGTTTTAAATATTGATTTATTATTTTACCAAAGTGGTTTATAATTATAAACTATGCTTTATAATTGGATGTGATTATATTTATTTTATCAAAGTTATTTTTGGAAATTATAAACTCTGGTTATTATTTTTGATAAAATATTTTGGGTCGAGTTAGACTTGGGTCACCCGACATGTGAGGTAGCTTGATAGTTATTGGTAACTCGGCTAAACCAATATTTAAGAAAATGGATTTAAGTTATTATTTAAATATTATTTAAGTAATATTTTGCAGAGCGGATTTTAAAGCGGAAACTCAATAGACTTGACTTATTTATTTATTGAGTATTGTGTTACTCGATGTGGTTCGTTTTTTACTCGGGTCATTATATAATTAATTGTCCATTCTGTTTTGACTATGCTTGTGCGAGACTTGGTACTGTGCTAGTCCTATGTGGTGTCTAGTATTCTTAAAGTTAGGGGTTGAATGAATTTTAACTTATATATTGTTTTAGACCCGTCGACTGATCGTGCTTCGGAGTCTACGCAGGGTTAGCTAATTGCCAAGATTCACGTGGATAAGCAAGCAGTGAGTTTGTAGTGCTATTTACCGCTTTATTAAGTACCGCATCGTATTTTAATATTATAAATGCTTTTGAACTGTTTTTACGGATTATGGATCTGGATTGAAACAAGCTACTCGATATGCTTGTATCGAGACTGTGTGCATCGGTAAGTACTCTGGGAAACGGCATATTAAAGTCTTGCTTACGCTGGTATATATATATGACGAGGATTTGTTCCCGTCCACTCTGGTTTTATCAGTATGCTAAGTCATATTTACGTTGGGATCATTTCAATACTGTTTTCCATAATCATACTATATTAGTATAAACTGTTTTGATTTAAGGGTTTTAAACTTAATAAATGTAAATAGTATTGCGAACTCATCTCAGTATATCTGACCTCGTTGTTTTCCCAAATTTTCCAGGTTTATGATTTGAAAGCTGGTCCACTCCGATTCTTTTGATTCTTCGGAGGTTTTTATGTTATTTAAACTAGTTTCTGTTTTCAAACACTTAGACCGCAGTAAAACTAGTTTATTTATTACATTTGATATTACACTTTGGGATTGTCGATATATTCGATTATTTATATTTGGCATGATTACTCTGGATTACGACATTGTTATATATAAGGCATGTTGTTGAACATTTAAGATATTTAAGTTATTTATATTAGAACTATAATGTAAACTGCTAGACCTAGGTTGGAGTCTCGGTTGCCCCCCAGCAGTTTTCTGCAGGTTTAAATGTTTATTTGATTTCCGCGAGGCTTGCTTTTTGGTACAACCATACCCATACCCTAGCGCTGGTCACGATTCATGAAATTGGGTCGTGACACTAAAAATGTGAAACGTTTGGATTTGCTTCGTAAAGTTTTAAACGTTTGGCTTAAATCGCTAAAAAGGTGAAACGTTTGGATTTGTTTCGTAAAGTTTTAAACGTTTGGATTGGTTTTGTATGTTTGTAAACGTTTGGCTTAAATCGCTAACTTGTTAAGTCTATCTTTTGCAATATATCCTAATCATAAATGCCAAAGTTTTTTATAGATTTGATAACTTATGGTATTAATTTTCAAAATATCTTTTGCATTGAACATCTTTATTCAAATAATAAAGACCATTTGTACATACTCATACCCAACTTTGTATTATCAAACATAATACTACAAACATTCTTTGTAAATAGAAAATTAACTACCAAATTCATCATACAAATTCAGACATGATATTTCTATTTATATTGGGTAAGTACAAAAAGAATTTGTTTAAGTACAACTTATGTTTATTTAAGAAAATTGAAGTTCATCTTATAGGTCTTGCCGCAACATTTGCGTCATTTCGGATCTTTAAGATTACTTCATATTTTTCCTTTCGTTCTCACTTTTAATAAATCCTTAAAGGATAAACAAATGTGAGAATTAGCATCGGTATTCAATACCCAAACTTTTAAATGAGCAATTGACATTGGAACATGAGATAGACACATTCTTGATGGAATTGTCGTTCCTCTTGTCATTGCCCTTTAAGTATTCCCAATACTTAATTGAATTTCCATTTCAATGTTTTTTGGTTTCACAAAAGTAACACTTTCTTTTATTGACCGAACCGCCTTCCAAATATTCCAAATATTTGCGACAATGATTTATACAGTCTTACATCTTAACAAATGAAAACACTTTTCTTTGTTAACCTATGTGAATTTTTTTTCCGCAGTAGCCTTGGAGGCATCTAAATATCTTAATCAATCAAAAAAGATTTTAAACCACTAGCCGATTACTAACGTGAATGTAACTCTAAAGGATTCTATTTAATCTTATTATCCTTTAGATAACAAAGATCTCTAGTTAGTATTCATGTTATTTTGTATATTTAACCATAATGATTTGGTCTTTATCAAAATGGCCTTTTCGAATCCTACACTTCCAAAATAGAAAACATAAATCTTCGTTGGAAAAGATTTCAAGCGGGTGATTGAGTTCTTGTATTCATTTATCTTTCACTCAAGTACTTAATGCTATTCTTGGGATCCAAATGATATATAATTGAACAACTACTTGTTCATCATATCTCATATAAGGTTCAATCAATTTCGGCTCCTAATGCTTTCACCCTCAAGTACTTAATGCTATTCTTGGGTTTCCACATTATTTTGAGTTTAACCCATTGAATCAACTAAGATGTATCGATTTGAACAATATACGACTCAGGTACGCCTAATTGCCTTTCTCACCGTATATTATATCGACTACACCAGTAACATCTCATGCTTAACAATAAACTCAACAACGGCCTCTTGACAATATCATCCCGCCCCTATGTATCCATAGCCGACAAGATGATAACTCAAAGTGTGTTAGTTTATTGCTCCAATGCAGAGCCATTGATAAATCAATTTAATGATTAATCAATATAAACATAATCTTTCAACGTTTTCGGAAGATTTTTTAGGGTTTTAAATTATTCTGGTCTCACTAAGTACACAACACATTTTAGCATACATCTCATACATATAAAAGCTAAAATTAATCATGCAATCACACAATAGAATGAGCAAACTATTATATATCTCGGAAATGATTCTCTAATCATTCACTATGTAATATCTGCTTTCTTTAGGTATCGAGAATTCATTCTTAAACCTCTGAAAGCCTCAACCGATCATTGATCCTAAAAAAACTATTTTTATTTTAGGTTCTCTTTTACGGTTTTATTTTTCGATTCGAAAACGTTTTCCCGAGTGTAAAACCCCTTTTTCAGCATTTCAGTTTTTTACGAAAAAAAAAGTAGTTTTTTTTCGAGCCGAAAACTTTTCCCTGGTGTAAACCCTGTTTTTCAGCATTTTTGGTTTTATGAAAAAAAAAATTACTTTTTTTTTCTGGGTTTTTTTTCCGGTTTCGCTTTTTCCGCACATTCCGTTGATAACAACATAATGCACAAGCGAATCACTTATTGTGTTAAATGATCACATTAGAAAAATTTCCAGGATAGATCGGAGGGTCACGAGCGGACCACTTAAGTACTAATCTCCTAGACAAAATTTAATCAAATATAATTAATGTCACAATAGCGTTTTTTCGTTTTTGAAAAAATAATAAAGCCCTCGGAATTATAAATTACATGCCCAATAATAATTTCTAAGTCCATGATTATTTATACATGTTTTCAATCATAAAGCGTTAATACTTGATGATACGGTGGCTCTGATACCACTGTTGGCTCCCAGCCAATAGTGAGGTTGTGAACCTATATGGACTCGATCCTACCTCATAGGGTGATATCCATATGTACCTACCAAAGCACGCATCACATACGCCCTAGGGTGGAGAAACTCACTTCGTCACTTGATCATGAGTGAGAGTTCCCTAGAATCAGATAATCGACACATTTCCATGTGTTGCATCTACATGCACATTATCCTTTGCTCTGATACCACTGTCGGTGCAGCGGGACGCGCGGGTCTGAATCGTATATTTCAATTCAAAATCGAAATTCCAACAATTCGAATCCTAAAGTTGATAATATCAACAACAAATGGATCATCATATCATTTAGTAATTAAAGCACGCATCTAGGAATCGTAAGAAGAATACCTTTGTCGATTCTCCAACGATTCTTGTAGTCCCGAAAGTAAGCCGATCTCAATCTCGTCCATGCGAGTATGCGTCCGATTGAATCCTCGCCTTGAAGTAATCCGCAAGAGTTTCTCTTGTCGAGCAGCCCTAAGCTCAAAAACCCGTCGCGATTACGTCCTTGCTCTTATGTATGAAAAATGTCGCCAAGTTTTTCCCGTGATTGATGACTACTTGAACTCCTTCAAGTGCTTTCTCTCTCAACAATTTTGTAGTGAGATGTGTGTTGTATAGTATTGTGTAATGAAATGACAAAAGTCAAGCTCTATTTATAAGGTAGAGCTTTGCTTAAGAATGCAACACCTTGCATGCTAGGTGTCACACACCAAGTAAAGGTGTTGCCACCACATGACACCTTTCATGTGGTGACATCACATAAGTGACGTCATATAGGTGATGTCATCATATGACATCACGTATATGACATAAGCTTATCTCATTACATCATCACCATGACATCATCATTCCATTAACTTATGATTAATGATTTAAGTATTATTAATTACACTAATTAATTACTTAAGCCTTTTAATCATAAAACTTGGTTAAAATATAATTAGGTTCCTACTAATTTACAACCCTTATAAATTAGTTCCTAATTAACTTGGACATAGTACTATTAGGTTCCTACTAATTTATAACTCTTACAAATTAGTCCCTAATTTGTACTTGTTTTTCATCTTAGATTAATTTCCGAGATATGCTAGTATCTATATGAAATCGATCTTTCAAAACTCAATCGGTTGCACACTCTATTGTGTGTGACTAAATAGGTTCACATCTATATGGCAACAAGGGTCATCAGAAACGCCTTTCTTATATTAAATAATTAAATCCCATTTAATTATTAATTCTCGTAGATCAAGAGTGACGTCTATCAACATATCACGACCCCCAAATAGAGATGAATGTTTCGAAGCATTCTTAATGAACCAATGTTCATAATTATCGTACACTCAAAATTCCCTTCATCTAAGATTCCAATCTCGACTAGTGTCACGGTTAAGTCAAACACTATTTGTCTTGATCATATGACTTCATCTCTCAATTCTAATTCTTGATATGACTTCCACTAGAAACAACTTTCTAAGTAAGTCATATACACCTACGCATATTTTATCATCCATCAAGAACAATTCGAGATAACATAGAATCTTATCTCCGTTCATCCAGAGTGATGAATCCTTTCTAGGTTAAACCCCCTATCTGCATATACAACTAACTAGAGCCAACACATCCCGCGGCCCTTGCTCAAGAAAAATCTAGGGTTAAGGAGTATCAAACTCTAATCACCTATATATAAGATAGTGTCACCGCAAGTAAAAGGACATATGTACAATTATGAACTAGATGACATTAAATTGACTTTGATGAATTACCATGTATAAGTAACCTAGCGTTACTTGTTCGACTCACTCAACACCTTGAGTGTCCAAATGTTTATTCTGATCCCCATCAAGTAGTATGAGACTCACTACTTCCTATAATTATTAACTCTTTACTAATCAAGAGAATAAACAGAGTTGATGATCTTTCTGGGATAATGTGATGCCCTTATTCGTAGGATCCCATCGATCGTGTTATTTGGATCACTTGTATAATAGAATCTGTCACTCATATTCTTAACACCTTAAGAATATATTCTATCACAATGTGATAAGAACAATACGTAATAAATGAACACTTAGTTCAAATAAAACATATATATCATTGCCATTGGAATTAGTTCTACAAATATAAACGATTAAATGGCCCTAGGGCACATACTACTAACAATCCAAACATTTCACCTTTTTACCGATATAAGCCAAACGTTTAAAACGCTACGGAACCAATCAAAATGTTTAAAACGTTACAAAATCAATCAAAACGTTTAAAACGTTACGAAACCAATCAAAACGTTTAAAACGTTACGAAACAAATCCAAAAGTTTTACCTTTTTAGCGATTTAAGCCAAACGTTTAAAATGTTACGAAACTAAGCAAAACGTTTAAAACATTACTTACGAATCTAATCAAAACGTTTAAAACGTTACGAAACGTTTTACCTTTTTAGCTATTAAAGTCAAACGTTTACAAACGTTTCGAAACAAATCCAAACGTTTCACCTTTTTAGCTATTTAAGCAAAACGTTTACAAACGTAACAAAAGAAATCCAAACGTTTCACCTTTTTAGCGATTTAAGCCAAACATTTACAAACGTTACGAAACAAAACCAAACGTTTAAAACGTTACGAAACAAATCCAAACGTTTCCTCTTTTTACCAATTTAAGTCGAACGTACAAACGTTACCTAACAAATCCAAACATTTCACCTTTTTAGCGATTGAAGCCAAACGTTTTCAAACCTTACGAAACAAATCCAAACGTTTCACCTTTTTAGCGATTTAACCCAAATGTTTACAAACATTACGAAACAAATCCAAATGTTTCACATTTTTAGCGATTTAAGCCAACCGTTTACAAACGTTACGAAACAAATTCAAACGTTCACCTTTTTAGCGAATTAAGACAAAAAAAATTCAAATGTTACGAAACAAATCCAAATATTTCACCTGTTTAGCGATATAAGCCAAATATTTAAAATGTTATGAAACCAATCCAAATGTTTAAAACGTTACAGAAAAAATCCAAACGCTTCACATTTTTAACGATTTAAACCAAATATTTACAAACGTTACAAAACAAATCCAAAACGTTTCACATTTTTAGCGATTTAACACAAACATTTAAAATGTTACGAAACAAAACCAAACGTTTCCCCTTTCACTACTAGAAAACAGGTGTTTGGCGACGGATATTTCCGTCGCTAAACACCTGAGATCCGTCGCTAATTGTAATTAGCGACGGATTACCGACGGACGCCGTCCGTCGGTAGATTTTGGGTCGCTAATTGTAATAGCGACCCAAAACACCGTCTGTCGCCAACTTACCGACCGAATATTTCGTCGGTAAGTTGGAGGCAAACGGTCGGTAAATTGGTCGGCCAGCCGACCAATTTCCGACGACGTAGCGACGGACGTTCCGTCGCTAACTTAGCGACGGAACGTCCGTCGCTAATTCCGTCGCTGTTTCTTGCAATTGGCGACGGAATTTTCCGTCGCCAATTGCAAGAAACAGTCGTGTCATGTTAATTTAGCGACGGACACATCCGTCGCTAAAGTTAGAACAAGTAGTCGCTAAATTACCTATTTTTTGCAAAATTTTATTTTTTTACGGCGTATTTTCATATTTTTTCTGTTATTCGTTAGACCTGTTAAATATACCATTCACATACATAAGAAACAATAAATATATATAACCAAATCCGTAATATATATATATATATATAAACGTCAAAAGGCATACAAAAAACATAAATATATATGTTAAAGTATACGAACAAAAAGCATAAATATGTCCAAGTGTATCACAAGCCTACTCTAAACTGGTGGTGTCATCAGCAGGAGGGGGTTGGGGTGGTGGGAACTGCGGGCGTAACTCGGGTGGGAGTGTAGTTATCAGCCGCGCAAGCTCAGTACGGATCCGCTCGTCGAAACCCGCCTCCACAGTACGGATCCGCTGCTCGACCCGCTCTTCAAAACCCGCCTCCACAGTACGAATCCGCTGCTCGAGCCGCTCCTCAACCTCCCTAGCAATACGCTTCTCTATGTCCTCAGTACTAACGTTCCCTTGCTGGGATGATCCGCCGCAGCGCAATCGGCTAGCGCTGCTCTGGCCGACGTAGGATGCTGAAGCCGATCCAATACCGTAGACTCGCTGCTTCTTGATTGCCTCGAGAGACAAAAACAGCTCGTTCTCGTCGATCGGCTCTGGAGTCGACAAACTCCCTTCTCCAGCTGCCTGAGACTGTGTTGCTGCAGCAAGCTCTGCCTAAAAACGGTCCTGAGATTTAAAAAATACAAATTTATAGATTAGTTAAACCTACATTTCTAACTAAAATTGGGCAGCATTTTGTCTATAATTTGATCATCACCCATTTTTCAGGGACATCCTGCAAAAACTACAGACACTCTGTTCAACTATAAGTAACAGCAATCACAACACCCACAACAAACACGTAAACATCCTATAAACAACGTCTATATAATTAAAGTTATATATAAGTCATAGTAAACAGTCACTTAAGGTTAAAATAAAATTACATTTTTATCCTTTGATCTCTTGTCAACAAAGACAGTCCGATCTGCTTTGGTCAGGTGCAACCGTACATGCAACTCAGCCAAAGTGGGCTCTCGACCAAGCTCCTCAGTCTATTATATGAAATGAACAAATTAATTAATAGATAAACAAAATATTTAACACGATTATTAATATTAAAAACATACCATAACTGTCTTATGCCTTGTAGCCGATCGCGATCCTGCGGTATGTCGAACAGGTCCGGTGCCAGCTCCGGACGGCTCACTCATCCGATTAGCTCGTGCTATATCGGACTTTTTCTTAGCCTCAGCAGTATCCCAGTCTCGCTTCCATGACGCCCAAGTATCAGCACTAACACTGCCCTCTTTTTTATCTGGCTTCATGTTGTGGAGAGTATCTTTATACCGATTGCCCGCATGTCGGTAGAAGACCCCTCTAATCAGATCCTCAGGGTAGGTCGGGTCCCAGCAAAAACCCTTCTGCAAACCATTAAAAAATAAATATAATTAGAAATCAAAAAGAAAGTTAAACATAAATTTAAAATTTTAAATATTTAACAACCTTGAACTCCTCGAAGTAGAAGCCCTTATGCTCTGCTGTAATCTTCTTCCACGAGGAACCCTCAGCAAACCATCTAGATCGGAAAATGGGCAAGATCGCCCTAGATGCTGTCCTGCTGTCGTTCCTGCTATCCAGTAATTTTTCTCTGCACATTACAAAAACACTTAGTTTTCACATTTTTTAAATAAAATTATTTTAAAAAAAAAGTTGTCAATCATACCTTGCAGCATCTGGTGTAACTCTAACCCTCCCAGTCTCGTCCGTCGCTGGTGGCTGGCCCTGTGGTTGCGGCTGTCTCGCCGCTCTCCGCGGCGCAGGTCTAGCAGCTAGCACCTGCTGCTCAGCCCCGGGATCCGAGTCCTCAGGGGCATCCTGCTCTGGGTCGCCGCGTCCACGTCCGCGTCCCTGAACTGTATCCCTACCGCGGCCTCAGCCGGCAGAAGAACCTCCTGAACCTCTCATATCTGCAAAAAAAATTACAAAAAAATATTCGACAAGAAAAAAATAAACACAACTATTATAAAAACCATAACACATAATTTATTAACAAAATAAAGTTACCACATCAACAAACGTAAATAAAAGTCAAAATTCTACATAAATGACACTTAAACGAATCATGCAATTTATATATTATCTGCCGCTCCAATGTCTTCATCGTCTGATGAAGATGGTGGATAATCATCTTCCGTCTCTACTAATGGAGGGTTGTGTAATGCAGCCTCGTCCGCCTCGCCATTCGGATCAACTAAATTTGTCGGTTCTTCATTTGTTATGACATCGAGCAGATGATCTGCACTATCATGTTGGAAAGCTGGAACAGTTGTTTCAGGCATGTCTATCTCAGAGCAAGCTTTTATCTTGCATACTGCCCACCAGTCTTTTTTGTCTCGCCTTTTGCTAGGATAAGGTAAGTAATGTACTTGATCGGACTGTTCAGCTAAAATGAAGGGTTCATATTTGTTGTACCTCTTTCTGTGATTAACATCCACTATGTTATACCGAGGATGGGCTAACATACCAAATTTTTTCGTAGGATCAAACCAATTACATTTAAATAAGACCGTCCTTTTTATCGGTAGAGCTGGATACTCTAACTCGATAATGTCAGTCAACACTCCATAAAAGTCGCTTTCAGCCGGGCCGTAGAGTGATCCTTTTACACAAACTCCGCTATTCATTGTAACCCGATCCTCCCCATATTCTTCAGTATTGAATTTAAACCGGTTCACACAATACCCCTTGAATGTTTTGACCGATCTAAGCGGTCCTTCTGCAAGACTTAGAATATAGGGATTGGTACAGACAGTTTGGTCTTTCACCTGTAGCACAATTATTTATACGGATCAACACGATAATATATACAACTACGACGATAAAACAACATAAATACTTACATATTGCTCGAACCAAAAGGTGAATTCACTCTCCAACTTGACTACAACTTCGGTCTGTGTGATTTCGGGGTTGATTTCATACAACTCGCCTTCAAAAAATCTATTTACAAGAATACGAGCGAATTAAGACAAATTGTATAAAATTCTTCAATATTGAACTTAAATGTGGATATGAAGACATACTCTCTGAAAGGTTCGATTTCAGTGCAATTCAGAAGGATATAGCTTCGGGCAGCATTATATTCAGCATCATCCAGATATCTGTTCCGAGAAGCACCTATAGGTCGCCCTTTCGGTTTGAAAATGGATAATCTTTCGACATCATCATCAACGTCCATTTCGCAAACTTCATTTCTTTGCATCCGACATGGTAGCATCGGATCACCATCCTTGAAATAGAAAGATGCAAATTTCGCTGTTTCCTCTAATAAATATCCGCTGCTGATGCTTCCTTCCACTCTGCCTTTATTCAAGACCTTATTTTTGAGTTTTCTCAGGTATCTGCATAATCAAATAATTAGTTCATGCATGTACCAACCACTCGATCAATGAAATAGAACTGTAGATGTAGTACCTTTCAAACGGATACATCCAACGATACTGAACAGGTCCTGCCATCATCGCTTCATGCACATGCCTGGAGGCAGATTATACGGCGTCACAATGACTGGCCAGGAAGAATATTGTGTTCCAAAACTACCAAATGGTTGAAACCCGTCAGTACATAAGCCTAGTCTGATATTTCTTGTTTCATCGGCAAAATCTGTATGCAACTCACTGAACCGTTTCCATGCGGGAGAGTCAGAAGGATGACACATCTTCTCGTCTTCCATTTCATGTTCATCGTGCCATGTCATATGTTTAGCCGTGGCTTTGGAAGCGTACAACCTTTGCAGCCTCGGAGTTAAAGGGAAATAAAACATTTTTTTATAAGGAACGTTAGCCCTTCTTTTGGCCGAATTGCTTTTCGTAACAGGTTTCCACCGAGGAAATGTGCAAACTTTGCAGTGGGTTAAATCCTCGTCCGCACCCCAGTAAATCATACAGTTGTGGAAACAGCACTCAATAACCTCAACCGACAACCCGAGACCTTTCACCAGCTTCTTGATATTAGCAAAAAATTTCGGCATTTTGTTGTTCTCTGGAAGCAGTTCTTGTAATAAACGGCAGGTGTCGTCAATTAAAGATATCGACCCCTGATGTCGACACTTAATATCCAAAATTTCAACAGATGCGGACAGGGGTGAGTGTCTGCTATTTCCGGGCCATATTTCTTCTTCCGCCGCACTCATCATATCAAAAAACTTCTGAGCTTCTTCATTCGGGGTCTCTTCCTCAAAAACTTCAGGACCAGCATCATCAATAACCATTCTCTGACCGGAGTTTAAATCTCCCCCTCCCTCATTATAGTAATCGTATTCATTAACCGGCTGCTGAACAACAGGAGGGATATTCACCTCACCGTGGTGAATCCAGACATAGTAATCTGGAACAAACCCAGACTGCAAGACATGTAGTTTCACAACTTCGACATCTCAAAAATTCGTATTTCTACATTTTGTCCTAGAACAGGGGCATTTTATCTCTTCTTCATTCATACACTCGGGATGTTGTACAACAAAATTCACGAACTCTTCAAGATTAGGGAAAACATTTGGCTGCAGGAAGTCTCTGTCATGCCTCGTATACATCCAGCTGCGGTCTGGATTCATTTCTGGAGGACGTACAATTAGGTACTGGTTCATAAGCTCAACGTAGCAAAGTCAATGTAATTGACTGCTAAAAGGGTAGGGTCCTATCCCATTCGCAAAACTGGCGCCCCATAATTCGATCACGAATGCATGAATACGGAAAAAATATTCGGCAGCCTTCCGGCGTCGTTCCCCAGGTGCATTACATAATATAGGGTGTGTAACGCTAATTATATATTCCGTAAAGAATAAGCGTTACACAACCTATATTAAATAGCCACCCGGAGAACATACGCCAGAAAACTACCGAATATTTTTATACCATATCCATACATATATGTTTTTTCGTGATCAAATTACGCAGACGACAGTAGTTTTACGAACTGTACACACGTACAATCCCGTGTCGTTCAATCTCTTGAACACACGGGACGGGTTTCTACGGCTAGGTAAGATTTTATTCGGTGTGAATAAAATCTTTGTTAAATAAATTTAAATGTTATTCAATTTACTCTAAATACTATAAATTGAATACAAAAATGCAGTAACACTTACTTGTTGAAGAGCAGAACCGCAAATGAGAAGAGAATGTGGATGGTAAAAACGGTGTGGGTGGACGACAATAGAAATAACCGTAATAAGGACAAAACCTACAATAATAGTTTCAAATAAGTCTGTTAGAGCACTACAAGTTAACAAATTAAATGTCTCTTTGAGTACTACTAAATTTGTTTTCTAATTATTAACAAAAATCCGGCAGCATTTCCCTTAAAAATGAGCATCACCCATTTTTCAGGGAAATCCTGCAAGCAAAATATTACATATTCAAAGATATTCAATACACCAATTCCATCAATTCATTATATCATTAAGAGAAAATTACAAAAATATTAGCTTTACGCTGGTTTTTTTCTCAATTAGCCATCTCTGTTTTTTATTACATTTCCTAACCACTGCCTATTTATTCTTGGTGACTCAACATTTGAAATTATTACTTTTCCTAGCCAACCTTAATCACTGTACACGTGTACAACTTGTTTAATTCAAGCATATAAAAGATTGCATGTTCTAAACCCCTGCTACTTCTCTTTTCCGATTTTGATGCCTTATTCTTCCATTTAATTATGAAATTTCTTCGTCGTTACTCTCGTCTTCTTCTCAAATCAATCGCAAGACCGAATAATTACTCCTATTTTCTTCTCAAATCTAACTTTGTTCTCTGAAAACTGTTCTTTTAACCTACAATTTATTCTATAAATAGCTCGCAATGCTAGATTTCGCAAAATTAATGAAATTAATTAGCAGCGATTGAGACCCATTTGATATAATCAATCAAAATTGATAATTTTGCTATGGTTTTTTGGTTTTCCCTTGTTTCAGATGTGTCACTTGCATCATTGGCTTCAGTTCAGATGATGATGCCCCTCTGTTTGCTATCTTTGTTGTAGCCATAACCGGTATAGAGATGGTTGTGGTCGGAATTGCTGCAATTTCTTGTAGAGAATTGGGTAAAGACGGAATTTGACATGGATCTGTTTCTTGTCAACTGGCTATAAAGATTAGGAACTTTATGAACTTCTCCAAAAGAAAATGTTTCACGAGCAATGGACCAATTTATTCATTCTTGGTATTGTAACTTTGAGTGTACCATTCATTGAGTTTTCGTCTATTGTTTGTTGTTGTTTGATGTATGAATATATGCCACTTCAGGCAATTCATCATTAGTATAGATTTAAATCTCTCTTATGATATCTTCTCTACTTGTAAATGCTTTTCCTTTTTTTATTTTTCTTCTTTGGTTGTGGTGTATCTCAAAATTTGTGATTCAGTTTCATTTTTGTTACATTAATAATACGTCATATATACACCACTGAAACATTGTAGATAAATCGATACAAATCGCTGATACACAACTGATACATTATAGATACATATTTTTATCTTTTTTGATTATTTTAAAGAAATACATTTTGTCAATACACCATAAATTATAAATTTAAAATCATTTTCTCTTATTAACAACATATTGCTTGATATGTCTTAAACTTTTAGTTATCTCTAACTACAATTTAATTTGATTCAATTTTTATGTATATGTTATTATGTATGCATATTAGATACATTAACGATATATCTAAAATGTTTTTTTAGATATGTGTAAGATTAACTTCAACTAATGACAAATTTAATGAAGACATTATATAGTTATTTGTTCAGTTTATTATGTATATACATATTGGATACATCATATATACACCACTGATACATTTTAGATAAACCGCTGATGCATCATATGTTATTATGTTAAATACTAAAAACACGCGAAAGTTGGTGATTTTTTGTGCATTTAAGCCTTTTTACAATCATATGCTCTTATTAACAACATATTATTTGATTTGTCTCTAACTAAAACTTAAGTTGGTTCAGTTTTTATGTACATGTTATTATGTATACATATTAGATACAGAAACGATACATTATACATACAACATTCGTACATCGTGGATACATCATAGATACATAATTTATTATATCTTCTAAAATCAGTCTCCAATTCATAATAATTATTTTCAACGAATAAATTTTGGAGAAAATGATACATTGTAGATACATCGCCGATGCATTATTTTCTACAAACAAAAGTAATTCAAATATCCCTATTTAAAGAACCCATTATGACAAAACCACATCCTTAACTAATTCAAGTTTTTGGGTTTTTAGAAACCTGAAACAAATTCATCCAATAATAAATAATTTAGTAAAATTGCTTAATTAGTGAAATTGGTTGATTCATTAACCAAATAAAACTATAAGAACTGAAATTGAGTTACATATATGTTTTGATACATTAAAGATGCATAAACGATACATTGTAGATAAATTGCAGATACATTATAGATACACAACTGATACATCGTAGATCCACATTTTTATTTTTTTGCATTATTTTAACGAAATAAATTTTATAGATACACCATAGATTATAAAATTTAAAATCATATGCTCTTATTAATAACATATTGCTTGATCTGCCATAAATTTTTAGCTATCTCTAACAAAAATTTAAGTAGGTTCAGTTTTTAAGTATATGTTATTATGTATATATATTAGATACATCAACGATACATTATATATACAACATTGATATATCGCTAATACTTTATAGATATATCATTTATTATAACTTCTAGACAGTCTACAACTCGTTATAATTAATTTCAACGAATAAATTTTGGAGAGACTGATACATTGTAGATACGTCGTCGATACATTATTTTCAATGAACAAAATTAATTCGAATATCCCTATTTAAAGAACTCATTATGACAAAATTACATCCTTAACTAATCCAAGTTTCTGGGTTCTTGAAGACTTGAAACAGATTCATCCAATAATAAAAATTTAGTGCAATTGCCTAATTAGTGAAATTGATTGATTAATTAACCAAATAAAATCATAAAAACTGAAATTGAGTTGCAAATATATTTTGATACATTAATAATACATAAATGATACATAAATGATACATGTTTAAATAATTCTAACATGCTGACACGCGTTGATGCGTGACTGGCACGCTTTTCTGACACGCGTGCCAGACGCGTTACTGTCATGTTGTCACGCGTTTTTACAGCTGTTAACACGTTTTTTTGACTTTTGTTTGACTTTAAGTGTGACATGTGTTTATTATTTAGTGGTTGGCTAGTAAATGTAAACTTTTAGCTTATTTGATTATGAATGTAAAGATTTTGGATTTGGGCTATTTGAGTAATATTTGGTCTATTTTGGAATATTTTTGTTTTTTTCTCTATCATTAAACCATCATGAATTATGTCAATTTTTACATAATTTTTACAAGTATTAAATAATATTTTTACTACTATTCTATTCAACTAATTTTAAAGAACATCATTATAATCTAATTATATTATTATTTATTATAATAATAATATAATGCAATTTTAATTGAATAGATCAACTTAAACAAACTAATAGTATTCTCTACTAATTTCAAATTATCATAATTAACTATAAAAATCTAATTATAAATGACCCTAATTTTATTACTATTTTTAGAAAATTAATAAAAATTTACTAATTAATAATCTAATAAATTTAAATAAACTATTTTATTTTTTTAACTAAAATAAAATAAAACAAAATATCCTAACCTAATCCAATAATACTAACCTAATTAAAATAAACTTAAGGATTAATTAAAATAATCTATTAAATCAAAATACATACTAACCTAATGTAATAATATGAAATTTTTATAATTTAATTCTAGAAATTAAATTAAAACCTAATCTAATTAAAATCTTATTAAAATCTAATTATATTAATATCCAAAATAAATAATTAGAACAAAATAAATGGGACTAACAATTCCATTTTATTAACATTTAAATTAACCCCTACAATTATTTAACTAAACTAATTAAACATAAATTTATCTAAATTAATTCTGATCTAATAATATAAATTAAACTAACCTAACAATTCAATTAATTAAACAATATTAAACCCTAAAAATACCCTAAATTCAGTTAACAAATTCATTAATTAAAAAACAAAACTTACAAATGTGCGGTGGCCGGTGAGAGGAGGACGGCAGCGGCTTGGCGTGGGAAGCGGTTTAGCTCCGGCAGCAGGGAAGAGGAGGAGCAGCGGGGATCAGCGGAGGAGGGAGACCAGAGGAAGAAATAGACCAGCGGAGGAGGGAGACCGGCGGCAGCAGATGGAAGAAGACAGAGGTGACCGGCGGCAGCAGATGGAAGAAGACCGACGGCAGCAGTTTTTTGTTTTTTCAATTAGGTTTCTGAAATGGAAGAAGACCGGCTGCTGCGTTTCATTTATCTTGTTTTTAGCGACGGACAGTAATTCCGTCGCTAAAATCAAGATAAATGAAACGCACAGTTTCATTAAACTAATTAGTGACCGATTATCAGTTTCCGTCGCTAATTAGTTTAATGAAACTGTGCGTTTCATATAATTGTGCAATTAGCGACAGAAGTTTACTATCCGTCGCTAATTTTGGCAAACAAAAACGCGGCAATTCTTCCCTCCCTCACCCCGCCAAATCAACGACGGATTACCGACGAAAATTCCGTCGGTAACCATTTTCTCTTAATTTTGGCGACTGATAACCAATCTGTCGCCAGATCAGTCGGTGATTAGCCAAATTAGCGACGGAAACTGGTTCCGTCGCTAATTTCCGTCGCCAATTCATGTATTTCTAGTAGTGTTTTTAGCGATTGAAGCCAAACGTTACGAAACAAACCCAAACGATTCACCTTTTTAACATTTAAGCCAAAGGTTTACAAACATTACAAAACGAATCGAAACGTTTCACTTTTTTAGCAATTTAATCAAAACATTTAAAACGTTACAAAACAAATCCAAACATTTCACCTTTATTGTGATTTAAGCCAAACGTTACAAACGTTACAAAACAAATCCAAATGTTTCACCTTTTTAGCGATTTAAGGCAAACGTTTAAAATGTTACGAAACAACTCAAAATGTTTCACATAGCGATTTAAGCCAAACGTTTACATACGTTACGAAACAAATCCAAATGTTTCACCTTTTTAGCGATTTAAGCCATACATTCACAAATGTCCCGAAACAAAACCAAACGTTTCACCTTTTTAGCAATTTTAGCCAAACGTTTACAAACATTACGAAACAAAACAAACGTTTCAGCTTTTTAGCAATTTAAACCAAATGTTTACAAACGTTACGAAACAAATCCAAACGTTTCACATTTTTAGCAATTTAAGCCAAACGTTTACAAATATTACGAAACAAATCCAAACATTTCCCCTTTTTATCTATTTAAGCCAAATGTTTACAAACTTTACAAAACAAAACCAAAAGTTTCCCTTTTTTTGCGATTTAAGCCAAACTTTTACAAACGTTACGAAAAAAAAAACAAAACTTTTCATAATTTAAGATAAAACATTTACAAACGTTACGAAACAAAAACAAACATTCCAGCTTATTAGCAATTTATGCCAAACGTTTACAAATGTTACGAAACAAATCCAAATGTTTCACATTTTTAGTGATTTATGCCAAACATTCACAAACGTTACGAAACAAAACCACATTTTCGCCTTTTTAACGATTTAAGCCAAACTTTTACAAACGTTACGAAACAAATCCAAACGTTTCACATTTTTAGCGATTTAAGTCAAACTTTTATAAACGTTACGAAACAAATCTAAACGTATAGATTTATTTCGTAATGTTTTAAACGTTTGGATTGATTTTGTAACGTTTTAAACTTTTAGCTTAAATTGCTAAAAAGGTAAAACGTTTGGATTTGTTTCGTAACGTTTGTAAACGTTTGGCTTAAATCGCTAAAAAGGTGAAACGTTTCGATTTGTTTCGTATTTGTAAACGTTCGGCTTAAATTGCTAATAAGGTGAAATATTTGGATTGATTTCGAAATGTTTGTAAACGTTTGGATTGTTTTCGTAACGTTTTAAACGTTTGGATTGGTTTTGTAACGTTTTAAATGTTTGGCTTATATCGCTAGAAAGGTGAAACGTTTTGATTTGTTTTGTAATGTTTGTAAACGTTTGGCTTAAATTGCTAAAAATGTGAAATGTTTGGATTTGTTTCATAACGTTTGTAAACATTTCGCCTAAATTGCTAATAATGTGAAACGTTTGAATTTGTTTCGTAACATTTTAACTGTTTGGGTTAAATCGCTAAAAAGGGGAAACGTTTGGATTTTTTCGTAACGTTTTAAACGTTTGAATTGGTTTCGTAACGAGGCAAAACGGTTTGCTTAAATCGCTAAAAAGGTGAAATGTTGGGTTTCTTTATGAAACGAATCCAAATGTTTAAAACGTTACGAAACAAATCCAAACGTTTCACCTTTTTAGCGACTGAAGCCAAAGGTTTACAAACTTTACGAAATAAATCCAAACCTTTAAAACGCTACGAAACAAGTCCAAACGTTTCACCTTTTTAGCGATTTAAGAGAAACGTTTAAAAACGTTACGAACAAATCCAAACGTTTCACGTTTTTAGCGATTGAATTGAAACGTTTAGCGATTTAATCCGAACGTCTGAAACGTTACGAAACAAATCCAAACATTTTAAACGTTACGAAATAAATTGAAACGTTTCACGTTTTAGCGATTTAAGACAAATATTTAAAACGTTACGAAACCAATCCAAACGTTTCACTTTTTTAAATATTTAAGCCAAACGTTTAAAACGTTACGAAACCAATCCTAACAGCTCACCTTTTTAGCGATTTAAGCCACGTTACAAACGTTACGAAACAAATCGAAACATTTCACCTTTTTAGCAATTTAAGCCAAACGATTGGATTTTTGTTTCGTAACATTTGTAAATGTTTGGTTTCAATCGGTAAAAAGGTGAAACGTTCGGTTTTGTTTCGTAACGTTTGTATAAGTTTCGCTTATATCGCTAAAAAGGTGAAATATTTGGATATGTTTTTTAACGTTTGTAAACGTTTGGCTTAATTCGCTAAAAAGGTGAAACATTTGGATTTGTTTCGTAACATTTATAATCATTTGGCTTAAATCTCTGAAATGGGGAAACGTTTGGATTGGTTTCGTAACGTTTTAAAGGTTTGGATTTGTTTCGTAATGTGTTATGTTTTGATTCAATCGCTAAAAAGGTGAAACGTTTGGATTTGGCATAAATTGCTAAAAATGTGAATTGTTTGGATTTGTTTCGTTACGTTTGTAAACGCTTGGATTGGTTTTGTAACATTTTAAACGTCTACCTTAAATCGCTAAAAAGGTGAAATGTTTGGATTTTTTTCGTAACGTTTTATGTTTTACCTTTTTAGCTATATAAGCCAAATGTTTAAAACATTACAAAACAATTCCAAACGTTTAAAACTTTACGAAACAAATCAGAACGTTTAACCTTTTTAGCATTTAAGCCAAACGTTTACAAACGTTACGAAACAAAACCAAACGTTTCACCTTTTTAGCGACTTAAGCCAAATATTTTAAACGTTTAGATTTGTCTCGTGACGTTCTAAATGTGCGTTTCACATTTTCAGCGATTTAAGCCAAACATTTACAAACCTTACGAAACAAAACCAAACTTTTCATCTTTTTAGCGATTAAAGCCAAAAGATTAAAACATCACAAAACCAATCCAAACGTTTCGCCTTTTTAGCGATTTAAGCCAAACGTTACGAAACAAATCCAATCGTTTCACCTTTTTCGCGATTGAATCCAAACGTTTACAAACGTTACGAAACAAATCCAAGCGTTTCCCATGATTAGCAATTCAAGCCAAACGTTTACCAACGTCATTTACAATCGTTAAGAAACAAAACCAAACGTTTCACCTCTTTAGCAATTTAAGCCAAACGTTTACAAACGTTACGAAATAAAACCAAACGTTTCACCTTTTTAACGATTTAAGCCAAACGTTTACAAACGTTACGAAACAAATCCAAACGTTTCCCCTTTTAGCGATTCAAGCCCAACGTTTACAAACGTTACGAAACAAATCCATACATTTCATGTTTTTAGTGATTTAAGCCAATCGTTTACAAACGCTACGAGAAAAAACTAAACGTTTCTCCTTTTTAGCGATTTAAGCCAATCATTTACAAAAGTTATGAAACAAATCCAAACGTTTCACCTTTTTAGCAATTTAAGCCAAAAATTTAAAACGTTAGGAAACAAATCCAAACGTTTAAAACGTTATGAAACAAATCCAAACGTTTCACCTTTTTAGCGATTTAAGCCAAACATTTACAAATGCTACAAAACAAAACTAAACGTTTCACTTGTTTAGCGATTGAAGCCAAACGTTACAAAACAAATCCAAACGTTTAAAACGTAACGAAAAAATCCAAACGTTTAAAACGTTATGAAATAAATCCAAACGTCTAAAATGTTACGAAACAAATCCAAACGTTTAAAATGTTACGAAACAAAACCAAACGTTTCTCCTTTTTTGCGATTTAAGACAAACGTTTAAAAAGTTACGAAACCAATCCAAACGTTTCACCTTTTTAGCGATTTATAAATGTTTCACCTTGTTTTGTAATGTTTGTAAACTTTTGGCTTAAATCGCTAAATAGGTGAAACGTTTGGATTTGTTTCGTAATGTTTTAAACGTTTGGATTAGTTTCGTAATATTTGTAAATGTTTGGCTTGAATCGCTAAAAAGGTGAAACGTTTGGGTTTGTTTCATAACGTTTTCAACATTTGGATTGGTTTTGTAACGTTTATAAATGTTTGGCTTAAATCCCTAAAAAGGTGGAACGTTTAGATTTTGTTCGTAACGTTTTAAACGTTTGGATTTGTTTCGTAAAGATTGTAAACATTTGGATTAAATTGCTAAAAAGATAAAACGTTTGGATTTGTTTCGTAATGTTTGTAAACGTTTGGCATAAGTAGCTAAAAATTTGATACGTTAGAATTTGTTTCGTAACGTTTGTAAACATTTGGCATAAATCGTTAAAAAGGTGGAACATTTGGTTTTGTTTCGTAACCTTTGTAAATGTTTGGCTTGAAACGCTAAAAATGTTAAACGTTTGAATTTCTTTCGTAACATTTCAGACGTTTTGTTTTGTTTCATAAAGTTTAATACGTATGGATTGGTTTCATAACGTTTTAAACGTTTGGCTTAAATTGCTAAAAAGGTGAAACGTTTTAATTTGTTTCATGACGTTTGTAAACGTTTGACTTAAATTTCTAAAAAGGTGAAACGTTTGGATTTGTTTCTTAACGTTTTTGGTTTCGTAACGTTTGTAAAAGTTTGGCTTAAATAGTTAAAGAGGTGAAACGTCTGGATTTGTTTCGTAGTTTGGATTGGTTTTGTAATGTTTTAAACTTTTGGCTTAAATCTCTAAATAGGTGAAATATTTTAATTTGTTTCGTAACGTTTGTAAACGTTTGGCTTAAATCGCTAAAAATGTGAAACGTTTGGCTTGGTTTCATTGCTTTCTAAATGTTTGGCTTAAATCGATAATAAATTTAATTGTTTGGATTTGTTCCGTAACGGCTTAAATCACTAAAAAGGTGAAACGTTTGCATTTGTTTTGTAATGTTTTAAACAATTGGATTGGTTTTGTAACGTTTTAAACTTTTGTCTTAAGCGTTAAAAAGGTGAAAGGTTTGGATTTGTTTCGTAACGTTTCAAACGTTTGGATTGGTTTCATAACATTTGCAAACGTTTGGCTTAAATTGCTAAAAGGGGAAACTTTTGGATTTGTTTCGTGACGTTTGTAAACGTTCATCTTAAATCGCTAAAAATAGGAAACGTTCGGATTAGTTTCGTAACGTTTGTAAATGTTTGGCTTCAATCGCTAAAAAGGGGAAACGTTTGGATTTGTTTCGTAATGTTTGTAAACATTTTGCTTAACTCGCTAAAAAGGTGAAACGTTTGGATTTGTTTCGTAACATTTTTGTCACGACACATTTTCATGAATCGCGACCTGCGCTAGGGTATGGGTATGGTGGTATCAAAGCCCGTAGCTAGCATTGCGGATAACCAACAAATACATAAACCTGCAAGATACCAATGCTCGGGGCAGCCGATACTTCAGCCTAATTTTAGCAGTTCATAAAATACAACATTTATATAAAAATTGCTCGATCAATTCCTAGTCTCCAGCATAGCAAAAATATTTAATAACCAAAGTTATTATATTAAAGCCAAAACAATTAAATCAGTAGAATAATTATGATAACAAGTATTTGACAAATATGACTTCTAATTACTACTGCGGTCTAATAATGAAATCAGTTTAATAAACTTTATAAAATAAAGTAAAATCTCCGAGGAAATAAAGAATCGAAGAACAGCTGACTCGCTCATATCATAACCCTGGAAAAATTGGGAAAACAACGAGGTCAGATATACTGAGATGAGTTTATACCACTATTTACATTTATCAAGTGGAAAACCTTTATAACCGTTTAAAACATTTAATAACAGCATTACGTATAATAGTTGGAACCCTAATCCACAATACTAAATATAACCATAATCCAATAGGCCTAGTCCCAATAGCTGAGCTATACCGAGTTACTCTAATGGTCCCGAGAGCGATGCTCACTCCGAATTACCACCACATATCACATACCTTGTCTAGATCAATATTGGTGCGCACGCAGTCCTAATGATACCCATTAGATAACATGTTCCAACTAATAGCCATAATAAAAAAACAGTACGCAATTGTACGTATACAATATATATATTATTAAAATAACAAATTAATAAATAAAGTGGTAAATAGTAAGTACAAACTCACTGCTTGCTAATCCACGTGAAAACTCCTATCAAGCAACCTAAACTTGGTTCGCCTTAAAAGCACGAACGATCGACGAGTCTAAACAAATATAAATCATTATTAAAAATAGACCCTAACTCTAGAGAGTACTAGACACCACATAGGACTAGCACAAATAACACGTCGGAATAAAACACTCCAGAGCGACACAAAATACCCAATAGGTAATAATGGCCAATTAATACAAGTTCATTGAGTTCTAACTTTAAAATCCATTTCATAAATATTATTTAAATAGTAAAATAAATCAATTTCCGATATGGTTAGCCGAGTTACCGATAACTACCAAGCTACCTCACATGTCGGGTGACCCAAGTCTAACCCGACCCAAATATTTTATCAATTATATAAACCAAAATTTATAATTCCCAAAAAATATTTTAATAAAATAATTATAATTATATCCAATTATAATAGTTTATAATTTTAGAAACCACTTTGGTAAAATAATAATTAAAATTAAAATGGAACCCAATAGCTTTAACTTCAAGTAACCCAAGTTACTAACAATTTATTTAACTAAAATAAATTAAGAAAACGTTTAAAATTTAAAGCCATCAAATTGACACGCCGAGTCAATAATTCCAAAATATAATAATTACCCGAGTAATTATAAATTAATGATTAGAATATAATTATCACTTTCCGTAATAATCAAAATAGAATAAATTAAATAATAAATGAAACTAACATTATTTTTTAAATTTAAAATAATGTTGCCAAAATGGCAAAACATAAATTGAAACTAAATTTGAAAGTTATAATCAAATCACTCAATAGACAAAAGTTGATGAATTAGAATTTAACCTAAGGAATCAAATTAACAAAACCAATTATAATGAATCACCAAATTGGCCCTTTTTGCCAACAATCTCATTTTAAAAGGGAACAAGCCCGCCAACTCATCATCTTTCCCAAACTCAAATCTCATAATAAAAACTTCAATATACAAAAGACATGAAAACCAACTTTCAATAAACAAACTTTCATAATTCTTAAATCATCCAACAACAAGATCATAAATATGATATTAATATTTGAACAAGAAACAAAGTCTCATTAACTGGCAGTCGAGAATATTAAATCAAAACGACGGATCCGATCGAAATCGAGAACGAAGAACTACAGACAATGAAACCACGCACAATAACAATTCAGTTAGGATTAAACCCTAGAAACCCATGAAGTAAAAGAAAAAACGTAGTCATGGCAGCCAAGAAAATAAACAGCAACAATAAGAAGAAATACGGCAGTATCAAAACAAAACGACGATGAACCGTACGGCGTAGAACGAAGTAATTCAACGTACCAATTTGGCATTTAACACTTGAGGATTGAAGAGGACGGTATACACTGAAGTTGTGATGAAAAACAACTCAAACGGTTCTAAAACAGCGAAGAACAAGTTAGGAACGGGACGAGACGATATCGAACGAAATAACAAATGAAACGATTACTCGCTGAATCTCAAACGAATGGAATACGTAATGAAGGGTTAATGTGTTTTGAGAGATTTTGGAGTCGGCTAGGGTATTATGTTTAGTTTAGGGTTTCCAAAAAAAAAAACGTGATGTAATTGGTCTATTTATAGACCTGTTACTGCCCGTAGAAACAGGTGTGCGATCGCACACCCGAAGTGTGCGTTCGCACACTGCTTGATTAAAGAGTGTGCGTTCGCACACTCGCAAACTACTTCAATGCGTCTTAAATTTTGATCCAACAGACAACGTTTTGTCGTGCACAACATATCCAAAAATGAGCCCGATCCAACGGTGCAATTGGGAGATATGGATGTTTTATAAAAACATGTCAGATTTAGAAGGCACATGAACACAACTTCAATTATAATTCGGAAACAAATCAAATTGCTATCGGAAACTCACACGACACATACAAGAAACAACTCCTACCAAATTAAAGTTTCACACTTGCTAAGTCCACCATTAATAATACGAAACTAAGTCGGAAACACAACAAAACCATGACGAAAAAATATAGGATATTACAGTTTTAAACGTTTGGAAACGTTTGGCTTAAATCACTAAAAATGAGAAACTTTTGGATTTGTTTCGTAATATTTGTAAACGTTTGGCTTAAATCGGTAAACATATGACAAGTTTTGATTTGTTTTGTAACGTTGGTAAATGTTTGGCTTAAGTCTCTAAAAAGGTGAAACGTTTTGGTTGCTTTCGAAACGTTTGTAAATGTTTTGCTTAAATCGCTAAAAAGGTGAAACGTTTGGTTTTGTTTCATAACGTTTGCAAACATTTTGCTTCAATCGCTAAAAATGTGAAACGTTTGATTAGTTTCGTAACGTTTTAAACGTTTGGCTTGAATCTCAAAAAACGTGAAACGTTTGAATTTGTTTCGTAATGTTTGTAAATGTTTGGCTTAAATCGCTAAAAAGGTGAAACGTTTGGATTTGTTTGTAACATTTTAAACGATTGGATTAGTTTCGTAGCCTTTTCAATGTTTAGATTGGTTTCGTAACGTCTTAAACGTTTGGCTTAAATCGCTAAAAAGGTGAAACATTTGGATTTGTTTCGTAACGTTTGTAAACGTTTGGCTTAAATCGCTCAAAAGGTGAAATGTTTGGTTTTCTTTCGTAACGTTTTGCTTGATTAGCGAAAAAGATGAAACATTTGGATTTGTTTCGCAACGTTTGTAAACGTTCGGCCTAATTCGCTAAAAAGGGGAAACGTTTGGATTAGTTTCGTAACGTTTGTAAACGTTTGGCTTCAATCGCTAAAAAGGGGAAACGTTTGGATTTGTTTCGTAACGTTTGTAAATGTTTGGCTTAAATCGCTAAAAATGTGAATAGATTGGATTTGTTTTGTAACGTTTGTAAACGTTTGGCTCAAATTGCTTTAAAGGTGAAACGTTTGGAATTGTCGTAACGTTTGTAAACGTTTGGCTTAAATTGCTATAAAGGTGAAACATGTGAATTTGTTTCGTAGCGTTTGTAAACATATGGCTTAAATTGGTAAAAATATGAAACGTTTGGATTTGTTTCGTAAAGTTTGTAAATGTTTGGCTTAATTTGCAAAAAGGGTGAAACTCTTGGATTTGTTTCGTAAGGTTTGTAAACGTTTGGCTTAAATTGCTAAAAAGGTAAAACTCTTGGATTTGAATCGTAAGGTTTTTAAACGTTTGTCTTAAATTGTTAAAAAGGTGAAATGCTTGGATTTGTTTCGTAACGTTTGTAAACGTTTGGCTTAAATTTCTAAAAAGGTGAAACATTTGGATTTGTTTCATAACCTTTGTAAACGTTTGGCTTAAATCACTAAAAAGATGAAACGTTTGGATTTGTTTCGTAACGTTTGTAAACGTTTTCCTTAAATTGCCAAAAATGTGAAACGCTTGGATTTGTATCGTAACGTTTACAAACGTTTGGCTTAAATTGCTAAAAAGGTGAAACACTTGGATTTGTTTCGTAATGTTTGTAAATGTTTGGCTTATATTGCTAAAAAGGTGAAACACTTGAATTTGTTTCGGAACGTTTGGTAACGTTTGGTCTATATTGCAAAAATAGTGAAACGCTTGGATTTGTTTCGTAACGTTTGGCTTAAATTGCTAAAAAGGTAAAACGCTTGGTTTTGTTTCGTAACGTTTGTAAGGGTCTGGCTTAAATCGTTAAAAATGGGAAACGTTTGGATTTGTTTTGTAACGTTTGAAACGTTTGATTTTGTTTCGTAACGTTTGTCAACGTTTGGCTTAAATTGCTAAAAAGGTGAAACATTTGGATTTATTTCGTAACATTTGTAACGTTTGGCTTAAATTGCTAAAAAGGTGAAACGTTTGGTTTTGTAACGTTCATAAACGTTTGGCTTCAATCCCTAAAAAGGTGAAACGTTTGGATTTGTTTCGTAACATTTTAAACGTTTGGCATAAATCGCTAAAAAGCGGAAACATTTGGTTTTGTTTTGTAATGTTTGTAAACGTTTGAGTTGGTTTTGTATAGTTTTAAACATTTGGCTTAAATCGCTAAAAGGTGAAACATTTGGATTTATTTCGCAACGTTTTTAAACGTTTGGCTTAAATTGCTAAAAAGATTAAACGTTTGGATTTGTTTCGTAACGTTGGAAACAATTGGATTGGTTTCGTAACGGTTTAAATGTTTAGCTTAATTTGCAAAAAAGATGCAACGTTTGGATTTGTTTCGTATCATTTGTAAATGTTTGGCTTAAATCGCTAAAAAGGTGAAACGTTTGGATTGATTCGTAACGTTTTAAAAATGTGGATTGGTTTCTTAACGTTTTAAACGTTTGGTTTCATTTTGTAATGTTTTAAACGTTTGACATAAATCACTAAAAAGGTGAAACATTTGGTTTTGTTTCGTAACATTTGTAAACGCTTCGATTAATTTGGAAATGTCTTAAAATATTGGCCTAAATCGCTAATGGTGAAACATTTGGATTTGCTTCGCAACGTTTGTAAACGTTTGGTTTAAATTGCTAAAAAGGTGAAACGTTTGGATTTGTTTTGTAACGATGGAAACATTTTGGATTAATTTCTTAACGTTTTGAACGTTTGGCTTAAATCGCTAAAACGATGCAACGTTTGGATTTCTTTTGTAACGTTTGTAAATGTTTGGCTTAAATCGCTAAAAAGGTGAAACGTTTGGATTGGTTTCGTTACATTTTAAAATTTTGGATTGGTTTTGTAACGTTTTAAACATTTTGATTGGTTTCGTTATATTTTACAAGTTTGGCATAAATCACTAAAAAGGTGAAACGTTTGGTTTTGTTTTGTAACGTTTGTAAACGTTTGGCTTAAATCACTAAAAAGGTGAAAAGTTTGGATTTTCTATAACATGTGTAAACGTTTGGCTTAAATCGCTATAAAGGTGAAACGTTTGGATGTTTTCGTAACGTTTGTAAACGTTTGGCTCAAATTGCTAATAAGATGAACGTTTAGATTTGTTTCGTAACATTTGTAAACGTTTGGCTTAAATCGCTAAAAATGTGAAACATTTGGATTTGTTTCGTAACGTTTATAATTTTTGGATTTTTTTCATAACGTTTTAAACATCTGGATTGGTTTCATCACATTTCTAACGTTTGGCTTAAATAGCTAAAAAGGTAAAACGTTTGGTTTTCTTTTGTAACGTTTGTAAACGTTTGGTTTAAATTGCTAAAAAAATGAAACGTGGTGAAACGTTTGGATTTTTTCGTAATGTTTGTAAACGTTTTGCTTAAATCACTTAAAATGTGACACGTTTGGATTTGTTTCGTAACGTTTTAAATGTATGGATTTGTTTCGTAATGTTTTAGGAGTTTTGATTTGTTTCGTAGCGTTTTAAATGTTTGGCTTAAATCGCTAAAAAGGTGAAACATTAGGATTTGTTTTTTAACATTTTAAACGTTTTGATTGGTTTCTTAACGTCTTACGTTTGTAAACGTTTGGCATAAATTGCTATAAAGGTCAAATGTTTGGATTTGCTTTCGTAACGTTTGTAAAAGATTGGCTTAAATCGCTAAAAAGGTGAAACGTTTGATTTTGTTTTGTAACGTTTGTAAACGTTTGGCTTAAATCGTTAAAAATGTGAAACGTTTAGATTTGTTTCGTAACATTTGTAAACGTTTGGCTTAAATTGCTAAAAAGGTGAAACGTTTGATTTTGTTTCTAACGTTTGTAAACGTTTGGCTTAATTCGCAAAAACTTTGAACGTTTGGCTTAAATCGCTGAAAAGGTTATACGTTTGGCATAATTCGCAAAAAATGTGAACGTTTGGCTTAAATCGCTGAAAAGGTTATACGTTTGGATTTGTTTCGTAATGTTTTAAACGTTTGGCTTAGTTCTCTAAAAAGGGGAAACGTTTGGTTTTGTTTCGTAACATTTGTAAACGGTTGAATTGGTTTTGTCACGTTTTTTACTTTTGGCTTAAATCGCAAAAAGGTGAAATGCTTGGATTTGTTTCGCAACGTTTGTAAACATTTGGATAAAATTGCTAAAAAGGTGAAATGTTTGGATTTGTTTCGTAACGTTTCAAACGTTTGGATTGGTTTTGTAAAATTTTAAACGTTAGGCTTAAATCGCTAAAAAGGTGCAACGTTTGGATTTGTTTCGTTACGTTTGTAAACGTTTCGCTTAAATTGCTAAAAAGGTGAAACATTTGGATTGGTTTCGTAACATTTTAAATGTTTGGTTGGTTTCGTAACGTTTTAAATGTTTGGATTGGTTTCGTAACCTTATTAATGTTTGGATTGGTTTCATAATGTTTTAAAGGTTTGGCATAAATTGCTAAAAATGTGAAACGTGTGGATTTGTTTTGTAATGTTTGTAAACGTTTGTCTTAAATCGCTAAAAAGGTGAAACGTTTTATTTTGTTTCGTAAGGTTTGTAAACATTTTGGCTTAAATTGCTAAAAAGGTGAAACATTTGGATTTGCTTTCGTAACATTTATAAATGTTTGGCTTAAATTGCTAAAAAGGTGAAACGTTTGTTTTTGTTTCGTAAAGTTTGTAAATGTTTGGATTAAATCGCTAAAAATGTGAAACGTTTTGATTTGTTTCGTAACATTTGTAAACGTTTGGCTTAAATTGCTCCGAAGGTGATATGTTTGGTTTTGTATCGAAACGTTTGTAAACGTTTAGCTTAAATCGCTCAAAATGGGAAAGCTTGGCTTAAATCGCTGAAAAATTGAAACGTTTGAATTTGTATCGTAACTTTTTAAACGTTTTGCTTAAATCGCTAAAACGGTGAAACGTTTGGTTTAGTTTCGTAACATTTATTAACGTTTGGATTGGTTTTGGAACTTTTTAAACATTTGGGTTAAATTGCTAAAAGGTAAAACGTTTGGATTTGATTTGTAATGTTTTAAACATTTGAATTGGTTTCATAATGTTATAAACGTTTGGCTTAAATCGCTAAAAAACTGCAACGTTTGGATTTGTTTCGTAATTGTAAACTTTTGGCTTAAATCTCTAATAAGGTGAAACGTTTGGATTGGTTTCGTAACGTTTTAAATGTTTGGATTGGTTTTGTAATGTTTTAAACGTTTGGATAGGTTTCATAGCGTTTTAAACGTTTGGATTAGTTTCGTTACGTTTTAGAGGTTTAGCTTAAATAGCTAAAAATGTGGAACGTTTGGATTTTTTTCTTAACGTTTGTAAATTTTTTGCTTAAATCGCTAAAAAGGTGCAATTTTTGGTTTCATTTCATAACGTTTGTAAACGTTTTGCTTAAATCGCTAATAAGGTGAAAAGTTTGGATTTGTTTCATAACGCTTTAAACGTTTGGATTTGTTTCGTAACTTTTGTAAACATTTAGCTTAAATCGCTAAAAATGTGAAACGTTGGGATTAGTTTCGTAACTTTTGTAAACTTTTGGCTTATATCCCTAAAAAGGTGAAATGTTCGGATTTGTTTTGTAACGTTTGTAAACGTTTGGCTTAAATCGCTAAAAAGGTGAAAAGTTTTGATTTGCTTTCGTACCGTTTGTAAACGATTGGCTTAAATCGCTAAAAAGGTGAAACGTTTGATTTTGTTTCGTGACGTTTGTAAACGTTTGGCTTAAATCGTTAAAAATGTGAAACGTTTAGATTTGTTTCGTAACATTTGTAAACGTTTGACTAAAATTACTAAAAAGGTGAAACGTTTGGTTTTGTTTCTAACGTTTGCAAATGTTTGGCTTAATTCGCAAAAAATGTGAACGTTTGGCTTAAATCGCTTAAAAGGTTAAACGTTTGGATTTGTTTCGTAACGTTTTATATGTTTGGCTTAATTCGCTAAAAAAGGGAAACATTTGGTTTTGTTTCGTAACGTTTGTAAACGTTTGAATTGGTTTTGTAACGTTTTAAACTTTTGGCTTAAATCGCAAAACGGTGAAACGCTTGGATTTGTTTCGCAACGTTTGTAAACGTTTGGATAAAATTGCTAAAAAGGTGAAATGTTTGGATTTGTTTCGCAACGTTTTAAACGTTTGGATTGGTTTTGTAATGTTTTAAACGTTTGACTTATATCGCTAAAAAGGTGCAACGTTTGGATTTGTTTCGTTACGTTTGTAAACGTTTCGATTAAATTGCTAAAAAGGTGAAACATTTGGATTGGTTTCGTAATGTTTTAAATGTTCAGATTGGTTTCGTAGCGTTTTAATTATTTGGATTGGTTTATTAACGTTATTAATGTTTGGATTGGTTTCATACCGTTTTAAAGGTTTGGCTTAAATCGCTAAAAATGTGAAACGTGTGGATTTGTTTTGAAATGTTTGTAAACGTTTGGCTTAAATCGCTAAAAAGGTCAAACATTTTGTTTTGTTTCTTAAGGTTTGTAAACATTTGGCTTAAATTTCTAAAAAGGTGAAATGTTTGGATTTGCTTTCATAACATTTGTAAACGTTTGGCTTAAATCGCTAAAAAGGGGAAACGTTTGGTTTTGTTTCGTAACGTTTAAAACGTTTGGCATAAATCACTAAAAATGTGAAACGTTTTGATTTGTTTCGTAACGTTTGTAAACGCTTGGCTTAAATTGCTCAGAAGGTGAAACGTTTGGTTTTGTTTCGAAATGTTTGTAAACGTTTGGCTTAAATCGCTAAAAATGGGAAAGCTTGGCTTAAATCGCTGATAAGTTGAAACATTTTGATTTGTCTCGTAACTTTTTAAACGTTTGGCTTAAATCGGGGGAAACGTTTGGTTTTGTTTCGTAAAGTTTGTAAACGCTTGGATTGGTTTTGGAACTTTTTAAACATTTGGGTTAAATCGCTAAAAGGTGAAACGTTTGGATTTGTTTCATAACATTTTAAACATTTGAATTGGTTTCATAATGTTTTAAACGTTTGGCTTAAATCGCTAAAATGGTGCAATGTTTGGATTTGTTTCGTAATGTTTGTAAAGGTTTGGCTTAAATCGTTAAAAAGATGAAACGTTTGGATTGGTTTCGTAATGTTTTAATTGTTTGGATTGGTTTTGTAACGTTTTAAACGTTTGGATTGGTTTCGTAGAGTTTTAAACGTTTGGATTGGTTTCGTTACGTTGTAAAGGTTTGGCTTAAATCGCTAAAAATGTGAAACATTTGGATTTGTTTCTTAACGTTTGTAAACTTTTGTCTTTAATCGCTAAAAAGGTGCAATATTTGGTTTCACTTCGTAACGTTTGTTAACGTTTTGCTTAAATCGCTAAAAAGGTGAAACATTTGCATTTGTTTCGTAACGTGTGTAAACTTTTGGCTTAAATCGCTAAAAAGGTGAATCGTTTGGATTTGTTTCGTAACGTTTGTAAACGTTTGGCTTAATTTACTAAAAAGGTGAAGCGTTTGGATTGGTTTCGTAACGTTTGTAAACGTTTGGCTTAAAATTCAAAAAAGGTGAAACGTTTAGATTTATTTCGTAACGTTTGTAAACGTTTGGCTTAAATCGCTAAAAACGTGAATCGTTTGGATTTGTTTCGTAACGTTTGGATTTTTTTATAATGTTTTAAACGTTTGGATTTGTTTCGTAACGTTTTAAACGTTTGGCTTTAATCGATAAAAAGGTGAAACGTTTGGTTTTGTTTCGTAACGTTTGTACACGTTTGGCTTAAATCGCTAAAAAGGTGAAAGTGTTGGATTTGTTGCATAACGTTTGTAAACGTTTGGTTTAAATTTCGAAAAAGGTGAAACGTGGTGGAGCGTTTGGATTTGTTTCGTAATGTTTGAAATGTTTGGCTTAATTCGCTAAAAAGTGAAACGTTTGGATTTGTTTCATAACGTTTTAAACGTTTGGATTTTTTTCGTAACGTTTTAGACGTTTGGATTTGTTTCGTAATGTTCTAAACGTTTGGCTTAAATCGCTGAAAGGCTGAAATGTTAGGATTTTTTTTGTAACGTTTTAAACGTTTGTATTGGTTTCGTAACGTTTTAAACGTTTCGATTTCTTTCTTAACGTTTGTAAACGTTTGGCTTAAATCGCTAAAATGGGGAAACGTTTTGATTTGTCAATGTTTTAAATGTTTGGATTTCTTTCGTAGCATTTGTAAACATTTGGCTTATGTTGCTAAAAATGTAAAACCTTTGGATTTATTTCTTAATGTTTGTAAACGTTTGGCTTAAATTGCTAAAAAGGTTAAACGTTTGGTTTTGTTTCGTAACGTTTGGCTTCAATCGCTGAAAGATGAAACGTTTGGTTTTGTTTCCGTAACTTTTGTAAACGTTTGGATTGGTTTTGTAACGTTTTAAACTTTTGGCTTAAATCGCTAAAAATGTGAAACGCTTAGATTTGTTTCGTAACGTTTGTAAACATTTAGCTTAAATCACTAAAAAGGTGAAACGATTGGATTTGTTTCGTAACGGTTGTAAACATTTGGCTTAAATTGCTAAAAAGGTGAAAGGTGGGGAAATGTTTGGATTTGTTTCATATTGTTTGTAAACGTTTGGCTTAAACCACTAAAAATGGGAAATGTTTGGATTTGTTTCGTAACGTCTTAAACGTTTGGATTTGTTTCGTAACGTTTTAAACGTTTAGATTTATTTTGTAACGTATTAAATGTTTAGCTTAAATCGCAAAAAAGGTGAAACCATATGATTTGTTTTATAACGTTTTAAACGTTTGGATTGGTTTCATAACTGTCACGACCCATTTTCATGAATCGCGACCGGCGCTAGGGTATGGGTAATGTAGTACCAAAACCCGTAGCTAGCCATTCATTTAATACATAAACATATAAACCTGCAGAAAACCAATGCTCGGGGGCAACCGAGACTTCAGCCTAAATCTAGCAGTTATAATATTCATTAATTAATATAACATGCTTATCCACTTCTGAGTCTAAAAATAGGCATAACATAAATAATCCGAAATAATTATATAACATGCCAGAGCAATATAACTAGTCAGACCAATCCGACAAACAACTGTAATAATAACAAAGACGTCTAGTCAACTACTGCGGTCTAAGAATAAAACAGTTTTACAGTTTATTAAAATAAAAGGAACCTCCGAGGAAAAGTAAATGCGGAGATCACCAGACTCTCTCAGATCATAACCCTGGGGAAAATTGGGAAAACAACGGGGTCAGATATACTGAGATGAGTTTATACCACTATCTACATTTATTAAGTGGAAAACCTTTAAAACCGTTTAAAACGTTTAAATACGATATTACGAATAATAGTTGGAACCCTAATCCACAATTCTAAATAATAAACATAATCCAACAGGTCTGGTCCCGAGAGCTGAGCTACACCGAGTTACCACTGACCACACTTATACTAGAGTCCCGAGAGCCGAGCTACACCGAGTTACTCTACTTGGTCCCGAGAGCTATGCTCACACCGAGTTACCACATTACCATAATTACCTTTCCCAGATCATTACCGGTGCGCACGCAGTCCTAATGATGCCCATTAGGTAGCATGTTCCAACTAGAAGCCATAATATAAAAACAGTTCGAAATATACGTACAGTATATATATTTAATATTAAAATAACAATTTACTTAATAAAGCGGTAAATAGTAAGTACAAACTCACTGCTTGCTAATCCACGTGAATACCGGCAAGCAACTAATCCTGGTTCGCCTCCGGAGCACGAACAATAGACGGGTCTAGACAAATAAAATAATTATTAAAAACAGACCCTAACTCTAGAGAGTACTAGACACCACATAGGACTAGCACAATTAACACGTCGGAAATAAACAAGCCAGAACACACCAAAAATACCCATTAGGTAATAAAGCCCAATTAATATAAGTCTATTGAGTTCTCGCTTAAAACCAATTTGTAAATATTATTTAATAATCTTTAAATAATAATTAATTTTCCAAATAGTGGGTTAGCCGAGTTATCATTAACTACCAAGCTAACCTCACTTGTCAGGTGACCCAAGCCTAACCCGACTCAAAACGTTTATCAAATATAAACCCGAGTTTATATTAATAAAAATAAATTCGTAAAACAATAGTCCATTTTAAAAGCGGAACTCAATAACTTCAAAATCAAGTAACCCAAGTTACAACCCAAAATCTAGCCATTTTAAGTTTATAAATGTTTAGGGACTAAATTGCACTTTAGCCAATTAGGGACTAAATTGAATATTAGCCAATTTGATATCCAAAATCAATTTAATTGATTTTGTTTATAATTAAAAACAAAATATAAAGTTACTAACCAAAACTTAATTAAATAAGTTTTTTTTTAAAACATTTAGGGGCTAAATTGTAATTTAGCCAATTTCGTGCCAAATTGAAATTCGAATTTAATATAATTACCCGAATAATTATATTGACTAAAATTATAAAAATATCGTTTATAACATGCCAAATGTAATTTATAATTAACTTTAAGTTATTAACAAAATAAAAGTAACTTAAAGGACTAATTAAATACAAACAAAAACAATTGGTGACCAAAGTGGCCCTTATGCCATCTTCTCCAAACTTAAGCAGAACATGATACTGCCGTCTATTTCAAATTGAAATAATTAAAAACCATAGCTAAAACTCATACAATTTCTTACCATCAAGTTAGACATAGAACACATCTCATGATTCTTACAACATAAGCTAACAAACCCATAATCAACGTTTCAAGAACAGAACCAAAAAGAACAATACGAAGAACAACACGGCGGCAACATATACAATTTGTTATATGAGAAATGACGATGGAAGCAATCTCAAACTGGAGACCAAATTATTCACAACCAATATACAAGAGATTGGTAATCATACATCAATCAAAACATGGCCAAAAGAGAGGAAGCATTCGGCAGTAACCCATGCCAAACAATAACAGTTAAAGCACCTCTAAAACGGAAACCGTACGGAGAATGGAAACGAGGTCGATCACGTACCGTTCAACGAAAACGAGGTGGGGAATCGAAAGCACGCGAGTCTAGAACGTCGGGAAACAAACGGTTTCAATTTCGATCTAGAAACGAGAGAGAACGAACCAAATTACGTACTGCCGTTCAAAACGTTAAACTGAAATCAAAAGGAATAAGAAGCTTACCGGATCAGCAAGGTTTGAGGGGAGATTTCAGCAACAAATCTTAATGAAAATGAGTGTTAAAGGTGGCTAGGGTTTGCTTGTAGTGTGGAGAGTAAATTAGGTTAAAAGTTAGGTTTTTAAAGGCTTCGGAAATGAAAATAATGGAGACCGAAGGTACCCCCTCCGTCGGTTTAAAGCTGGTCTCAAACGAGACCAGCAAAAAGCCTTGGTTCCCGTTCGAGAACCAAGTTCTCGAACGAGAACTGGGCTTTTCAACACAGGTCTCGTTCGAGACCTATGTTGAACGAATGGCCCTTGGCCAAAATAACTTGGTTTCGTTCGAGAATTTGGATTCTCGAACGAGAACTGAAGTTTTACGAACGGGAATTGGCTTGAGCCAATTCCCTTGGGCCGAACTTGTTGGTTTGGTTTATTTGGGCCCAAACACAACTAACCCAACCTCAATTCAACACGAAACGAACTACTAAATCTTAATTTAGCATCGAACATCACCGGAAGTTCGTCGGAAATTATTAATAAAATTTACAGGTTATTACAATAACGTTTAGATTTGTTTCCTAGCATTTGTAAACGTTTGGCTTAAATAAATAAAAAAGCTGAAACGTTTGGATTTGTTTCGTAGCGTTTTAAACGTTTGGATTGGTTTCGTAGCGTTTGTAAACGTTTGGCTTAAATCGCTAAAAATGTGAAACGTTTGGATTTTTTTCGTAACATTTGTAAAAGTTTTGCTTAAATTGCTAAAAAGGTTGAACATTTGGTTTTGTTTCGTAACGTTTGGCTTAAATCGCTAAAAATGTGAAACGTTTGGATTTGTTTTGTAACGTTTGTAAACGTTTGGATTAAATCGCTGAAAATGTGAAACGTTTTGATTGGTTTCGTAACGTTTTAAACGTTTGGATTGGTTTCGTAACGTTTTAAAGTTTGGCTTAAATCGCTAAAAAGGTGAAACGTTTGAATTTGTTTCGTAACATTCTAAAAGTTTGGCTTAAATCGCTAAAAAGGTGAAACGTTTGGATTTGTTTTCGTAATATTTGTAAACATTTGGTTTAAATTGCTTAAAAGGTGAAACGTTTGGATTGGTTTTGTAACGTTTTATACTTTTGGCTTAGATCGCTAAAAAGGTGAAACGTTTGTATTTATTTTGTAACGTTTATTATAGTTAGGCTTAAATTGATAAAATGGGAAACATTTCGATTTGTTTCGTAACGTTTTAAACGTTTGGATTGGTATCGTAATGTTGTAAACGTTTGGCTTAAATCGCTAAATAGGTGAAATATTATTATTTGTTTCGTAACATTTGTAAATTGAGCATAACCAATGAACCGACTAATTTCGATTTTAATCTAATTAATCTTCTGTAAGATTCGAGGTCATAATGATTGAAAAAAATTGGAGGATGGAAAATTTTTGTTGTCAGGAGTTTAAGTTATGTATTCCTTAGAAGTTAGTGTGCTTTTTTACGTCTGAGTTCGAAAAGTTGAGGATATTGTCGAGCTGATCTTAGTTAGTTGAACCGAGACGATTATAGTGGTATTTAGTTTCCGCCGTTATTTTTGTGACAGCATATTTGATCAAAATGACATTTTGATTCACTATTAAGTCTTTTCATATGAGATAATTGGTATTGTGACCACTATAAATTTTATAGTGCCTGGGCGTTAAGTTATGCAAGATTAATTCCAGTGAGAGTGTCTGTATGTTTCAGTTTGTAGCATTGAAGTTTGGATTATTAAGATTTCGATTGAATTTTGTGATTGTTCCTACACTTGTGGTGTTGCTTTGGTAGTCTTTGAGGTTTGAGTTTGTTCTTTTGAAATTTTCCTCATATAGCGTATCGGTTATACCTGATTAAAAAATAAAATTTTAATTCGTTCAGACGTGGTGTTTATTGAGTCGTTTGAGGTACCAAATTGTTGAACTCAAAATTTTTGCGTATGCATGTGGTGATCATTCGACTTTTCAAATCAGTTTTAAATTCGAGGTTGTATTCCTCTATGTTGGGGGGGGGGATATGGCACTCCATATATTTTCAGTATGCGTTCGACTATATTATGTTTCGTTTCGTTTGACGCTACTTAGTCTTCTTTGTGGTAAAATTACCGTTGGATAAGAGTTTGGTCTAATCTATTGAGATTACAGTTTTCCTTTGCTTAAATTGAGTTATGCGATTTTTATTTCGTTTCCGTTGAGTTGTCACTCGGTCGTGAGTCATTTTAGGGATCAGAAATTGTGATGCGTTATTGTTTTCTTTCGTTCCGTTGAGGAATGCGTTGCTCCGTATCTTGAGTTATGCATGATTTCTTGCGTGCTATAATTGATTTTATAGTACTTTTGTTTTGTGTTAAATTCGAGGACGAATTTTAATAAGTTGGGAAGAATGTAATACCCCGTATTGTTTTTTTCTTTTTCTTGTAAATTCTGTCGTTTGACTTGTGGAATAAACTCTGGACTTGATCCGTCGTCACTTGTGGGCCTTATCAAAATCCATCAATTGTTGTGTAGTATCCGGAAAATAATAATAATAATAATTTTAATATTAATAAAATAAAGTAAGATAATGATGATAATAATAATAATAATATCAATAAAATAAAGTAAAATAATAATATCAATAATAGTAAAATAAGGATAATAATAAGATAAGGGCTAAATTGGAAGTTCGTCTATTTTAAATAAAACCCTAATCTTAATTTAAGCCTTTTTAAAGAAAGCTTATTTTGGTTACAAACAAACAAAAAAATGTCGTTCTATTCTAAAGATTACAATTTTAAAAGGACAAAGTTTCATCGGAATACTACTGCTATTTTAAAGGTATGATTCCCTTTGTTAAATTTCATATATTAATTTTATTTGTGTATTGATATATTAATCAGTTAGAATAAAAAAAAGGTTAATCGTTTTTTGTTTATGGAGTTATTGAAATTTGATATTGTTCCGAATTATAAAGCAAAACAATTTGTTGATTAGTGGAACTTTTGCTTAGTGGAACTTTAATTCAGAATAGACTAATTTTGGTACAGAGCAGTAAAATTATACATAAATTCAATCCTCGCCTTTATGTTTTACAAGTTAAGATAATTTACACCTCACTTTTCATATTAAAGAATTGCCATGCAAAAATTTGTAACCTAATCATGAAAATGTGCACATTATTTTCTTATGTTTATCATTTTTTGGTTGGTTTTTATTATGAATTGTCATAAACTTGGGTTCTTAATAATTTGTTTATTATTTTGGTTGGCGGGATGGTACTGCGACATGGCAGGAGCAAATTGGTTTTATTTTGTTTTGATTTTAAGTGATGGTTAGGACTAAAGTGGTCCTTAAGTTGTTTTGTTTTAAATCAATTGATTCCCTAAGTTAAATTCTAATTAATCACTTATACCTATTGTTATTTGATTTAGATTTTAACTTTCGAATTTAGTTTCGATTTATGATTTCGCAATTTGACAATATTATTTTAAATCTAAAAATAATGTTATTTTTATTTATTATTTAGATTATTTTTATAATCGGAAAATGATGATTATATTTTTAATCAATAATTTATAATTACTTGGGTATTTATTATATTTTGAAATTATTGACTAGACGTGTCAATTTGACGTTTTAAATTTTAAACGTTTTCTTAATTTATGTTAATTAGGTAAATTGTTAGTAACTATTTGTTACTTGTGTTTAAGTTATTGAGTTCCGTTTTAAACATTAATTTATTATTTTATCAGATGGTTATTTTTAAATTATAAACTGTGGTTTTATAATTTTTGATTATGTGTGGGTCGAGTTAGACTTGGGTCGCCTGACATTTGAGGTTAGCTTGGTAGTTATCGGTAACTCGGCCAACCCGTTATTTGGAATTTAAATTAATTTATTATTTAAATTATATTTAAATAATATTTTCTAAAATGGATTTTTAAGCGGGAACTCAATAGACTTTACTTATTGCTGACTTGTTACTTATTTGAGTATTGTGTTTACTCGATGTTGTTCGTGTTTTTGACTTGGATCATTATGTAATTAATTGTCCATTCTGCTTTGCTATGCTTTTTCTTGACTTGGTATTGTGCTATTCCTATGTGGTGTCTAGTACTCTGTAGAGTTATGGGTTGATATTAACATTGGTTTTACCCTCTTCTTAGACTCGTCGATTACTCGTGCTTCGGAGTCGAATCGGGTTTTGTCGCTTGCCAAGTTTTCACGAGGATTAACAAGCTGTGAGTTTATTTACTATTTACGGCTTTATTAAGAAAATTGTATTTTTGCTATATAAAACTATTTGCAGCTTTCGAAATGTTTTCGAAAATCATTATGGATCAGGATTGAAACGGGCTACTCGATGGCCATAATCGAGACTGCGTGCGCACCGGTAATGATCATTGTATTGAGGTATGGTTTGAGATACGTCTCGCCTTAGTGAGGGCGCCGGTGGTAGATTCGTCTCCTGGGACTCACTCGTTATTATATGTTGAGTGACGGTCGGGGATCGTTTATGGAGATACGTCTCAACGACACGACATTGGATATTAGTATATATATATTTGTGGTTTAGGGTTTCAAAACTTATCAGTAATGAACTATATATGTATATAAAATGTATTTAATGTTTTTAAATTTTTTCAACTTAATAAATGTAAATAGTGGTATGAACTCCTCTCAGTATATCTGACACCCGTTGTTTCCCCATTTTCCAGGTTTATTATTTTGAGCGAGTTAGCTGATCTCTGATTCTTTATTCCTCGAAGGTTCCACTTTATTTTCAACATAGCTGTCAAATTATTTTATTCTTAGACCGCAGTAGTAAACTAGATGTCATATTTATTCTAGCTTTTGTTGTCAAATTGGTTCGAATGATTTTATTATTGCTCTAACATTATAATTGTTTAACTCTGGTTACTCTTATTTAATTGTTATAATTATTGTAATATCTCGTATTTCTTTTTCATTATTTTTAAATTATTTTAAATTTTATTTTAATTTTACATTCCGTCAAGATTTAGGTAATTTATTATTATTTTTATTAAATATTTATATTTAATTTAATTGGAATCGCTCGTTGATTCGATCGTGGTTCGATTCATATTGGCTTGGTATTATTAAACCTTAAAAGAGAAAAAAAAAAAAAAAAAAAAAGGGAAAGAGAATTTAAATGAAATATTAATCATGCATAATTCCATGCATTCACGTTGTCCATTTTTCCTTTTTAAAGCATAATTAAGCCCATTTTCTTATTAACATAACAAGCCCATCACTTTTCCTTTTAAGCTTCAATATAAGAACCAGAAACCAGCAACTGCACCACATACCCCTACTTTTTTTTTTCTGCACCTGTTATTTACGTTCACCCTATTTATATCGCTTCAAAACCTAATTTCATTCACTACTCATCTATTCAAAACCTAGCTGTCACAATTCTCTCAAGAATCCCAGCAAAATAGCGTTGCCATCGCCCTCAAACTTTGGTGTTCATCGTAAGTTTTCATCTTTGAAATTTCATCTTTGGCTTATAAATCGATACCTCCGTAATTTGGATCGTTCTCTTTCGTTTCTAGATCAAATTCAGAGCCGTTTAATCCCGGAGATTGTAGACTCAATACTCTATGATTCTACACTTTGATTTCGCAACACGGTACGCTAACGATCTCGTTTCAATCGTCGTCGTTTAACCGTACTATTTGTTACATGAAAAATGTTTCTTATTTCAATGTTTCTGCCGATGTTCTTGAACCATAGTTTGAATTCTGCTATGATTGTTAGAATTGATTAACTGAATTGTTTGAGCCATGTTGTTCCGTTGTGTGAATCGCCTTATGGTTTATCGTTGTCTCGTTTTGAGTTTTAGCCATTGTTGTAGCTTTGTATTCTTCTACTATTTGCTACGGTTTCTCTTAGATTTGGTTAGGTAATTAGTGTTTTCGGTGTTTATGATTAAGGTTAAAATGAATCTTAATGGCTTAGGATTCAAGTTAATGGTTTCTGTAATTCTTTGATCAAAGGAGAGAAATGCCTTGTTTAAACGAAAGGGATGGCTTAATGGTCGTACTGATCACCCAATTGTTTTGCTAAACTAATTAAATTCTTTAAGTTAAACTTCACATATCGCTGTGATAATAACTTTTGAAGTTCCATTTGATTTATAAATTAATAAATTGTAAACGATAATTATTTATAAATTACGTTAATATAATTACTCGGGTAATTATATTTGAATGTAATTTTGGCATGTAAGCTAAATTACAATTTAGCCCTTGAACGTTTTTTTTAAAACTTATTTTATTAAGTTGTTGGTTTGTAACTTTATATTTTGTTTTTAATTATAAAAAAAAGTAATTAATTTGATTTTGAATATTAAATTGGCTAAAGTACAGTTTAGTTTCTAAACTTTTTATAAACTTAAAATGGCTAAGTTTTGGTTGTAACTCGGGTTACTCGAAATTGAAGTTATTGAGTTCTTCTTTTAAAATAGTTTACTATTTTATCAAATTATTTTATAAATATAAACTCGGGTTTATATTTGATAAATGTTTTTAGTCGGGTTAGACTTGGGTCACCCGACAAGTGAGGTTAGCTTGGTAGTTATTGGTAACTCGGCTAACCCACTATTTGGAAATTATTTATTATTTAAAGTTCATTAAATAATATTTATAAAATGGATTTTAAAACAAGAACTCAATAAACTTGTATTAATTGGGCTTTATTACCTATTGGGTATTTTGTGTTGCTCTAGATTGTGTTATTCCGACGTGTTATTTGTGCTAGTCTTATGTGGTGTCTAATACTCTCTAGAGTTAGGGTCTGTTTTTAATAATTATTTTATTTGTCTAGACCCGACTACTGTTCGTGCTTTAGAGGCGAACTAGGATTAGTTGCTTGCCGGTTATCACGTGGATTAGCAAGCTGTGAGTTTGTACTTACTATTTAATGCTTTATTAATTAAATTAATATTTTAATATTTAATTATATAACGTACATATATTTCGAACTGTTTTTATATTATGACTCTTAGTTGGAACATGCTACCTAATGGGCATCATTAGGACTGAGAGCGCACCGCTAATGATCTGGGTAAGGTATATTGTGAATTGTGGTAACTCGGTGTGAGCATAGCTCTCGGGACCAGGTAGAGCAACTCGGTGTAGCTCAGCTCTCGGGACTCTAGATATGGTATAAGTTTGATCAGTGGTAACTCGGTGTAGCTTAGCTCTCGGGACCAGACCTATTGGATTATGAATATGTTTAGAATTGTGGATTAGGGTTTAAACTATTAATCGTAATATCGTTATTAAATGTTTTAAATGGTTTTAAAGGTTTTCCACTTGATAAATGTAAATAGTGGTATAAATTCATCTCAGTATATCTGACCCCGTTGTTTTCCCAATTTTTCAGGGTTATGATTTGAGAGAGTCAGCTGATCTCCGTTCTTTACTTTCTCTGAGGTTTTCATTTATTTTGATAAACTATAAAACTAATTTATTCTTAGACCGCAGTAGTAACTAGACGTCTTTATTTTATACTAGTTGTTGTCGGATTGATTCAACTGGATTATTTAATTCTTTGGCATGTTACATTACTTACACTGGTATATGTTATTCCTATTTTAGATTCATTGTTGGAAAAATCATGTTATATAAATATTGGAGATTATAACTGCTAGAATTAGGCAGAAGTCTCGGTTTCCCCCGAGCATTGGTTTTCTTACAGGTTTATATTAAATGTATGTTCACTGAAAGGCTAGCTACGGGTTTTGGTACTGCATTACCCATACCCTAACGCCGGTCGCGATTCATGAAAATGGGCCGTGACAATTATAAACTACTAGATTAAGGTTGGAGTCTCGGTTGCCCCCGAGCATTGATTTTCTGCAGGTTTATGTGTTTATATGTTATCCGCGAGGCTTGCTACGGGTTTTGGTACAACCATACCCATACCCTAGCGCCGGTCGCGATCCATGAAATTGGGTTGTGACAAACTTGGTATCAGAGTTTTGGTTTCAAACCAAGGCAATTTGCATGCTATGTGTTTACTCTGTTAAGTTGTTATTGAGTCATAGGTACTACTGCAGAATTAGGATCATGTCATGTCTTTAAAACGTCATCTTTTAATTTTGAAAAACTTTCTGCCTACACCGATAGGATTACGTCGAGTCAGTCAATATTTATGTTTTTATTCGATGCTATTATTTTATACTACTGCTTTTATTTCACTTGGATGATTTTAATTAATTTTGATTTATCGGAAAATCTTATATTGGTAATTTGATTTAATTCATGCTTGGGATGATGTTGTTTGCATTATCATGATGATTTTGAGTTTCACCCGGGTGATAAATTTTGGATGTTATACCTTTAATGATTTTTGTTTACGTTGGGTTATTGGTGAGTACTTTGGTTTTGACCGAGAGCTTTGATCTTAAAAAAATGATATTTTGTTAGGCTTTGGCATTGTTTCGGGTTTAAATGATTTTTGACCGAAAAATCTTATTCACGTTTTGTGGCTTATGTTGCTGTTCACGTATTAGTTTTAAATTGCTTTCAAAAAATTAATTTTTGGCCTAACTGGTGTTTTGATGCAAAAAGTCAAATGGGTAGTATGTATACGACACCCTAAAATATTATTTTCAGTATCTAGCAAATAACAAGAAATTCATGTATTTCAAATTTTTACATTATTGATGATTGCAAAAGGATTGTTCTTTTGAAATAAAAATAAATTTTTCTTATTTAAAAAAATTAAATTAAAATGATTACATCTAACTTGGTGTTTTCACAATATTTGTTTTGAAATAAAATTATTTTTAAAGGCGATACCGTTTTGACAATTTAATATTACTCTTGTAATTTTACCATATTTTTGGTTTGTCAACACTTTTGTGTTGTGGGTCTTGTGCTCGATTTACTAGTTTTAACTGAAACTTTTGAAAAGGTTGTTAAAGAAAAATTGTTTTCTCACTAGGGTGATGAGTCTGATGTTGTTTTTGGGTGACGTCGAGCTTCCTATTTTGAAAAGATTGGAATTTATTTTAAAATGCGTTTTTCCGGATTTGAAAATGTGTTGTACACGTTTTATAAATGGTTATTGTGGGTTTAACTTGGGTCATCCAAATTTTGAGTTGACTTTGAAAGTTGCAATTACCCCGCTAACTTAATGATTTATAGATTGAGGCGTTTGAAAAAATAATAACCATTGTTTTGTAAAAGAAGTTTTCGAAAAAAGATTTTTTTTTTAAAACGGCGGGACTCGACATGAACTCGAAATCTATTGTGTAAATTTTATCTTTCGAAATGGGCTTTGATAAGTATATTCGGTCAATACTTTTATTTATTTTGATCTCATTTGACGTTTTGAGTATGTTATTATATGATATAATATTGTTATCATATTTGGTTGCTTAAGTTTTATCTGTCATGTCAGTAGAAACATGATGATCAAATAAGATGTTACATGTTCAATCCGTTTGGTATTATTTTGTTTTACTTCAAGAAGTTTAAGTGCTTTTCGGTCGTGTGAAAAAAATTCATGAACTACTTTAGTGTGTTATTACTTTTGTCTCTCATGTTTGGTTAAGTTGTCGTGGTAGTTATTGTCCTCGTAGGTCTCATTGTGTGGAGTATCACTGTAATATCCCGAAATTTTTTTAAAATTTTTCGAATGAGTTTTCGGAAATAATTTGAGTCGTTTTCGATTCATGGTTCGATTCGTGATTCGATTCATGCTTGGTTTGCTTTGAGTTATGGTTCAACAAAGATGTGGTTGAACCAAACTTCTGTAATATCCCGTAATTTTTGTTTGGCTTTTCCGATGAATTTCCAGTAATATTTTCAGTCGTTTGCAGATTCGTGTTTTTATGGGCCTTATTTAACAAGTTCAGCATTTGTTGTGTAATAATAATAATAATAATAATAATAATAAGAAATAAAGTATCATAATAAAAATTTAAAGCACATGCAATTTGTTTTGTTTAAGGCCCATTTGTTTTTTCATGAAGCCCATGAAAGTGTTTTGCCTTGTTTATATATTTAGTTGCATACTGCAACTTTGTGTTTTCTTTCCATCCTATATAAATACGTAACCTATTGTTCTATATTCACCGAACGATCAATACTAACCCTAGCCGACCCATTTTGAGAAAAATCGCTCTAATAACATTGCAATTTTCATTCCTTCCCTTCACTCGTGATTCGGTAAGTAAATTGTTTCATTCGTTATTCAATTACGATATCGTCAATAACGGTTCTTGATACATAACTCTTTTGTTCTAGCTTTAATCTGAACATATACCTTCCATTCATCAATCATTATCATCCTCGATTGTCCTCACGTGTTGGTTCTCATAACGGTATGTTCCTGTCACGATCCGATTTCTCGAGCCGCGACCGGCGCTAGGGAATGAGAATTTTAGTTCCGAAACCCGTAGCAAGCCTAAATTTCACCTAAAAAATTTTCGCGTTTAAAAATCGTTAAAATACTTAAGCTAAAATTTTTTCGAAAATTTGACAATATAACGGCTGTAATTTTAACTAACCAACACCTGTTAAATCTCAAACCACCCTGCACGATAAACTTTATGCAACCATACATATATTGCCTAGTACCATTTTAAGCATTTACAAAATTTACATATTAAGTAGTTAAACTATAACTACCTCTGATGTTTGTTTGTTAATCAGAAAACGAGGTCTAACAAAAAGCTATAAACATAAGCGGTTACCAGACCAAGATATACCTAAACCGCTAATAGGACCTTGACAAAATATCAGCCTGAACTACTGCAGCGCTAGAGAGTCAGAAGCTGTACATGCAAAAAGTGATGAGCCTTCCGAAACAAGGAGTGGAGGCTCGACTCGAACGCTATCTACTGGATACCTGAAAAGTTTAATAATCAACGGGTCAAACATAGCTGAGTGAGTTCACTATTTACTAACGGTATTATAGTTAAAAATAAGGTCGCATTAACGATCAAATATTCTTTGCTTTACGATCAATCAATAACTTATAATTAAACATAATTCGATAATAAACGATTATTAAATAAAAATAAACATGAGATGTAATTTAATATTTTCCAATATCGGATCCGTTCGAAACCCTAAACCCAAGTGCTACGGACTTATTGGACATAATCAACGATAATTGTTTTTCGAATTTTATCGTCTGAGTGGCCGGGTCCCGAGATAGTTCGACCGAGTTACCCGCTACCACGTGGCATAGTCCCGAGATAGTTCAACCGAGTTACTTATGCCACTACTTAATCCCAAGTTGTGGGTCCCGAGATAGTTCGACCGAGTTACCCACTAGACACAAGTCCCGAGATAGTTCGACCGAGTTACCTTGTGTCTATCACATTCCTTTTTATCCTCCTTAATCCATAAATCGATCGATAATCATAATTTATCATTTCAAATCATTGACCAAAGACGCCTAAACTCGTATCAGTACTGGTGATCACACAGCCTATTGACGCCCAATAGGTAGCTCGTTTCCCACGGATCACTTACTGGGTCTAATAAAATTTGATGTAATAAATATACGTTTAATAAAAACTATTAAAGTAACAAGTACTTTATTAAAGTGTTGTAAACTTCTATATTAGACATATAAGCTTTAAGCTTTTAGAATAAACAAGCATCTTTATAATACGTTTCGTGCTATTTAAAATGGTACACACCATTTCGATGGCGTTTCTACGATATGACAATAATAATTTTTACCTCATGATACTTTTAATAAAATCAACGAACATTATAATTCGATGATATAACAAAATATAAAATTCTATAATTTAACTTTATTTGTATGCGACCTTTAACAAAATATAGCTTATTTTAATCGTTTATAGCATAAAATAGATTATTAATAAAGGATATAATTCATATTTTTAAATTACTTTAATGGAGTTTTAATAACAATAGAATTAGTTTTATAAGTAAATATATAAGTCCTTGAACTAAAGCATTCAATCAAATATATGTAGCTATATATATAACAAATCATAATAACGAAAGTAAATCGCGAACTCACCTCGATCGCTTAATCCAAATTTTCCAAAAGCAAAATATAAAATAGCCCGTTGATTAACTCCAATTTGTCTATTTCCCCAATCCGATAACGCATAGAATCTATAATATGAATAAATACTAAATTAACACTCTATTCAAAACTAATTTGCTAATACCCTTTTTGAATAAAATTTCAAGTATTCAAACTTGAATAACTCTAAGTCCTTTTATTCATTCTTGCCTTCTTAAGATCACTTTGATTTACTATCTCACAACTCACACTAATAATCCCAAAATTTTAAATACTTAACTTACTCTTTTAATTTTTAATAATTCTAATCCAAACGAATATTGTCGTGTTGAACTCCTTTATTCACTTATTAATCATTTTAAATCCACTTTACACAATTTTGGTCTTATACTTAAACATTTAGGCTTAGATTTAATATAAGCCATAATCCACATAAATTCCCAAATTCTAAAATCATTCTTTAAAGCCTCTTACTTAAATTAAATTCATTTAAACATTTACAAATCTCATACTTTCAAACCTTTAAGTTTAATAACTATTTTATGATATAATCCCTTTAACTTCCATTTGAAAACTATATATCCAACTCATTAAAACTTTCATTTTCAGCTATGCATTAACACTTAAATTAACCTTTTTAAAATTCTGAAAACCACCCAAATTAACGAAAAATTGTCCGGGGAGCGCGGGTTCGGGGCGACCGGCTGGTCTGCTCATGGCTGAGCAGACGCAGGTCTGCTCAGTAGAGCAGACCGTGGTCTGCTCTGGTTGAGCAGACCGTAGTCTGCTCAACCTGAGCAGACGGGTCAGGCCATTTGGCCTGACCGGTCTTCCCTCCGGCCTTCGCTCCTCCGCCAAAAACCGACTCCAATTTCCAGTTCTCAAAAATCATAATTTTGTAACAATTAGAAAAATTTCCAGCTTTTGAAAATCATGAACTCTCTAACACTAATTGATTAAAACTCGTGCCAATTTAATCTTTATTAGCTTAATCTAACCCAACTCTTTAATCCCTACCAATAATTGTTTAACCATAAGATCATCACTTAAACTCATAATTTACAGCCCTCAATTCACAATTTAATTGACCTCAAACTTAATAATTAATCATCTAATGTTAATTTTTAACACATGCAACTAAAAACCCAATTGAATATCCATAAACCCTAACTCTCTAATTCAAAATCAACTCAAAATTTTGAGATTACTAATCTTAATTTAAAGCTCTCAATTGATGCTAGATGAAAACTTCAATAGATAGAGGATAATCAATTAGAGCTTAAACTTTGAAAATCTCAAGCTTTCTCCATGACTTGCACTTGAATGAAATGATGAAGATGACAACAATGGAATGCTCTGGATTGTTTTGTTGTCTAAGCTTAAGGGAAATTGAGTTTTCTGGAATGGTACTATAGGATTAAATGGATAATGGGTTGGGCTTGCTAATTTAAATGGATCTATTTAAATAAAGGTACTAATTCAATCTAATTTAATTAAGCTATTTCTTTTATTAAAATTTATCATAATTAATCTATCGATCAAGTAGGTCGTCTCCATGTCAAGCTTGATTCCAATTTTCAAACGACTTTAAATTATACGGAGTCCCTTTTACTAATCCAAAATATTAATTGTTGCCTTTTTCCTTTAATTTTTTTTATTTAACCGTATAATTCACTTGTCGTGTTTAAACCCGTATTTAATAATATTTCAATTATTTATGGATTCTCTTATACTGATCAATTAATAAAATTTGCGGATATTATTTAAATATCCATTTTAAAATTATTTATTTTAATTAACGGGAATTTCTCCAATTTTCCCATTAAATCACAATATGCTTATCTCGATATCCAAATACGAGATAAAATTTAATTCCAATTAATTTAATCTAATATATATTCCACTTTATTAAAATTAATCCTTCGTCAAAACGCTATTTTCCGCCTCATTTACAGAAATTTCTTTATTTTAACTCCAATTGGCTAAAATAATATAATTAACCCAACTAAATGCTTTTCCAAAAAAAAATGCGGGGCATTACATTCTTCCCCCCTTAAAAAAAATTCGTCCTCGAATTTTCTTATAATGCTTATCGTCCAACTATTTCAATATTGACTTTTTCTTTGGTAGTGCTCACTACTTTCGTCACTCCCTCAAGGCACAATCTCATAGAATATTTTATTCTATGATTTTCTAAACCTATACTTATTTCGTATTATGTTATCCATGCATCATGTAGTCAGTTTTCCAAACTAACTATAATTCACTTTTTCTTAACTTTGTAACATTTAGGTTTTTAGTCCACTTCAGGCCACAAAGCCAACATTTAAAATCTATCCAAATTTTAATTTATCACTTGAAACTCATTCCATATAACACCGTCTACAACTTTCATTTTAGTCTCAAGTCCAAAATAGCATTTCTTGGGATCGGAAATTGATCCAGAAGTAGCCTTCCTAGGTGAGTTTTAAAATACACTTAACCTTTAATTTATAGGCTTACTTAAGGGTATATGTTCGCTCGCTTGCCTAAGGCAGGTCTTTACTTTCTAGGATCGATCCGGCTTTGTCGTTATCCTTTCCGACATACCCTCTTGGCGTGTCATTAAAATCTTTGTAAAATTTTCCGCAAACACGTTCAAAATCGCTCCCAAAGAAGAAGTCTTAATTACTTATTTTGATTCTCCATTCACTTTCTGAATTCAATAGCTCCCTTAGCTTTAGTCAGTTCTCAAAATAAAATTTTGTTCTAAACATGAACGAATTACTACTTTTCCTATAAATAATTTCATGGTACTTGAATTGTTGGAGTCCTAATTTTACGACTCTTATCCAAATCGATATACTCCAAAAGTTTTAAGGATTTAATGGTAAATTTAAACCATTAAATAAATCACTTGAAATTATCCAATTATTTACTGTGTTCTTTAAATACACACTTTATCACCCTATTTCCATTTTCCTTTTGACTTACTTTAAATTCGACACATTCGATGTGTCAGAAATTATCTATGCATTTTCCTCTTTTAGCACCTAACTTTTCTTGAACCTTCCCCCGTCTACTATAACTTTCATAACTTAACCGATTCATTCGTATCGTTCGAACTTCATCGCTCTTATCTCTTATCCCACTCTCAATAATCTTGTCTATAGGGTAAAATAGACTTAAAATTTTATTTTTCGAAATTCATCAAGTTGTACGGTATTTATTTACGTTCAATTTTTAATTCATGTAATCATACACTTAACCGTACTTGTCCTTTTATAACCATTTCATAATATTTAACAATTCATAATTCGTTTTACCTCAATTTCTAAATATTTCCTTATACTTTATTCAAATACCGTATTATATTAATCATATTATTATACATCTTACTTACTCGTTCACTTATTAGTGGCCTTATTAACCATAGTATCATTGTATAGTCTATATTTGTTTACCCTTTGCTTCTGAAAGCGTCATCCTTTAAAAATACTCCCGTCAAATTTTTAATATGCAATTATTCTAATTTAATCATTATTGCCTTTGTTTCTACTTTTTTTTTCTTAAAATTTCTCTTATTCTAAATTACTTTATTGTTTTCTCACTCTTAGAGGCTCTTTCCTACTTAATTCTAAATATTTATTCCGTTAGATTTACCAATCATAATGATTATCGTCACAGAGTCTTTTGTCCGAATTAGCTTACACGTTTCGAAATAATTCAAACACTTTTTTCTTTGCCGGCATTTTCAATGTTTCTTTCAAAACTATCGTAAACCATTTTCTCGATATAAAAACTCTTTAGTACAATTGTGCCACAGAGTGATGACACCTCTCATCACTAAAGAGTTGCAATTTCAAATCACTTTTCTTTTAAGAAAATGCATATATATGATGCATGATTCATCGTTTAAAAGATTGTTTTATATAGAAAATATATATATATATATACATATACTTATGTTAATATGCTTTTATGATGATTTGACTAACATGCCTCATACAGGGTCTGCGCACAATTGTACCATTAAAATCGTAAAATGCTTTTATAACCACATGCTTGTAAGTCCTTCAGACTCAAACTCCGTGACGTTCCTATTTTTTTGTTAACTTCAACCAACTAAGTGAGCTATGTTTAACTTATTTTCTAAGCATTATATTGTTCAATTTTGTTGTCTAGGTATCCTTTAATTTAATTCAATAAATTATGGCTTCTTAGACTCTCATTATTAGTCTTTTGTTATTTTATAACGTAGGACTATAAATTCATCTCATTCTTCTCGTTTTAATCTTATAGAAAATTTCACTATGCCATTCTTGTATGATTTATTCTACTATCTATTATTCATACTATAATCCTGATCATACTTTATTTGATAAATTATGCTTCGATTCTTATGTGCTTTGGTCATTCTTATGCTAAATTTCGTGCTAATAACTAAATTTCCTTTTCTAAGTCATACTTAAGGGTTCTACTTAATTAATTTTTTTTCAATTCACGCTTTCTATCTACGCATCATCCTACTTGTCATATCTATTAACATTTATCATAAACATAAATTGTGCACATATTTAAATAATACCTGGTGCGGGTTGACAAGGTGCTCTACGTCTTCGAGCCGCTACCCTCATCCTAGGTCCTCTAGCTCGCCTTGGAGCGTTAACTTCCCTAGCTACCGATCCAAAAGCTTCATCTCTATGAACCGGAGACACTGGCCTCTCACGAGGGAAATAAAAAGGTTGGACAGGGTTGTCATTCCATTCACGGTCGCTTATTATCTCCGCGGCCCTACTAGCTAATGATCCCATATGCTCATGTGTGAAATCAAACAACTCAGCAAAGTCTGGCCCCAAGCCTCTGACATAGCGGCGGTTCACTTCTTCATTATCCCTACCTGTTTTCGGGACCGCTTGCATCATACGAAGAAACTCATTAGTGTAGGTTTCTATAGAGAGCACACCCCTAGAATATGTGTTCAACATCGCTCTGAGGCTATTCAGACTTGCCTCCGCCTGATTCGCCCTCAAAACCGCTACTTCCCTATGATCACGGTACCTATGAGTCTCGGACCAAAACTGACCTCTCCTAAACACTTCAATGTCAGAATCTTCAGAAGGATCTTCCGATGGATCCTCTTCTGGCTCACTTTCCTCACTAGGATCTTCTTCCTCCTCTTCAAGTAACTCTTCAGGAGCTTCAACCCTTCCATTTCCATTATTTATAACCCCATTCTGATGGATTTCTGGCGATCCTTCGCCATTAGCTAAGAACCCATTTTGATGGACTTCAGGTGGCCCACCATTGCCTAGCCTAACTTGTTGAGCAGGAGGCGCTTCCTCCTCATCAGACATTGCATAAACTCGTGCTCTCCTATATCCAGGCATACTACAATATAAACAATTTCAAGATAAGGCACTATAGACACGTTCAATTATTATTCACACGCAATATGCATAATTTAATATGTTATACCTAGCACTTAGTCTACATTGATAGTTCATACCTAAAACACATTAAGAATTTATAACAATAACGATTTCAAGACAAGACATGATACAAATCCTATGCTGCAGTAGTTTCCTAGGTAGATTCTCCTAAAGCAGTGGTATCCGGGACCAACTGCTCTGATACCACATTTGTCACGACCCGATTTCTCGAGCCGCGACCGGCGCTAGGGAATGGGAATTTTGGTTCCGAAACCCGTAGCAAGCCTAAATTTTACCTAAAAAATTTTCGCGTTTAAAAATCGTTAAAATACTTAAGTATTTCATTTTTCAAAAATTTGGCAAATATAACGGCTGTAATTTTAACTAACCAACACCTGTTAAATCTCAAACCACCCTGCACGATAAACTTTATGCAACCATACATATACTGCCAAGTACCATTCTATGCATTTACAAAATTTACATATTAAGTAGTTAAACTATAACTACCTCTAATGTTTGTTTGTTAATCAGAAAACTGTTGGGTTTTATAGGTTCATAACGCAGCGGAATTTCAAAAATTTATCTAAAAACCCAAACCAAGATCCATGTAATTCGAATTAACAGAATAATTACTTACTTATATGTCGAATTCAACAGCAATGTAGGAAGGAAGGAGGTGGTTCACTTTGGTGATACCTGGCCTCGGATCAGAAACGCCTCCAAAAGAATGCGTCCTCTACGAGTATCCACACGAACAGACCTTAGCCAAAACTAGTGCTTGTGTGCTAGCACTATTGCTTCACAAGCAATTTCAAATTTTAGTGATTTAGTGAATAATGAATTTCGTGATTCACAAACCAACTGCTTAATGAGTATTTATAGTGATAAATAACACTAGGGTTTGAGACAAATTCGAATTTCAATCTCATTGCAATTCTACAAGTTTATGTTTATCAAAAACTCTTTTTTGATAATTATCCATATATATTAATTACTATATTTATTATTTTCCAAAAATAATTAATTAAGGAAAACACTTATCCTTAAATTTCGAATTAATATATATATTTATTAATATATATATATATTACGAATTATATATATATATATATATATATATATATATATATAATATAATTAATCACTTAATCACATTGGGCTTGTACAACCCATAACTGTTTTGGGCCTGTTCTTAGTGTGCGACCCTGTAGGTTCATATAACGTTGGCAGTAGGCTCGAAATCCCTATTTCAGCCCACAATTCATAAGTGGCCTCTAGCAAGACATTATGACTACCCAAGTTATATGAATATCGATAATCCGATTTAACCATTTACAATAATATTTTAATCCCTTTGTCTCTCAATATCCAGATTGAATATAAGGCATAGTTATGTCATCCTTATAACATTCAATCATTAGTTTCTTGACTCTAAGTAGACTGAAAATGATAACTTCTTATCAATTAGCATGGCCATGCATTTTCTTCAGTCTATCTTCTTCAAGGGGCCCATGGATATCTTACTCAAATAAATGAGGGACAAATTCCTTCTCAGTCACTCACATTTCTCACATAGTTACTTTCATATCCAATGACAATCTATTCCATTATCCTGTTAAAGATAATGTAAGACTGTATCAAAATATGAAATAGCTATGTAGAAATCCATGATGATTTCAAGGTCAAAGGATTATACTAATAGAACTGTAATGAGAATTACTTATGACAGTGATCTATGTAGTATTCTCACAGTGGGTCATCCAGTGCCTTATTTCTCAAATAGCACCTATGATTTGACTTAATATCTCATACACATGATTAGTAAAACATAATCATCAGTCAACATCATACTAGTCTCAATGTTCTATTAAGACTAGGGATAGATGGTATATAATTCGTTTATTAAACCTAAGGGTTCTACTATCAAGTCACATACTCAATGACCTTAGAAAGAATTAACCATTCACGTATTTTAATCATTAATATAAAATGATAAAAACTGCCAATCAATAAATAATAAAATGATAAAGTCAAAACATGGTCAAACATGATTGACCTAGTGCATATCACTAACAATCTCCCACTTGCACTAGGCCCAATCTACATTAAATCTAATTCCCATGGACCTAGTATGACTCTCATGCTTAGGCTGTGGAAGAGCCTTAGTTAGCGGATCAGCAACATTATCATTTGTCGAAACTCTGCATATCTTCACGTCTCCTCTCTCAATGATTTCTCGAATGAGATGATAACGTCTAAGTATGTGTTTGGATCGCTGATGTGATCTGGGCTCCTTTGCTTGTGCTATGGCCCCATTGTTATCACATAACAAGTTCACTGGATCGGATATACTAGGAACAACTCCTAATCCAGTTATGAACTTTTTGATCCAAACAGCCTCCTTAGCTGCGTCTGAAGCAGCTATATACTCAGCTTCTGTTGTAGAATCAGCAACGGTGTCCTGCTTCGAGCTCTTCCAGCTAAAAGCACCTCCATTCAAACAAAACACATATCCTGACTGTGATTTATAATCATCAATGTCAGTTTGGAAGCTAGCGTCTGTGTAACCCTTTACAATCAGCTCATCTTCCTGACCACCATATAGCAAGAATGCATCCTTGGTTCTTCTCAAGTACTTAAGGATGTTCTTAACTGCTGCCCAGTGAATTTCACCTGGATTTGACTGGTATCTGCTCGTTGTACTCAAAGCATACGAGACATCAGGTCGAGTGCACAACATTGCATACATGATAGATCCAATAGCAGAAGCATATGGAATCTTACTCATGCGGTCTCGCTCATCCTGTGTCTTAGGACACTGAGTCTTGCTGAGACTGATGCCATGTGACATTGGCAAGAATCCTCTCTTGGAGTCTTGCATACTAAACCTGTTTAATACCTTATCAACATAAGTGCTTTGACTTAGGCCAATGAGTCTTCTAGATCTATCTCTATAGATCTTGATGCCTAATATATAAGCAGCATCGCCCAAGTCTTTCATTGAAAAACACTTCCCTAACCATGATTTAACATTTTGCAGTATGGGAATGTCGTTTCCAATGAGTAGTATGTCATCAACATAAAGCACTAAGAAAACAATCGCGCTCCCACTAACCTTCTTGTACACACAAGGTTCATCTTCATTCCTGATGAATCCAAACTCTTTGATTGCTTCATCAAAACGAAGATTCCAACTCCGAGAAGCTTGCTTTAATCCATAAATGGATTTTTGAAGCTTGCAAACCTTTCCAGAATTCTCTGGACTGGCAAAACCCTCAGGTTGTGTCATGTACACATCCTCAAGTAAGTTTCCATTAAGAAACGCTGTTTTGACATCCATTTTCCATATCTCATAGTCATAATATGCAGCTATGGCAAGGAGAATTCGAATGGATTTGAGCATAGCAACTGGTGAAAAGGTTTCATCATAGTCTATACCATGTATTTGTCTGAAACCTTTTGCAACTAGTCTTGCTTTATAGGTATGCACATTGCCATCCATGTCAGTCTTCATTTTGAAGACCCATTTGCACCCAATGGTTTTTACACCATCCGTTGGGTCAATCAAGGTCCAAACTTGATTATCATACATGGATTGCATTTCAGATCTCATGGCTTCGAGCCATTTTTCAGAGTCAGGACTATTTATGGCCTCTTGATAGGATGTGTGTTCTTCTTGATCCACAATCATCACATCATTGTTCTCAGTAATGAGAAATCCATATCTCATAGGATTATGACGTGTCCTATCAGACCTCCTTTGGCCTTGTGGTACTTGTACTGGTTCAGCAATTGCTTGTTGATTCTTTTGAGGTTCCATACTTGGTACAATGCTATTTTGTGGTTCTTGAATTTCTTCAAGTTGTACTGTACTCCCACTGGTTCCTTTGGAAATAAACTCTTTTTCCAAAAAGATACCATTTCGAGCAACAAACACTTTGTTCTCATAAGCATTGTAGAAGTAATATCCTTTAGTTTCTTTAGGATATCCTACAAAAAGGCATTTGTCAGATTTGGGTGCTAATTTATCTGAAATTAGTCGCTTCACATAAGCTTGACATCCCCAAATCTTAAGAAAAGATAAACTAGGAGTTTTTCCAGTCCATATCTCATATGGTGTCTTTTCAACTGCCTTTGATGGAACTCTATTCAAAATGAATGCAGCGGTTTCTAAAGCATAACCCCAAAATGAGATTGGAAGATCAGTTTGACTCATCATTGATCGAACCATATCCAATAGAGTTCGATTTCTCCGTTCAGACACACCATTCCATTGTGGTGTTCCAGGTGGAGTCAATTGAGAAACGATCCCACAATCTCTTAGATGATCTACAAATTCTTGGCTTAAATATTCACCACCCCGATCAGATCTTAGTGTTTTAATATTTTTACCAAGTTGATTTTGTACTTCATTCTTAAATATTTTGAACTTTTCAAAAGATTCAGATTTATGTTTCATCAGATAAACATAACCATATCTACTGAGATCATCAGTAAATGTAATGAAGTACTGAAATCCACCTCTAGCATTTGTACTTAATGGACCACATACATCTGTATGTATAAGGCCCAATAAGTTTTTAGCTCTTTCACCTTGTCCAATAAAAGGTGTTTTTGTCATTTTGCCCATTAGACAAGATTCACATGTTTCAAATGATTCATAATCAAATGAATTCACAAGTCCATCTCTTTGAAGTTTTGATATGCGTTTCTCATTTATATGGCCTAAACAACAATGCCAGAGATAAGTAGAGTTTAAATCATTTGACTTAAACTTCTTAGCATTGATGTTATAGATTGATTTTTCATTAGTGTCCTCAACATTTAAAATATAAAAACCACTACTGCGTGGAGCATATCCATAAAGAATGTTATTATGCGAAATACTGCATTTATCATTCCTAATAATAAATTCAAAACCATCCTTGTCCAAACAAGAAACAGAAATAATATTCCTACACATGGTAGGTACATAATAACAATTGTTCAAAGATAAAATAAGTCCATTGGGCAAAGATAACTCATAAGTCCCTACAGCTAAAGCAGCAACTCTTGCTCCATTGCCAACTCGTAGGTCCAATTCGCCTTTTGTCAAACTTCTACTCCTTTTGAGACCCTGCACATTAGTACAAATGTGAGATCCAGATCCAGTATCTAATACCCATGAATCAGAAGTAGAAAGATTAATTCTATAACATGAATACCTGAAGTGGTAGTCTCACTACCCTTGTTCTTCTTCAGATCATCCAGATATTTCTTGCAATTCCTTTTCCAATGTCCAGGTTCCTTGCAGAAAAAGCAAGTTCCTTCCTTTGGCGGTTTTGCTTTGGGTTCATTCTTGGTCTTGGGCTTGGACTTGGGTTTAGACTTCTTGAAAGCCTTTCCCTTGCCCTTACCAGACCTTTTCATACCCTTTCCCTTGTTGACCATAAGAACATCCTTAATCTCATTCTTGATGTTCTTTTCAGCAGTTTGAAGCATCCCATGCAACTCTGTGGTGGTCTTCTCCATATTATGCATATTGAAGTTCATGATGAAACCATCATAAGCCTCAGGCAAAGATTGGAGAATAATGTCTGTAGCCAACTCTTGGGCAATTGGGAGACCGAGCCTGTCCAAATGTTCAAGATGACCCTTCATCTTCAAAACATGAGGACTAACTGAGCCGCTAGTAGTCAACTTGCAAGAAAGAAAATCCTTGATGGTATTGAACCTTTCAATTCTTGCTCTCTCTTGGAACATTTCCATGAGATCAGTAATCATGGTGTAAGCATCCAATTCCATCATTTGCTTTTGGAGTTCATTCTCCATGCATCCAAGCATAATGCAAGTGACATCAGTAGAGTCATTGAGATGCTTCGTATAAGCATCCCTTTGAGCTCTAGTAGCAGCAGGAGCTGGTTCCTCAGGGAGGGGTTGATCAAGGATATATTCCTTTCTTTCTTGCCTAAGAACAATTCTTAGTTTTCTGTACCAGTCCAGAAAGTTAGTGCCATTGAGTTTATCCTTCTCAAGGATTGATCGCACTGATGAAGTAGGTGTAGTGTTTGTAGCCATCTCTACAACAATAAATATACAAGTAGCATTTAATAAAAGGCACAATAAAATTCCCACAACATATATCCATAATTCATATAAAAAACCCTTAATGTTAATTTCAACAATTGAAAATAATAGTGGGACAAGATCCATATTTCACCCTACTTCAAGTAAGCTTTGGCTTATCACTTTAAGTGTGGTTTATTTAGGTAGGTAACACTTTACCAATTACATCTCATGCAATTCTTGAACATAGAATATTAACATCACATGTAGTCTTGATATTCTATCTTATACCCTAGGTTCAAAACTATTTTGATAACCTAGTTAAGTCTAACCAAATCAAACATATGGATATCACTTTTATCCAACTTATCTTACTTAGATGACTTTATACATCATGATTTGGCATAGCCTATACCTAACAATCTAAGTCTTGATAAGTGTTATTACAATGGGAGGTATATTGAAGACTTAATATTAAATAAGGGTTTGTTATTTATCCTATTTAGTTATCCTATCTTATCACATGTAAAATAACCATGCAAAGCATATAACCAATAAGATAAACATTAAAAACATATTATTTTACTATTTTAAATCATATTTAACAACAATCATATAAATATGTTATTCATGAAAATTTAAATCATATTTAAAATTTATCATTAAAGTATTAAAATAAAATACATGACAAAAACACGCCGGCTTAAAAGGATAACGGTCCTTAATGGGGTGTATCAGCGGGGTCCAAGGGGCGCGGCCCCTTGGCGGGGTCTGGGGGCAGCGCCCCCAGCGGGGTCCAAGGGGCAGCGCCCCTGGCGGGGCCCGGGGGCAGCGCCCCTGGCGGGGCCCGGGGGCAGAGCCCCCGGCGGTACTCCCGCTAGTCGGTTTATTTTAATATGTTCAAAACAGAATTAAAATTTCTTTATCCGAAATCAATAATCTTAACTGATTACGGTTTATTTTAATATGTTCAAAACAGATTAAAATAACCCCAAAACCCTAATTACTGCATCTTAAAAACTGTTCAGAAACAATTTATTTAACACTTAAATAACAACAGTTTCATTAATTCGGCTCATAGCAGAATTAAATACAGTTTTATAAATTATGTTCATAACATAATTAAACACAGTTTTATCAATAGAATTAAAACAGTTTCACAAACAGTTTACTAATCCTATTTAAAACAGAATTACTAATAGAATCAAAACAGTTTCACAAACAGTTTACTAATCCTATTCATAACAGTTTTCCTAATAGAATTAAAACAGTCTCATAAACAGTTTACTAATCCTTATTCAAAAACAGTTTTATTATTCTGTTTCCCCTTTTCTTATCAATTCGTATGAACATTAATACTACGAAACCTTTAATCAAATTAAAACGTAATATTAATTTAGAACAGTATATTCGAAGTTTTAATCACATTAAACAATTAATCAAATTAATTCTTCATACTATTTTTCATACAATTAATCACATAAACGTTTTATTTATAATTACAACGAATTATAATTCCTTCAAAAACAATTTCGAAAAACAACCCTTTTTTCAAAACAGAACATACAATAAGCATATATCACATATATACTCAGAATCTAATTAATCAAATTACAAGCAGCTCCGATACCACTGTTGGGTTTTATAGGTTCATAACGCAGCGGAATTTCAAAAATTTATCTAAAAACCCAAACCAAGATCCATGTAATTCGAATTAACAGAATAATTACTTACTTGTATGTCGAATTCAACAGCAATGTAGGAAGGAAGGAGGTGGTTCACTTTGGTGATACCTGGCCTCGGATCAGAAACGCCTCCAAAAGAATGCGTCCTCTACGAGTATCCACACGAACAGACCTTAGCCAAAACTAGTGCTTGTGTGCTAGCACTATTGCTTCACAAGCAATTTCGAATTTTAGTTATTTAGTGAATAATGAATTTCGTGATTCTCAAACCAACTGCTTAATGAGTATTTATAGTGATAAATAACACTAGGGTTTGAGACAAATTCGAATTTCAATCTCATTGCAATTCTACAAGTTTATGTTGATCAAAAACTCTTTTTTGATAATTATCCATATATATTAATTACTATATTTATTATTTTCCAAAAATAATAAATTAAGGAAAACACTTATCCTTAAATTTCGAATTAATATATATATATATTTATTAATATATATATATATATTACGAATTATATATATATATATATATATATATATATATATATATATATATATATATATATATATATATATATATATATAATTAATCACTTAATCACATTGGGCTTGTACAACCCATAACTGTTTTGGGCCTGTTCTTAGTGTGCGACCCTGTAGGTTCATATAACGTTGGCAGTAGGCTCGAAATCCCTATTTCAGCCCACAAGTCATAAGTGGCCTCTAGCAAGACATTATGACTACCCAAGTTATATGAATATCGATAATCCGATTTAACCATTTACAATAATATTTTAATCCCTTTGTCTCTCGATATCCAGATTGAATATAAGGCATAGTTATGTCATCCTTATAACATTCAATCATTAGTTTCTTGACTCTAAGTAGACTGAAAATGATAACTTCTTATCAATTAGCATGGCCATGCATTTTCTTCAGTCTATCTTCTTCAAGGGGCCCATAGATATCTTACTCAAATAAATGAGGGACAAATTCCTTCTCAGTCACTCACATTTCTCACATAGTTACTTTCATATCCAATGACAATCTATTCCATTATCCTGTTAAAGATAATGTAAGACTGTATCAAAATATGAAATAGCTATGTAGAAATCCATGATGATTTCAAGGTCAAAGGATTATACTAATAGAACTGTAATGAGAATTACTTATAACAGTGATCTATGTAGTATTCTCACAGTGGGTCATCCAGTGCCTTATTTCTCAAATAGCACCTATGATTTGACTTAATATCTCATATACATGATTAGTAAAACATAATCATCAATCAACATCATACTAGTCTCAATGTTCTATTAAGACTAGGGATAGATGGTATATAATTCGTTTATTAAACCTAAGGGTTCTACTATCAAGTCACATACTCGATGACCTTAGAAAGAATTAACCATTCACGTATTTTAATCATTAATATAAAATGATAAAAACTGCCAATCAATAAATAATAAAATGATAAAGTCAAAACATGGTCAAACATGATTGACCTAGTGCATATCACTAACAAAAACGAGGCCTAACAAAAAGCTATAACCATAAGCGGTTACCAGACCAAGATATATCTAAACCGCTAATAGGACCTCGACAAAATATCAGCCTGAACTACTGCAGCGCTAGAGAGTCAGAAGCTGTACATGCAAAAAGTGATGAGCCTTCCGAAACAAGGAGTGGAGGCTCGACCCGAACGCTATCTACTGGATACCTGAAAAGTTTAATAATCAACGGGTCAGACATAGCTGAGTGAGTTCACTATTTACTAACGGTATTATAGTTAAAAACAAGGTCGCATTAACGATCAAATATTCTTTGCTTTACGATCAATCAATAACTTATAATTAAACATAATTCGATAATAAACGATTATTAAATAAAAATAAACATGAGATGTAATTTAATAGTTTCCAATATCGGATCCGTTCGAAACCCTAAATCCAAGTGCTACGGACTTATTGGACATAATCAACGATAATTGTTTTTCGAATCATATCGTCTGAGTGGCCGGGTCCCGAGATAGTTCGACCGAGTTACCCGCTACCACGTGGCATAGTCCCGAGATAGTTCAACCGAGTAACTTATGCCACTACTTAATCCCAAGTTGTGGGTCCCGAGATAGTTCGACCGAGTTACCCACTAGACACAGGTCCCAAGATAGTTCGACCGAGTTACCTTGTGTCTATCACATTCCTTTTTATCCTCCTTAATCCATTAATCGATCGATAATCATAATTTATCATTCAAATCATTGACCATAGACGCCTGGACTTGTATCAGTACTGGTGATCACACAGCCTATTAACGCCCAATAGGTAGCTCGTTTCCCACGGATCACTTATTGGGTCTAATAAAATTTCATGTAATAAATATACATTTAATAAAAACTATTAAAGTAACAAGTACTTTATTAAAGTGTTGTAAACTTCTATATTAGAAATATAAGCTTTAAGCTTTTAAAATAAACAAGCATCTTTATTATACGCTTTGTGCTATTTAAAATGGTACACACCATTTCGATGGCGTTTCTACGATATGACAATAATAATTTTTACCTCACGATACTTTTAATAAAATCAACGAATATTATAATTCGATGATATAACAAAATATAAAATTCTATAATTTAACTTTATTCGTATGCGACCTTTAACAAAATATAGCTTATTTTAATCGTTTATAGCATAAAATAGATTATTAATAAAGGATATAATTCATATTTTCAAATTACTTTAATGGAGTTTTAATAATACTAGAATTAGTTTTATAAATAAATATATAAGTCCTTGAACTAAAACATTCAATCAAATACATGTAGCTATATATATAAAAAATTATAATAACGAAAGTAAATCACGAACTCACCTCGATCGCTTAATCCAAATTTTCCAAAAGCAAAATATAAAATAGCCCGTTGATTAACTCCATTTTCTCTATTTCCCCAATCCGATAACGCGTAGAATCTATAATATGAACAAATACTAAATTAACACTCTATTCAAAACTAATTTGCTTATACCCTTTTTAAATAAAATTTCAAGTATTCGAACTTGAATAACTCTAAGTCCTTTTATTCATTCTTGCCTTCTTAAGATCACTTTGATTTACTATCTCACAACTCACACTAATAATCCCAAAATTTTAAATACTTAACTTACTCTTTTAATTTTTAATAATTATAATCCAAACGAATATTGTCGTGTTGAATTCCTTTATTCACTTATTAATCATTTTAAATCCACTTTACACAATTTTGATCTTATACTTAAACATTTAGGCTTAGATTTAATATAAGCTATAATCCACATAAATTCCCAAATTCTAAAATCATTCTTTAAACCCTCTTACTTAAATTAAATTCATTTAAACATTTACAAATCTCATACTTTCAAAGCTTTAAGTTTAATAACTATTTTATGATATAATCCCTTTAACTTCCATTTGAAAACTATATATCCAACTCATTAAAACTTTCATTTTCAGCTATACATTAACACTTAAATTAACCTTTTTAAAATTCTGAAAACCACCCAAATTAACGAAAAATTGTCCGGGGAGCGCGGGTTCGGGGCGACCGGCTGGTCTGCCCATTGAGCAGACCAGCTGGTCTGCTCATGGCTGAGCAGACGCAGGTCTGCTCATGGCTGAGCAGACGCAGGTCTGCTCTGGTTGAGCAGACCGTAGTCTGCTCAACCTGAGCAGACTGGTCAGGCCATTAAATGGCCTGACCGGTCTTCCCTCCGGCCTTCGCTCCTCCGCCAAAAACCGACTCCAATTTCCAGTTTTCAAAAATCATAATTTTGTAACAATTAGAAAAATTTCCAGCTTTTGAAAATCATGAACTCTCTAACACTAATTGATTAAAACTCATCCCAATTCAATCTTTATTAGTTTAATCTAACCCAACTCTTTAATCCCTACCAATAATTGTTTAACCATAAGATCATCGCTTAAACTCATAATTTACAGCCCTCAATTCACAATTTAATTGACCTTAAACTTAGTAATTAATCATCTAATGTTAATTTTTAACACACGCAACTAAAAACCCAATTGAATATCCATAAACCCTAACTCTCTAATTCAAAATCAACTCAAAATTTTGAGATTACTAACCTTAATTTAAAGCTCCCAATTGATGTTAGATGAAGACTTCAATAGATAGAGGATAATCAATTAGAGCTTAAACTTTGAAAATCTCAAGCTTTCTCCATGACTTGCACTTGAATGAAATGATGAAGATGACAACAATGGAATGCTCTGGATTGTTTTGTTGTCTAGGCTTAAGGGAAATTGAGTTTTCTGGAATGGTACTATAGGCTTAAATGGATAATGGGTTGGGCTTGCTAATTTAAATGGGTCTATTTAAATAAAGTTATTAATTCAATCTAATTTAATTAAGCTATTTCTTTTATTAAAATTTATCATAATTAATCTATCGATCAAGTAGGTCGTTTCCATGTCAAGCTTGATTCCAATTTTCAAACGACTTTAAATTATACGGAGTCCCTTTTACTAATCCAAAATATTAATTGTTGCCTTTTTCCTTTAAATTTTATTATTTAACCGTATAATTCACTTGTCGTGTTTAAACCCGTATTTAATAATATTTCAATTATTTATGGATTCTCTTATACTAATCAATTAATAAAATTTGCAGATATTATTTAAATATCCATTTTAAAATCATTTATTTTAATTAACGGGAATTTCTCCAATTTTCCCATTAAATCACAATATGCTTATCTCGATATCCAAATACGAGATAAAATTTAATTCCAATTAATTTAATCTAATATATAGTCCACTTTTTTAAAATTAATCCTTCGTCAAAATGCTATTTTCCGCCTCATTTACGGAAATTTCCTTATTTTAGTTCCAATTGGCTAAAATAATATAATTAACCCAACTAAATGCTTTTCCAAAAAAAAAATGCGGGGCATTACAGTTCCTCCTTCGCTGTGACGGTTAATCGTTTTCTTTTTATGTAGTGCTGCCGTTCTTTTATTATTGTTGCTGCTGTTCTTCTGGGTTTTGGTTGGTGATTATATTGTTGATGATACATGGAGTTATTGGGTTATGGTAGATCAAGTTATTTAGGATGTATTTGGCTGCAATGGTTTTGATTCATGATCGATTTCGAATTGCCTTGTCGTTCATTAATTCTTGTTGTTCATCAAGCTTGTGGTTTAAGTTGTGGGTTATTGTTAATGTTATTTACGTATAATGTCATCGTCACTTTTACCACTGCATTAGTTACTGTCAACATTCACGTCCAACGCAGTACCAATGCAATCCATAGTTGTACCAGAAATTAGCAACCATTGCCGAGCCATTTACTTGATATGTTATTCCATTTTGAATTAGAATAGTATAAACAGAATGGTCATCTAATTTCTTTTAATTTATATCATGAACTATATAACCCATTTTGTGACACTACTAAGTATATCCTAGTCAGAATGTCCTCGCTCGGGGAGATGGATGGTAAAATGTTACAAACAGAAACTTAAGGCCTACATCGCAATTTAAGCTATCCCTGTGGTTCATGTAGCGGGGTTGAATTTTTGTTTTAATTTTGTTTCTTTTCTAATTGCATAGGCATCAATTATATTCTTGAGGAAAGGGTTATTTAACTTGTTATTTGGTTAATAATTAACCTAAATGGTTATTCATTTGAAATTATAGAAAGTTATATGGGAATTGTTAGTGGGTTTTATGATTTGTTTATAGCTTTAAGATTGGAGGTTTAAATTGCTTAATGAATTGGCTTTTGGGCGGCAATTTTACTATTCAAATTGTTTGGCAATTGGTTATCTATTTAATTACTTTAATCTTAATAATTTATCATGTTTTAATCCAAGGTTATAAATATGGTATGATATCAATTTAAAAACCGGACTTTCGATTATCATTGATCGATAAATTGATAATTGTTTACATTATTCTTAAATCTGAAAAATAATAATAATGTTACTTTATTTATAGTTGGCTTGTTATTAATAATTATACTCTAAAAATGATAACTATTTTATATCCTAGATTTATATAATTACTTGGGTAATTATTGTTTAAAATAAACTTTGGGTTGATGTGCCAATTTGGCTAAAATTGCAAATTTGCTTTTAAATTATTTTTCTCAATTTATTGTAGTTAAGTATTTATCGGTAACTACTGGTTATTTTTATTTAAAGCAATTGAGTTCCGTTTTAATTAATAATTATTATTTTATCAAATTATTATTTTTTGGAATTATAAACTATGGTTTATATTTTTGATAAAATATTTGGGTCCGGTTAGACTTGGGTCGCCCGACATGTGAGGTAGCTTGGTAGTTGTCGGTAACTCGGCAAACCCACTCTTTGGAATTTTAATTGTTTTATTATTTAATAATTATTTAAATAATAATTTTCTGAAGCAGATTTTAAAGCGGAAACTCAATAAACTTATATTGATTGGGCGTTATTACCTATTGGGTATTTTGTGTTGCTCTGGATTTTTTTATTCTGACGTGTTGTTTGTACTAGTCTTATGTGGTGTCTAGTATTCTCTAGAGTTAGGGTCTATTTTTAATAAATATTTATATTGTCTAGACTCGTCGACTGTTCGTGCTACGGAGACGAACCAGGAGTAATTGCTTGCCGGTTATCACGTGGATTAGCAAGCAGTGAGTCCGTACTTACTATTTACCGCTTTATTAAGTAAATTGTTATTTTAATATTAAATATATATATATTGTACGTATATTTCGAACTGTTTTTATATTATGGCTCTTAGTTGGAATATGCTACCTAATGGGCATCATTAGGACTGCGTGCGCACCGGTAATGATCTGAATAAGGTATTTATGGAAATGTGGTAACTCGGTGTGAGCATAGCTCTCGGGACCAAATAAAGTAACTCGGTGTAGCTCAGCTCTCGGGACTCTGGATATGGTATAAGTGTGGTCAGTGGTAACTCGGTGTAGCTCAGCTCTCGGGACCAGGCCTATTGGATTATGTATATTATTTAGAATTGTGGATTAGGGTTCCAACTATTATTCGTAATATCGTTATTAAATGATTTAAACGGTTTTAAAGGTTTTCCACTTGATAAATGTAAATAGTGGTATAAACTCATCTCAGTATATCTGACCCCGTTGTTTTCCCAATTTTTTCAGGGTTATGATCTGAGAGAGTCCGGTGATCTCCGTCTTTACTTTTCTCGGAGGTTCCATTTATTTTGATAAACTGTCAAACCATTTTATTCTTAGACCGCAGTAGTAACTAGACGTCTTTATCATTATTACAGTTGTTGTCAGATTGGTCCGACTAGTTAAATTGAATTGGCATGTTACATTATTTACACTGGTTTATGTTATGCCTATTTTAGACTCGGAATTGGACAAGTATGTTATATTAACTGTTGAATATTATAACTGCTAGAATTAGGCTGAAGTCTCGGTTGTCCCCGAGCGTTGGTTTTCTGCAGGTTTAATTGAATTGTACGATATATGGAAGGCTAGCTACGGGTGTTTCTACTATATTACCCATGCTCTAGCGCCGGTCACGATTCATGAAAATGGGTCGTGACAAACTTGGTATCAGAGCTTTGGTTTCAAACCAAGGCCATTTGCATGCTATGTGTTTACTCTGTTAAGTATTGTCGTGTCTTAGGAACTATTGCGGATATAGGTTTCATGTCTTGTCTTTGAAACATCATCTTTTGATTTTAAAATCTTCTGCCTACACCAATAGGATCGTGTCGAGTCAGTCATGTTATGTTTGATTTGATGCTGATTTTATTTTATGAATGTTATTTCACTTAGGTGACTTTTATTGCTTTTGATTTCTCGGGAAATCTTATGTTAGTAATTTTCTTTAATTTATACTTGGGTATGACGTTGTTTGCCTTATCTTGAATTTATTACGATTCACTTGTGTGATAAAATTTTGGCTTTTATGCCTTTAATGATAATGATTTTGTTGACGCTGGATTATTTTGTGCGTATTTTTGGCTATGGCCGAGAGCGTTGATTGTAAATAATGATATTTTGTTAGGCTTGGTCCTTATTTCAAAATTAAATGATTTTTGGCTGTTAAATCTTTTATCATGTATTATGGTTTTTTTATGTTGTTGGCCACGTATTGGTTTTATATTGTTTTTGAGAATTTATTTTTATTTTTTTGGTTATGACTAATGTTCTGACGCAAAAAATAAAAATAAAAATTGAGGGGTAGTGTGAACATGTTACCCTAGACTATGAGTTTCAGAACCTTGCCAATTAAATAAAATTCTTGTATTTCAAAATTTTACACTTGATTAATGATTTCAAAAAGGGTCGTTCTTTTGAAATACAATGAATTTCTCATGTTTGAAAAAATATAAATTTTACGTCCTGCTTGGTGTTTCAAAACGATTGTTTTTGAAATAAAATTATTTTGAAAGGTGATACCGTTTTAACAGTTTAAAGTTACTTTTGAAATTTTACCGCTTGGTGGTTTGTCAACACTTTGGTGTTGTTGATCTTATACTTGATATGCTATTATTGGCCGTAGTATGTGTTTTGAAAAGATTGTTTGAGTTTTATTTGTTTCCTCACTTGGGTGATGAGTTTGATGTTTATTACTTTGGTGTTGTCGAGCTTCCTATTTTGAAAAGATTGAGATTTTGTTTAAAATTTATTTTTCCGGATTTGAAAATGTTTTGAATACGTTTTGAGAATGATTGTTGTGGGTCTGACTTGAGTCACCCAAGATTTGGAGTTGAATTTGGAAGTAGTAATTACTCGGCTAACCATATGGCTTATAAATTGAGGCGTTTGTGAAATTTAACCATTGTTTTTATAAAAAGAGGTTTCTGAAAAATGACTTTTAGACTGTAGGGCTCGACATGAAGTCAAAATCTATTTTGTTGATTATATATTCGAAATGAATTTTTGATGCGTACCTTCTGATCGATACCAGAATACGTTTTGATCTGATTTTTTTTTTGTTTTGAGGAAGTTAATTCAGGATTTAATATTTTAATCATTGTTGGGCTGTTTGAATGGTTGCCATGTCGGTAGGAATTTGTTGATCAAATAAGATGTTACATGCTCAATTATTTGGTATTAAGTTGTTTACCTACTCTAATGATGATTTGTTTTATTGCAAGAATTTTGGGTGGTTTTCGGTTGTGTGAAAATCATGACTTATTTTATTGTGTTTTTTTTTGTCTCGCATTTGGTTAAGTTATGCTGTATTAATTTTTTTTTTGCCTCATTGTGTAGAGTATCACGTGAGGGCAATACTTGCTTGTTTTCTTGGCATAACCTTAGCGTTGGTGTCGATGTACGATTCAAACCTTTGTTTAGACCTTGCGATAACTTTTAAATGATGTGATTGATTTAACCAGAATTTAATGTTCGAGTTTTGGGAATCAGAATGTTGGATTAATATTAGAAGAATTTGAGGAGCGACTCTTCAGAACTGTTAGAGGATTCTGTATAAGAATCTATCTAAGTGTGAGGATGGTGTTGTGAGTTAATATTACTCAGCACCGGTGGAATAATTCTACTCGTGGGTATTTCCTCGTGCGTTGAGCTTCAAGCATTATGCGTTTTTAGATCGGATTCGTTGTAAGGAATTTGGAGAATCAAAAATTTTCGGCTTTTGGCATTCTGGAAAAGAATGTGGAAATTGTGACCCGAGGTTGATCAGTGTAGCAATACACTGGTGTTTACATGTGTAGTTGTGAAGGCGGTCGTGTTGTATGATTTTCCTTTGGGATTAATTTTGATTTGATTTGAGGTGAAATTCGTAGGAAAATTTTGATTACGTTGTTGATTTGGGTTATTTCGTTAATGACGATTCAAATTGGTGGACTAGGATGATGGAGATGGGAAAATATGTCAAGATGGGCGAATGCACGTCTCACAGAGTGTAATGTCTAAAAATTGTTTCGAAGGAAAATTGATTTCATACGTTAACTTGTTAAAGTAATTGAAATGTTTTTATCACATAATTTTGCCCAGACATGTCATGATCATGCATTTGAATTGCCACGAATAGGATACTGCATTGAGCATTGAATATGATCACTAATTAAAAAAAATGATACATGCATTTAGTACATTCATCACAACATTAAATGATTAGGGTTGAATGCAACTCTTTGGGGATGAGAGCTGTCATCACCCTGGCGCACAATTACGTAAAATTAAATTTTATTAGTAAGGGTTTTCAAGAAAAAAAAATGTGTTGTTATAAACTCGCGAGTTATATTGTGAAAATGGTGTTAAAACAGTCGATAAATTTCAAACGATTTTGAAAATTTTATCTGGTTTGTATCTCGACAAATACTCTGTGATGACGGTGGTGATTTAAGAGAAATTGCATTGTAAGGATTTATTTGATATTGTTGGAGTATCTGTATTTGGTAAAGAGGAGCTATGGTTATAAGGTTGCTTTCGAGGTTTAGTTGTGGTAAGTGCGGAAAAATATTGAGTTCGGATTAAAGAAAATTGTGTCAACTTATTAGAGTTTATAATTTGAGGATTGTTGATTTAAGAAAAGTTGGTTATGCTCTACGTGCGTTTTTACACTAACTTAAAATAAATTTTGTTTATACAAATTCAATTTTTGTTTTTAAAAAAAAAATTGGTACCGGCATGGAAATTATTTCGTAAACGAAGGGCTTTTTATTTGCAAAACTTTATCTTTTTGAGAAAGTGATAAAATTTTATCAGTTTTGATTTAAAAAACAGATTTTAAGATTTTTCTAAATGAATGATTTTATAAAATCATGAACTTATTTTGAAAGTAAGGTTCGATTATGATTTCAAATTGTGAGAGTTTTATTTTGTTGATGAGTTTATGAAACTAGAGGATTTTTTTAACGGGTTAATTATTTTCTTTCGGTTGAAAATGAAATTAAATTGGAGATACTAGTAATTTCAAATTAAAGGCGGGTGGTGTTATTATATATTTTGTGTTGGCGGAAAGCGTTTTTCTATAAATTGTTTTGTGAGCATAACCAGTAAACTAATTAACTGCGTTTTGATCAAAATGGTCTTCTGTAGGATTCGAGGTTATAGTGAGTGAAAAAAAAATTGGAGGAGGAAAAAAATTTATTGTCAGAAGTATAAGTTATGTATTCCTTAGAAATTGGTGTGCTTTCTTATGTCTTGGTTCAAAAAGTTGATGGTATTGTCGAGCTGATCTTAGTTGGTTGAACCGAGACGATTCTAGTCGTATTTAGTTTTCAGCCGTTATTTTTGTGAGAGCATATATAAGCAAAATGACATTTTTAATTGCTTGTATGCTTGTTAACGGGCGTTTTAAGTTTTCTCATATGATGTATTTGGTGTTGTGAGCACAATAAGCGATATAGTACGTAGGCGTTAGGAATGTAAGATTATTTTCCAGTTGAGAGTGTCTATAGGTTTTTGGTTTGTAATTTAAGGCTTTTCCTCGTATTACGTGTTGGTTATTCCCGGTTGGAAGCAATTTTTTTTTTAATTCGCACGTTGTGTCCGAGAAGTCGTTTGAGGTACCAGATTGTTGAACTCAGAAGTTGTCGCGTATGCGTGTGGTGATCTTTTGAATTTTCAAATCAGTTTTAATTTTGATCATTTTTTTAAGTTGAGGAGAATGTAACACCCCTTTTATCTTCAGCGTGTCTTTCGGTTTAAATTATGTTTCGTTTCGCTTGACTCTTTTCAGTTGTCTTTATGGTAGAATTACCTTAGATAAGATTTTGGTTTATTCTATTGAATTTGCGGTTGTGTTTGCTTAGGTGGATTTAGGCGGTTTTAATTTCGTTTGTGTTGAGTTATCACATGGTCGTAAAGTGAATTTGGGAATCGGAATTAATATGCGTAGTTTTCTCTTTCGTTCCGTTAACGACGCGTTGCTCCGTATTTTTTTCGAGTTATGTGTGATTTTATACTTGCTATAATTGATTTTATATTATTTTAGATTTTGTTAAATTCGAGGACGAATTTTTAATAAGTTTGGGAGAATGTAACATCCCGTAATTTTTGTTTGGCTTTTCCGATGAATTTCCGGTATTAGTCGTTTGCAGACTCGTGTTTTTATGGGCCTTATTTAACAAGTTCAGCATTTGTTGTGTAGTAATAATAATAATAATAATAATAATAATAATAATAATAATAATAATAATAATAATAATAATAAAATAAAATAAAGTATCATAATAAAAATATAAAGCACATGCAATTTTATTGTTTTGTTTATGGCCCATTTGTTTTTTCATGAAGCCCATGAAAGTGTTTTGCCTTGTTTATATATTTAGTTGCATACTGCAACTTTGTGTTTTCTTTCCATCCTATATAAATACGTAACCTATTGTTCTTTATTCACCAAACGATCAATACTAACCCTAGCCGACCCATTCTGAGAAAAATCACTCTAATAACATTGCAATTTTCATTCCTTTCCTTCACACGTGATTCAGTAAGTAAATTGTTTCATTCGTTATTCAATTACGATATCGTCAATAACGGTTCTTGATACATAACTCTTTTATTCTAGCTTTAATCTGAACATATTCCTTCCATTCATCGATCATTGTCATCCTCGATTGTCCTCACGTGTTGGTTCTCATAACGGTATGTTCCTCTTTCGCTGTGACGGTTCATCATTTTCTTTTCATGTAGTGCTGCCGTTCTTTTATTATTGTTGCTGCTGTTCTTCTAGGTTTTGCTTGGTGATTATATTGTTGATGATATATGGAGTTATTGGGTTATGGTAGATCAAGTTATTTATGATGTATTTGGCTGCAATGGTTTTGATTCATGGTCGGTTTCGAATTACCTTGTCGTTCATTAATTCTTGTTGTTCATCAAGCTTGTGGTTTAAGTTGTGGGTTATTATTAATGTTATTTACGTATAATGTCATCGTCACTTTTACCACTGCATTAGTTACTGTCAACATTCACGTCCAACGCAGTACCAATGCAATCCATAGTTGTACCAGAAATTAGCAACCATTGCCGAGCCATTTACTTGATATGTTATTCCATTTTGAATTAGAATAGTATAAACAGAATGGTCATCTAATTTCTTTTAATTTATATCATGAACTATATAACCCATTTTGTGACACTACTAAGTATATCCTAGTCAGAATGTCCTCGCTCGGGGAGATGGATGGTAAAATGTTACAAACAGAAACTTAAGGCCTACATCGCAATTTAAGCTATCCCTGTGGTTCATGTAGCGGGGTTGAATTTTTGTTTTAATTTTGTTTCTTTTCTAATTGCATAGGCATTAATTATATTCTTGAGGAAAGGGTTATTTAACTTGTTATTTGGTTAATAATTAACCTAAATGGTTATTCATTTGAAATTATAGAAAGTTATATGGGAATTGTTAGTGGGTTTTATGATTTGTTTATAGCTTTAAGATTGGAGGTTTAAATTGCTTAATGAATTGGCTTTTGGGCGGCAATTTTACTATTCAAATTGTTTGGCAATTGGTTATCTATTTAATTACTTTAATCTTAATAATTTATCATGTTTTAATCCAAGGTTATAAATATGGTATGATATCAATTTAAAAACAGGACTTTCGATTATCGTTGATCGATAAATTGATAATTGTTTACATTATTCTTAAATCTGAAAAATAATAATAATGTTACTTTATTTATAGTTGGCTTGTTATTAATAATTATACTCTAAAAATGATAACTATTTTATATCCTAGATTTATATAATTACTTGGATAATTATTGTTTAAAATAAACTTTGGGTTGATGTGCCAATTTGGCTAAAATTGCAAATTTGCTTTTAAATTATTTTTCTTAACTTATTGCAGTTAAGTATTTATCGGTAACTACTGGTTATTTTTATTTAAAGCTATTGAGTTCCGTTTTAATTAATGATTAATATTTTATCAAATTATTATTTTTTGGAATTATAAACTATGGTTTATATTTTTGATAAAATATTTGGGTCCGGTTAGACTTGGGTCGCCCGACATGTGAGGTAGCTTGGTAGTTATCGGTAACTCGGCTAACCCACTCTTTGGAAATTTAATTGTTTTATAATTTAAATAATAATTTTCCGAAGCAGATTTTAAAGCGGAAACTCAATAGACTTATGTTGATTGGGCGTTATTACCTATTGGGTATTTTGTGTTGCTCTGGATTTTTTTATTCTGACGTGTTGTTTGTACTAGTCTTATGTGGTGTTTAGTATTCTCTAGAGTTAGGTTCTATTTTTAATAAATATTTATATTGTTTAGACACGTCGACTGTTCGTGCTACGGAGACGAACCAAAAGTAGTTGCTTGCTAGTTATCACGTGGATTAGCAAGCAGTGAGTTTGTACTTACTAATTACCGCTTTATTAAGTAAATTGTTATTTTAATATTAAATATATATACTGTACGTATATTTCGAACTGATTTTATATTATGGCTCTTAGTTGGAATATGCTACCTTATGGGCATCATTAGGACTGCGTGCGCACCGGTAATGATCTGGATAAGGTATTTATGGAAATGTGGTAACTCGGTGTGAGCATAGCTCTCGGGACCAAATAGAGTAACTCGGTGTAGCTCAGCTCTCGGGACTCTGGATATGGTATAAGTGTGGTCAGTGGTAACTCGGTGTAGCTCAGCTCTCGGGACCAGGTCTATTGGTGTCACGACCCATTTTCATGAATCGCGACCGGCGCTAGGGTATGGGTAATGTAGTACCGAAACCCGTAGCTAGCCTTTCATTTATCACATAAACACATAAACCTGCAGAAAACCAATGCTCGGGGGCAACCGAGACTTCAGCCTAAAACTAACAGTTATAATATTCAATAGTTAAAATAACATGCTTTATCAACTCCGAGTCTAAAATAGATTCATCATGAATTAATGTAAATAATACAGCATGCCAGAGCAATATTACCAGTCGAACCAATCCGACAAAAAAAATAATAATAATAAAGACGTCTAGTTACTACTGCGGTCTAAGAATAAAACATTTTTTTACAGTTCTACTAAAATAAATGGAACCTCCGAGGAAAAGTAAATGCGGAGATCACCAGACTCTCTCAGATCATAACCCTGGGGAAAATTGGGAAAACAACGGGGTCAGATATACTGAGATGAGTTCATACCACTATCTACATTTATTAAGTGGAAAACCTTTAAAACCGTTTAAAACGTTTAAATACGATATTACGAATAATAGTTGGAACCTTAATCCACAATTCTAAATAATAAACATAATCCAACAGGTCTGGTCCCGAGAGCTGAGCTACACCGAGTTACCACTGACCTCACTTATACTAGAGTCCCGAGAGCCGAGCTACACCGAGTTACTCTACTTGGTCCCGAGAGCTATGCTCACACCGAGTTACCACATTACCATAATTACCTTTCCCAGATCATTACCGGTGCGCACGCAGTCCTAATGATGCCCATTAGGTAGCATGTTCCAACTAGAAGCCATAATATAAAAACAGTTCGAAATATACGTACAGTATATATAATTAATATTAAAATAACAATTTACTTAACAAAGCGGTAAATAGTAAGTACAAACTCACTGCTTGCTAATCCACGTGAATACCGGCAAGCAACTAATCCTGGTTCGCCTCTGGAGCACGAACAATAGACGGGTCTAGACAAATAAAATAATTATTAAAAACAGACCCTAACTCTAGGGAGTACTAGACACCACATATGACTAGCACAATTAACATGTCGGAATAAACAATCCAAAGCACACACAAATAATACCCATTAGGTAATAAAGCCCAATTTAAATAAGCCTATTGAGTTCTCGCTTAAAATCCAATTTATAAATATTATTTAATAACTTTAAATAATAAATAATTTCCAAATAGTGGGTTAGCCGAGTTACCAATAACTACCAAGCTAACCTCACTGGTCGGGTGACCCAAGTCTAACCCGACTCAAAACAATTATCAATATAAACCCAAGTTTATTTTTATAAAATAAATTAACAAAATAATAATCCATTTTAAATGCGGAACTCAATAACTTCAATTCTAAGTAACCCAAGTTACAAATCAAAAACTTAATCATTTAAAGTTAATATAAATTCAGGGACTAAATTGTACTTTAACCAATTAGGGGCTAAACTGTACTTTTGCCAAATAGGGACTAAATTGTACTTTAGTCAAATTAATATCCGAAATCAAATTAATTACTTTTGTTTTTAGTTAATACTAAATATAACGTTAAAACTTAAGTAAATAAGTTTTAAAAACATTTAGGGGCTAAATTGTAATTTAGCCAATTTATACCAAATCGAAGTTCGAAATTAATTATAATTACCCGAGTAATTATATTAGCTTAATTTATAAATAACTATCGTTTTGATTTATAAATTGAAATAAAATCCGAGTTATTAGTTAAAGTTTAACATTAAGGATTTATTTGATTTTAACAAAATAATTTGATGACCAAAATGGCAACTTGGCCATCTCTTTAGTTTGAAAGAAACTCATCCCCGCCAAGCATAACACCTTGACAAAACCTCCATTATTAAGCTACTGCCAAGCTTTTTAATTCAAGAATTCAACCCCAAAAACTTAACCAATTACTCAAGACTACACTAAATCCCTATCATTAACCATAATCTAACAATAAATCAAATCACCAACCATAGTAACAGTGGCTCTTAATCAAAGACCACGTTGAATACCCAATTCAAAACTCAACCGATACATCAATTACGATTGAACAATCACAAACCGAAAGCTTAAACTATTATCGACTAATCATTCCAAGGGATTTGAAATCATAAACCTAGCAAAATCATGGCTTAAAAGAGTATTGGATTTCGGCAGAAACTAGTTAAGCAAAACAGAAACACATAGCAAACATAAACGATGGAACGGGATTGATTAGAACGAGATCGACGGCGTACCGTTCAGCGAAACTGAGATAGGGAGACGTAGGGAATTGAGTCTAGAACGTCTGAGATCAAGCGGAATCAATTTCGATCTAGAAACGAAAGAGAACGAACCAAATTACGTAATGTCGTTCAAGGCAGAAATCTGAGATTGAGGAATTATAAAACTAACCGGAACAGCAGAGTTTGGATGATGATTTCGGCTTCGTTTCTCAGCGAATGGACAAACGGAAAACGGCTAGGGCTACCTTGCAGCGTGATCTAGGTTTTCTATGAAGAAATCGACTTAAAATAACGTAGGGAAGTGAGCCGTAAATTAGATCGAAAAGGGCCACACGGAAGGGTCCATGGGCTGATGAGATTCCCGAACGGGAATGGCCTTTCAGGCCATGATTCCCGTTCGGGAATGCCTGGTCTCGAACGAGACCAGGCCCAAAAATGTGATTCCCGTTCGGGAATTTCAATTCCCGAACGGGAATGGCTGAAAACTATTTTTTTTTTATTTGTTGATTTAAAAAAATATAATTGGTTAAACCAATAAATCACACCCAAACCAAACAACTCGAACCAAATTACTAATATCGAAATTACTTCAAAACGACCGGGAAAAATGTCGGAATTTAAATGTAATAAAATGTAAAATTTTACGGGGTATTACAATTGGATTATGTATATTATTTAGAATTGTGGATTAGGGTTCCAACTATTATTCGTAATATCGTTATTAAATGATTTAAACGATTTTAAAGATTTTCCACTTGATAAATGTAAATAGTGGTATAAACTCATCTCAGTATATCTGACCCCGTTGTTTTCCTAATTTTTCCAGGGTTATGATTTGAGAGAGTCCGGTGATCTCCGTCTTTACTTTTCTCGGAGGTTCCATTTATTTTGATAAACTGTTAAACCATTTTATTCTTAGACCGCAGTAGTAACTAGATGTCTTTATCATTATTACAGTTGTTGTCAGATTGGTCCGACTAGTTATATTACTTTGGCATGTTACATTATTTACACTGGTTTATGTTATGCCTATTTTAGACTCGGAATTGGATAAGTATGTTATATTAACTGTTGAATATTATAACTGCTAGAATTAGGCTGAAGTCTCGGTTGTCCCCGAGCATTGGTTTTCTGCAGGTTTAATTGAATTGTACGATCTAAGGAAGGCTAGCTACGGGTGTTTCTACTACATTACCCATGCTCTAGCGCCGGTCACGATTCATGAAAATGGGTCGTGACAACTTCGGTTCAACCAGAACCCTTTTTCTTCATACTGCGTGTTATTTCTTCCTTTGATAAATAGGTTATATTTAACCTTAATCTCTTCTAAGTTTCTTTTCAACCCTAGCCGTCTTTTCTTGGACATTAAAACACTGAAACTTACTATTTTATCTCCCCTTCACTGCTTGTAGCTTTCTCATTCCTTTTCAGTTTTAGTTTCGATAATCGTCTCGTCTCGTTCCTTATCAATATCTCATCGTTTATAGCATCGATCTGAGATTTTATTCGTCAACGCTTTAGTCCTCATTGTCCTCTTCAATCCTAAGGCGTTAAATCTCAATTTGGTACGTTCGATCTCTCCGTTTAAACGCCGTACGATTCATCGCTTTTGTGCTTTGGATGTGTTTCTCTTGAACCTGTTAATGCTGACTAATTGATTCATTATCATTGCTATTGTTCTTGAGATTATAATCTCATGTGTTGCAAGTAAGGACTGAATCGTTTTTAGGTTGCTCGAATCTCTTGTTTTTTTTCTTTACGTTGTTTGGATTCGTTTTTCTCGCCGATAGATGGTTGTCGTTTCTTGTTCATTTTACTGCCGAAGGTTTCATAGATTCTGATGTTATTTATGTTATCCTAAGACTAACTGATAAGTAATTAATTGAGATTGCCTTGTGTTGGTTCTGTGAATCGTTTTGCTTCCTTGGCCAAGAATTCCATGTTATCTCTGTGCATGGTTATGATTGATTTGAGAATATGATTTATTAAGTTTGAAATTGACGGCTTTTGTTCGTTACTTTGATTGTGATTTTGGTTAAAAAGAAATGTTATGGGTTATGTTTTGTTGTTGGGTCTTGTTCTTAGCAGTATGAATATTCACGTGGTGAATGTCCATATCTCTTATATTTTTGGCAATTTAAGTTATAATGCTTTCATAGAATTTGATTTTTGTTATCCTGAGTGTCATTTCAAATTTGTTATGGCTATTTAAATTTCCCTATTGTAATTGGTTGGTTACTAATTGTTTTGGTAAATTGATTTCTTTATCAACTCTTGGTATTTGTTAAATATTCAATTTAAGTCTTAGATTATGATTATGGTTAGATATCAATTTTTAAAAAAAAAATGAATTTCCCAATACCATTTTAATTGCTAAATTGTTAATTGTTAACACTATTTTAATCTGAATAATAGTGTTATTTTATGTATAATTGGTTTGGTATTAATAATTATACTCTATAAAAACAATTATCACTATATAGCCTAAATTCATATAATCACTTGGGTAATTATTGTTTAATTTAAACTTTGGCTTGACGTGTCAATTTGGCATGAAATGGGCTAAATTAAAATTTAACCCTTAAACGTTTTTAAACTTAATTAATTAATTAAATTTTTGGTTTGTAACTCGGGTTACTTGATTTCAAAGTTATTGAGTTCTGTTTTAATGGTTCGTTGTTTTATCAAATTATTTTTATAAATATAAATTCGGTTTTATATTTGATAAACGTTTTGAGTCGGGTTAGACTTGGGTCACCCGGCAAGTGAGATTAACTTGGTAGTTATTGGTAATTCGGCTAACCCACTATTTGGAAATTATTTATTATTTATAGTTTATTAAATAATATTTATAAATTGGATTTTAAAATAAGAACTCAATAGACTTGTATTAATTGGGCGTTTCTACCTATTGGGTATTTTGTGCTGCTCTGGATTGTTTATTCCGACGTGTTATTTGTTCTAGTCCTATATGGTGTCTAGTACTCTATAAAGTTAGAGTCTGTTTTTAATAATTATTTTATTTGTCTAGACCCGACTACTGTTCGTGCTTCAAAGGCGAACCAGGATTAGTTGCTTGCCGGTTATCACGTGGATTAGCATGCATTGAGTTTGTACTTACTATTTACCGCTTTATTAAGTAAATTGTTATTTTAATATTAAATATATATATTGTACGTATATTGCGAACTGTTTTTATATTATGGCTCTTAGTTGGAACATGCTACCTAATGGGCATCATTAGGACTGCGTGCGCACCGGTAATGATCTGGGTAAGGTAAATATGGAAAGGTGGTAACTCGGTGTGAGCGTAGCTCTCGGGACCAAATAGAGTAACTCGGTTGTCACGACCCATTTTCATGAATCGCGACCAGCGATAGGGTATGGGTATGGTTGTACCAAAACCCGTAGCTAGCCTTGCGGATAACCAACAAATACATAAACCTGCAAGAAAACCAATGCTCAAGGGCAACCGAGACTTCATCCTAGTTCTAGCAGTTCATAATACAGAACATTTATTAATAAGTGCTCAGCCAACTCTGAGTTTTAAACATGGAAAAAGTACATATTAACCCAAGTCAATTAAAGAATACCAATACAGCAATAATCCATTAAATAAGTTTATAACAAGTATTAGACATATAAGACTTTTAATTACTACTGCGGTCTAAGAATAAAATCAGTTTTAATAACTTTATTAAATAAAGTAAAACCTCCGAGGAAATTAAGAATCGGAGAGCGGCTGACTTGCTCAAATCATAACCCTGGAAAAATTGGAAAAACAACGGGGTCAGATATACTGAGATGAGTTCATACCACTATTTACATTTATCAAGTGGAAAACCTTTAAAACCGTTTAAAACATTTAATATAAACATTACGTATAATAGTTGGAACCCTAATCCACAATACTAAATATAACCATAATCTGATAGGCTTGGTCCCGAGAGCTGAGCTACACCGAGTTACCACCAACCATTTTTAATCCATAACCAGAGTCCCGAGAGCTGAGATACACCGAGTTACTCTACTAGTCCCGAGAGCTATGCTCACACCGAGTTACCACCACATATCACATACCTTATCTAGATCAATACCAGTGCGCACGCAGTCCTAATGATGCCCATTAGGTAGCATGTTCCAACTAAGAGCCATATTGGAAAAACAGTTCGCAATTGTACGTATACAATATATATAGATATTAAAATAACAATTTACTTAATAAAACCGTAAATAGTAAGTACAACTGCTTGCTAATCCACGTGATAACTCCTGGCAAGCAACCTAAACTCGGTTCGCCTCAAAAGCACGAACAGCTCGACGAGCCTAAACAAATATAAACCAATATTAAAAACAGACCCTAACTCTAGAGAGTACTAGACATCACATAGGACTAGCACAAATAACTTATCGGAATAAAACAATCCAGAACAACACAAAGTTACCCAATAGGTCGAAACGCTCAATTAATACAAGTCTATTGAGTTCTCGCTTTAAAATCCATTTTATATATATTATTTAATACTTTAAATAATAAATAGTTTCCAAATACGGGTTAGCCGAGTTACCAATAACTACCAAGCTAACCTCACTTGTCGGGTGATCCAAGTCTAACCCGACTCAAACGTTATCAAATATAAACCCGAGTTTATATTTATAAAATAATTCGATAAAATAATAATCCATTTTAAAAGCGGAACTCAACAACTTCAATTTCAGGTAACCCGAGCTACAACCAAAACTTAACCATTTTAAGTTTATAAAAGTTTAGGGACTAAACTGTACTTTAGCCAATTAGGGACTAAACTGTACTTTAGCCAATTAAGGATTAAAATGTACTTTAGCCAATTTGATATCGAAATCAATTTTAATTACTTTTATTTATAATTAAAACAATATATAAAGTTACTAACCAAAAACTCACTTAAATAAGTTATAAAAACGTTCAAGGGCTAAATTGTAATTTTGCCACTTAGATATTCGAAATCAAATATAATTACCCGAGTAATTATATTAACATAACTTGTAAAGTATTATTGTTCACAATCCACGTATTTAAAACTTAGAGCGAGATTCGAAAGTTATTATCTAACCAAAATCAATAGGTAAAAAAAAAACTAGAAGGATCTAATTGATTTAGCCAAAACAATTTAATAATCAAAGTGGCTAATAAGTCATCTTCTTTAATATAACATCAGTTTAACATTAATAGGAACCTAGCTAATGATTTCAACCATTTTATACGTAAAGGATTTCATTGCTTTGATGATCACTGAAACAACTTGAGTGATACATTAATCATATCAAACATTACTCTTAAGGATTTATGTTCAGAGACTATCCTAAGCAAGGCATCGTTAGCCACCATTCCAAGACACAGCAACAAGAAATTCCGGCAACGGTGAGTCGAAACAACACAATGTCAAATAACAATCATTGTTCAATATGTAGATTTACATACCTAAGCCCTAAGGGATTTCAGAAAAGAGTAAGGCAACATTCAAATCAAAAGAACAGCCGCAGTATCAAATACAAAGGAAACGGCGATGAACCGAACGGCGATAAACGAAGAAATTTCACGTACCGTTCACGATTATAACACGTCAGAATCGAATGAGTCGATGAAGAATGAACAATCGTCAAAGAAGTTCTCGGTTTATAGCTAGAACAAACGAGAGGAATCAAATGCCGTATAATACGATATTGAAATATAACCAAGAACAATATACGTTAAAGACTTACCGGCTTGAACAATTGAAAGGATGATGATTGATGAAGTTTCAAGATTGCAAAGGAAGAGTGTCGGCTAGGGTTTTAGTAGAAGTGAAAAAATGATCAGGTTAGGTTAAGGGGTCTATTTATAGACCCCACATCGATTTTTTTCTCGCATGGCGCGATGGCAGGCGCGTCGCGAGGCGCGACGGGCCATCGCGCCCTCTAACAAAATTCAAGACAGGGCGCGACGGGAGGCGCGCCAGACCTGTCGCGCCTTCCGTCGCGCCCTGCAGGCAGAATTTACAAACGGGCCCGAAATTGGGCCCGAACCCGACGACAAAACGAAACCGATTCCGAACTTCTAAAATGGACTATTCGAGCCCAAACACGCGAGATACGGACGATAAAACGAACGAGAAACTATCAGAAACATAAACGGAAAACACGGGGTATTACATTCTCCCCAACTTATATAAAATTCGTCCTCGAATTTAAAACAATACAACCCGCGTAATAACATTTCATAGAACTATATGATGTCCGAACGAAAACGCATATAGCCAACGTAAACACATAAATATGACACCTAAAGTAATCAAGGAATGCAATTTTTAACAACTCTGTAAAACGAACTTTGTTTCGTAGGAACACTCCTCAACCAAGTAACCAACCTAAAGTGTAATCATAGGAATTCCGTTCTTAACGACCTAAGCACTTGCGTAAGCAAAAACTCACAAGGTTGTTCCTCGAACGATAACTCCAAACCACCACTTTCATAAACCGAACAATCTCAAATGATCACAAACAATATCAACACTAGTTTCCACTTAATATAAAATGATAACGCCATTTATAGGTGAAACCAAACGAAGGAATACCAACTCTCCCACACAAAGATCAACTGAAATACTTAGGATAATCAAGAACGAAACCTCGAATTTCTTTCAATTATAACTCTAAACAAAACTTCCATCCAGAGAAGGTCAACACAAGAACAAAACACGCCGAAAACATATGGGGTATTACATTCTCCCCAACCTATGAAAAATTCGACCTCGAATTTCAAACTGAACTAATTCGCACTATAACCATCACGACACACAAATGCGCAAATTTTCTGATTCCGATAACTCGTTGCTCTAAAGATTAAATCGATCAACACAATTGAATAATCCAAAATTTCCTAACTAATAGTCACAAATACAATTTACCGGAGTGGCTTCCAAAACCATCTCACATATTAAAATTTATAAAATCCTCAATTATCAAAATAAAGATCAAGCTCTTAACTCAACTATAGTTCTATAATTCCAAACTCTTTTGCCTCAAACAAAACAAGGATACTGCAAACATAGCTGATAAAATCTATCGTTCTAAAACACTTACTTACTTCCACTTATAGCATCTCTACATTAAAATTATCGATAACAAAACCCAGTAAACTCAGATAATATTTCGGTTCCAGAACAAACATTAATAATAATCTAATTCCAACGATTAGTACCAACTCGATAATACCATTATCTTGTGAATCATAAAACACAAAGATATCGCAATTTAAAGAAAGCGAACTTCTCTCATGATACAAAAATCTCTAGATCATTGATACACAATATCAATCATAATGATTCTTCCAATCATTCAGAACATAACGCCACAACTAAACTGGACATCGACTGAATCTCACAACTCAAAATTGTTATCGCCCACACCAAGGGTTCAACCACTTACCTGAACGATATTTAAACATTACGATAACACCATCAATCAACTAATGGTTGTCGAAACCTATTAACCGCGATTCCCGATTCTCGAATTAGCTAACTCATATATCCAAATTAAGTTCACCAAATTATTCTATCAATTAACTATTGCCTCGTATACAAGGAATGATCACCACGACCGGATTATTAGCTATGCTCAAAACCAACCCCTGAGGGTATAAAATCTTTTAATACGAAATATTTATATACAAAATTTTCCACCCTGCTTAAAAGACTTTACGTCTTACACCTCCTTATATATTAAAATCGAAGTGCATTTACCGTTTAAAAACCATCAGTTTTGTAAACCCCTGAAAATTTTCAAAATATTCGCACTTTGAATCCGCAAATTCCCCTTACTTTTAAATACGTTTGCAAATTTGAGAAACAGTTCACCTGACAAAATTTATGTTATCTATAAATCAATCTTGCTAAAATAATTTATACTTTTCTCGTAAATAATCAAACTGTGACAAAATACTCCATATTCAAAATACCCATTGATGTTTCAAACATCAAAATTTAAGTCGCTTCCAAATCTTACTCTCAAACAAAAACACAATTTGAAGAAATCGTTTAACCGAAAGAAATTTTTTTTTCTTATGAATCAAATTTGACAAAATTTCTTCCTTTCCTTAGAAAGGTAAAGTTTAGCAATTCAAATCTATCTGTTTTGTGAAAATACCTATATATCAATATACAAAAAATACTTGGACAAAATCGAATCTGAAAAGATAAAGTTTATTTTAAAACGTAGTGTATACACACATATGAGCATAACCAATATCCTTAATCCACTAATCCTTAAATCACTAATATGAAATTATCACGAAAACTTCCTAATCTGAATCGAACCATACGCCACACTTGGCACAACTATATCTCGAGCGCAACCTCAAATTCAATTTCATGTCCCATGAAACACACGATTCTGAAAATTTAGACTGATCCATTTCAACGTAATCGTCCAAAATTTACCACCATCATCAATAGTACTTGTCTAGCTACCTTTCGGTGAAAGTTTCAAAATCATTTGAAATCCAACAACTTTATAAATAAATTATCACAATGTGACTCGCGAGCTCGTCTCAAAATATGTTTTTCAAAACACTTTATCGATAAAATCCATTTTATATAATTGTGCACCAGGGTGATGACATCTCTCATCCCCAAAGAGTTGCATCCAATCCTACTCATTTCTATACACGTGATGAATGTACTATTATGCATGCATCAATTTTTTTGTTTATCTTTTACTTAATGAAAATACTCAGTGCTCAATGCAATCATTTTCGTGACATTCAAATGCATGTTCATGATATGTCTGGGCACAATTACGTTTGAAAATATTTCAAATATTTTAACAATTCAACCATTGAAAACAACTTCTCAATAAAATATTTGCTAGACGTTACACTCTGTAAGATGTGCACTCGATAGCCTCAACATATTTCTCAAATTCCTTACTTGCAACCTAGCAACATTCGATGCTTTATAACCACTTAACCTGATAACTTCACTAAAACTTTATCACATGAAGTATACAACTAATCTCAACACAAACTGAAACTTATTCCCAAAGAATAACACATCAATACGTTCCTACAAAACTTATCGCCAGCTCCCGCATCACATCATTAATTGATGTAAACACCAGTGTATTAATACACCGATCTATCTTCTCGGGTCAGAATTTCCAATATCCTTTCTAAGATAATCAGAAATCTTCAACCATTTCAAGGGAATACTTTCCTCGTCTTCCTCGATATCGAAATCCAAATATTTCAATCCATAACAACAATATAGCAAACCCAGCTTATCCCAGTTGATACTATATCAAAACAGGGCCTGATCAAAAGTTGGACTCACAAACAAACCAAACATCAGGTATTTACCATAACCGCATGAAATAAATCATCCCACGTGCCACTTCGTACGAGGAGACGAAACAAAACAATCAGCTTAGTCCAACAAGTAAGCGAATTATACAACGCAATACAAAACCAAAAATATTACAATTTTTACAACCCATAGATCACGTAAGCATGCCATTGAACAAAATTAACCCAAATATACTTTGAGACAAAATCAAGACATGCTGTAACCAGCTTGAATTTTCGTACCAAAATTATCTTATAACTATATCATCTTTTAAGAATGCGCTTTAAATTCATTTTGAAATTTAAAAGTCAAATACGAAAACTTCCAAATTTTGTTGAGCCCCTCTGTTAAAACAAAATCACTTTCTGTAAAAGTATCTTCTTATTAATCAATTGCTTTAAAACAGGTACCCAAGTATCTCAAACCATAAAATCATCGAGCTAGCCGAGTCATTACAACTACCAAGCTCAACTCCTAAATTTGGGTGACCCAAGTCGAACCTAATACAACTGTTTATAAAAAGTAATCAAAACATTTGTAAATCCGGAAAAATATTTGGATAAAAATTTCCGTCCTTTCAAAATTGAGAGCTCAACTTAACCCAACCGCTAAACGGCAATTTAAAAACTCAAGTGGGAAATCCTTAATCTCAAACAGCCATTTCCGTAACTCTAAAAATTTAAAACACAAGAAAATTGTTTTTTACAAGCAACTTAACCAAAAATAAAACTTTTAAAGAATTAAACTCAAACTTCTCTTTTGATTCTGTGTCAAAACACAAATTAAAACAAAACCACTTTTCTTAATAAATACTCTTAAAGCAACATGTGGTCAAACCATATATGACCATAAAACACGTTTTAAAGTTTAACCCAAAATCTCTTCAACAGAAAAATAAGGCTAACGTCCAACATACGATCACATTTAAATCAACAATCGAGGCCAAAGCCAAGATGTACTTTATAAATAAGGCAAAAGCAATTAAACGCATCATGTAAAATAGCTGTAACCATACTATATACTCAAAATTGTATCAGGCACAAACGCCAAGGTTTATCAAACAACATCATACCCAAGTATGAGTTTTAGAAAAAAAATTACCAGCCTAAGATTTCCCGAGAAATCAGAAGAAATTAAAATCACCCAAGTGAAATAACCTCAACATGATAAAACACAGCAAGTAAAATCCAAGTGAAATTAATTGTCAGACATAGCATCAATACTAAATAGAGACTGACAGACATCACCTATAGTTTGTAGGCTGAAAGTTTAAAAACAAAAGATGACGTTTTAAAAGACAAGACATGAATCCTAATTCTGCAGTAGTTCCTATGACACGACATCAACTTATCATGCCAAACTAATAAACACATAACATGCATAAGGCCTTGGTTTGAAACCAGAGCTCTGATACCAAGTTTGTCACGACCCATTTTCATGAATCGCGACCGGCGCTAGGGTATGAGTATGGCTGTACCAAAACCCGTAGTTAGCTTTGCGGATAACCAACAAATACATAAACCTGCAAGAAAACCAATGCTCAGGGGCAACCGAGACTTCATCCTAGTTCTAGCAGTTCATAATACAGAACATTTATTAATAAGTGCTCAACCAACTCTGAGTCTTAAACATGGCAAAAGTACATATTAACCCAAGTCAATTAAAGAATACCAATACAGCAATAATCCATTAAATAAGTTTATAACAAGTATTAGACATATAAGACTTTTAATTACTACTGCGGTCTAAGAATAAAATCAGTTTTAATAACTTTATTAAATAAAGTAAAACCTCCGAGGAAATTAAGAATCGGAGAGCGGCTGACTTGCTCAAATCATAACCCTGGAAAAATTGGGAAAACAACGGGGTCAGATATAATGAGATGAGTTCATACCACTATTTACATTTATCAAGTGGAAAACCTTTAAAACTTTTTAAAACATGTAATATAAACATTACGTATAATAGTTGGAACCCTAATCCACAATACTAAATATAACCATAATCTGATAGGCCTTGTCCCGAGAGCTGAGCTACACCGAGTTACCACCGACCATTCTTAATCCATAACCAGAGTCCCGAGAGTTGAGCTACACCGAGTTACTCTACTGGTCCCGAGAGCTATGCTCACACCGAGTTACCACCACATATCACATACCTTATCTAGATCAATAACGGTGCGCACGCAGTCCTAATGATGCCCATTAGGTAGCATGTTCCAACTAAGAGCCATAATGGAAAAACAGTTCGCAATTTTACGTATACAATATATATAGATATTAAAATAACAATTTACATAATAAAGCGGTAAATAGTAAGTACAAACTCACTGCTTGCTAATCCACGTGATAACTCCCGGCAAGCAACCTAAACTCGGTTCGCCTCAAAAGCACGAACAGCTCGACGAGTCTAAACAAATATAAACCAATATTAAAAACAGACCCTAACTCTAGAGAGTACTAGACACCACATAGGACTAGCACAAATAACATGTCGGAATAAAACAATCCAGAACAACACAAAGTTACCCAATAGGTCGAAACGCTCAATTAATACAAGTCTATTGAGTTCTCGCTTTTAAATCCATTTTATAGATATTATTTAATACTTTAAATAATAAATAATTTCCAAATATGGGTTAGCCGAGTTACCAATAACTACCAAGCTAACCTCACTTGTCGGGTGTCCCAAGTCTAACCCGACTCAAACGTTATCAAATATAAACCCGAGTTTATATTTATAAAATAATTCGATAAAATAATAATCCATTTTAAAAGCGGAACTCAACAACTTCAATTTCAAGTAACCCGAGCTACAACCAAAACATAACCATTTTAAGTTTATAAAAGTTTAGGGATTAAACTGTACTTTAGCCAATTAGGGACTAAACTGTACTTTAGCCAATTAAGGATTAAAATGTACTTTAGCCAATTTGATATCGAAATCAATTTTAATTACTTTTATTTGTAATTAAAACAATATATAAAGTTACTAACCAAAAACTCACTTAAATAAGTTATAAAAACGTTCAAGGGCTAAATTGTAATTTTGCCACTTAGATATTCGAAATCAAATATAATTACCCGAGTAATTATATTAACATAACTTGTAAAGTATTATCGTTCACAATCCACGTATTAAAAACTTAGAGCGAGATTCGAAAGTTATTATTTAACCAAAATCAATAGGTAAAAAAAACTAGAAGGATCTAATTGATTTAGCCAAAACAATTTAATAATCAAAGTGGCTAATAAGTCATCTTCTTTAATATAACATCAGTTTCACATTAACAGGAACCTAGCTAATGATTTCAACCATTTTATACGTAAAGGATCTCATTGCTTTGATCATCACTGAAACAACTTGAGTGATACATTAATCATATCAAACATCACTCTTAAGGATTTATGTTCAGAGACTATCCTAAGCAAGGCATCGTTAGCCGCGGCAACAAGAAATTCCGGCAACGGTGAGTCGAAACAACACAATGTCAAATAACAATCATTGTTCAATATGCAGATTTACATACCTAAGCCATAAGGGATTTCAGAAAAGAGTAAGGCAACATTCAAATCAAAAGAACAGCCGCAGTATCAAATACAAAGGAAATGGCGATGAACCGAACGGCGATAAACGAAGAAATTTCACGTACCGTTCACGATTATAACACGTCAGAATCGAAGGAGTCGATGAATAATGAACAATCGTCAAAGAAGTTCTCGGTTTATAGCTAGAACAAACGAGAGGAATCAAATTCCGTATAATACGATATTGAAATATAACCAAGAACAGTATACGTTAAAGACTTACCGGCTTGAACAATTGAAAGGATGATGATTGATGAAGTTTCAGGATTGCAAAGGAAGAGTGACGGCTAGGGTTTTAGTAGAAGTGAAAAAATGATCAGGTTAGGTTAAGGGGTCTATTTATAGACCCCACATCGATTTTTTTCTCGCAGGGCGCGATGGCAGGCGCGTCGCGGGGCGCGACGGGCCATTGCGCCCTCTAACAAAATTCAAGACAGGGCGCGACGCGAGGCGCGCCAGACCTATCGCGCCTTCCGTCGCGCCCTGCAGGCAGAATTTACAAACGGGCCCGAAATTGGGCCCGAACCCGACGACGAAACGAAATCGATTCCGAACTTCTAAAATGGACTATTCGAGCCCAAACACGCGAGATACGGACGATAAAACGAACGAGAAACTATCGGAAACATAAACGGAAAACATGGGGTATTACATTGGTGTAGCACAGCTCTCGGGACTCCGGATATGGTAAAGTGTGGTCAGTGGTAACTCGGTGTAGTTTAGCTCTCGGGACAAGGCCTATTGGATTATGTTATTTATTTAGAATTGTGGATTAGGGTTCCAACTATTATTCGTAATATCGTTATTAAATGTTTTAAACGGTTTCAAAGGTTTTCAACTTAATAAATGTAGATAGTGGTATAAACTCATCTCAGTATATCAGACCCCGTTATTTTCCCAATTTTTCTCAGGGTTATGATCTGAGAGAGTCTGGTGATCTCCGCATTTACCTTTCCTTGGAGGTTCCATTTATTTTTGATAAATTGTAAAACTGTTTTATTCTTAGACCGCTGTAGTAACTAGACGTCTTTATTTTATTCTAATTATTGTCAGATTGGTCTGACTGACTATTTATTGCTCTGGCATGTTATATGATTATTCCGGATTATTTATATTAAGCCGATTTGATATCATTATTGGAAAGCATGTTATTTTAATTGCTGAATATTATAACTGCTAGATTTAGGTTGAAGTCTCGGTTGCCCCCGAGCATTGGTTTTCTGCAGGTTTATGTGTTTGTATGTCAATTGAAAGGCTAGCTACGGGTTTTGGTACTACATTACCCATACCCTAACGCCGGTCGCGATTCATGAAAATGGATTGTGACAAACTTGGTATCAGAGCTTTTGTTTCAAACCAAGGCCATTTGCTTGCTATGTGTTTACTCTGTTAAGTATGATTGTGTCTTAGGAACTACTGCGGATATAGGTTTCTGTCATGTCTTTAAAAACGTCATCTTTTGATTTTAAAATATTCTGCCTACACCAATAGGATTGCGTCGAGTCAGTCATTATATGCTGATTTGATGATGTTAATTGTTAATTTTATTTCACTTGGGTGAATACTTTATTGCTGTTGATTTCTCGAGAAATCCTAATTGTTACTTGTTTTGTTTCATACTTGGGTATGAATTATGTGTTTTTTAAATTGTTTTTGTTCAATCCTTAGGATATGGACAACGTTGTTCGTACTCGTGCTCGTGCTGCGGCAGAGAAAGAAGCTGAGGTTGATGATGCGATCTCCATGGAAGTCGATCAGAACGTACCACCATTTCAGGCAAATGCTGGACGTGGTAGAGGTGCTGGCAGAGGTAGAGGTGCTGGTAGAGGCAGAGGAGCTGGTGCTGGTAGAGGTGGAGCTAGAGGACGTGGTGCAGCAGGTGTTCAGGCACCAAATGTGGAGCAGGAACCGGAGGTGCAACAGGCACCAAACGTGCAGGCGTTTGACTTCACTACTTTCTTGGCTGGCATTGTCGAGATGCAAAACAACTAGACTCTTCTGCAGAATCAGTGTACTGTATTGGGTCAGTTAGCGCAGCAACAACAACCTCAGGCTGGTGCTGTAGCTGGTATGGGTGGACTTGCTGGTGTTGATCACATCCCGACAGACAGAGACGTGGTGATGACCTACACGAAGTTGACTCCGACTTGTTTTGATGGCACTGGGGATGCCCTTGATTTCTTGGAAGAGTTTGAGTACAACAGCCAGAGAATTCAGGCTACTGATCGCCAATCAGTGATGCTTGTAGAGATGTCGCTGAAGGGTCCAGCTATGGACTGGTTTCGCGATAACATCAGGCCAGAGATGGCTACATTGACTTGGGCTGAGTTTGTGAACAGGTTCAGAGGTTACTATCTATCCTTTTCTGTTACTGAGAATTTCAGAGAAAAGCTGCTAAATTTGAAGAAAGGGGACAGATTAGTGATAGACTACACTACAGAGTTTGTCCGGTTGGGGCGGTTTGCTACAAATCTACATGGTGATCGAGGGCGAGTTAACGACCGCTATGTTAGAGGCTTAGGCTCGGAATTTCTTCCTTTGCTAATAGGGACAGACATGGAGTTCGCTCGAGTAGTGGATAATGCTCGTCGGATGGAGAATTCATTCATTCAGTTTGGGACGATCTCTGACCTTTTCTAGAATCAGAAGGGAAAGAGTGATCTTCCTAGTGGCGGGCAACAGGCCCCAGCGCAGCATGGTAGTGGAAACTACTACAGTGGCTCTTCTCAGGCCAATAGGGGGAGTCGTCGTACGCACAACAAGGGGAGGCATAGTACTAGGAGTGCTCCGTACAGTTCTAGTAGCAGTGGGAGTAACCGTGGTTCAGGACGCGGGTACAATGGTGGATCGAACATTCCGTTCTGCCAGAATTGCAGACGCATGCACTATGGACAGTGCCAGTTAGCTCCTGAAGGTTGTTTCTCTTGTGGCCAGCCGGGTCATTTCTCCAGGGAGTGTCCGACATCTGGGCAGAAGATGTCTAACTCCACTGTGGCGCAGTCGTCTTACCAGCAGCAGAGACCTGCGTTTACACAGTCTGTGGGGTATTCTCAACCTGCAGCATCTTTTGATGGCCAGCGGGGCCGAGGTTCTGGTTGCAAAGGTTTTGGTGGCCGTGGTAACGGTGGCAGAGGTTCCAACTGTTTTATTCTTAGACCGTAGTAGTACCTAGACGTCTTTATTTTATTCTAATTGTTGTCAGATTGGTCTGACTGACTATTTATTGCTCTCGCATGTTATATGATTATTCCGGCTTATTTATGTTAAGCCGATTTAATATCATTATTGGAAAGCATGTTATTTTAATTGCTGAATATTATAACTGCTAGATTTAGGTTGAAGTCTCGGTTGCCCCCGAGCATTGGTTTTCTGCAGGTTTATGTGTTTGTATGTTAATTGAAAGGCTAGCTACGGGTTTTGGTACTACATTACCCATACCCTAACACCGGTCGCGATTCATGAAAATGGATCGTGACAAACTTGGTATCAGAGCTTTTGTTTCAAACCAAGGCCATTTGCTTGCTATGTGTTTACTCTGTTAAGTATGATTGTGTCTTAGGAACTACTGCGGATATAGGTTTCTGTCATGTCTTTAAAAACGTCATCTTTTGATTTTAAAATATTCTGCCTACACCAGTAGGAATACGTCGAGTCAGTCATTATATGCTGATTTGATGATGTTAATTGTTAATTTTATTTCACTTGGGTGAATACTTTATTGCTGTTGATTTCTCGGGAAATCCTAATTGTTACTTGTTTTTTTTCATACTTGGGTATGAATTATGTGTTTTTTAAATTGTTTTTGTTCAATCCTTAGGATATGGACAACGTTGTTCGTACTCGTGCTCGTGCTGCGGCAGAGAAAGAAGCTGAGGTTGATGATGCGATTTCAATGGAAGTCGATCAGAACGTACCACCATTTCAGGCAAATGCTGGACGTGGTAGAGGTAGAGGTGCTGGCAGAGGTAGAGGTGCTGGTAGAGGCAGAGGAGCTGGTGCTGGTAGAGGTGGAGCTAGAGGACGTGGTGCAGCAGGTGTTCAGGCACCAAATGTGCAGCAGGAACCGGAGGTGCAACAGGCACCAAACGTGCAGGCGTTTGACTTCACTACTTTCTTGGCTGGCATTGTCGAGATGCAGAACAACCAGACTCTTCTGCAGAATCAGTGTACTGTATTGGGTCAGTTAGCGCAGCAACAACAACCTCAGGCTGGTGCTGTAGCTGGTATGGGTGGACTTGCTGGTGTTGATCACATCCCGACAGACAGAGAGGTGGTGATGACCTACACGAAGTTGACTCCGACTTCTTTTGATGGCACTGGGGAATATTATAACTGCGAGATTTAGGTTGAAGTCTCGGTTGCCCCCGAGCATTGGTTTTTTGCAGGTTTATGTGTTTGTATGTTAATTGAAAGGCTAGCTACGAGTTTTGGTACTACATTACCCATACCCTAGCGGCGGTCGCGATTCATGAAAATGGGTCGTGACAATCATGTGAGGGTACTTCTCGCTAGTTTTCTTTGGCTTACGTTTTGCGTTGGTGTCGATGTGTGTTTTGAACCTTTATTTTGACCCTGTGATTAATTTAGATGCTCTAATTAGTTTAACCGGATCTAACGTTTGAACTCAGGAAATTTAGGTGATTAATATTGGTATCAAGGAATTTGAGGAGCGATCTTAAGAGCTTTTAGTATATTCGAATTACAAATTTGTCTATGTCAGCGAAAGGTGATTTGAGTGTTATTACTCAGCATCGGTGGAATAATTCTACTCGTGAGTGGAATTTTAAGCGCTATGCGTTTCTAGGTCGGGCTTGTTTGTGATAAATTAAAGTATCAAAATTTCTGGCTTTTGGCATTCTAGAAATAGATATGAAATCTTTGAATTGAGGTTGATCAGTGTAGTAATACACAGGTGTTCACATCAGGTAGATCGGTGAAATACCTAAACTGATGGTGGAGCTATGAAGGCTGTCGTGTTGCAGTGTTGTCTTTGGAAAATTTTCAATTTGATTTGAGGTGGAACTCGTTTTTAAGAAAATTGTAGTTTCATTGTTGATTTGGGTTATTTCATTAGTGATGATTCAAATTGGTGGACTAGAATAATGGAGATGGGAAAATATATAAAGATGGACGAGTGCACGTCTCACAGAGTGTAATGTCTAGTAAATGTTTCGAAGGGGAAATTGATTTCAAATATCAACTTGTTAAAGTAATTGAGATTCTTTATCACGTAATTGTGCCCAGACATGTCATGAGCATGCATTTGAAATGCCACTAACAGGAATATGCATCGAGCATTGAGTATGATCACTAATTAAAAGAGAAATAAATAATTGATACATGCATTTAGTACATTCATCACGACATTAAATGATTAGGGTTGAATGCAACTCATTGCGGATGAGAGCTGTCGTCACCCTGGCGCACAATTATGTAAATAAAATTTTATCAGTAAGGTTTTTTCAAGAAAAATATTTTGTTATAAACTCGCAAGATACGTTTTGAAAATGATGCTTAAAAAATTGATAAATTTTTAAACGGTTTTGAAATTTTGGTTGGTATCTAGATAATTACTCTGTGATGACGGTGGTGATTTAAGAGGTACATTGTAAGGATTTATTCTATATTGTTGGAGTATCAGTGTTTGGTAAATATGAGATATGGTTATAAGGTAGCACTCGAGGTTTAGTTGTGGTAAGTGCGGAAAAAATATTAAGTTCGGATTAAAGGATTGTGTCAGCTTTGAGTATATAATTTGAGGATTCTTGATTTAAGGAAATTAGTTATACTCTACGTGTTTATTTACACTGAAAGACTTAAAAGAAATTTTATTTTTACAGATTCGACTTCTGTTACAAAAAAAACATTTTGGTACTAGTATGGAAATTATTTCGTAAACAAAGAGGTTCTTATTTGCAATTTTTTTTTGAGAAAGTGATGAAATTTTATCAGGTTTGATTTGAAAGAGGATATTAAGATTTTTCTAATTGAACGATTTTATAAAAATTGTGAATTTATTTTGAAAGTGATGTTCAGGTGTGAATTCAAAATGAGAGTGTTTTAATACATCGATGCGTTTACGAAACTGGAGTACTTTCCAACAAATTATTTATTTTCGTTTTCAAAATAAAATGAAACTTGAGATGCTATGACTTTTAAATAAAAGTGGATGATATTATTATATAATATTTCGTGTAAGCGGAAATTGTTTTTCTAAAAAGTTTGTTTTGAGCATAACCAATGAACCGACTAATTTTGATTTTGATCTAATTAATCTTTTGTAGGATTCGAGGTCATAATGATTGAAAAAAAATTGGATGATGGAAAAATTTTGTTGTCAGGAGTTTAAGGTGAAACATTTGGATTTGTTTCGTAACGTTTAAAGCGTTTCGATTGGTTTCGTAATGTTTTAAACGTTTTGCTTAAATCGCTGAAAAGGGGAAACATTTGGATTTGTTTCGTAACTTTGTAAACATTTGGTTTCAATCCCAAAAAAGGTGAAACGTTTGGATTTTAATTGTTACGTTTGTAAAGGTTTGGCTTAAATCGCTAAAAAGGTGAAACGTTTGGATTTATTTCATAACGTTTTAAACGTTTGAATTTGTTATATAATGTTTTAAACGTGTGGATTAGTTTAATAACGTTTTAATCATTTGGCGTAAATCGCTAAATAGGAGAAACGTTTGGATTTGTTTCGTAACGTTTGTAAACGTTTGGCTTAAATCGCTAATAATCTGAAACGTTTGGATTTGTTTCGTAATGTTTTTGGTTTCGTAACGTTTTTAAACGTTTAGCTTAAATCGCTAAAAAGGTGAAACGTTTGGATTTGTTTCGTAACGTTTGTAAACGTTTGGCTTAATCGCCAAAAAGGTGAAACGTTTGGATTTGTTTCGTAAAGTTTTATACGTTTTGATTGGTTTCATAAAGTTTTAAATGTTTAGCTTAAATCGCTAAGAAGGTGAAACGTTTGGTCTTTTTTCGTAATGTTTGTAAACTTTTGGTTTAAATCGCTAAAAAGGTGAAACATTTGGATTTGTTTCGTAACGTTTAAAGCGTTTCGATTGGTTTCGTAATGTTTTAAACGTTTTGCTTAAATCGCTGAAAAGGGGAAACATTTGGATTTGTTTCGTAACTTTGTAAACATTTGGTTTCAATCGCTAAAAAGGTGAAACGTTTGGATTTGTTTCACAACGTTTGTAAACATTTGGCTTAAATCGCTAAAAATGTGAAACATTTGGATTTATTTCGTAACTTTTGAAAACGTTTGGCTTAGATCGTTAAAAAGGTGAAACCTTTGGGTTTGTATCGTAACGTTTGTAAACATTTGGCTTAAATTGCTAAAAAGGGGAAATGTTTGGATTTGTTTTTTTAATGTTTTAAGCGTTTGGCTTAAATCGCTAAAAATGTGAAACGTTTTGTTTTGTTGTGTAACGTTTGCAAACGTTTCACTTAAATCGCTAAAAATGTGAGACGTTTGGATTGCTTTCGTAACATTGTAAACATTTAGTTTAAATTGCTAAAAAAGGGAAACGTTAGGATTTGTTTCTTAAACATTTGGCTTAAATTACTAAAAGGGTGAACGCTTGGATTTGTTTCCTAACGTTTGGCTTAAATCCTCAAAAATGTAAAACGTTTGGATTTGTTTTGTTACGTTTAAAACGTTTGGATTTGTTTTGTAACGTTTGTAAACGTTTGACTTAAATTGGTCACAAGGTGAAACCTTTGGATTTGTTTTGTAACGTTTGTAAACGTTTGGCTTAAATTGCTAAAAAGGTGAAACGTTTGGATTTGTTTCGTAATGTTTTAAAAGTTTGGATTGGTTTTATAATGTTTATACTTTTGGCATTAATTGCTAAAAGGTGAAACTTTTTGATTTGTTTTGTAAAGTTCGTTAATGTTTGGCTTAAACTGCTAAAAACGTAAAACATTTGGATTTGTTTCGTAATGTTTTTAACGTTTGGATCAGTTTAGTAAGATTGGAAACTTTTGGCTTAAATGGCTAAAAAGGTGAAACGTTTGTATTTGTTTCGTAACGTTTGTAAACGTTTGGTCTAAATCGCTCCAAATGTGAAACGTTAGGATTTGTTTTGTAACTTTTGTAAACGTTTGGCTGAAATCGCTAACAAGGGGAATCGTTTGGAATGGTTTCGTAAATTTTTAAGCATTTGGCTTATATCCCTAAAAAGGTGAAACGTTTGGATTTGTTTCGTAAAATTTGTAAATGGTTGGCTTAAATCATTAAAAAGTTGAAACATTTGGATTTGATTTATAACAATTGTAAACGATTGGCTTAAATTGCTAAAAAGGTGAACATTTCGATTTGTTTCGTAACGTTTGTAAACGTTTGGCTTAAATTGCTAAAAAGTTGAAACGTTTGGCTTGTTTTTGTAACGTTTTAAATGTTTTGCTTAAATCGCTAAAAAGGTGAAATGTTTCGATTTGTTTTGTAACATTATAAATGTTTGGCTTAAATCGCCAAAAAGGTCAAACGTTTGGATTTGTTTTGTAACATTATAAATGTTTGGCTTAAATCGCCAAAAAGGTGAAACGTTTGGATTTGTTTAGTAACATTTTAAACATTTGGATTGGTTTAGTAATGTTTTAAACGTTTGGATTGGTTTCGTAACGTTTTAATCGTTTAGCTTAAATCGTTTTAAAGGTGAAATGTTTGGATTTGTTTCGTAAAGTATTAAACTTTTGGATTGGTTTTGTAACTTCTTAAACTTCTGGCTTAAATCCCTAAAAAGGTGAAACGTTTGGATTTGAATTGTTACGTTTGTAAAGGTTTGGCTTAATAGCTAAAAAGGGGAAATGTTAGGATTTGTTTCTTAAACGTTTGTAAACGTTTGACTTAAATCACTAAAAGGGCGAAACGTTTGGATTTGTTTCGCAACGTTTGTAAACGTTTGGCTTAAATCGTCAAAAATGCGAAACGTTTGGATTTGTTTCGTAACATTTTAAACGTTTGGATTTGTTTCATAACGTTTTAAACGAATGGATTTATTTTGTAATGTTTGTAAACGTTTTTGCTTAAATTGCTAACAGGGTGAAACCTTTGGATTTGTTTTGGGTGAAACGTTTGGATTTGTTTCGTAACGTTTTAAAATTTTGGATTGGTTTTGTAATGTTTTAAACTTTTGGCTTTAATTGCTAAAAAGGTGAAACTTTTGAATTTGTTTTGTAAGTTTTGTTAACGTTTGGCTTAAATTGCTAAAAATGTGAAACATTTGGATTTGTTTTGTAATGTTTTAAACATTTGGAGTGGTTTTGTAATATTGGAAACTTTTGGCTTAAATCGCTAAAAAGGTGAAACGTTTGGATTTGTTTCGTAACGTTTGTAAACGTTTGGTTTAAATCGCTCCAAATGTGAAACGTTAAGATTTATTTTGTAACTTTTGCAAACGTTTAGCTTAAATCGCTAACAAGGGGAAACGTTTGGATTTGTTTCGTAAATTTTTAAGCGTTTCGCTTATATCCCTAAAAAGGTGAAACGTTTGGATTTATTTCGTAAAGTTTGCAAACGTTTGGCTTAAATCGTTAAAAAGGTGAAACGTTTGGATTTATTTCGTAACGATTGTAAACGATTGGCTTAAATTGCTAAAAAGGTGAACATTTCGATTTGTTTCGTAACGTTTGTAAACGTTTGGCTTAAATTGCTAAAAAGTTGAAACGTTTGGCTTGTTTTTTTAACGTTGTAAATGTTTTGCTTAAATCGCTAAAAAGGTGAAACGTTTCGATTTGTTTTGCAACATTATAAATGTTTGGCTTAAATCGCCAAAAAGGTGAAACGTTTGGATTTGTTTTGTAACATTATAAATGTTTGGCTTAAATCGCCAAAAAGGTGAAACGTTTGGATTTGTTTTGTAACATTTTAAACGTTTGGATTGGTTTATTAATGTTTTAAACGTTTTGATTGGTTTCGTAACGTTTTAATCGTTTAGCTAAAATCGTTTTAAAGGTGAAATGTTTGGATTTATTTCGTAAAGTATTAAACTTTTGGATTGGTTTTGTAACTTCTTAAACTTCTGGCTTAAATCCCTAAAAAGGTGAAACGTTTGGATTTGAATTGTTACGTTTGTAAAGGTTTGGCTTAATAGCTAAAAAGGGGAAATGTTAGGATTTATTTTTTAAACGTTTGTAAACGTTTGACTTAAATCACTAAAAGGGCGAAACGTTTGGATTTGTTTCGCAACGTTTGTAAACGTTTGGCTTAAATCGTCAAAAATGTGAAACGTTTGGATTTGTTTCGTAACGTTTTAAACGTTTGGATTTGTTTCATAAAGTTTTAAATGATTGGATTTATTTTGTAATGTTTGTAAACGTTTTGGCTTATATTGCTAACAGGGTGAAACCTTTGGATTTGTTTTGTAACATTTGTAAACGTTTGGCTTAAATTGTTAAAAAGGTGAAACGTTTGGATTTGTTTCGTAACGTTTTAAAACTTTGGATTGGTTTTGTAATGTTTTAAACTTTTGGCTTTAATTGCTAAAAAGGTGAAACTTTTGAATTTGTTTTGTAAGTTTCGTTAACGTTTGACTTAAATTGCTAAAAATGTGAAACATTTGATTTGTTTTGTAATGTTTTAAACATTTGGACTGGTTTTGTAATATTGGAAACATTCGGCTTAAATCGCTAAAAAGGTGAAACGTTTGGATTTGTTTCGTAACGTTTGTAAACGTTTGGTTTAAATCGCTCCAAATGTGAAACGTTACGATTTATTTTGTAACTTTTGTAAACGTTTGTCTTAAATCGCTAAAAAGGGAAAATGTTTGGATTTGTTTCGTAAATTTTTAAGCGTTTCGCTTATATCCCTAAAAAGGTGAAACGTTTGGATTTATTTCGTAAATTTTGCAAACGTTTGGCTTAAATCGTTAAAAAGGTGAAACGTTTGGATTTGTTTCGTAACGATTATAAACAATTGGCTTAAATTGCTAAAAAGGTGAACATTTCGATTTGTTTCGTAACGTTTGTAAACGTTTGGCTTAAATTGCTAAAAAGTTGAAACGTTTGGCTTGTTTTTTTAACGTTGTAAATGTTTTGCTTAAATCGCCAAAAAGGTGAAACATTTGGATTTGTTTTGTAACATTTTAAACGTTTGGATTGGTTTATTAATGTATTAAACGTTTGGATTGGTTTCGTAACGTTTTAATCGTTTAGCTTAAATCGTTTTAAAGGTGAAATGTTTGGATTTATTTCGTAAAGTATTAAACTTTTGGATTGCTTTTGTAACTTCTTAAACTTCTGGCTTAAATCCCTAAAAAGGTGAAACGTTTGGATTTGAATTGTTACGTTTGTAAAGGTTTGGCTTAATAGCTAAAAAGGGGAAATGTTAGGATTTGTTTCTTAAACATTTGTAAACGTTTGACTTAAATCACTAAAAGGGCGAAACGTTTGGATTTGTTTCGCAACGTTTGTAAACGTTTGGCTTAAATCGTCAAAAATGTGAAACGTTTGGATTTGTTTCGTAACGTTTTAAACGTTTGGATTTGTTTCATAACGTTTTAAATGATTGGATTTATTTTGTAATGTTTGTAAACGTTTTGGCTTAAATTGCTAACAGGGTGAAACCTTTGGATTTGTTTTGTAACATTTGTAAACGTTTGGCTTAAATTGTTAAAAAGGTGAAACGTTTGGATTTGTTTCGTACCGTTTTAATACTTTGGATTGGTTTTGTAATGTTTTAAACTTTTGGCTTTAATTGCTAAAAAGGTGAAACTTTTGAATTTGTTTTGTAAGTTTCGTTAACGTTTGGCTTAAATTGCTAAAAATGTGAAACATTTGTTTTGTTTTGTAATGTTTTAAACATTTGGACTGGTTTTGTAATATTGGAAACTTTTGGCTTAAATCGCTAAAAAGGTGAAACGTTTGGATTTGTTTCGTAACGTTTGTAAACGTTTGGTTTAAATCGCTCCAAATGTGAAACGTTACGATTTATTTTGTAACTTTTGTAAACGTTTGGCTTAAATCGCTAACAAGGGGAAATGTTTGGATTGGTTTCGTAAATTTTTAAGCGTTTCGCTTATATCCCTAAAAAGGTGAAACGTTTGGATTTATTTCGTAAATTTTGCAAACGTTTGGCTTAAATCGTTAAAAAGGTGAAACGTTTGGATTTGTTTCGTAACGATTGTAAACAATTGGCTTAAATTGTTAAAAAGGTGAACATTTCGATTTATTTCGTAACGTTTGTAAACGTTTGGCTTAAATTGCTAAAAAGTTGAAACGTTTGGCTTGTTTTTTTAACGTTGTAAATGTTTTGCTTAAATCGCTAAAAAGGTGAAACGTTTCGATTTGTTTTGTAACATTATAAATGTTTGGCTTAAATCGCCAAAAAGGTGAAACGTTTGGATTTGTTTTGTAACATTATAAATGTTTGGCTTAAATCGCCAAAAAGGTGAAACGTTTGGATTTGTTTTGTAACATTTTAAACGTTTGGATTGGTTTAGTAATGTTTTAAACGTCTGGATTGGCTTCGTAACGTTTTAATCGTTTAGCTTAAATCCCTTTAAAGGTGAAACGTTTGGATTTGTTTCGTAAAGTATTAAACTTTTGGATTGGTTTTGTAACGTTTTAAACTTCTGGCTTAAATCCCTAAAAAGGTGAAATGTTTGGATTTGAATTGTTACGTTCGTAAAGGTTTGGCTTAAATCGCTAAAAAGGTGAAATGTTTGGATTTGTTTCATAACGTTTTAAACGTTTGAATTTTCTATATAACGTTTTAAACGTGTGGATTAGTTTCATAACGTTTTAATCGTTTGGCTTAAATCGCTAAATAGGAGAAAAGTTTGGATTTGTTTCGTAACGTTTGTAAACGTTTGGCTTAAATCGCTAATAATGTGAAACGTTTGGATTTGTTTCGTAATGTTTTTGGTTTCGTAACGTTTGTAAACGTTTGGCTTAAATCGCTAAAAAGGTGAAACATTTGGATTTGTTTCGTAACGTTTGTAAACGTTTTGCTTAATCGCCAAAAAGGTGAAACGTTTAGATTTGTTTCGTAACGTTTTTTACGTTTGGATTGGTTTCGTAAAGTTTTAAATGTTTGGTTTAAATCGTTAAAAAGGGGAAACGTTTGGTCTTTTTTCATAATGTTTGTAAACGTTTGGCTTAAATTGCTAAAAAGGGGAAACGTTTGGATTTGTTTCGTAACGTTTATAAACGTTTGGCTTAAGTTGCTAAAAAGGTGAAAGTTTGGATTTGTTTCGTAACGTTTTAATCATTTGGCTTAAATCGCTAAAAAAGGGGGAAACGTTTGGATTTGTTTCGTAACGTTTGTAAACGTTTGGCTTATATTGCTAAAAATGTGAAACTTTTGGATTTGTTTCCTAACATTTTAAACGTTTGGATTGATTTTGTAACGTTTGTAAACATTTGGCTTAATTCACAAAAAAGGTGAAATGTTTGGGTTTGTTTCGTAACGTTTTAAACGTTTGGCTTAAATCGCTAAAAAGGTGAAACGTTTGGTTTGGTTTCGTAACATTTGTAAACGTTTGACTTAAATTGCCAAAAAGGTGAAACATTTGAATTTGTTAAACATTTGGCTTCAATCGCTAAAAAGGCAAAAAGTTTGGATTTGTTTCATAACGTTTTAAACGTTTGGATTGTTTTCGTAACGTTTTGAACGTTTGACTTAAATCGCTAAAAAGGTGAAACGTTTGGATTTTTTTGTAATGTTTGTAAACTTTTGGCTTAAATCGCAAAAAACGTGAAATGTTTGGATTTGTTTCGTAACATTTTTAAATGCATGGATCGGTTTTGTAACGTTTGTAAACGTTTGGATTAAATCGCTAAAAACTTGAAACATTTGGATTTTTTCGTAACGTTTGAAAATGTTTGGCTTTATTCGCAAAAAAAGGTGAAAAATTTGGTTTTGTTTTGTAACGTTTTTAAACGTTTGACTTAATTCTCTAGAAAGGTGAAACGTTTGGATTTTTTTGTAACATTTCTAAACGTTTGGCTTCAATCGCTAAAAAAGAGGAAACGTTTGGATTTGTTTCGTAAAGTTTTAAACGTTTGGATTGGTTTCATAACGTTTTAAAAGTTTGGCTTAAATCACTAAAAAGTCGAAACGTTTGAATTTGTTTCGTAACGTTTGTAAACGTTTGGCTTAAATCGCTAAAAAGGTATAAGTTTGGATTTGTTTCGCCAAGTTTTTAAATGTTTGGCTTAAATCGCTAAAAATGTGAAACGTTTGGATTTGTTTTGTAACGTTTGTAAATGTTTGGCTTAAATCGCACAAAAGGTGAAACATTTGGATTTGTTTCGTTACGTTTGTAAACATTTGGCTTAAATTTCTAAAAAGGGAAAACATTTGGATTGGTTTCGTAATTTTTTAAGCGTTTGGCTTATATTTCTAAAAAGATGAAACGTTTGGATTTGTTTCGTAACGTTTGTAAACGTTTGGTTTAAATCGGTAAAAAGGGGAAACGTTTGGATTTGTTTTGTAATGACTGTAAACGATTGGCTTAAATTGTTAAAAAGGTGAACGTTTAAATTTGTTTCGTAACGTTTGTAAATGTTTGGCTTAAATTGCTAAAAAGTTGAAACGTTTGGCTTGTTTTTATAACGTTTTAAATGTTTTGCTTAAAACGCTAAAAAGGTGAAACCTTTGGATTTGTTTTGTAACATTATAAATGTTTCGCTTAAATCGCCAAAAAGGTGAAACGTTTGGATTTATTTTGTAATATTATAAATGTTTTGGCTTAAATCGCCAAAAAGGTGAAACTTTTGGATTTGTTTCGTAACATTTTACACGTTTGGATTGGTTTCGTAATGTTTTAAACGTTTGGATTAGTTTCGTAACGTTTTAATCGTTTTTCTTAAATCGCTTTAAAGGTGAAATGTTTGGATTCGTTTCGTAAAGTTTTAGTCTTTTGAATTGGTTTTGTAACGTTTTGAACTTCTGGCTTAAATCGCTAAAAAGGTGAAACGTTTGGATTTGAATTGTAACCTTTGTAAAGGTTTGGCTTAAATCGCTAAAAAGGTGAAACCTTTGGATTTGTTTCGTAATGTTTTAATCGTTTGGATTTGTTATGTAACTTTTTAAACGTGTGGATTAGTTTCATAACGTTTTAATCGTTTGGCTTAAATCGCTAAATAGGAGAAACGTTTGGATTTGTTTCGTAACGTTTGTAAACGTTTGACTTAAATCGCTAATAATGTGAAACGTTTGGATTTGTTTCGTAATGTTTTTGGTTTCGTAACGTTTGTAAACGTTTGGCTTAAATCGGTAAAAAGGTTTGGATTTGTTTCGTAACGTTTTTATACGTTTGGATTTGTTTCTTAACGTTTGTAAACGTTTGGCTTAAATCGCTAAAACGGTGAAACGTTTAGATTTGTTTCGTAACGTTTGTAAACGTTTGGCTTAATCACCAAAAAGGTGAAACGTTTGAATTTGTTTCGTAACGTTTTGTACGTTTGGATTTGTTTCGTAACGTTTTGTACGTTTGGATTGGTTTCGTAAAGTTTTAAATATTTGGCTTAAATCTCTAAAAAGGTGAAACGTTTGGTCTTTTTTCGTAACGTTTGTAAACGTTTGGCTTAAATTGTAAAAAATGGGAAACGTTCGGATTTGTTTCGTAACGTTTGTAAACGTTTGGCTTAACTTGCTAGAAAGGTGAAAGTTTGGATTTGTTTCGTAACGTTTTAAACGTTTGGATTGGTTTCGTAACGTTTTAAAAGTTTGGCTTAGATCGCTAAACAGTCGAAACGTTTGGCTTTATTTCGTAACATTTGCAAACGTTTGGCTTAAATCGCTAAAAAGGTAAAACGTTTGGATTTGTTTCGTAAAGTTTGTAAATGTTTGACTTAAATCGCTAAAAATGTGAAACCTTTGGATTTGTTTCATAATGTTTGTAAACGTGTGGCTTAAATCGCTAATAATGTGAAACTTTTGGATTTATTTCGTAACGTTTTTGGTTTCGTAACGTTTGTAAACGTTTGGCTTAAATCGCTAAAAAGATTTGGATTTGTTTCGTAACGTTTGGATTTGTTTCTTAACGTTTGGCTTAAATCGCTAAAAAGGTGAAACGTTTGGATTTGTTCCGTAACGTTTGTAAACGTTTGGCTTAATCACCAAAAAGGTGAAACGTTTGGATTTGTTTTGTAACGTTTTATACGTTTGGATTAGTATAGTAAAATTTTAAATGTTTGGCTTAAATCTCTAAAAAGGTGAAACGTTTGGTCTTTTTTTCGTAACGTTTATAAACTTTTGGCTTAAATTGCTAAAAATGGGAAACGTTTTGATTTGTTTCGTAACGTTTGTAAACGTTTGGCTTAACTTGCTAAATAGGTGAAAGTTTGGATTTGTTTCGTAACGTTTTAAACATTTGGCTTAAATTGCTAAAAAGGTGAAACGTTTGGATTTGTTTCGTAACGTTTGTAAACGTTTGGCTTATATTGCTAAAAATGTGAAACTTTTGGATTTGTTCCCTAACGTTTTAAACGTTTGGATTGGTTTTGTAACATTTGTAAACGTTTTGCTTAATTCATAAAAAAGGTTAAACGTTTGGATTTGTTTCGTAACGTTTTAAACGTTTGGCTTAAATCGCTAAAAAAGGTGAAACGTTTGGTTTTGTTTCGTAACGTTAGTAAACGTTTGACTTAAATCGCCAAAAAGGTGAAACGTTTGAATTTGTTAAACGTTTGGCTTCAATCGCTAAAAAGGCATAACATTTGGATTTGTTTCATAATGTTTTAAACGTTTGGATTGGTTTCACAACGTTTTAAACGTTTGGCTTAAATCGCTAAAAAGAGGAAACGTTTGGATTTTTTTCCTAACGTTTGTAAACGTTTGGCTTAAATCGCTAAAAACGTGAAATGTTTGGATTTGTTTCATAACATCTTTAAATGTATGGATTAGTTTTGTAATATTTGTAAACGATTGGCTTAAATCGCTAAAAACGTGATACATTTGGATTTGTTTCATAATGTTTAGAAATGTTTGGCTCAATTCGCAAAAAAGGTGAAAAGTTTGGTTTTTTTGTAACGTTTTTAAACGTTTGACTTAATTCGCTAAAAAGGTGAAATGGTTGGATTTGTTTTGTAACCTTTGTAAACGTTTGGCTTCATTCGCTAAAAAGAGGAAACGTTTGGATTTGTTTCGTAAAGTTTTAACGTTTGGATTGGTTTCGTAACGTTTTAAAAGTTTGGCTTAAATCGATAAAAAGGTGAAACGTTTGGATTTGTTTTGTAACATTTGTAAACTTTTGGCTTAAATCGCTAAAAAGGGAAAACGTTTAGATTTGTTTCGTAAAGTTTGTAAACGTTCGGCTTAAATCGCTAAAAATGTGACACGTTCGGATTTGTTTCGCAACGTTTGTAAACGTTTGGCTTCAATCGCTAAAAACGTTAAACGTTTGGATTTGTTTCGTAACGTTTGTAAAAATTTGACTAAAATCACTAAAAATGTGAACCATTTGGATTTAATTCATAACGTTTGTAAACGTTAGGCTTAAATCGCAAAAAAGGTGAAACATTTGGATTTGTTTCGTAACGTTTAAAGCGTTTCGATTGGTTTCATAATGTTTTAAACGTTTTGCTTGAATTGCTAAAAAGGGGAAACGTTTGGATTTGTTTCGTAACTTTGTAAACATTTTGTTTCAATCGCTAAAAAGGTGAAACGTTTGGATTTGTTTCGTAACGTTTGTAAACGTTTGGCTTAAATCGCTAAAAAAGTGAAACATTTAGATTTGTTTCGTAACATTTGTAAACGTTTGGCTTAGATCGTTAAAAAGGTGAAACCTTTAGTTTTTAATCGTAACGTTTGTAAACATTTGGCTTAAATTGCTAAAAAGGGGAAAGGTTTGGATTTGTTTCTTAATGTTTTAAACGTTTGGCTTAAATCGCTAAAAATGGGAAATGTTTGGTTTTGTTTTGTAACGTTTGTAAACGTTTCGCTTAAATCACTAAAAATGGGAAATGTTTGGCTTGCTTTCGTAACATTTCAAACATTTAGTTTAAATTGCTAAAAAGGTGAAATGTTTGGATTTGTTTCGTAACATTTGTAAACTAACGTTTGTAAACTTTTGGCTTAAATAGCTAAAAAGGAGAAATGTTAGGTTTTGTTTCTTAGACGTTTGTAAACGTTTGGCTTAAATCACTAAAAAGGTGAAACGTTTGAATTTGTTTCGCAACGTTTGTAAACGTTTGACTTAAATCTTCAAAAATGTGAAACGTTTGGATTTGTTTCGTAACGTTTTAAACGTTTGGATTTATTTCGTAACGTTTTAAACGATTGGATTTGTTTTGTCATGTTTGTAAACATTTGGCTTAAATTGCTAAAAAGGGGAAAGGTTTGGATTTCTTTCTTAATGTTTTAAATGTTTGGCTTAAATCGCTAAAAATGGGAAATGTTTGGTTTTGTTTTGTAACGTTTGTAAACGTTTCGCTTAAATCGCTAAAAATGGGAAACGTTTGGTTTGCTTTCGTAACATTTTAAACATATAGTTTAAATTGCTAAAAAGGTGAAATGTTTGGATTTGTTTCGTAACATTTGTAAACTAATGTTTGTAAACTTTTGGCTTAAATAGCTAAAAAAGGGAAATGCTAGGTTTTGTTTCTTAAACTTTTGTAAACGTTTGTCTTAAATCACTAAAAGGGTGAAACGTTTGAATTTGTTTCGCAATGTTTGTAAACGTTTGGCTTAATTCGTCAAAAATGTGAAACGTTTGGATTTGTTTCGTAAAGTTTTAAACGATTGGATTTGTTTTGTCATGTTTGTAAACATTTGGCTTAAATTGCTAACAGGGTGAAACCTTTGGATTTGTTTTGTAACGTTTGTAAACATTTGGTTTAAATTGCTAAAAATCTGAAACGTTTGGATTTGTTTCATAACGTTTTAAAAGTTTGGATTGGTTTTGTAATGTTTTAAACTTTTGGCTTTAATTGCTAAAAAGGTGAAACTTTTGTATTTGTTTTGTAATGTTCGTTAACATTTGGCTTAAATTGCTAAAAATGCGAAACATTTGGATTTGTTTCGTAATGTTTTTAACATTTGGATTGGTTTTGTAATATTGGAAACTTTTGGCTTAAATCGCTCAAAATGTGAAACGTTTGGATTTGTTTCGTAACGTTTGTAAACGTTTGGTTTAAATCGCTCTAAAAGTGAAACGTTAGGATTTGTTTTGTAACTTTTGTAAACGTTTGGCTTAAATTGATAACAAGGGGAAACGTTTGGATTGATTTCGTAAATTTTTAAGCGTTTGGCTTATATCCCTAAAAAGGTGAAACGTTTGGATTTGTTTCGTAAAGTTTGTAAACGTTTGGCTTAAATCGTTAAAAAGGTGAAACGTTTGGATTTGTTTCGTAACGATTGTAAACGATAGGCTTAAATTGCTAAAAAGTTGAACATTTCGATTTGTGTCGTAACGTTTGTAAACGTTTGGCTTAAATTGCTAAAAAGTTGAAACGTTTGGCTTGTTTTTGTAACGTTTTAAATGTTTTGCTAAAATCGCAAAAAAGGTGAAACGTTTCGATTTGTTTTGTAACATTATAAATGTTTGACTTAAATCGCCAAAAAGGGGAAACGTTTGGATTTGTTTTGTAAAATTATAAATGTTTGGCTTAAATCGCCAAAAAGGTGAAACCTTTGGATTTGTTTCGTAATATTTTAAACATTTGGATTGGTTTAGTAATGTTTTAAACGTTTGGATTGGTTTCGTAACGTTTTAATCGTTTAGCTTAAATCACTTTAAAGGTGAATTGTTTGGATTTGTTTCGTAAAGTATTAAACTTTTAGATTGGTTTTTTAACGTTTTAAACTTCTGGCTTAAATCCCTAAAAAGGTGAAACGTTTGGATTTGAATTGTTAGGTTTGTAAAGGTTTGGCTTAAATCGCTAAAAAGGTGAAATGTTTAGATTTGTTTCATAATGTTTTAAACGTTTGAATTTATTATATAACGTTTTAAACGTGTGGATTAGTTTCTTAACGTTTTAATCGTTTGGCTTAAATCACTAAATAGGGGAAAAGTTTGGATTTATTTCGTAACGTTTGTAAACGTGTGGCTTAAATCGCTAATAATGTGAAACGTTTGGATTTGTTTCGTAATGTTTTTGGTTTCGTAATGTTTGTAAATGTTTGGCTTAAATCGCTAAAAAGGTGAAACGTTTGGATTTGTTTCGTAACGTTTCATACGTTTGAATTGGTTTCGTAAAGTTGTAAATGTTTGGCATAAATCGTTAAAAAGGTGAAATGTTTTATCTTTTTTCATAACGTTTGTAAACGTTTGGCTTAAATTGCTAAAAAGGGGAAACGTTTGGATTTGTTTTGTAACGTTTATAAACGTTTGGCTTAAGTTGCTAAAAAGGTGAAAGTTTGGATTTGCCTAACGTTTTAAACGTTTGGCTTAAATTGCTAAAAAAAAGGGGAAACGTTTGGATTTGTTTCGTAACGTTTGTAATCGTTTGGCTTATATAGGTAAAAATGTGAAACTTTTGGATTTGTTTCCTAACATTTTAAACGTTTGGATTGATTTTGTAACGTTTGTAAACGTTTGGCTTAATTCACAAAAAAGGTGAAATGTTTGGATTTATTTCGTAACGTTTTAAACGTTTGGCTTAAATCGCTAAAAAGGTGAAACATTTGGTTTTGTTTCGTAACATTTGTAAACGTTTGACTGAAATTGCCAAAAAGGTGAAACGTTTGAATTTGTTAAACGTTTGGCTTCAATCGCTAAAAAGGCGAAAAGCTTGGATTTGTTTCATAACGTTTAAAACGTTTGGATTGTTTTCGTAACGTTTTGAATGTTTGACTTAAATCGCTAAAAAGGTGAAACGTTTGGATTTTTTTGTAATGTTTGTAAACTTTTGGCTTAAATTACTAAAAACGTGAAATGTTTGGATTTGTTTCGTAACATTTTTAAATTTATGGATTGGTTTTGTAACGTTTGTAAACGTTTGGCTTAATTCGCTAAAAACGTGAAACATTTGGATTTTTTCGTAACGTTTGGAAATGTTTGGCTTAATTCGCAAAAAATGTGAAAAGTTTGGTTTTGTTTTGTAACGTTTTTAAAAGTTTGACTTAATCCTTAAAAAGGTGAAACGTTTGGATTTTTTTGTAACATTTGTAAACGTTTGGCTTGAATCGCTAAAAAGAGGAAACGTTTGGATTTGTTTCGTAATATTTTAAACGTTTGGATTGGTTTCGTAACGTTTTAAAAGTTTGGCTTAAATCGCTAAAAAGTCGAAACGTTTGGATTTGTTTCGTAACGTTTGTAAACGTTTGGCTTAAATCGCTAAAAAGGTAAAACGTTTGTATTTGTTTCGTAAAGTTTGTAAATGTTTGGCTTAAATCGCTAAAAATGTGAAACGTTTGGATTTGTGTCGTAACGTTTGTAAATGTTTGGCTTAAATCGCCAAAAAGGTGAAACATTTGAATTTGTCTCGTTACGTTTGTAAACGTTTGGCTTAAATTTATAAAAAGGGAAAACATTTGGATTTGTTTCGTAACGTTTGTAAATGTTTGGCTTAAATCAGTAAAAAGGGAAAACGTTTGGATTTGTTTCGTAATGACTGTAAACGATTGGCTTAAATTGCTAAAAAGGTGAACGTTTAAATTTGTTTCGTAACGTTTGTAAACGTTTGGCTTAAATTTCTAAAAAGTTGAAACGTTTGGCATGTTTTTGTAACGTTTTAAATGTTTTGCTTAAATCGCTAAAAAGGTGAAACGTTTGGATTTGTTTTGTAACATTATAAATGTTTGGCTTAAATCGCCAAAAAGGTGAAACGTTTGGATATGTTTTGTAACATTATAAATGTTTTGGCTTAAAACGCCAAAAAGGTGAAACGTTTGGATTTGTTTCGTAACATTTTAAACGTTTGGATTGGTTTCGTAATGTTTTAAACGTTTGGATTAGTTTCGTAACGTTTTAATCATTTAGCTTAAATCGCTTTAAAGGTGAAATGTTTGGATTTGTTTCGTAAAGTTTTAATTTTTTGAATTGGTTTTGTAACGTTTTAAACTTTTAGCTTAAATCGCTAAAAAGGTGAAACGTTTGGATTTGAATTGTAAAGTTTGTAAAGGTTTGGCTTAAATCGCTAAAAAGGTGAAACCTTTGGATTTGTTTCGTAAAGTTTTAAACGTTTGGATTTGTTATGTAACTTTTTAAACGTGTGGATTAGTTTCATAACGTTTTAATCGTTTGGCTTAAATCGCGAAAAAGGAGAAACGTTTGGATTTGTTTCGTAACGTTTGTAAACGTTTGACTTAAATCGCTAATAATGTGAAAATTTGGATTTGTTTCGTAACGGTTTTGGTTTCGTAACGTTTGTAAACGTTTGACTTAAATCGGTAAAAAGGTTTGGATTTGTTTCGTAACGTTTTTATACGTTTGGATTTGTTTCTTAACGTTTGTAAACGTTTGGCTTAAATCGCTAAAAAGGTGAAACATTTGGATTTGTTTCGTAACGTTTGTAAAAATTTGGCTTAATCACCAAAAAGGTGAAACGTTTGGATTTGTTTCGTAACGTTTTATAAGTTTGGATTGGTTTCGTAAAGTTTTAAATGTTGGGCTTAAATCTCTAAAAAGGTGAAACGTTTGGTCTTTTTTCGTATCGTTTGTAAACGTTTGGCTTAAATAGCTAATAATGGGAAACGTTCGGATTTGTTTCGTAACGTTTGTAAACGTTTGGCTTAACTTGCTAAAAAGGTGAAAGTTTGGATTTGTTTCGTAACGTTTTAAACGTTTGGCTTAAATAGTTGAAAAGGTGAAAAGTTTGGATTTGTTTCGTAAAGTTTGTAAACGTTTGGCTTATATTGCTAAAAATGTGAAACTTTTGGATTTGTTCCCTAACATTTTAAATGTTTGGGTTGGTTTTGTAACGTTTGTAAACATTTGGCTTAATTCACAAAAAAGGTTAAACGTTTTGATTTGTTTTGTAACGTTTTAAACGTTTGGCTTGAATCGCTAAAAAAGGTGAAACGCTTGGTTTTGTTTCGTTACGTTTGTAAACGTTTGACTTAAATCGCCAAAAAGGTGAAAAGTTTGGCTTCAATCGCTAAAAAGGCGAAACATTTGGATTTGTTTCATAATGTTTTAAACGTTTGGATTGGTTTCACAACGTTTTAAACGTTTGGCTTAAATCGCTAAAAAGGTGAAACGTTTGGATTTTTTCGTAACGTTTGTAAACATTTGGCTTAAATAGCAAAAAACGTGCAATATTTGGATTTGTTTTGTAACATATTTAAATATATGGATTGGTTTTGTAACGTTTATAAACGTTTGGCTTAAATCGCTAAAAACGTGAAACATTTGGATTTGTTTCATAACGTTTAGAAATGTTTGGCTCAATTCGCAAAAAAGGTGAAAAGTTTTGCTTTTTTTGTAACGTTTTTAAACGTTTGACTTAATTCGCTAAAAAGGTGAAACGGTTGGATTTGTTTTGTAACATTTGTAAACGTTTGGCTTCAATCGCTAAAAAGAGGAAACATTTGGATTTGTTTCGTAACATTTTAAACGTTTGGATTGGTTTCGTAACGTTTTAAAAGTTTGGCTTAAATCGCTAAAAAGGTGAAACGTTTGGCTTAAATCGCTAAAAAAGAAAAACGTTTAGATTCGTTTCGTAAAATTTGTAAACGTTCGGCTTAAATCGCTAAAAATGTGAAACGTTCGGATTTGTTTCGCAACGTTTGTAAACGTTTTGCTTCAATCGCTAAAAAGGTTAAACGTTTGGATTTGTTTCATAACGTTTGTAAAATTTTGACTAAAATCACTGAAAATGTGAACCGTTTGGATTTAATTCATAACATTTGTAAACGTTTGGCTTAAATCGCAAAAAAGGTGAAACATTTGGATTTGCTTCGTAACGTTTAAAGAGTTTCGATTGGTTTCGTAATGTTTTAAACGTTTTGCTTGAATCGCTAAAAAGGGGAAACGTTTGGATTTGTTTCGTAACTTTGTAAACATTTGGTTTCAATCGCTAAAAAGGTGAAACGTTTGGATTTGTTTCGTAACGTTTGTAAACGTTTGGCTTAAATCGCTAAAAATGTGAAACATTTGGATTTGTTTCGTAACTTTTGTAAGCGTTTGGCTTAGATCGTTAAAAAGGTGAAACCTTTGGTTTTGTATTGTAATGTTTGTAAACATTTGAGTTAAATTGCTAAAAAGGGGAAAGGTTTGGATTTCTTTCTTAATGTTTTAAATGTTTGGCTTAAATCGCTAAAAATGTGAAACGTTTGGTTTTGTTTTGTAACGTTTGTAAACGTTTCGCTTAAATCGCTAAAAATGGGAAACGTTTGGCTTGCTTTCGTAATATTTTAAACATTTAGTTTAAATTGCTAAAAAGGTGAAACGTTTGCATTTGTTTCGTAACGTTTGTAAACTTTTGGCTTAAATCACTAAAAGGGTGAAACGTTTGGATTTGTTTCACAATGTTTGTAAACGTTTGGCTTAAATCGTCAAAAATGTTAAACGTTTGGATTTGTTTCGTAACGTTTTAAACGATTGGATTTGTTTTGTAATGTTTGTAAACGTTTGGCTTAAATTGCTAACAGTGTGAAACCTTTGGATTTGTTTTGTAACGTTTGTAAACGTTTGGCTTAAATTGCTAACAGTGTGAAACCTTTGGATTTGTTTTGTAACGTTTGTAAACATTTGTCTTAAATTGCTAAAATGGTGAAGCGTTTGGATTTGTTTCATAATGTTTTAAAAGTTTGGATTGGTTTTGTAATGTATTAAACTTTTGGCTTTAATTGCTAAAAGGTGAAACATTTGGATTTGTTTTGTAATGTTCGTTAACGTTTGGCTTAAATTGCTAAAAATGTGAAACATTTGGATTTGTTTCGTAAAGTTTGTAAACGTTTGACTTAAATCGTTAAAAAGGTGAAACATTTGGATTTATTTCGTAACGATTGTAAACGATTGGCTTAAATTTCCAAAAAGGTGAACGTTTCGATTTGTTTCGTAACGTTTGTAAACGTTTGGCTTAAATTGCTAAAAAGTTGAAACGTTTGGCTTGTTTTTGTAACGTTTTAAATGTTTTGCTTAAATCGCTAAAAAGGTGAAACGTTTCGATTTGTTTTGTAACAATATAAATGTTTGGCTTAAATCGCCAAAAAGGTGAAACGTTTGGATTTGTTTTGTAACATTATAAATGTTTGGCTTAAATCGCCGAAAAGGTGAAACGTTTGGATTTGTTTCGTAACATTTTAAACGTTTGGATTGGTTTAGTAATGTTTTAAATGTTTGGATTGGTTTCGTAACTTTTTAATCGTTTAGCTTAAATCCCTTTAAAGGTGAAATGTTTGGATTTGTTTCGTAAAGTATTAAACTTTTTGATTGGTTTTGTAACGTTTTAAACTTCTAGCTTAAACAGCTAAAAAGGTGAAACGTTTGGATTTGAATTGTTACGTTTGTAAAGGTTTGGCTTAAATCGCTAAAAAGGTGAAATTTTTAGATTTGTTTCATAACGTTTTAAACGTTTGAATTTGTTATATAACGTTTTTAACGTGTGGATTAGTTTCATAACGTTTTAATCGTTTGGCTTAAATCGCTAAATAGGAGAAACGTTTGGATTTGTTTCGTAACGTTTGTAAACGTTTGGCTTAAATCGTTAATAATGTGAAACGTTTGGATTTGTTTCGTAATGTTTTTGGTTTCGTAATGTTTGTAAACGTTTGGCTTAAATCGCTAAAAAGGTGAAATGTTTGGATTTGTTTCGTAACGTTTGTAAACGTTTGGCTTAATCGCCAAAAAGGTGAAACGTTTGGATTTGTTTCGTAACGTTTTATACGTTTGGATTGGTTTCCTAAAGTTTTTAATGTTTGGTTTAAATCACTAAAAAGGTGAAACGTTCGGTCTTTTTTCGTAACGTTTGTAAACGTTTGGCTTAAATTGCTAAAAAGGGGAAACGTTTGGATTTGTTTCGTAACGTTTGTAAACGTTTGGCTTAAGTTGCTAAAAAGGTGAAAGTTTGGATTTGTTTCGTAACGTTTTAAACATTTGGCTTAAATCGCTAAAAAAGGTGAAACGTTTGGATTAGTTTCGTAACGTTTGTAAACGTTTGGCTTATATTTCTAAATATGTGAAACTTATGGATTTGTTCCCTAACGTTTTAAACGTTTGGATTGATTTTGTAACGTTTGTAAATGTTTGGCTTAATTCACAAAAAATGTGAAACGTTTGGAGTTGGTTCGTAACGTTTTAAACGTTTTGCTTAAATCGCTAAAAAATTGATACGTTTGGTTATGTTTCGTAACGTTTGTAAAAGTTTGACTTAATTTGCCAAAAAGGTGAAACGTTTGGCTTCAATCGCTAAAAAGGCGAAACGTTTGGATTTGTTTCATAACGTTTTAAACGTTTGTATTGTTTTCGTAACCTTTTAAACGTTTGACTTAAATTGCTAAAAAGGGGAAACGTTTGGATTTTTTTTGTAACGTTTGTAAACGTTTGGCTTAAATCGCTAAAAACTTGAAATGTTTGGATTTGTTTCATAAAATTATTAAATTTATGGATTGGTTTTGTAACGTTTGTAAACGTTTGGCTTAAATCGCTAAAAACGTGAAACATTTGGATTTTTTCGTAACGTTTGGAAATGTTTGGCTTAATTCGCAAAAAAGGTGAAAATTTTGGTTTTGATTTGTAACGTTTTTAAACTTTTGACTTAATTCGCTAAAAAGGGGAAACGTTTGGATTTTTTTTGTAACATTTGTAAACGTTTGGCTTCAATCGCTAAAAAGAGGAAACGTTAGGATTTCTTTCGTAACGTTTTAAACGTTTGGATTGGTTTCGTAACGTTTTAAAAGTTTGGCTTAAATCGCTAAAAAGTCGACACATTTGGATTTGTTTCGTAACGTTTGTAAACTTTTGGCTTAAATCGCTTAAAAGGTAAAACGTTTGGATTTGTTTCGTAAAGATTGTAAACGTTTGGCTTAAATCGCTAAAAATGTGAAACGTTTGGATTTTTTTCGTAACGTTTGTAAATGTTTGGCTTAAATCGCCAAAAAGGTGAAACATTTGGATTTGTTTCGTTACATTTGTAAACGTTTGGCTTAAATTTCTAATAAAGGTGAAACATTTGGATTTGTTTCTTAATGTTTGTAAATGTTTGGCTTAAATTCCTAAAAAGGGAAAACATTTGGATTGGTTTCGTAAAATTTTAAGTGTTTGGCTTATATCCCTACAAAGGTGAAACGTTTGGATTTGTTTCGTAACGTTTGTAAACGTTTGGAATAAATCGTTAAAAAGGGGAAACGTTTAGATTTGTTTCGTAATGACTGTAAACGATTGGCTTAAATTGCTAAAAACGTGAACGTTTAGATTTGTTTCGTAACGTTTGTAAACGTTTGGCTTAAATTGCTAAAAAGTTGAAATGTTTGGCTTATTTTTGTAATGTTTTAAATGTTTTGCTTAAATCGCTGAAAATGTGAAACGTTTGAATTTGTTTTGTAATATTATAAATGTTTGGCTTAAATCGCCAAAAAGGTGAAACTTTTGGATTTGTTTTGTAACATTTTAAATGTTTTGGCTTAAATCGCCAAAAAGGTGAAACGTTTGGATTTGTTTTGTAACATTTTAAACATTTGGATTTGTTTCGTAAAGTTTTAAACTTTTGGACTGGTTTTGTAACGTTTTAAACTTCTGGCTTAAATCTCAAAAAAAGATGAAACGTTTGGATTTGAATTGTAACGTTTGTAGAGGTTAGGCTAAAATCGCTAAAAAGGTGAAACCTTTAGATTTGTTTCGTAACGTTTTAAACGTTTGAAGTCATTACACGTAATTTGTGAATGAATTGAGATTTGTATATGTGAATAGGTACTTATAGACCAGAAGGTAATACGACGGACAAGCCTGGAACTTCACGGGTTTGAGACTCGGTGAATTGAGTAAGTGAATAGATAGTGTTATACTTGGTATATACGTTTGTCTGCAATTGAAAGTGTGTATTGATTTGAGACGTAAATGCGCTTGTGAATTATGGTTGAATTGTTTGTGCGAGTCATGTTTTGGTTTTGAGAATAATGTCATGCTTATGTTTGGATATTCAATGAGAATTGAGATAGTCGTTGGTTGCCTAATTGGCGATTCGGGCCAACAACGTGAGATTGCGTTATTGGTTGCCTAAAGGGAGATTTGGGCCAATAACATATGTTGGATGCCTATATGGCGATTTGGGCCAACATGAAATTTATGCGCATGATTGAATATCCTTCTGTAAGCTTGATGTTGATTGGAAATGTGAGAATATGTATGGGTTGAATTGAACATTGGATTACTATTGTTATGGTTATTGCTTATGTTGAATGGATAATCGCTTGAGTTATATTTTAGCTACTTGGAATGTTTATGAATGTGTATATTTAGTATGCATATATCTATTTGCTTATTGAGTTGCAGGCTCACCCCTCTGCGTTATTTTTTTTTTCAGGATATAAAGAGTTGCATTGAGTCGACATTTACATCTGATAGAGGTTTCAGGTGAGCCAATGGAGAGTTCATTGCACGTGCATATGTTTTGAAGTGTTTATGTGTATAAGATAGATATCAAAACTTTTGTACTAAGAGTTATTGTATAAAGTTATGTATAAGTGTTTGATGTGAGATATTTTGAATGTTACGGTTATGCAATAAGTTAAAACTATTGTGTCGTAACATGAAATGTATGAAATGGATTATGTTGTGTTTGTTATAACATTATGAGTAAATAATATTTTAATCAAGAGGGTGTCACATTAAGTGGTATCAGAGCAGGGATTAGATTTCCTAGGGCGTAGAGTTGTGATGCATATTGGCATAACATGCATAATATGCATAACATGAGATACATCTAATTGATATAGTACATCTTCTATAGGATGGATGAGCATGGAGATGATCCCATTGGCCCATAAATGTCTGTAGAGTCTGTGCATGGTCCTGGAAATGCATCTTTTAATGAACACGAACAGTCTGAGGATAATGCTCCACCGCAAGATGAAAATCCTTTTCTGCGACAGTTTATTGAAATGTTGCAAAGAATAGCAGCACCTCCGCACCATCGAGCACAGGAACCAGAAATTGACAAAAACTATGAGAGAGTTAGGAAACAAGGGGCAAAGAAATTTGGAGGTACTACAGATCCTGCAGAAGCTGAAGAATGGTTGAGAAATACAGAGAGGATTTTAGATAGAATTGAATGCGCTCCTCAGTAGAAGCTGAAATATGCAGTGTCACTGTTTGAGAAGGATGCTTTGGATTGGTGGGAAACAGTTTCAGGAAGCGGAAATAGGCCATTGACTTTAACCTGGGATGATTTCCTCATAGAATTTGGTGAGAAATACATGCCACCAGTATATCGTGATAAAAAGAAAATTGAATTCATGGAACTAAAGCAGAATGAGTTATCAGTGGCTGAATATGAACTTCAATTTGTCAGATTATCAAAGTATGCACCTGACGAAATAACTACAAAGGAAAGGAAAAGAAGTAAATTTGAAAGGGGTTTGAACATTGATATTCGAGAGAAAATTGCTGTTAAGACTCCTACTTATAGTGCATTGATTGAAGCCGCTTTGAGGGCTGAAGAAATACTAGTTGAAAGGAGCGAGATAGAGTCTAAAAAGAAGAAAATGACTGGGAATTTTAATGTTCCTTCAAGACATGGTAGTTCTTTTTCTTTTAGAGGATCAAGTTCAAGTACTAGTGGCTATAGAGGAAAGGCAAGAGGTCAGTCGAGTAGGCCATCCTCAATTTCATCTGGCAGAGGTGAATATATATCTACTGGGTTTGATAATAGACAACGACCAACAAGGTCAGTTAGTGTAGGATCCACTCCAGTGTGTGCAAATTGTGGTAGAGTACATTCAGGGGAGTGTTGGGGAAGAAACCCTATTGTGTGTTATAATTGTCGTCAACCTGGCCATATTGTTAGAAATTGTCCACTCAGGAGAGGTTTACTTGAAGAATCTCAAGCTATGGGTCAGAGTAGTGTGGATGAAAATATGCACCATGTGGGTGTAGGCCGGGGAAGAGGGAGAGGTAGTAGAGGAGGAGGAACATCTTCAGCTATACAGTCTGGATATACAGGCAAATTTCATACCCAAGCCAGAGTATTTGCAGTGACGAGGCAAGATGCACCTACTGCACCTGATGTGATTACTGGTAGATTTTCTATCTGTAATTGTGATGCACATGTGTTAATTGATCCTGGATCTACATGTTCATTCATATCACATGAGTTTGCATTACGTGTGCATGGCATATTAGAACCATTGGGACATGATATATATGTTTCTATGCCTGCTGGGGGTGTTATTATTGTAAATACTATGATAAAATCTTGTCCTATGATTGTGGATGGTATGACTTTACAAGCTGATTTGGTGGTTATTAATTTGAGAGAGTTTGATGTTATATTGGGTATGGATTGGTTGTCAAAACATCATGCCATTGTTGATTGTCAAACTAAAGAAGTAGTTATGGAAATTCAAGGGCAAATGAAAACGATGATTGTTGGGGAAAGGAAAACAATGCCTAATTGTTTAATCTCTGCTGTTACTGCATTTCATTTGATTAAAGATGGATGTCAAGCATATTTGGCTAGTGTAATAGATTTGACTAAAGTTAGTCCGGGGATTTCAGAAATTCGAGTAGTGAGAGACTTTCCAGATGTGTTTCTTGATGAATTGCCTGGTTTTCCACCACATAGGGAGGTTGATTTTGAAATTGAAACTATACCTGGGTCAGCTCCTATTTCTATAGCACCAAATAGAATAGCTCCACTAGAATTGAAAGAATTGAAGAAACAGTTAGAAGAACTGCTTGATAAGGGATTCATCAAGCCAAGTATTTCTCCCTGGGGCGCACCTGTGCTATTTGTGAAGAAGAAAGATGGTAGTATGCGATTATGCATTGATTATAGGCAATTGAATAGAATTACTGTGAAGAATAAATATCCATTGCCAAGAATCGATGATTTACTTGATCAACTGAGAGGTGCCATGGTATTTTCTAAAATTAATTTGCGGTCAGGATATTGGCAACTTTGAGTTGATGAGAAGTCCATTCCTAAAACTGCATTTAGAACTAGGTATGGCCATTATGAGTTTATTGTGATGCCATTTGGATTGACGAATGCTCCAGCTGCTTTTATGTCATTAATGAACAAAACATTTCAACAGTATTTGGATAAGTTTGTGATTGTGTTTATTGATGATATTCTGATATATTCTCGAAGCCATGAACAACATTTGAGAATTGTCTTACAAGTTTTAAAAGACAAACAACTTTATGCCAAGTTTAGTAAATGTGAATTCTGGTTGGTAGAAATAGCCTTTTTGGGACATATTATTTCTAAACATGGTGTACAGCCAGATCCATCAAAGATTAAAGCTATTCTTGAATGGGAGTCACCAAAGAATGTTACAGAAGTTCGTAGTTTTCTGGGTTTAGCAGGGTATTACAAAAGATTTGTTAAAGACTTTTCTGTTATTGCAAAACCGTTGACAAATTTGCTAAAAAGAATGCAGCTTTCAAGTGGATGGACACATGTGAGAAAAGCTTTGTGGAATTAAAGAAAAGGCTTACTTCAGCACCAATACTTTCCTTACCATCTGAAAATGGAGGTTATGTGGTTTACACTGATGCATCAAAGCAAGGCTTTGGATATGTATTAATGCAACATGGAAAGGTTATTGCATATGCTTCTAGACAACTACGACCTCATGAAGTGAATTATCCTACACATGATCTAAAACTTGGTGCTATTGTGCATGCGTTGAAGACATGGAGACATTACTTATATGGTGAGACATTTCAAGTTTTCACAGATCATAAAAGCTTGAAATATATTCCTACACAGAAAGAGTTGAATTTAAGGCAAAGAAGATGGATTGAGTTACTGAAAGATTATGATTGTACTATTGATTACCATCCTGGAAAAGCCAATGTTGTTGCAGATGCTTTGAGTCGAAAGGTTGTGGATCGTATGGCAGGTATGCCTTCTTATGATGTTGACTACTTAATTGCACTTAGAGGTATGAATACTTGGTTGGACACACATGATGATATCTTATTAGCCACCTTACAAGTGAAGCCTTCTATAGAAGATAAAATTAAAGAAACTCAATTTGAAGATTCTTATTTACAGAAGATGAGAAGAAAGGTTGAACAAGGAAAACATGATCAATTTGTTCTGAGAGATGATGGTCTTTTGTTAAATGGCAGTCGTGTTTGTGTTCCAAATGTGGAAAACTTGTGGGAGGATATATTAGAAGAAGCTCATAATGCACCCTATAGTATGCACCCTGGAAGTACTAAAATGTACATAAATATGAAGCCTTTTTATTGGTGGCCAACAATGAAGAAAGATGTGTCAGAATTTGTGGCTAAATGCTTAACATGTCAACAAGTGAAAGCAGAACATCAGGCACCTGCAGGTAAACTTCATTCTTTAGCTATACCAGAGTGGAAATGGGAGAAAATAACTATAGATTTTGTTGTTGGGTTGCCACGTACATTCAGAAAGCATGATTCTATTTGGGTTATTGTTGATAGACTCACTAAATCTGCTCATTTCATACCTGTTCAAAAAACTGATTCCCTAGATAAATTGGCTACATTATATGTTTCTGAGATTGTTAGATTGCATGGTGTGCCTAATTCAATTGTGTCTGATAGAGATCCACGGTTTACTTCACACTTTTGGGGTAGTTTACAAAATGCCATGAGTACTAAGTTTCATTTCAGTACAGCATTTCATCCGCAGACAGATGGGCAATCAGAAAGAACTATTCAAACTTTAGAGGACATGATGAGAGCTTGTGCACTAGAGTTCAAAAGGAACTGGGATGATCATTTACCTTTGATGGAATTCGCTTACAATAATAGTTTTCATTCTAGTATAGGTATGGCTCCATATGAAGCACTGTACGGAAGAAAGTGTCGAAGTCCAGTGTCTTGGGATATTGAAGGAATGCGACAACTTGAAGGTCCTGAAATAGTTCAAGAAACTGTGGATAAGATACAAACAGTCAAACAGTGTTTGAAAGCATCACAAGATCGGCAAAAGAGTTACACTGATAGACATCGTAGGGAAATGGAATAAGAAGTGGGTGAGAAAGTATTCTTGAAAGTATCTCCATGGAAAGGAATTTTGAGATTTGGCAAGCAGGGAAAGCTTAGTCCAAGATATATTGGACCATATGAAATCATTGAGAGAATTGGACCACTGGCTTATCGACTAGCATTACCGGGAGAGTTATCACAAATTCATGACGTGTTTCATGTTTCCATGTTACGAAGATATAGATCTGATCCTAGTCATGTGATACAAGAACCAGAGGTAGAACTCACAGAGAAATTGGTATACACAGAGGAACCTATAGAAATACTAGGAGCAGAGGTAAAGAAATTAAAAAATAAAGAGATACCGATGGTTAAAGTAAGATGGAGTCGTCATTCTCCAAAGGAAGCTACATGGGAGGTGGAAGAACACATGAGAATGAAATATCCTTATCTTTTTCATGATGGTGGTAAGTTCTTATATTTCGAGACGAAATTTTCTAAGGTGGGGAGAGTTGTAACACCCACATTTAAATTGCATATAGTCATATGCTCAGACATTCATGCATTTCGATGGTCAAGAGTAAGCGTCGTTCATTTGCATATACGTGAGTATTTAAATTAATGATTTATGTTAATTAAATGAAAATGATGGGGGTTTGATGAATGATGTAACTATTCAAAATGAATAATAGGTAGTATAACGACCAACAAATATATCAGAACTAAATTGGAGTGAAAGTACGTCGGTAAATTAGGTTGATTTGAGTGGTTCGAAATAAAATTAAGTTTGGGGTTAGAATTGAACATATAAAATATTTCAAGGATTAAATGAGATATTAGTATTTATGAATGATTCCATAAACCCATTCTTATTATTGCATGAATAAGCCCTAGCTAAATGATAAAAACCACCTCTTCACTTTCATTTATCATATATCAAAAGAGAATTAGAGAAGTAGAGTAAAAATGTGATGAAAACCTAAACCTAACTCCAGCAACAACATCAATTACACCTTAATTAAAGCTTGGATCAAGAAAATGAGATTTTTGGTAAGTAATTTAAGTGTTTTGGTTGATTAGGTTAGAGTTCATTATCTTTTTGAAAGCAATCTGCACATATCCGAAAATTTTATCTCTGTTGTTTATATCATAAACCGAGTTATACAACTCCAAATTGATTGATTCTTGATTATATGAAAACTATAGCCTAATATTCCATAACATTTTGTAGCTGGGTCTGCCTATACAGCCTGATAGGGTATCACCAAAACTTGTATAAGTTATTGTATAAAGATCTAATTGAGTTGATTCTTTTTGGTATCTTTTCTAGACACATATAACTATAACTTCACCGAAGGGTTTTGCCAAATTATGTTTATATTGATCTGTGGATCAATTTCAATACTGGGTATATGTTCTGCCTACTTTGTAAAACTATGGCTGCAACATTAGCTACTTGTGAAATTGATAAAGTGCGTTATACATGTCCAATTGATTCCATTCTTGTTTCTGTGGATGCATTAGAATGTTAAATAAAACCTTTTAGTTTTGAGAAAAGACTAATTCCGTCATTTGGATTGTGAATAAGGAAGAAACATTTAATTGTATAATCTGTCTAGACAATTTAACCTAGTTGTGTTGTAATGTGCATAATCTGATTTATATAAATCCAATTGATGTGCTTCCAATTGGAAATGAAACTAGACTCAAATTTACAGGACTCATATCAATATTTTGTATAAATGATGTTTGAGTTAGGAGTAGTACCTATTTGAAGTCATTACACGTAATCTGCCTAGAAAATCTGGTTATGGTTACTAGTTTATTTCTTTATGTAAATACCAATTTGAAGTCATTACACGTAATTTATGAATGAATTGAGATTTGTATATGTGAATAGGTACTTATAGACCAGAAGGTAATACGACGGACAAGCCTGGAACTTCACGGGTTTGAGACTCGGTGAATTGAGTAAGTGAATAGATAGTGCTATACTTGGTATATTCGTTTGTTTGCAATTGAAAGTGTGTATTGATTTGAGACATAAATGCGCTTGTGAATTATGGTTGAATTGTTTGTGCGAGTCATGTTTTGGTTTTGAGAATAATGTCATGCTTATGTTTGGATATTCAATGAGAATTGAGATAGTCGTTGGTTGCCTAATTGGCGATTCGGGCCAACGACGCGAGATTGCGTTATTGGTTGCCTAAAGGGCGATTTGGGCCAATAACATATGTTGGTTGCCTATATGGCGATTTGGGCCAACATGAAATTTATGCGCATGATTGAATATCCTTCTGTAAGCTTGATGTTGATTGGAAATGTGAGAATATGTATGGGTTGAATTGAACATTGGATTACTATGTTTGTTATGGTTATTGCTTATGTTGAATGGATAATCGCTTGAGTTATATTTTTGCTACTTGGAATGTTTATGAGTGTGTATATTTAGTATGCATATATCTATTTGCTTATTGAGTTGCAGGCTCACCCTTCTGCGTTATTTTTTTTTTCAGGATATAAAGAGTTGCATTGAGTCGACATTTACATCTGATAAAGGTTTCAGGTGGGCCAATGGAGAGTTCATTGCACGTGCATATGTTTTGAAGTGTTTATGTGTTAAGATAGATATCAAAACTTTTGTACTAAGAGTTATTGTATATTGTTATGTATAAGTGTTTGATGTGAGATATTTTGAATGTTACGGTTATGCAATAATTTAAAACTATTGTGTCGTAACATGAAATGTATGAAATGGATTATGTTGTGTTTGTTATAACATTATGAGTAAATAATATTTTAATTAAGAGGGTGTGACTGTTTGGCTTGTTTTTGTAATGTTTTAAATGTTTTGCTGAAATCGCTAAAAAGGTGAAACGTTTCGATTTGTTTTGTAACATTATAAATGCTTGGCTTAAATCGCCAAAAAGGTGAAACATTTGGATTTATTTTGTAACATTAAAAATGTTTGGCTTAAATCGCCAAAAAGGTGAAACGTTTGGATTTGTTTCGTAACATTTTAAACGTTTGGATTGGTTTAGTATTGTTTTAAACGTTTGAATTGGTTTCATAATGTTTTAATCGTGTAGCTTAAATAGCTTTAAAGGTGAAATGTTTGGATTTGTTTAGTAAAGTATTAAACTTTTGGATTTGTTTTGTAAAGTTTTAAACTTCTGGCTTAAATCCCTAAAAAGGTGAAACGTTTGGATTTGAATTGTTACGTTTGTAAACGTTTGGTTTAAATCGCTAAAAAGGTGAAACGTTCGGATTTGTTTCATAACGTTTAAACGTTTGAATTTGTTATGTAACGTTTTAAACGTGTGGATTAGTTTTATAACATTTTAATCGTTTGGCTTAAATCGCTAAGTATGAGAAACGTTTGGATTTGTTTCGTAACGTTTGTAAACGTTTGCTTTAATCATTAATAATGTGAAACGTTTGGATTTGTTTCGTAATGTTTTTGGTTTCGTAACATTTGTAAACGTTTGGCTTAAATCGGTAAAAAGGTGAAACGTTTGAATTAGTTTCGTAACGTTTGTAAATGTTTGGCTTAATCGCCAAATAGGTGAAAGGTTTGGATATGTTTCGTAACGTTTTATACGTTTGGATTGTTTTCGTAAAGTTCTAAATGTTTGGCTTAAATCGCTTATAAGGAGAAACATTTGGTCTTTATTCGTTACATTTGTAAACGTTTGGCTTAAATTGCTAAAAAGGGGAAACATTTGGATTTGTTTCATAACGTTTGTAAACGTTTGGCTTAAGTTGCTAAAAAGGTGAAAGTTTGGATTTGTTTCGTAACATTTTAAACGTTTGGCTTAAATCGCTAAAAAGGTGAAACGTTTGGATTTGTTTCGTAATGTTTGTAAACGTTTGGCTTATATTGCTAAAAATGTGAAACTTTTGGATTTGTTTCCTAACGTTTTAAACGTTTGGATTGGCTATGTAATGTTTGAAAACGTTTCGCATAATTCACAAAAAAGGTGAAACGTTTGGATTTGTTTCAACATTTTAAACGTTTGGCTTAAATCCCTAAAAAAGTGAAACACTTGGTTTTGTTTCGTAACCTTTGTAAACGTTTGACTTAAATCGCCAAAAAGGTAAAACGTTTGAATTTGTATAACGCTTGGCTTCAATCGCTAAAAAGGAGATACGTTTGGATTTGTTTCATAACGTTTTAAACGTTTGGATTGTTTTCGTAACGTTTTAAACGTTTGACTTAAATCGCTAAAAAGGTGAAACGTTTGGATTTTTTTTTTGTAACGTTCGTAAACGTTTGGCTTAAATCGCTAACAACGTGAAATTTTTGGATTTGTTTCGTAACATTTTTAAATGTATGGATTGGTATTGTAACGTTTGTAAACGTTTGGCTTAAATCGCTAAAAACGTGAAACATTTGGCTTTTTCGTAACTTTGGAAATTTTTGGCTTAATTCGCAAAAAAGGTGAAAAGTTTGGTTTTGTTTTGTAACGTTTTTAAACGTTTGACTTAATTTTCTAAAAAGGTGAAACGATTGGATCTGTTTTGTAACATTTGTAAACGTTTGTCTTCAATCAGTAAAAAGAGTTGGATTTGTTTCGTAACGTTTTAAACGTTTGGATTGGTTTCGTAACGTTTTAAAAGTTTAACTTAAATCGCAAAAAAGGGGAAACGTTTGGATTTGTTTCGTAAAGTTTGTAAACGTTTGGCTTCAATCGCTAAATAGAGGAAACGTTTGGATTTTTTTCGTAACGTTTTAAACATTTGGATTGGTTTCGCAACGTTTTAAAAGTTTGCCTTAAATCGCTAAAAAGGTGAAACGTTTGGATCTGTTTCGTAACGTTTGTAAACGTTTGGCTTAAATCGCTAAAAAGGTAAAACATTTGGATTTGTTTCGTAAAGTTTGTAAACGTTTGGATTTGTTTCGTAACGTTTGTAAATGTTTGGCTTAAATCGCCAAAAAGGTGAAACATTTGGATTTGTTTTGTAACGTTTGTAAACGTTTAGCTTAAATTTCTAAAAAGTTGAAACGTTTGGATTTGTTTCGTAATGTTTGTATATGTTTGGCTTAAATTCCTAAAAAGGGAAAACATTTGGATTGTTTTCGTAAATTTTTAAGCGTTTGGCCTATATCCCTAAAAAGATGAAACGTTTGAATTTGTTCTGTAACGTTTGTAAAAGTTTGACTTAAATCGATAAATAGGGGAATCGTTTGGATTTGTTTCGTAATGACTGTAAACGATTGGCTTAAATTGCTAAAAAGGTGAACGTTTAGATTGGTTTCGAAACGTTTTAAATGTTTTGCTTAAATCGCTAAAAAGGTGAAACGTTTAAATTTGTTTTGTAACATTATAAATGTTTGGCTTAAATCGCAAAAAAGGTAAAACGTTTGGATTTGTTTTGTAACATTTTAAATGTTTTGTCTTAAATCGCCAAAAAGGTGAAATGTTTGGATTTGTTTGTAACATTCTAAACGTTTGGATTGGTTTCGAAATGTTTTAAACGTTTGGATTGGTTTCGTAATGTTTTAATTGTTTAGCTTAAATCGCTTTAAAGGTGAAATGTTTGGATTTGTTTCGTAAAATTTTAAACTTTGGATTGGTTTTGTAACGTTTTAAACTTCTGGCTTAAATCGCAAAAAAGGTGAAACGTTTGGATTTGAATTGTAACGTTCGTAAAGGTTTGGCAAAAATCGGTAAAAAGGTGAAACCTTTGGATTTGTTTCGTAACGTTTTAAACGTTTGGATTTGTTATGTAACGTTTTAAACGTGTGGATTAGTTTCATAACGTTTTAATCGTTTGGCTTAAATCGCTAAATAGGAGAAACGTTTGGATTTGTTTCGTAACGTTTGTAAACGTTTGGCTTAAATCGCTAATAATATGAAACGTTTCGATTTGTCTCGTAACGTTTTTGGTTTCGAACGTTTGTAAACGTTTGGCTTAAATCGCTAAAAAGGTGAAACGTTTGGATTTGTTTCGTAATGTTTTCAAACATTTGGATTTATTTCGTAACGTTTTTAAACGTTTGGCTTAAATCATTAAAAAGAGGAAACATTTGGATTTATTTCGTAATGACTGTAAACGATTGGCTTAAATTTCCAAAAAGGTGAACGATTAGATTTTTTTGTAACGTTTGTAAACGTTTGGCTTAAATTGCTAAAAAGTTGAAACGTTTGGCTTATTTTTTTAACGTTTTAAATGTTTTGCTTAAATCACTAAACAGGGGAAACGTTTCGATTTGTTTTGTAACATTATAAATGTTTGGCTTCAATCGCCAAAAAGGTGAAACGTTTGGATTTGTTTTGTAACATTATAAATGTTTGGCTTAAATAGCCAAAATGGTGAACGTTTGGATTTGTTTCGTAACATTTTAAACGTTTGGATCGGTTTAGTAATGTTTTAAAGCTTTGAATTGGTTTCGTAACGTTTTAATCGTTTAGCTTAAATCGCTTTAAAGGTGAAATGTTTGGATTTGTTTCGTAAAGTATTAAACTTTTGGATTGGTTTTGTAACGTTTTAAACTTCTGGCTTAAATCCCTAAAAAGGTGAAACGTTTGGATTTGAATTGTTAAGTTTGTAAACGTTTGGCTTAAATCGCTAAAAACGTGAAATGTTTGGATTTGTTTCATAACATTTATAAATGTACGGATTGGTTTTGAAAATTTTGTAAACGTTTGGCTTAAATCGCTAAAAACGTGAAATGTTTGGATTTGTTTCATAACATTTATAAATGTACGGATTGGTTTTGAAAATTTTGTAAACGTTTGGCTTAAATCGCTAAAAACGTGAAACATTTGGATTTGTTTCATAACGTTTAGAAATGTTTTTCTTAATTCGCAAAAAAGGTGAAAAGTTTGGTTTTGTTTTGTAACGTTTGACTTAATTCGCTAAAAAGGTGAAACAGTTGGATTTGTTTTGTAACATTTGTAAACGTTTGGCTTCAATCGCTAAAAAGAGGAAACGTTCGGATTCGTTTCGTAACGTTTTAAACGTTTGCATTGGTTTCGTAACGTTTTAAAAGTTTCGGTTAAATCGCTAAAAAGGTGAAACGTTTGGATTTGCTTTGTAACGTTTGTAAACGTTTGTCTTAAATCGCTAAAGAGGTAAAACGTTTGGATTTGTTTCTTAAAGTTTGTAAACGTTCGGCTTAAATCGCTAAAAATGTGAAACGTTCGGATTTGTTTCGCAACGTTTGTAAACGTTTGGCTTCAATCGCTAAAAAGGTTAAACGTTTGGATTTCTTTCGTAACGTTTGGATTTCTTTCGTAACGTTTGTAAAAATTTGACTAAAATAACTAAAAATGTGAACCGTTTGGATTTAATTCATAACGTTTGTAAACGTGTGCCTTAAATCGCTAAAAAGGTAAAACATTTGGATTTGTTTTGTAACGTTTAAAGCGTTTCGATTGGTTTCATAATGTTTTAAACGTTTTGCTTAAATCGCTAAAAAGGGGAAACATTTGGATTTGTTTCGTAAATTTGTAAACATTTTGTTTCAATCACTAAAAAGGTGAAACGTTTGGATTTGTTTCGTAAAGTTTGTAAAGGTTTGTCTTATATCGCTAAAAATGTGAAACATTTGGATTTTTTTCCGTAACTTTCGTAAACGTTTGGCTTAGATCGTTGAAAAGGTGAAACCTTTGGTTTTGTATCGTAACGTTTGTAAACATTTGGCTTAAATTGCTAAAAAGGGGAAAGGTTTGGATTTGTTTCTTTATGTTTTAAACGTTTGGTTTTGTTTTGTAACGTTTGTAAACGTTTCGCTTAAATCGCTAAAAATGTGAAACGTTTGGATTGCTTTCGTAAACGTTTGTATTTGTTTCATAACGTTTGTAATAGTTTGGCTTAAATAGCTAAAAAGGGGAAACGTTAAGATTTGTTTCTTAAACGTTTATAAACTTTTGGCTTAAATCACTAAAAGGGTGAAACGTTTGGATTTGTTTCACAACGTTTGTAAACGTTTGGATTAAATCGTCAAAAATGTGAAACGTTTGGATTTGTTTCGTAACATTTTAAACGTTTGGATTTGTTTCGTAACGTTTTAAACGTTTGGATTTGTTTTGTAATGTTTGCAAACGTTTGGCTTAAATTGCTAACAGGGTGAAATCTTTGGATTTGTTTTGTAACGTTTGGCCTAAATTGCTAAAAAGGTGAAACGTTTGGATTTGTTTCGTACCGTTTTAAAAGTTTGGATTAGTTTTGTAATGTTTTAAACTTTTGGCTTTAATTCCTAAAAAGGTGAAACTTTTGGATTTGTTTTGTAATGTTCGTTAACGTTTGTCTTAAATTGCTCCGTACGTTTCACATTTGGATTTGTTCCGTTATGTTTTAAACATTTGGATTGGTTTTGTAATATTGGAAACTTTTGGCTTAAATCGCTAAAAAGGTGAAACGTTTGGATTTGTTTCGTAACATTTGTAAACGTTTGGTTTAAATCGCTCCAAATGTGAAACGTTAGGATTTGTTTTGTAACTTTTGTAAACGTTTGGCTTAAATCGCTAACAAGGGAAATGTTTGGATTGGTTTCGTAAATTTTTAAGCGTTTGGCTTATATCCCTAAAAAGGTTAAACGTTTGGATCTGTATCGTAAAATTTGTAAACGTTTGGCTTAAATAGTTAAAAAGGGGAAACGTTTGGAATTGTTTCGTAACGATTGTAAACGATTGGCTTACATTGCTAAAAAGGCAAACATTTCGATTTGTTTCGTAACGTTTGTTAATGTTTGGCTTAAATTGCTAAAACGTTGAAACGTTTCGGTTTGTTTTGTAAAATTATAAATGTTTGGCTTAAATCGCCAAAAAGGTGAAACATTTGGATTTGTTTTGTAACATTATAAATGTTTGACTTAAATCGTCATAAAGGTGAAACGTTTTGATTTGTTTCGTAACATTTTAAACGTTTGGATTGGTTTAGTAATGTTTTAAACGTTTTGATTGGTTTCGTAACGTTTTAATCGTTTAGCTTAAATCGCTTTAAAGGTGAAATGTTTGGATTTGTTTCGTAAAGTTTTAAACTTTTGGATTAGTTTTGTAAGGCTTTAAACTTCTGGCTTAAATCCCTAAAAAGGTGAAACGTTTGGATTTGAATTGTAACGTTTGTAAAGGTTTGGCTAAAATCGCTAAAAAGGTGAAACCTTTGGATTTGTTTCGTAACGTTTTAAACGTTTGGATTTGTTATGTATCGTTTTAAACATGTGGATTAGTTTCATAACGTTTTAATCGTTTGGCTTAAATCGCTAAATAGGAGAAACGTTTGGATTTGTTTCGAAACGTTTGTAAACGTTTGGCTTAAATCGCTAATAATGTGAAACGTTTGGATTAGTTTCGTAATATTTTTGGTTTCGTAATGTTTGTAAACGTTCGGCTTAAATCGCAAAAATTCTGAAACGTTTGGATTCTGAAACGTTTGGATTTGTAAACGTTTGGCTTACTTGCCAAAAATGTGAAACGTTTGGATATGTTTCATAACGTTTTATACCTTTGGATTGGTCTCGTAAAGTTTTAAATGTTTGGCTTAAATCGCTTAAAAGGTGAAACGTTTGGTCTTTTTTCGTAATGTTTGTAAACGTTTGGCTTAAATTGGTAAAAAGGGGAAACGTTTGGATTTGTTTCGTTACGTTTGTAAACGTTTGGCTTAAGTTGCTAAAAAGGTGAAAGTTTGGAATTGTTTCATAACGTTTTCAACGTTTGGCTTAAATCGCTAAAAAGGTGAAACGTTTGGATTTGTTTCATAATGTTTGTAAACATTTGGCTTATATTGCTAAAAATGTGAAACTTTTGGATTTGTTTCCTAACGTTTTAAACGTTTCGATTGGTTTTGTAACGTTTGTAAACGTTTGGCTTAATTCACAAAAAGGTGAAACGTTTGGTTTTGTTTTGTAACGTTTGGAAACGTTTGACTTAAATCGCCAAAAAGGGGAAACGTTTGAATTTGTTAAACGTTTGGCTTCAATCGCTAAAGAGGCGAAACGTTTGGATTTGTTTCATAACGTTTTAAACGTTTGGATTGTTTTCGTAACGTTTTAAATGTTTGACTTAATTCGCTAAAAAGGTGAAACGTTTGGTTTTTTTGTAACGTTTGTAAACGTTTGGCTTAAATCGCTAAAAATGTGAAATGTTTGGATTTGTTTCGTAAGATTTTTAATGTATGGATTGGTTTTGTAACGTTTGTAAACGTTTGGCTTAAATCGCTACAAACGTGAAACATTTGGATTTTTTCGCACCTTTGGAAATGTTTGGCTTAATTCGCAAAAAAAGTGAAAAGTTTGGTTTTGTAACGTTTTTAAACGTTTGACTTAATTCGCTAAAAAGGTGAAACGTTTGGATTTGTTTTGTAACATTTGTAAACGTTTGGCTTCAATCGCTAAAAAGAGGAAACGTTTGGATTTGTTTCGTAACGTTTTAAATGTTTGGATTGGTTTCGTAACGTTTTAAAAGTTTGGCTTAAATCACTAAAAAGGTGAAACGTTTGGATTTGTTTCGTAACGTTTGTAAACGTTTGGCTTAAATCGCAAAATAGGTAAACCGTTTGGATTTGTTTCGTAAAGTTTGTAAACGTTTGGCTTAAATCGCTAAAAATATGAAACGTTTGGATTTGTTTCGTAACGTTTGTAAACGTTTGGCTTAAATCGCCAAAAAGGTGAAACATTTGGATTTGTTTCGTTACGTTTGTAAACGTTTGGCTTAAATTTCTAAAAAGGTGAAACGTTTTGATTTGTTTCGTAATGTTTGTAAATGTTTGGCTTAAATTCCTAAAAAGGGAAAACATTGGATTGATTTCGTAAATTTTTAAGCGTTTGGCTTATATCCCTAAAAAGGTGAAACGTTTGGATTTTTTTCGTAACGTTTGTAAACGTTTGGCTTAAATCGTTAAAAAGGGAAAGCGTTTGGATTTGTTTCGTAATAATTGTAAACGACTGGCTTAAATTGCTAAAAAGGTGAACGTTTAGATTTGTTTCGTAGCGTTTGTAAACGTTTGGCTTAAATTGCTAAAGAGTTGAAATGTTTGGCTTGTTTTTGTAATGTTTTAAATGTTTTGCTTAAATCGCTAAAAAAGTGAAACATTTAAATTTGTTTTGTAACATTATAAATGTTTGGCTTAAATCGCCAAAAACTTGAAACGTTTGAATTTGTTTTGTAACATTAGAAATGTTTTGGCTTTAGTCGCCAAAAAGGTGAAACGTTTGGATTTGTTTTGTAACATTTTAAACGTTTGGATTGGTTTCGTAATGTTTTAAACGTTTGGATTGGTTTTGTAACGTTTTAATCGTTTAGCTTAAATCGCTTTAAAGGTGAAATGTTTGGATTTGTTTCGTAAAGTTTTAAACTTTTGGATTGGTTTTGTAACGTTTTAATCTTCTGGCTTAAATAGCAAAAAAGGTGAAACGTCTGGATTTGAATTGTAACGTTTTTAAAGGTTTGGCTAAAATCGCTAAAAAGGGGAAACCTTTGGATTTGTTTCGTAACGTTTTAAACGTTTGGATTTGTTATGTAACGCTTTAAACGTGTGGATTAGTTTCATAACGTTTTAATCGTTTGGCTTAAATCGCTAAATAGGAGAAACATTTGGATTTGTTTCGTAATGTTTGTAAACGTTTGGCTTAAATCGCTAATAATATGAAACGTTTGGATTTGTTTCGTAACGTTTGTAAACGTTTGGCATAAATCGCTAAAAAGGTTTGGATTTGTTACGTAACATTTTGAAACGTTTGGATTTGTTTCTTAACGTTTGTAAACGTTTGGCTTAAATCGCTAAAAAGGTGAAACGTTTGGATTTGTTTCGTAACGTTTGTAAACGTTTGGCTTAATCCCCAAAAAGGCGAAACGTTTGGATTTGTTTCGTAACGTTTTATACGTTTGCATTGGTTTCGTAAATTTTAAAATGTTTGGCTTAAATCGCTAAAAAGGGGAAACGTTTGGTCTTTTTTCGTAATGTTTGTAAACGTTTGGCTTAAATTGCTAAAAAGGGGAAACGTTTGGATTTGTTTCGTAACGTTTGTAAACGTTTGGCTTAACTTGCTAAAAAGGTGAAAGTTTGAATTTGTTTCATAACGTTTTAAATATTTTGCGTAAATCGCTAAAAAGGTGTAACATTTGGATATGTTTCGTAACGTTTGTAAACGTTTGGCTTATATTGCTAAAAATGTGAAATTTTTGGATTCGTTTCCTAACGTTTTAAACGTTTGGATTGGTTTTGTAACGTTTGTAAACGTTTGGCTTAATTCACAAAAAAGGTGAAATGTTTGGGTTTGTTTCGTAACGTTTTAAACGTTAGGCTTAAATCGCTAAAAAGGTGAAACGTTTGGTTTTGTTTCGTAACGTTTAAAAACGTTTGACATAAATCGCCAAAAAGGTGAAACGTTTGAATTTGTTAAACGTTTGGCTTCAATCGCTAAAAAGGCGAACATTTGGATTTGTTTCATAATGTTTTAAACGTTTGGATTGATTTCGTAACGTTTTAAACGTTTATCTTAAATCGCTAAAAAGGTTAAAAGTTTGGATTTTTTTCGTAACGTTTATAAACGTTTGGCTTAAATCGCTAAAAACGTGAAATGTTTGGATTTGTTTCATAACATTTTTAAATGTATGGATTGGTTGTATCGTTTGTAAACATTTGGCTTAAATCGCTAAAAAGGTGAAACGTTTGGATTTGTTTCGTAACGTTTGTAAACGTTTGGCTTATATTGCTAAAAATGTTAAACTTTTGGATTGGTTCCCTAACGTTTTAAACGTTTAGATTGGTTTTGTAACGTTTGTAAACGTTTGGCTTAATTCACAAAAAAGGTGAAACGTTTGGATTTGTATCGTAACGTTTTAAACGTTTGGCTTAAATCGCTAAAAAGGTGAAACGTTTGGTTTTGTTTCGTAACGTTTGTAAACGTTTGACATAAATCGCCAAAAAGGGGAAACGTTTGAATTTGTTAAACGTTAGGTTTCAATCGCTAAAAAGGCGAACATTTGTATTTGTTTCATAACGTTTTAAAAGTTTGGATTGGTTTCGTAACGTTTTAAACGTTTGGCTTAAATCGCTAAAAACGTTAAAAGTTTGGATTTTTTTCGTAACGTTTGTAAATCGCTAAAAAGGTGAATCGTTTGGATTTGTTTCGTAATGTTTTAATCGTTTGGATTTGTTTAATAACTTTTTAAATGTGTGGATTGGTTTCATGACGTTTTCATCTTTTGGCTTAAATCGTTAAATAGGAGAAACGTTGGCATTTGTTTCGTAACGTTTGTAAACGTTTGGGTTAAATCGCTAATAATGTGAAATGTGTGGATTTGTTTCGTAACGTTTGTAAATGTTTGGATTAAATCGCTAAAAAGGTTTGGATTTGTTTCATAACGTTTTTAAACGTTTGTAAACGTTTGGCTTAAATCGCAAAAAGGTGAAACGTTTGTATTTTTTTCGTAACGTTTGTATGCGTTTGGCTTTATCGCCAAAGAGGTGAAACGTTTGGATTTATTTCATAACTTTTTAACGTTTGGATTGGTTTCGTAACGTTTTAAATATTTGGCTTAAATCGCTAAAAAGGTGAAACGTTTGGTTTTGTTTCGTAACGTTTGTAAACGTTTGGCTTAAATTGCTAAAAAGGGGAAACGTTTGGATTTGTTTCGTAACGTTTGTAAACATTTAGCTTAGATTGCTAAAAAGGTGAAACGTTTGGATTTGTTTCGTAATGTTTTACTCGTTTGGTTTAAATCGCTAAAAAGGTGACACGTTTGGATTTTTTTCGTAACATTTGTATACGTTTGGCTTATATTGCTAAAAAAGGTGAAACTTTTGGATTATTTTCTTAACGTTTTAAACGTTTGGATTGGTTTTGTAACGTTTGAAAACGTTTGGCTTAAATCGCAAAAAAGGTGAAACGTTTGGATTTGTTTCGTAACGTTTTAAACGTTTGGCTTAAATCGTTAAAAAGGTGAAACGTTTGGTTTTGTTTCGTAACGTTTATAAACGTTTGACTTAAATCGCAAAAAAGGAGAAACGTTTGAATTTGTTAAACGTTTGGCTTCAAACGCTAAAAAGGAGAAACTTTTGGATTTGTTTCAAAACATTTTAAACGTTTGGATTTGAATCGATAAAAAGGCGAAACGTTTTGTTACAAAACAAATCCAAACGTTTCACCTTTTTGGCGATTTAAGCCAAAACATTTCTAATGTCACAAAACAAATCCAAACGTTTCACATTTTTGACGTTTTAATCGTCAAACATTTACACACTTTACGAAACAAATCCAAACGTTTCACCTTTTTAGCGATTTAAGCAAAACATTTAAAACATTACAAAAACAAGCCAAACGTTTCAACTTTTTAGCAATTTAAGCCAAACATTTACAAATGTTACGAAACAAATCTAAACGTTCACCTTTTTAGCAATTTAAGCCAAACGTTTAGAAACGTTACAAAACAAATCCAAACGTTTCATCTTCTAGCGATTTAAGCCAAACGTTTACAAACGTTACGAAACAAATCCAAACGTTTCCTCTATTTAGCGATTTAAGCTAAACGTTTAAAACGTTACGAAACAAATCCATACGTTTCACCTTTTTAGCGATTTAAGCAAACGTTTACAAACAGTACAAAACTAATCCAAACGTTTCACCATTTTAGCGATTTAGGCCAAACGTTTAAAACGTTACAAAAACAAAACAAACGTTTCGCCTTTTTAGCGATTTAAGCCAAACGTTTACAAACGTTACGAAACAAATCCAAATGTTTCCCCTTTTTAGCGATTTAAGTCAAACGTTTAAAACATGACGAAATAAATCAAAATGTTTAAAATGTTAAAAAACAAATCCAAACATTTCTCCGTTTTAGAAGTTTAAGCCAAATGTTTACAAACGTTACGAAATAAATCCAAACGTGTCACGTTTTTTGCAATTTAAACCAAACGTTTACAAATGTTACAAAACAAATCCAAACGTTTCCCCTTTTTAGCGATTTAAGCCAAACGTTAAAAATGTTACGGATATATCCAAACGTTGAAAATATTACAAAACAAATCCATATATTTCTCTGTTTTAGAGATTTAAGCCAAATGTTTACTAACGCTACGAAATAAATCCAAACGTTTCACTTTTTTAGCGATTTAAACCAAACGTTTACAGTTACGAAACAAATCCAAACGTTTCCCCTTTTTAGCGATTTAATCCAAACGTTTACAAACGTTACGAAACAAATCCAAACATTTCCCATTTTTAGCGATTTAAGCCAAACGTTTACAATCTTTACGAAACAAATGCCAACGTTTCCCCTTTTTAGCGATTTAAGCCAAACGTTTAAAACGTTTCGAAACCAATCCAAACGTTTAAAACGTTACGAAACAAATCCAAACTATTCACCTTTTTAGCGAATTAAGCCAGACGTTTACAAACGTTATGAAACTAATCCTAACGTTTCACCTTTTTAGCGATTTAAGCCAAACGTTTACAAACGTTACGAAACAAATCCAAACGTTTTACCTTATTAGCGATTTAAGCAAAACGTTACGAAAAAAATCCAAACGTTTCAACTTTTTAGCGATATTAGCCAAACGTCAAACGTTACGAAATAAATCCAAACATTTCATCTTTTTAGCGATTCAAGCCAAACGTTTACAAACGTTACGAAACAAATCCAAACGTTTCCTCTTTTTAGCGATTTAAGCCTAAAGTTTACAAACTTTACGAATTAAATCCAAACGTTTCACCTTTTTAGCGATTTAAGCCAAACGTTTAAAACGTTACAAAACCAATCCAAACGTTCTACCTTTTTAGTGATTTAAGACAAACGTTTACAAACGTTACGAAACAAATCCAAACATTTCACTTTTTTAGCGATTTAAGCCAAACTTTTAGAAATGTTACAAAACAAATCCAAACGTTTTAACTTTTTAGCGATTTAAGCCATATGTTTACAAATGTTACGAATCAAATACAAACGTTTCCTCTTTTTAGCGATTTAAGCCAAACGTTTAAAACGTTAAGAAATAAATCCATATGTTTCACCTTTTTAGCGATTTAAGCAAACGTTTACAAACAGTACGAAACTAATCCAAACGTTTCACCATTTTAGCGATTTAAGCCAAACGTTTAAAACGTTACGAAAACAAAACAAATGTTTCGCGTTTTTAGCGATTTAAGCCAAACGTTTACAAACGTTACGAAACAAATCCAAACGTTTCCTCTTTTTAGCGATTTAAGCCTAAAGTTAACAAACGTTACGAAACAAATCCAAACGTTTCACATTTTAAGCGATTTAAGCCAAACGTTTAAAACGTTACAAAACCAATCCAAACGTTTTTCCTCTTTATCAATTTAACATAAACGTTTACAAACGTTACGAAACAAATCCAAACATTTCACCTTTTTAGCGATTTAAGCCAAACGTTTAGAAACGTTACAAAACAAATCCAAACGTTTCATCTTTTTAGTGATATAAGCCAAACGTTTACAAACGTTACGAAACAAATCCAAACATTTCCTCTTTTTAAAAATTTAAGCCAAACGTTTAGAGCGTTATGAAACAAATCCATACGTTTCACCTTTTTAGCGATTTAAGCAAACGTTTACAAATAGTACGAAACTAATCCAAACGTTTCACCATTTTAGCGATTTAAGCCAAACGTATAAAACGTTACGAAAACAAAACAAACGTTTTGCCTTTTTAGCGATTTAATCCAAACGTTTACAAACGTTACGAAACAAATCCAAACGTTTCACCTTTTTAGCGATTTAAGTCAAACGTTTAAAACATTACGAAATAAATCCAAATGTTTAAAATGTTATAAAACAAATCCAAACATTTCTCTATTTTAGCAATTTAAGCCAAATGTTTACAAATGTTACGAAATAAATCCATACGTTTCACGTTTTTAGCGATTTAAACCAAACGTTACGAAACAAATCCAAACGTTTCACCTTTTTAGCGATTTAAGCCAAACGTTTAAAACGTTGCGGATAAATTCAAACGTTGAAAATGTTACAAAATAAATCCATATATTTTTCTATTTTAGCGATTTAAGCCAAATGTTTACTAACATTACGAAATAAATCCAAACGTTTCCCTTTTAGTGATTTAAACCAAACGTTTACAAACGTTACGAAACAAATCCAAACGTTTCCCCTTTTTAGCGATTTAAGCCAAACGTTTACAAACGTTACGAAACAAATCCAAACGTTTCCCATTTTTAGCGATTTAAGCCAAACATTTACACACTTTACGAAACAAATCCAAACGATTCCCCTTTTTAGCGATTTAAGCCAAACGTTTAAAACGTTTCGAAACCAATCCAAACGTTTAAAACGTTACGAAACAAATCCAAACGTTTCACCTTTTTAGCGATTTAAACAAGACGTTTACAAATGTTATGAAACAAATCCAAACGTTTCACCTTTTTAGCGATTTAAACCAAACGTTTACAAACGTTACGAAACAAATCCAAACGTTTTACCTTTTTAGCGATTTAAGCCAAACGTTTAAAAACGTTACGAAAGAAATCCAAACCTTTCCCCTTTTTAGCAATATAAGCTAAAAGTTTAAAATGTTACGAAACCAATCTAAACGTTTCACCTTTTTAGTGATGTAAGCTAAACGTTTACAAACATTATAAAACAAATCCATACTTTTCACCTTTTTATCAATTTAAGTCAAACGTTTAAAATGTTACGAAATCAATCCAAACGTTTCACCTTATTAGCGATTTAAGCCAAATGTTTAGAAACGTTACAAAACAAATCCAAACGTTTCATATTTTTAGCGATTTAAGCCAAACGTTTACAAACGTTACGAAACAAATCTAAAAGTTTCCTCTTTTTAGCGATTTAATCCTAAAGTTTACAAACGTTACGAAACAAATCCAAACGTTTTACCTTTTTAGAGATTTAAGCCAAACGTTTAAAACGTTATAAAACCAATCTAAACGTTTTACCTTTTTAGCGATTTAAGACAAACGTTTACAAACGTTACGAAACAAATCCAAATGTTTCCTCGTTTTAGCGATTTAAGCCTAAAGTTAACAAACGTTACGAAACAAATCCAAACGTTTCACATTTTTAGCGATTTAAGCCAAACGTTTACAACGTTACAAAACCAATCCAAACGTTTTTCCTTTTTAGCAATTTAAGATAAACGTTTACAAACGTTACGAAACAAATCCAAACATTTCACCTTTTTAGCGATTTAAGCCAAACGTTTAGAAACGTTACAAAACAAATCCAAATGTTTCATCTTTTTAGCAATTTGAGCCAAACGTTTACAAACGTTACGAAACAAATCCAAATGTTTCCTCTTTTTAGCGATTTTAAGCCAAACGTTTAAAACATTGCGAAACAAATCCATACGTTTCACCTTTTTAGCGATTTAAGCATACGTTTACAAACAGTACGAAACTAATCCAAACGTTTCCCCATTTTAGCGATTTAAGCCAAACGTTTAAAACGTTCCGAAAACAAAACAAACGTTTCGCCTTATTAGCGATCTAAGCCAAACGTTAACAAACGTTACGAAACAAATCCAAACCTTTCACCTTTTCAGCGATTTAAGCCAAATGTTTAAAATGTTACAAAACAAATCCAAACATTCTCCATTTTAGCAATTTAAGCCAAATGTTTACAAACGTTACGAAATAAATCCAAACATTTCACGTTTTTAGCGATTTAAACCAACGTTTACAAACGTTACGAAAAAAATCCAAACGTTTCACCTTTTTAGCGATTTAAGCCAAACGTTTAAAACGTTACGGATAAATCCAAACGTTGAAAATGTTACAAAACAAATCCATATATTTACCTGTTTTAGTGATTTAAGCCAAATGTTTACTAACGTTACGAAATAAATCCAAACGTTTCACTTTTTTAGCAATTTAAACCAAACGTTTACAAACATTACGAAACAAATTCAAACGTTTCCCCTTTTTAGCGATTTAAGCCAAACGTTTACAAACGTTACGAAACAAATCCAAACGTTTCCCATTTTTAGCGATTTATGCCAAATGTTTACAAACTTTACGAAACAAATCCAAACATTTACCCTTTTTTAGCGATGTAAGCCAAAACGTTTAAAACATTTCGAAACCAATCCAAACGTTAAAATGTTACGAAACAAATCCAAACGTTTCACCTTTTTAGCGATTAAAGCAGACGTTTACAAACGTTAAGAAACAAATGGAAACGTTTCACCATTTTAGCGATAAGCCAAACGTTTACAAACGTAACGAAACAAATCCAAACGTTTTACCCTTTTAGCGTTTTAAGCCAAACGTTTAAAAATGTTACGAAGCAAATCCAAACGTTTTACCTTTTTAACGATATAAGCCAAACGTTTAAAATGTTACGAAGCCAATCCAAACGTTTCGCCTTTTAAGCGACGTAAGCCAAACGTTTACAAACGTTACAAAACAAATCCATACTTTTCACCTTTTTATCGATTTAAGCCAAACGTTTAAAACGTTACGAAACCAAATCCAAATGTTTTACCTTTTTAGCGATTTAAGACAAACATTTACAAACGTTACGAAACAAATCCAAACGTTTCCTCTTTTCAGCGATGTAAGCCTAAAGTTTACAAACGTTACGAAACAAATCCAAACGTTTCACCTTTTTAGCGATTTAAGCCAAACGTTTAGAAACGTTACAAAACAAATACAAACGTTTCATCTTTTTAGCGATTTAAGCCAAACGTTTACAAACATTACGAAACAAATCCAAATGTTTCCTCTATTTAGCGATTTAGGCCAAATGTATAAAACGTTAGGAAACAAATCCATACGTTTCATCTTTTTAGCGATTTAAGCAAACGTTTACAAACAGTACGAAAATAATCCAAATGTTTCACCATTTTAGCGATTTAGGCCAAACGTTTAAATCGTTACGAAAACAAAACAAACGTTTCGCCTTTTTAGCGATTTAAACCAAACGTTTACAAACGTTCCGAAACAAATCCAAACGTATCCCCTTTTTAGCAATTTAAGTCAAACGTTTAAATCATTACGAAATAAATCAAAATGTTTAAAATGTTACAAAACAAATCCAAACATTTCTCCGTTTTAGAAGTTTAAGCCAAATGTTTACAAACGTTACGAAATAAATCCAAATGTTTCACTTTTTTGCAATTTAAAACAAACGTTTTCAAACGTTACGAAACAAATCCAAACGTTTCCCCTTTTTAGCGATTTAAGCCAAACGTTAAAAATGTTACGGATAAATCCAAACGTTGAAAATATTACAAAACAAATCCATATATTTCTCTGTTTTAGAGATTTAAGCCAAATGTTTACAAACGTTACGAAATAAATCCAAACGTTTCACTTTTTAGCGATTTAAACCAAACGTTTACAAACATTAAGAAACAAATGCAAACGTTTCACCTTTTTAGCGATATAAGCCAAACGTTTACAAACGTAACGAAACAAATCCAAACGTTTTACCTTTTTAGCGATTTAAGCCAAACGTTTAAAAACGTTACGAAACAAATCCAAACGTTTCACCTTTTTAACGATATAAGCCAAACGTTTAAAATGTTACGAAGCCAATCCAAACGTTTCACCTTTTTAGAGACGTAAGCCAAACGTTTACAAACGTTACAAAACAAATCCATACTTTTCACCTTTTTATCGATTTAAGCCAAACGTTTAAAACGTTACGAAACCAAATCCAAATGTTTTACCTTTTTAGCGATTTAAGACAAACATATACAAACGTTACGAAACAAATCCAAACGATTCCTCTTTTCAGCGATGTAAGCCTAAAGTTTATAAACTTTACGAAACAAATCCAAACGTTTCATCTTTTTAGCGATTTCAGCCAAACGTTTAGAAACGTTACAAAACAAATCCAAACGTTTCATCTTTTTAGCGATTTAAGCCAAACGTTTACAAATGTTACGAAACAAATCCAAATGTTTCCTCTATTTAGCGATTTAGGCCAAATGTTTAAAACGTTAGGAAACAAATCCATATGTTTCATCTTTTTAGCGATTTAAGCAAACGTTTACAAACAGTACGAAACTAATCCAAACGTTTCACCATTTTAGCGATTTAGGCCAAACGTTTAAATCGTTACGAAAACAAAACAAACGTTTCGCCTTTTTAGCGATTTAAGCCAAACGTTTACAAATGTTCCGAAACAAATCCAAACGTATCCACTTTTTAGCAATTTAAGTCAAACGTTTAAATCATTACGAAATAAATCAAATTGTTTAAAATGTTACAAAACAAATCCAAACATTTCTTCGTTTTAGAAGTTTAAGACAAATGTTTACAAACGTTACGAAATAAATCCAAATGTTTCACGTTTTTTGCAATTTAAACCAAACGTTTACAAACGTCACGAAACAAATCCAAACGTTTCCCCTTTTTAGCGATTTAAGCCAAACGTTAAAAATGTTACGGATAAATCCAAACGTTGAAAATATTACAAAACAAATCCATATATTTCTCTGTTTTAGAGATTTAAGCCAAATGTTTACTAACGTTACGAAATAAATTCAAACGTTTCACTTTTTAGCGATTTAAACCAAATGTTATAAAACAAATCCAAACGTTTCCCCTTTTTAGCGATTTAAGCCAAGTGTTTACAAACGTTACAAAACAAATCCAAACATTTCCCATTTTTAGCGATTTAAGCCAAACGTTTACAATCTTTACGAAACAAATGCCAACGTTTCCCCTTTTTAGCGATTTAAGCCAAACATTTAAAATGTTTCGAAACCAATCCAAACGTTTAAAACGTTACGAAACAAATCCAAACTATTCACCTTTTTAACGATTTCAGCCAGACGTTTACAAACATTATGAAACTAATCCTAACGTTTCACCTTTTTAGCGATTTAAGCCAAACGTTTACAAACGTTACGAAACAAATCCAAACGTTTTACCTTTTTAGCGATTTAAGCCAAACGTTACGAAACAAATCCAAACGTTTCACCTTTTTAGCGATATTAGCCAAACGTCAAACGTTACGAAACAAATCCAAACATTTCATCTTTTTAGAGATTTAAGCCAAATGTTTACAAACGTTACGAAACAAATTTAAACGTTTCCTCTTTTTAGCGATTTAAGCCTTAAGTTTACAAACGTTACGAATTAAATCCAAACATTTCACCTTTTTAGCGATTGAAGCCAAACGTTTAAAACGTTACAAAACCAATCCAAACGTTTTACCTTTTTAGCAATTTAAGACAAACGTTTACAAACGTTACGAAACAAATCCAAACATTTCACCTTTTTAGCGATTTAAGCCAAACTTTTAGAAACGTTACAAAACAAATCCAAACATTTCAACTTTTTAGCGATTTAAGCCAAACGTTTACAAATGTTACGAAACAAATACGTTTCGTTTCCTCTTTTTAGTGATTTAAGCCAAACGTTTAAAACGTTACGAAATAAATCCATACGTTTCACCTTTTTAGCGATTTAAGCAAACGTTTACAAACAGTACGAAACTAATCCAAACGTTTCACCATTTTAGAGATTTAAGCCAAACGTTTAAAACGTTACGAAAACAAAATAAATGTTTCGCCTTTTTAACGATTTAAGCCAAATGTTTACAAACGTTACGAAACAAATACAAATGTTTCCTGTTTTTAGCGATTTAAGTCAAACGTTTAAAACATTACGAAATAAATCAAAATGTTTATTATGTTACAAAACAAATCTAAACATTTCTCCGTTTTAGCAATTTAAGCCAAATGTTTACAAACGTTACGAAAAAATCCAAACGTTTCACGTTTTTAGCGATTTAAACCAAACTTTTACAAACATTACGAAACAAATCCAAACGTTTCACCTTTTTAGCGATTTAAGCCAAACGTTTACAAACATTACGAAACAAATCCAAACATTTCCCATTTTTAGCGATTTAAGCCAAATGTTTACAAACGGTACGAAACAAATCCAAACATTTCCCATTTTTAGCGATTTAAGCCAAACGTTTACAAACGCTACGAAACCAATCCAAACGTTTTACCTTTTTAGCGATTTAAGACAAACGTTTACCAACTTTACGAAACAAATCCAAACGTTTCCCCTTTTTAGCGATTTAAGCCAAACGTTTAAAACGTTTCGAAACCAATCCAAACATTTAAAACGTTACGAAACAAATCCAAACTATTCACCGTTTAGCAATTTAAGCCAGATGTTTAAAACGTTATGAAACAAATCCAAACGTTTCACCTTTTTAGCTATTTAAGTTAAACGTTTACAAACGTTAGGAATCAAATCCAAACGTTTTCCCTTTTTAGCAATTTAAGCAAAACGTTTAAAAACTTTACGAAACAAATCCAAACGTTTCACCTTTTTAGCAATATAAGCCAAACATTTAAAATGTTACAAAACCAATCCAAAGGTTTCACCTTTTTAGCGACGTAAGTTAAACGTTTACAAACGTTACAAAACAAATCCATATGTTTCACCTTTTTATCGATTTAAGCCAAACGTTTAAGACGTTATGAAACCAATCCAAACGTTTCACCTTTTTAGCAATTTAAGCCAAACGTTTAGAAACGTTACAAAACAAATCTAATCATCCTTTTAGCGATTTAAGCAAAACGTTTTTCAAACGTTACGAAACAAATCCAAACGTTTCCTCTTTTTAGCGATCTAAGCCTAAAGTTTACAAACGTTACGAATTAAATCCAAACGTTTCACCTTTTTAGCGATTTAAGCCAAACGTTTAAAATGTTACAAAACCAATCCAAACATTTTACCTTTTTAGCGATTTAAGACAAACGTTTACAAACGTTACGAAACAAATCCAAACATTTCACCTTTTTAGCGATTTAAGCCAAACTTTTAGAAACGTTACAAAACAAATCCAAACGTTTCAACTTTTTAGCGATTTAAGCCAAACGTTTACAAACGTTATGAAACAAATACAAATGTTTCCTCTTTTTAGCGATTTAAGCCAAACGTTTAAAACGTTACGAAATAAATCCATACGTTTCACCTTTTTAGCGATTTAAGCAAGCTTTTACAAACAGTATGAAACTAATCCAAACATTTCACCATATTAGCGAATTAAGCCAAATGTTTAAAACGTTACGAAAACAAAACAAATGTTTCGCCTTTTTAGCAATTTAAGCCAAACGTTTACAAACGTTACGAAACAAATACAAACGCTTCCCGTTTTTAGCGATTTAAGTCAAACGTTTAAAACATTACGAAATAAATCCAAATGTTTAATATGTTACAAAACAAATCTAAACATTTCTCCGTTTTAGCAATTTAAGCCAAATGTTTACAAACGTTACGAAATAAATCCAAACGTTTCACGTTTTTAGCGATTTAAACCAAACGTTTACAAACATTACGAAACAAATCCAAACGTTTCACCTTTTTAGCGATTTAAGCCAAACGTTAAAAATGTTACGGATAAATCCAAATGTTAAAAATGTTACAAAACAAATCCATATATTTTTCTGTTTGAGCGATTTATGCCAAATGTTTACTAACATTACGAAATAAATCCAAAAGTTTCACTTTTTTAGCGATTTAAACCAAACGTTTACAAACGTTAGGAAACAGATCCAAACGTTTCCACTTTTTAGCGATTTAAGCCAAACGTTTACAAACTTTACGAAACAAATTCAAACATTTCCCATTTTTAGCGATTTAAGCCAAACGTTTACAAGCTTTACGAAATAAATCCAAACGTTTCCCCTTTTAGCGATTTAAGCCAAACGTTTAAAACGTTGCGAAACCAATCCAAACATTTACAACGTTTGGAATCCAATCCAAATGTTTAAAACGTTACGAAACAAATCCAAACGTTTCATCCTTTTAGCGATCTAAGCCATACGTTTACAAACGTTACGAAACAAATCTAAACGTTTTACCGTTTTAGCGATTTAAGCCAAACGTTTAAAAACGTTACGAAACAAATCCAAACGTTTCACCTTTTTAGCGATATAAGCCAAACGTTTAAAATGTAACGAAACCAATCCAAACGTTTCGCCTTTTTAGCGATGTAAGCTAAACATTTACAAACGTTACAAAACAAATCCATGCTTTTCACCTTTTTATCGATTTAATCCAAACGTTTAAAACCTTACGAAACCAATCCAAACGTTTCACCATTTTGGCGATTTAAGCCAAACGTTGCGAAACAAATCCAAATGTTTCACCTTTTTAGCGATTTAAGCCAAACGTTTAAAACGTTTTACCTTTTTAGCGATCTAAGACAAACGTTTAAAAACTTTACGAAACAAATCCAAACATTTCACCTTTTTAGCAATTTAAGCCAAACGTTTAGAAACGTTTCAAAACAAATCCAAACGTTTCATCTTTTTTGCGATTTAAGCCAAACGTTTACAAACGTTACGAAACAAATCCAAACGTTTCCTCTTTTTAGCGATTTAAGCCAAACGTTAAAATGTTAGGAAACCAATCCAAAGGTTTCACATTTTTAGCGACGTAAGCTAAAGGTTTACAAACGTTACAAAACAAATCCATACTTTTAACCTTTTTATCGACTAAAGCCAAACGTTTAAAACGTTCCGAAAACAAAACAAACGTTTCGCCTTTTTAGCGATTTAAGCCAAACGTTTAGAAACGTTACAAAACAAATCCAAACATTTCATCTTTTTAGCGATTTAAGCCAAACGTTTACAAACGTTACGAGATAAATCCAAACGTTTCCTTTGTTTAGCAATTTAAGCCTAAAGTATACAAACGTTATACGAATTAAATCCAAACGTTTCACCTTTTTAGCGATTTAAACCAAACGTTTAAAACGTTACAAACTAATCCAAACATTTCACCTTTTTAGCGATTTAAGCCAAACTTTTAGAAACGTTACAAAACAAATCCAAACGTTTCAACTTTTTGGCGATTTAAGCCAAACGTTTACAAATGTTACGAAACAAATACAAACGTTTCCTCTTTTTAGCGATTTAAGCCAAACGTTTAAAACGTTACGAAATAAATCCATACGTTTCACCTTTTTAGCGATTTAAGCAAACGTTTACAAACAATACAAAACTAATCCAAACGTTTCACCATTTTAGCGATTTAAGCCAAACGTTTAAAACGTTACGAAAACAAAACAAACGTTTCGCCTTTTTAGCCATTTAAGCCAAACGTTTACAAACGTTACGAAACAAATCCAAACGTTTCCCCTTTTTAGCGATTTAAGTAAAACGTTTAAAACATTACGAAATAAATCAAAATGTTTATAATGTTAGAAAACAAATCCAAACATTTCTCCGTTTTAGCAATTTAAGCCTAATGTTTACAAACGTTACGAAATAAATCCAAACGTTTCACGTTTTTAGCGATTTAAACCAAACGTTTACAAACGTTACGAAACAAATCCAAACGTTTCACCTTTTTAGCGATTTAAGCCAAACGTTTAAAACGTTACGGATAAATCCAAACGCTGAAAATGTTACAAAACAAATCCATATATTTATCTGTTTTAGCGATTTAAGCCAAATGATCACTAACGTTACCAAACGTTTCACTTTTTAGCGATTTAAACCAAACGTTTACAAACATTACGAAACAAATCCAAACGTTTCCCCTTTTTAGCGATTTAAGCAAAATGTTTACAAACGTTACAAAACAAATCCAAACGTTTCCCATTTTTAGCGATTTAAGCCAAACGTTTACAAACTTTACGAAAAAAATCCAAACGTTTCCTCTTTTTAGCGATTTAAGCCAAACGTTTAAAACGTTTCGAAACCAATCCAAACGTTTAAAACGTTACGAAACAAATCCAAATGTTTCACCTTTTTAGCGATTAAAGCCAGACGTTTACAAACGTTGCGAAACAAATCCAAACGTTTCACCTTTTTAGCGATTTAAGCCAAACGTTTCAAACATTACGAAACAAATCCAAATGTTTTACCTTTTTAGCGATTTAAGCCAAACGTTAAAAAACGTTACGAAACAAATCCAAATGTTTTACCTTTTCAGTGATATAAGCCAAACGTCTAAAACTAATCCAAACGTTTCACCTTTTTAGCGACGTAAGCCAAACGTTTACAAACGTTACAAAACAAATCCATACTTTTCACCTTTTTATCGATTTAAGCCAAACGTTTAAAACGGTACGAAACCAATCCAAACGTTTCACCTTTTTAGCGATTTAAGCCAAACGTTTTAAAACGTTACGAAACAAATCCAAACGTTTCATCTTTTTAGCGAATTAAGCCAAACGTTTACAAACATTACGAAACAAATCCAAAGGTTTCCTCTTTTTAGCGATTTAAGCCTAAAGTTTACAAACGTTACGAAACAAATCCAAACGTTTCACCTTTTTAACGATTTAAGCCAAACGTTTACAAACGTTGCGAAACATATCCAAGCGTTTCCCCTTTTTAGCGATTTAAGTCAAACGTTTAAAACTTTACGATATAAATCCAAACGTTTCCCCTTTTTAGCGATTTAAGCCAAACGTTTAAAACGTTACCAAATAAATCCAAACGTTTAAAATGTTTTAAAACAAATCCAAACATATCTACGTTTTAGCAATTTAAGCCAAATGTTTACAAACGTTAAGAAATAAATCCAAGCATTTCACGTTTTTAGCGATTTAAACCAAGCGTTCCACGTTTTTAGCGATTTAAACCAAACGCTTACAAATGTTACGAAACAAATCCAAACGTTTCACCTATTTAACGATTTAAGCCAATCATTTACAAACGTATCGAAAGAAATCTAAACATTTAAAACGTCACTAAACAAATCCAAATGTTTAAAGCATTACTAAACCAATCCAAACGTTTAAAACGATACAAAACCAATCCAAACATTTAAAAACATACGAAACAAATCCAAACGTTTCACCTTTTTACCGATTTTAGCCAACGTTTAAAATGTTACGAAACCAAACGTTTAAAATGTTTAAAATGTTACGAAACCAATCCAAATGTTTCCCCTTTTTAGCAATTTAAGCCAACGTTAACAAACGTTACAAAACAAATCCAAACGTTTCATATTTTTAGCGATTTAAGCCAAATGTTTACAAACTCTAGGAAACGAATCCAAACGTTTCACCTTTTCAGCGATTTAATCCAAACGTTTAAAACGTTATGAAATAAATCCAAACGTTTAAAATGTTACAAAACAAATCCAAACATTTCTCCGTTTTAGCGATTTAAGCCAAATGTTTACAAACGTTACGAAATAAATCCAAATATTCACGTTTTTAGTAATTTAAGCCAAACGTTTACCAAAATTACGAAACAAATCCAAACGTTTCCCCTTTTTTGCGATTTAAGCCAAACGTTTACAAACTTTACGTAACAAATCCAAACGTTTAATAAGTTATGAAAAAAATCCAAATGTTTAAAACGTTAGGAAACCAATCCAAACTTTTAAAACGATACGAAACAAATTAAAACGTTTAAAAACGTTACAAAACCAATCCAAACATTTCACCTTTTTAGAGATTGAAGACAAACGTTACGAAACAAATCCAAACGTTTCCCTTTTTTAGCGATTTAAGCCAAACATATACAAACATTACGAAACAAATCCAAACGTTTCATCTTTTTATCCATTTAAGCCAAACGTTACGAAACAAATCCAAACGTTTCCCCTTTTTAGTGATTTAAGCCAAACATTTAAAACGTTACGAAACAAATCCAAACGGTTCACCTTTTTAGCAATTTAAGCAAATGTTTACAAACGTTACGGAACTAATCCAAACGTTTCTCCTTTTTAGTGATTTAAGCCAAACGTTTAAAACGTTACAAAAACAATATAAACGTTTCACCTTTTTAGCGATTTTAGCCAAACATTTACAAACGTTACAAAACAAATCCAAACGTTTCACCTTTTTAGCGATTTAAGCCAAACGTTTACAAACGTTACGAAACAAATCCAAAAATTTCACCTTTTTAGCGATTTAAGCCAAACGTTTAAAACGTTATAAAATAAATCCAAACGTTTGAAATGTTACGAAACAAATCCAAACGTTTCTCCGTTTTAGCGATTTAAGCCAAATGTTTACAAGTGTTACGAAATAAATCTAAACGTTTCACGTTTTTAGCAATTTAAACCAAACGTTTACAAACGTTACGAAACAAATCCAAACGTTTCACCTTTTTTGCGATTTCAGCCAAACGTTTACAAATGTTAAGTAACAAATCCAAACGTTTATTAAGTTACGAAAAAAATCCAAACGTTTAAATAGTTAGGAAACCAATCCAAACGTTTAAAACGATACAAACAAATCAAAACGTTTACAAACGTTACAAAACAAATCCAAACATTTCACCTTTTTAGCGATTTAAGACAAACATTTACAAACGTTACGAAACAAATCCAAACGTTTCCCCTTTTTAGCGATTTAAGCCAAACATATACAAACGTTACGAAACAAATCTAAAGGTTTCATCTTTTTGGCCATTCAAGCCAAACGTTTACAAACGTTACGAAACAAATCCAAACGTTTCACCTTTTTAGTGATTTAAGCCAAACATTTAAAACGTTACGAAACAAACCCAAACGGTTCACCTTTTTAGCGATTTAAGCAAACGTTTACAAACGTTACGAAACTAATCCAAACGTTTCTCCTTTTTAGCGATTTAAGCCAAACGTTTAAAACGTTACCAAAACAATACAAACGTTTCACATTTTTAGCGATTTAAGCCAAACGTTTACAAACGTTATAAAATAAATCCAAACGTTTCACCTTTTTAGCGATTTAAGCCAAACGTTTACAAAGGTTACGAAACAAATCCAAACGTTTCACCTTTTTGGCGATTTAAGCCAAACGTTTAAAACGTTATGAAAAAAATCCAAACGTTTAAAATGTTACAAAACAAATCCAAACATTTCTCCGTTTTAGCGATTTAAGCCAAATGTTTACAAACGTTATGAAATAAATCCAAATATTCACGTTTTTAGTAATTTAATCCAAACGTTTACTAAAGTTACGAAACAAATCCAAACGTTTCCCCTTTTTTGCGATTTAAGCCAAACGTTTACAAACTTTACGTAACAAATCCAAACGTTTAATAAGTTATGAAAAAAAATCCAAACGTTTAAAACGTTAGGAAACCAATCCAAACTTTTAAAACGATACGAAACAAATTAAAACGTTTAAAAACGTTACAAACTCAATCCAAATATTTCACCTTTTTAGTGATTGAAGACAAACGTTACGAAACAAATCCAAACGTTTCCCCTTTTTAGCGATTTAAGCCAGACATATACAAACGTTACGAAACAAATCCAAACGTTTCATCTTTTTATCCATTTAAGCCAAACGTTTACAAACGTTACGAAACAAATCCAAATGTTTCACCTTTTTAGTGATTTAAGCCAAACATTTAAAACGTTACGAAACAAATCCAAACGGTTCACCTTTTTAGCAATTTAAGCAAACGTTTACAAACGTTACAAAACTAATCCAAACGTTTCTCCTTTTTAGTGATTTAAGCCAAACGTTTAAAACGTTACAAAAACAATACAAACGTTTCACCTTTTTAGCTATTTAAGCCAAACGTTTACAAACGTTACGAAACAAATCCAAAAATTTCACCTTTTTAGCGATTTAAGCCAAACGTTTAAAACGTTATAAAATAAATCCAAACGTTTGAAATGTTACAAAACAAATCCAAACATTTCTCCGTTTTAGCGATTTAAGCCAAATGTTTACAAACGTTACGAAATAAATCCAAACGTTTCATGTTTTTAGCAATTTAAACCAAACATTTACCAATGTTATGAAACAAATCCAAATGTTTCCTCTTTTTTGCGATTTAAGCCAAACGTTTACAAACTTTACGTAACAAATCCAAACGTTAATAAGTTACGAAAAAAATACAAACGTTTAAAACGTTAGGAAACCAATCCAAACGTTTAAAACGATACGAAACAAATCAAAACGTTTACAAACATTACAAAACCAATTAAAACTACAAACGTTACGAAACAAATCAAAACGTTCCCCCTTTTTAGCGATTTAAGCCAATCATTTACAAACGTTACGAAACAAATCCAAACGTTTCATCTTTTTATCCATTTCAGCCAAACGTTTACAAACGTTACAAAACAAATCCAAACGTTTCCCCTTTTTAGTGATTTAAGCCAAATAGTTAAAACGTTACGAAATAATTCCAAACGGTTCACCTTTTTAGCGATTTAAGCAAACGTTTACAAACATTACGAAATTAATCCAAATGTTTCTCCTTTTCAGCGATTTAAGCCAAACGTTTAAAACGTTAAGAAAACAATACAAACGTTTCACCTTTTTAGCGATTTAAGCCAAACGTTTAAAACGTTACGAAGACAATACAAAGTTTTCACCTTTTTAGAGATTTAAGCCAAACGTTTAGAAACGTTACGAAACAAATCCAAATGTTTCACCTTTGTTTCGTAACGTTTGTAAACGTTTGGCTAAAATTGATAAAAAAGTTTCGTAACATTTACAAACGTTACGAAACAAATCCAAGCGTTTAAAACGTTACGAAAAAACTCCAAACGTTTCACCTTTTTAGCGATTTGTGCCAAACGTTTACAAACGTTACAAAACAAATCCAACCGTTTCACCGTTTTAAACGTTTGGATTTTTTTGTAATGTTTTCAAACGTCTGGCTTAAATCGCTAAAAAAGGTGAAACGTTTGGATTCGTTTATTAACTTTTTAAACGTTTTAAGCCAAACGTTTACAAACGTTACAACAAAATCCAAACGTTTCACCTTTTTAGCGATTTAAGCCAAACGTTTACGAAACAAATCCAATCGTTTCACCTTTTTAGCAAATTAAGCCAAACGTTTACAAACGTTACAAAAGAAAGCCAAACGTTTGCCTTAAATCTCTAAAAAGGTGAAACGTTTGGATTTGTTTTGTAACGTTTGTAAACGTTTGGCTTAAATCGCTTAAAAGGTGAAAGGTTTTGATTTGTTTCGTAACGTTTGCAAACATTTCGCTTAAATCGCTAAAAAGGTGAAACGTTTGGATTTGTTTCATAGAGTTTGTAAATGTTTGGCTGAAATCGAAAAAAGGGGAAACTTTTGAATTCGTAGCGTTTGTAAACATTGGCTTAAATTGCTAAAAAATGCGAAATGTTCGGTTTTGTTTCGTAACGTTTGTAATCCAAACATTTCAGCTTTTTAGCTATTTAATCCAAATGTTTCACCTTTCTAGCGATATAAGACAATAGTTTACAAACGTTACGAAACAAATCCAAACCTTTCTCCTTTTTAGCGATTTAAGCCAAACGTTTACAAACGTTACGAAACAAAACCAAATGATTGTCAACGTTTGGCTCTAATTGCTATAAAGGTGAAACGTTTTGATTTGTTTTGTAACGTTTGTAAACGTTTGTCATAAATCGCTAAAAAGGTGAAACGTTTGTAAAAGTTTGAAATTTTACAATACAAATCAAAATGTTTCACCTTTTTAGCTATTTAATCCAAACGTTTCACTTTTTTAGCGGTATAAGCCAAACGTTTACAAACGTTACAAAACAAATCCAAACATTTCACTTTTTTAGCGATTTAAGCCAAAAACGTTACGAAAAAAAATCCAAACATTTCCTCTTCTTAGCGATTTAAGCCAAACGTTTACAAATGTTACAAAATAAATCCAAACGTTTCGCCTTTTTAGAAATTTGAGCGAAACATTTACAAACGTTACAAAACAAATCCAAACATTTCCCCTTTTTAGCAATTTGCGCCAAACGTTTACCAATGTTTCGTTTTGTTTCGTAACGTTTGTAAACGTTAGGATCCAATAGCTAAAAAGGTGATACGAAACTAATCCAAACGTTTCACCTTTTTAGCGATTTAAGCCAAACGTTTAAAATGTTACGAATACAATACAAATGTTTCACCTTTTTAGCGAATTAAGCCAAACGTTTACAAACGTTACGAAACAAATCCAAAAGTTTCACCTTTTTAGCGATTTATGCCAAACGTTTAAAACGTTACGAAATAAGTCCAAACGTTTAAAATGTAACAAAACAAAACCAAACGTTTCCCCGTTTTAGCGATTTAAGCCAAACATTTACAAACGTTACAAAACAAATCCAAACATTTCACTTTTTTAGCGATTTAAGCCAAACGTTAAAATGTTACGAAACCAGTCCAAACGTTTCACCTTTTATGCAATTTAAGCCAAACGTTTACAAACGTTACGAAACAAATCCAAACTTTTCACCTTTTTAGCGATTCAAAACAAACGTTTTCAAACGTTACGAAACAAATCCAAATGTTTCACCATTTTGGCGATTTAAGCTAATTCTTTACAAACGTTACGAAACAAATCCAAACATTTCACCTTTTAGCGATTTAAGTCAAATGTTTAAAACGTTACGAAAACAATCCAAATGTTTCACCTTTTTAGCAAATTAAGCCAAACGTTTTCAAATGTTACAATGCAAATCCATACTTTTCACCTTTTTAGCGATTTAAGCCCAACGTTTACAATGTTACGAAACAAATCTAAACGTTTACAAAAGTTACGAAATAAATCCAAACGTTTTGCCTTTTTAGCTATGTAAGCTAAACATTTAAAAACGTTACGAAACAAATCCAAACGTTTAAAACGTTATGAAACAAATCCAAACGTTTAAAATGTTACGAAACCAATCCAAACGTTTAAAACGATACGAAACAAATCCAAACGTTTCACCTTTTTAGCGATTTAAGCCAACGTTTAAAACGTTACGAATACAGTCCAAACGTTTCACCTTTTTCGCTATTTAAACCAAACGTTTACAAACGTTACGAAACAAATCCAAACGTTTCCCCTTTTTAGCGATTTAAGCCAAACGTTTAAAACGTTACAAAATAAATCCAAACCTTCAAAATTTTACAAAACAAATCCAAATATTTCTCCGTTTTAGCGATTTAAGCCAAATGTTTAGAAACGTCACGAAATAAATCCAAACGTTTACAAACATTACGAAACAAATCCAAACGTTACACCTTTTTAGAAATTTAAGCCAAACATTTATAAACGTTGCCAAACAAATCCAAACGTTTAATACGTTATGAAACAAAATCCAAACGTTTAAAATGTTACGAAACCAAACCAAACGTTACGAAACCAATCCAAACGTTTCACCTTTTTAGGGATTTAAGCAAACATTTACAAACGTTACAAAACAAATCCAAACGTTTCACCTTTTTAGCGATAAAAGCCTAACGTATACAAATGTTTCAAAACAAATCCAAACGTTTCACTTTTTTAGCAATTTAAGCCAAACGTTTAAAACGTTACGAAACATATCCAAATGTTTCCCCTCTTTAGCGATTTAAGCCAAACATTAGGAAACAAATCCAAACGTTTCACCTTTTTAGCGATTTAAGCCAAATGTTTAAAACGTTATGAAACGAATCAAAACGTATAAAACGTTAGACGTTTCTCCGTTGTAGCGATTTAAGTCAAATGTTTACAAACGTTCCGAAACAAATCCAAACTTTTCACCTTTTTAGCAATTTAAACCAAATGTTTACAAACGTTACGAAATATATCCAAATGTTTCACCTTTTTAGCGATTTAAGCCAAACGATTAAAACGTTACGAAACCAATCCAAACGTTTCCCCTTTTTAGCGATTTAAGCCAAACTTTTACAAACATTACGAAACAAACCTAAACATTTCACCTTTTTAGCGATTTAAGCCAAACGTTTACAAACGTTGCGAAACGATTCCAAACGTTTAAAACGTTGTAAACCAAATCCAGACGTTTCTATATTTTAGCGATTTAAGTCAAACGTTTACAAACGTTACGAAACAAATCCAAAGGTTTCACCTTTTTAGCGATTTAAGCCAATCTTGTAAAATGTTATGAATACAATACAAATGTTTCACCTTTTTAGCGATTTAAGCCAAACGTTTACAAACGTTACGAAACAAATCCAAAAGTTTCACCTTTTTAGCGATTTATGCCAAACGTTTAAAACGTTACGAAATAAATCCAAACGTTTAAAATGTTACAAAAAAAACAAACGTTTCCCCGTTTTAGCGATTTAAGCCAAACATTTACAAACGTTACAAAACAAATCCAAACATTTCACTTTTTTAGCGATTTAAGCCAAACGTTAAAATGTTACGAAACCAGTCAAAACGTTTCACCTTTTTTGCAATTTAAGCCAAACGTTTACAAACGTTACGAAACAAATCCAAACTTTTCACCTTTTTAGCGATTCAAAACAAACGTTTTCAAACGTTACGAAACAAATCCAAATGTTACACCCTTTTAGCGATTTAAGCCAATTCTTTACAAACGTTACGAAACAAATCCAAACATTTCACCTTTTTAGCGATATAAGCCAAATGTTTAAAATGTTACGAAACCAATCCAAATGTTTCACCTTTTTAGCGATTTAAGCCAAACGTTTTCAAACGTTACAATGCAAATCCATACTTTTCACCTTTTCAGAGATTTAAGCCCAACGTTTAAAATGTTACGAAACAAATCAAAAAGTTTACAAAAGTTACGAAACAAATCCAAACGTTTTGCCTTCTTAGCTATGTAAGCTAAAAATTTAAAAACGTTACGAAACAAATCCAAACCTTTCTCCTTTTTAGCGATTTAAGCCAAACGTTTACAAACGTTACGAAACAAAACCAAACGCTTGTAAACGTTTGGCTCTAATTGCTATAAAGGTGAAACGTTTTGATTTGTTTTGTAAACATTTGTCTTAAATCGCTAAAAAGGTGAAACGTTTGTAAAAGTTTGAAATTTTACAATACAAATCAAAACGTTTCACCTTTTTAGCTATTTAATCCAAACGTTTCACTTTTTTAGCGATATAAGCCAAACGTTTACAAACGTTACAAAAAAAATCCAAACGTTTCTCCTTTTTAGCGATTTAAGCCAAACGATTACAAACGTTACGAAAAAAATCAAAACGTTTCCTCTTGTTAGCGATTTAAGCCAAACGTTTACAAATGTTACAAAATAAATCCAAACGTTTCGCCTTTTTAAAAATTTGAGCCAAACATTTACAAACGTTACAAAACAAATCCAAACATTTCCCCTTTCTAGCAATTTGCGCCAAACGTTTACAAATGTTTCGTTTTGTTTCGTAACATTTGTAAACGTTAGGATCCAATAGCTAAAAAGGTGATACGAAACTAATCCAAACGTTTCACCTTTTTAGCGATTTAAGCCAAACGTTTAAAATGTTACGAATACAATACAAATGTTTCACCTTTTTAGCGATTTAAGCCAAACGTTTACAAATATTACGAAACAAATCCAAAAGTTTCACCTTTTTAGCGATTTATGCCAAACATTTAAAACGTTGCGAAATAAATCCAAACGTTTAAAATGTTACAAAACAAAACCAAATGTTTCCCCGTTTTAGTGATTTAAGCCAAACATTTACAAACGTTACAAAATAAATCCAAACATTTCACTTTTTTAGAGATTTAAGCCAAACGTTAAAATGTTACGAAACCAGTCCAAACGTTTCACCTTTTTTGCAATTTAAGCCAAACGTTTACAAACGTTACGAAACAAATGCAAACTTTTCACCTTTTTAGCGATTCAAAACAAACGTTTTCAAACGTTACGAAACAAATCCAAATGTTTCACCCTTTTAGCGATTTAAGCCAATTCTTTACAAACATTACGAAACAAATCCAAAAATTTCACCTTTTTAGTGATTTAAGCCAAATGTTTAAAACATTACGAAACCAATCCAAATGTTTTCACCTTTTTAGCGATTTAAGCCCAACGTTTAAAATGTTACGAAACAAATCTAAACGTTTACAAAAGTTACGAAACAAATCCAAACGTTTTGCCCTTTTAGCTATGTAAGCTAAACATTTAAAAACGTTACGAAACAAATCCAAACGTTTAAAACGTTATGAAACAAATCCAAACGTTTAAAACGTTATGAAACAAATCCAAACGTTTAAAATGTTACGAAACCAATCCAAACGTTTAAAACGATATGAAACAAATCCAAACGTTTCACCTTTTAAGCGATTTAAGCCAACGTTTAAAACGTTACGAATACAGTCCAAACGTTTCACCTTTTTAGCTATTTAAAACAAACGTTTACAAACGTTACGAAACAAATCCAAACGTTTCCCCTTTTAAGCGATTTAAGCCAAACGTTTAAAACGTTACGAAATAAATCCAAACCTTCAAAATTTTACAAAACCAATCCAAATATTTCTCCGTTTTAGCGATTTAAGCCAAATGTTTAGAAACATTACGAAATAAATCTAAACGTTTACAAACGTTACGAAACAAATCCAAACGTTACACCTTTTTAGAAATTTAAGCCAAACGTTTACAACCGTTGCCAAACAAATCCAAACGTTTAATACGTTATGAAACAAATCCAAACGTTTAAAACGTTAAGGAACCAAACCAAACGTTACGAAACCAATCCAAACGTTTCACCTTTTTAGCGATATAAGCAAACATTTACAAACGTTAGAAAACAAATCCAAACGTTTCACCTTTTTAGCGATAAAAGCCTAACGTATACAAATGTTTTAAAATAAATCCAAACGTTTCACCTTTTTAGCATTTTAAGCCAAACGTTTAAAACGTTATGAAACCAATCCAAACGTTTCCCCTTTTTAGCGATTTAAGCCAAACATTAGGAAACAAATCCAAACGTTTCACCTTTTTAGCGATTTAAGCCAAATGTTTAAAACGTTACGAAACGAATCAAAACGTTTAAAGCGTTAGACGTTTCTCCGTTGTAGCGATTTAAGTCAAACGTTTATAAACGTTCCGAAACAAATCCAAACTTTTCACCTTTTTAGCAATTTAAACTAAATTTTTACAAACGTTACGAAATATATCCAAACGTTTCACCTTTTTAGCGATTTAAGCCAAACGATTAAAACGTTACGAAACCAATCCAAATGTTTCCCCTTTTTAGCGATTTAAGCCAAACTTTTACAAACGTTACGAAACAAATATAAACGTTTCACCTTTTAAGCGATTTAAGCTAAACATTCACAAACGTTACGAAACGAATCCAAACGTTTAAAACGTTGTAAACCAAATCCAGACGTTTCTCTGTTTTAGCGAGTTAAGTCAAACGTTTACAAATGTTACGAAACAAATCCAAACGTTTCACCTTTTTAGCGATTTAAGCCAAACGTTTAAAATGTTGCGAATACAATACAAATGTTTCACCTTTTTAGCGATTGAAGCCAAACGTTTACAAACGTTATGGAACAAATCCAAAAGTTTCACCTTTTTAGCGATTTATGCCAAACGTTAAAAACGTTACGAAATAAATCCAAACGTTTAAAATGTTACAAAACAAAACCAACGTTTCCCCGTTTTAGCCATTTAAGCCAAACATTTACAAACGTTACAAAACAAATCCACACATTTCACTTTTTTAGCGATTTAAGCCAAACATTAAAATGTTACGAAACCAGTCCAAACGTTTCACCTTTTTTGCAATTTAAGCCAAACGTTTACAAAAGTTACGAAACAAATCCAAACTTTTCACCTTTTTAGCGATTCAAAACAAACGTTTTCAAACGTTACGAAACAAATCCAAATGTTTCACCCTTTTAGCGATTTAAGCCAATTCTTTACAAACGTTACGAAACAAATCCAAACATTTCACCTTTTTAGCGATTTAAGCCAAATGTTTAAAACGTTACGAAACCAATCCAAATGTTTCACCTTTTTAGCGATTTAAGCCAAACGTTTTCAAACGTTACAATGCAAATCCATACTTTTCACCTTTTTATCGATTTAAGCCCAACGTTTAAAATGTTACGAAACAAATCTAAAAGTTTACAAAAGTTACGAAACAAATCCAAACGTTTTGCCTTTTTAGCTATGTAAGCTAAACATTTAAAAACGTTACGAAACAAATCCAAACGTTTAAAACGTTATGAAACAAATCCAAACGTTTAAAATGTTACGAAACCAATCCAAACGTTTAAAACGATACGAAACAAATCTAAATGTTTCACCTTTTTAGCGATTTAAGCCAACGTTTAAAACGTTACGAATACAGTCCAAACTTTTCACCTTTTTAGCTATATAAACCGAACGTTTACAAACGTTACGAAACAAATCCAAACGTTTCCCCTTTTTAGCGATTTAAGCCAAACGTTTAAAACGTTACGAAATAAATCCAAACATTCAAAATTTTACAAAACCAATCCAAATATTTCTCCGTTTTAGCGATTTAAGCCAAATGTTTAGAAACGTTACGAAATAAATCCAAACGTTTACAAACGTTACGAAACAAATCCAAACGTTACACCTTTTTAGAAATTTAAACCAAACGTTTACAAACGTTGCCAAACAAATCCAAACGTTTAATACGTTATGAAACAAATCCAAACGTTTAAAACGTTACAGAACCAAACCAAACGTTACGAAACCAATCCAAATGGTTCACCTTTTAAGCGATTTAAGCAAACATTTACAAACGTTACAAAACAAATCCAAATGTTTCACCTTTTTAGCGATAAAAGCCTAACGTATACAAATGTTTCAAAACAAATCCAAACGTTTAACCTTTTTAGCAATTTAAGCCAAACGTTTAAAACGTTACGAAACCAATCCAAACGTTTCCCCCTTTTTAGCGATTTAAGCCAAACATTAGGAAATAAATCCAAACGTTTCACCTTTTTAGCGATTTAAGCCAAATGTTTAAAACGTTACGAAACGAATCAAAACGTTTAAAACGTTAGACGTTTCTCCGTTGTAGCGATTTAAGTCAAACGTTCCGAAACAAATCCAAACTTTTCACCTTTTTAGCAATTTAAACAAAATGTTTACAAACGTTACGAAATATATCCAAACGTTTCACCTTTTTAGCGATTTAAGCCAAACAATTAAAACGTTACGAAACCAATCCAAACGTTTCCCCATTTTAGCGATTTAAGCCAAACTTTTACAAACGTTACGAAACAAATCTAAACGTTTCACCTTTTTAGCAATTTAAGCCAAACGTTTACAAACGTTACGAAACGAATCCAAACGTTTAAAACGTTGTAGACCAAATCCAGACATTTCTCTGTTTTAGCGATTTAAGTCAAACGTTTACAAATGTTACGAAACAAATCCAAACTTTTCACCTTTTTAGCGATTTAAACCAAATGTTTACAAATGTTACGAAACAAATCCAAATGTTTCACCTTTTTAGTGATTTAAGCCAAACATTTAAAACGTTACAAAAAAATCCAAACATTTCTCCGTTTTAACGATTAAGCCAAACGTTTACAAACGTTACGAAACAAATCAAAAATTTTCATGTTTTTAGCGATTCAAACCAAACATTTACAAACTTTATGAAACAAATCGAAACATTTCACCTTTTCAGCGATTTAAGCCAAACGTTTACAAACGTTATGAAACAAATCCAAACGTTTCAACTTTTAAGCGATTTAAGCCAAACTTTTACAAACGGTACGAAATAAATCCAAACATTTCATCTTTTTAGGGATTTAAGCAAAGGTTACGAAACAAATCCAAACGTTTCACCTTTTTAGCGATTAAAGCCTAACGTTTACAAATATTACGAAACAAATCCAAACCATTCACCTTTTTAGCAATTTAAGACAGACGTTTAATACGTTACAAAACCAATACAAATGTTTCCCCTTTTTAGCGATTTAAGCTAAACGTTTACAAACGCTACGAAACAAATTAAAACGTTTCACCTTTTTAGCGATTTAAGCCTAAACCGTTACGACACAAATCCAAACGTTTAAAACGTTATAAAACAAATCTAGACGTTTCTCTGTTTTAGCGATTTAAGTCAAACGTTTACAAACGTTCCGAAAGAAATTCAAACTTTTCACCTATTTAGCAATTTAAAACAAATGTTTACAAACGTTACGAAATATATCTAAACGTTTCACCTTTTTAGCGATTTAAGCCAAACGATTAAAACATTACGAAACCAATCCAAACGTTTCCCCTTTTGAGCGATATAAGCCAAACTTTTACAAACGTTACGAAACAAATCTAAACGTTTCACCTTTTTAGCGATTTAAGCCAAACGTTTACAAACGTTACGAAACGAATCCAAACGTTTAAAACGTTGTAAACTAAATCCAGACGTTTCTCTGTTTTAGCGATTTAATTCAAACGTTTACAAATGTTACGAAACAAATCCAAACTTTTCAACTTTTTAGCGATGTAAACCAAATGTTTACAAATGTTACGAAACAAATTCAAATGTTTCACCTTTTTAGCGATTTAAGCCAAACGTTTAAAACGTTACAAAAAAATCCAAACATTTCTCCGTTTTAGCGATTAAGCCAAACGTTTACAAACGTTACGAAACAAATCGAAATTTTTCATGTTTTTAGCGATTCAAACCAAACATTTACAAACGTTATGAATTAAATCCAAACATTTCACCTTTTTAGCGATTTAAGCCAAACGTTTACAAACGTTATGTAACAAATCCAAACGTTTCAACTTTTAAGCGATTTAAGCCAAACTTTTACAAACGTTACGAAATAAATCCAAACATTTCATCTTTTTAGGGATTTAAGCAAAGGTTACGAAACAAATCCAAACGTTTCACCTTTTTAGCGATTAAACCCTAACGTTTACAAATATTACGAAACAAATCCAAACGTTTCACCTTTTTAGCAATTTAAGACAGATGTTTAATACGTTACAAAACCAATACAAACGTTTCCCCTTTTTAGCGATTTAAGCTAAACGTTTACAAACGCTACGAAACAAATTCAAACGTTTCACCTTTTTAGCGATTTAAGCCTAAACCGTTACGACACAAATCCAAACGTTTAAAACGTTATAAAACAAATCTAGACGTTTCTATGTTTTAGCGATTTAAGTCAAACGTTTACAAACGTTTCGAAACAAATTCAAACTTTTCACCTATTTAGCAATTTAAACCAAATGTTTACAAACGTTACGAAATATATCTAAACGTTTCACCTTTTTAGCGATTTAAGCCAAACGATTAAAACATTACGAAACCAATCCAAACGTTTCCCCTTTTGAGCGATATAAGCCAAACTTTTACAAACGTTACGAAACAAATCTAAACGTTTCACCTTTTTAGCGATTTAAGCCAAACGTTTACAAACGTTACGAAACGAATCCAAACGTTTAAAACGTTGTAAACTAAATCCAGACGTTTCTCTGTTTTAGCGATTTAAGTCAAACGTTTACAAATGTTACGAAACAAATCCAAACTTTTCAACTTTTTAGCGATGTAAACCAAATGTTTACAAATGTTACGAAACAAATTCAAATGTTTCACCTTTTTAGCGATTTAAGCCAAACGTTTAAAACGTTACAAAAAAATCCAAACATTTCTCCGTTTTAGCGATTAAGCCAAACGTATACAAACGTTACGAAACAAATCGAAATTTTTCGTGTTTTTAACGATTCAAACCAAACATTTACAAACGTTATGAATTAAATCCAAACATTTCACCTATTTAGCGATTTAAGCCAAACGTTTACAAACGTTATGTAACAAATCCAAACGTTTCAACTTTTAAGCGATTTAAGCCAAACTTTTACAAACGTTACGAAATAAATCCAAACATTTCATCTTTTTAGGGATTTAAGCAAAGGTTACGAAACAAATCCAAACGTTTCACCTTTTTAGCGATTAAAGCCTAACGTTTACAAATGTTACGAAACAAATCCAAATGTTTCACCTTTTTAGCAATTTAAGACAGACGTTTAATACGTTACAAAACCAATCCAAACGTTTCCCCTTTTTAGCGATTTAAGCTAAACGTTTACAAACGCTACGAAACAAATCCAAACGTTTCACCTTTTTAGCGATTTAAGCCTAAACCGTTACGAAACAAATCCAAACGTTTAAAACGTTATAAAACAAATCTAGACGTTTCTCCATTTTAGCGATTTAAGTCAAACGTTTACAAATGTTACGAAACAAATCCAAAATTTTGACCTTTTTAGCGATTTAAACTAGACTTTTACAAACGTTACGAAACAAATCCAAACATTTCATCTTTTTAGCGATTTAAGAAAACGTTTACGAACATTTCGGAACAAATCCAAACGTATCAACTTTTTAGCGATTTATGTCTAACATTTACTAACGATACAAAATAAATCCAAACATTTTGCCTTTTTAACGATTTAAGCCAAACGTATAAAATGTTACAAAACAAATCCAAACGTCCCACCATTTTAGCAATTTAAGCCAAACGTTTAAAATGGTACAAAACAAATCCAAACGTTTAAAACTTACAAAACAAATCCCAACGTTTCTCCATTTTAGCAATTTAAGCCAAACGTATACAAACGTTACGAAAGAAATCCAAACGCTTCATCTTTTTAGCGATTTAAGCTAAACATTTACAAATATTACGAAACAAATCCAAGCGTTTCACCTTTTTAGCGATTTAAGTCAAACATTTACAAATGTTACGGTACAAATATAAAAGTTTAAAACGTTACCAGACAAATCTAAACAATTAAAACGTTACAAAACCAAACCAAACGTCTCAAACGTTTCGAAACCAATCCAAACGTTAAAAACGATATCAAACAAATCCAAACGTTTAATCTTTTTAGCGATTTAAGCAAACGTTTACAAACTTACAAAACAAATCCAAACGTTCCTCCGTTTTAGCGATTTAAGCAAAACGTTTAAAACGTTACGAAACCAATCGAAACGTTTCACCATTTTAACGATTTAAACCAAACGTTTACAGACATTACGAAACAAATCTAAACATTTCCCCTTTTTAGCGATTTAAGCCAAATGTTTACAAACGTTACAAAATAAATCCAAACGTTTCACGTTTTAAGCGATTTAAACCAAACGTTTACCAACGTTACGAAACAAATCCAAGCATTTTACCTTTTTAGCGATTTATGGCAACGTTTACAAACGTTATGAAACAAATCCAAACGTTTCATCTTTTTAGCTATTTAAGCCAAACATTTACAAACGTTACGAAACAAATCCAAACGTTTCACATTTTTAGCGAATTAAGCCAAACGTTTAGAAAAGTTATGTAACAAATCCAAATGTTTCTCCTTTTTAGCAAATTAAGCCAAACGTTTAAAACGTTGCGAAACATATCCAAACGTTTGAAATGCTACAAAACAAATCCAAATGTTTTTCCATTTTAGCGATTTAACCGAAACGTTTACAAAGTTAAGAATCAGATTCAAACGTTTCACCTTTTTAGCGATTTATGCCAAACGTTTAAAACGTTACAAAACAAATCCAAACGTTTGTCCTTTTTAGCGATTTAAGCAAAACGTTTACAAACATTACGAAACAAATCCAAAAGTTTCACCTTTTTAGCGATTTTAGCCAAACGTTTACGAACGTTACGAAATAAATCCAAATCTTTCCCCTTTTTAGCGATTTAAGCCAAACGTTTACAAACGTTACGAAACAAATCCAAACGTTTCCCATTTTAAGCGATATAAGCCAAATGTTTACAAATATTACGAAACAAATCCAAACGTTTCACCTTTTTAGTGATTTAAGCCAAACATTTTAAACGTTACGAAACCAATCCAAACTTTTAAAACATTACGAAACAAATCCTAACGTTTCGCCTTTTTGGAAGTTTAAGCCAAACTTTTACAAAGGATAAGAAATAAATTCAAACGTTTCACCTTTTTAGCGAATTAAGCCAAACGTTTCAAAACGTTACGAAACAAATCCAAACGTTTCCCTTTATTAGCATTTTAAGCAAAACGTTTGCAAACGTTACAATACAAATCCAAATGTTTCACCTTTTTAGCGATTTAAGCCAAACGTTTAAAACGTTACAAAACCAATCTAAATTTTTCACCTTTTTATCGATTTAACCCAAACGTTTACAAACGTTACGAAACAAATCCATACTTTTTAGCTAATTAGCGATTTAAGCCAAACATTTAAAACGTTATGAAACCAATCCAAACGTTTCACCTTTTTAGCGATTTAAGCCAAACATTTACAAACGTTACGAAATAAATCCAAAACTTTTCACCTTTTTAGCGATTTAAAAGAAACGTTTACAAGCGTTACGAAACCAATCCAAACGTTTCACCTTTTTAGCGATTTAAGTCAAACGTTTACAAACATTACGAAACAAATCCAAACGTTCCACCTTTTTAGCGATTTAAGCCAAACGATTACAAACGTTACGAAACAAATCCAAACGTTTCACATTTTTAGCGATTTAAGCCAAACGTTTACAAATGTTACGAAATAAATTCAAACGTTTCCAATTTTTAGCAAATTAAGCCAAACGTTTAAAACGTTACGAAACGAATACAAACGTTTCAGCTTTTTAGCAATTTAATCCAAATGTGGACAAACGTTACGAAAGAAATCCAAATGTTTCCCCTTTTTAGCGATTGAAGCCAAACATTTAGAAACGTTACGAAACAAATATAAACGTTTCACCTTTTTAGCGATTTAAGCCAAACGTTTAAAACGTTATGAAACCAATCCAAACGTTTCATCTTTTTATCGATTTAAGCTAAACATTTACAAACATTACGAAACAAATCCAAGCGTTTCACCTTTTTAGCGATTTAAGTCAAACATTTACAAAAGTTACGATACAAATATAAAAGTTTAAAACGTTACCAGACAAATCTAAATAATTAAAACTTTACGAAACCAATCCAAACGTCTCAAACTTTTCGAAACCAATCCAAACGTTAAAAACGATATGAAACAAATCCAAACGTTTAACCTTTTTAGCGATTTAAGCAAACGTTTACAATCTTACAAAACAAATCCAAACGTTTCTCCGTTTTAGCGATTTAAGCAAAACGTTTAAAACGTTACGAAACCAATCGAAACGTTTCACCATTTTAACGATTTAAACTAAACGTTTACAGACATTACGAAACAAATCCAAACATTTTTCCTTTTTAGCGATTTAAGCCAAACGTTTAAAACGTTACGAAATAAATCCAAACATTTAAAATGTTATAAAACAAATCCAAACATTTCTCCATTTTAGCGATTTAAGCCAAATGTTTACAAACGTTACAAAATAAATCCAAACGTTTCACGTTTTAAGCGATTTAAACCAAACGTTTACAAACGTTACGAAACAAATCCAAGCATTTTACCTTTTTAGCGATTTATGGCAACGTTTACAAACGTTATGAAACAAATCCAAACGTTTCATCTTTTTAGCTATTTAAGCCAAACATTTACAAACGTTACGAAACAAATCCAAACGTTTCACATTTTTAGCGAATTAAGCCAAACGTTTAGAAAAGTTATGTAACAAATCCAAATGTTTCTCCTTTTTAGCAAATTAGGCCAAACGTTTAAAACGTTGCGAAACATATCCAAACGTTTGAAATGTTACAAAACAAATCCAAATGTTTTTCCATTTTAGCGATTTAACCGAAACGTTTACAAAGTTAAGAATCAGATTCAAACGTTTCACCTTTTTAGCGATTTAAGCCAAACGTTTAAAACGTTACAAAACAAATCCAAACGTTTGTCCTTTTTAGCGATTTAAGCAAAACGTTTACAAACATTACGAAACAAATCCAAAAGTTTCACCTTTTTAGCGATTTTAGCTAACGTTTACGAACGTTATGAAATAAATCCAAATCTTTCCCCTTTTTAGCGATTTAAGCCAAACGTTTACAAACGTTACGAAACAAATCCAAGCGTTTCCCATTTTAAGCGATATAAGCCAAATGTTTACAAATATTACGAAACAAATCCAAACGTTTCACCTTTTTAGCGATTTAAGCCAAACGTTTAAAACGTTACAAAACAAATCCAAACGTTTGTCCTTTTCAGCGATTTAAGCAAAACGTTTACAAACATTACGAAACAAATCCAAAAGTTTCACCTTTTTAGCGATTTTAGCCAAACGTTTACAAACGTTACGAAACAAATCCAAATCTTTCCCCTTTTTAGCGATTTAAGCCAAACGTTTACAAACGTTACGAAACAAATCCAAACGTTTCCCATTTTAAGCGATTTAAGCAAAACGTTTACAAACATTACGAAACAAATCCAAAAGTTTCACCTTTTTAGCGATTTTAGCCAAACGTTTACGAACGTTACGAAATAAATCCAAATCTTTCCCCTTTTTAGCGATTTAAGCCAAACGTTTACAAACGTTATGAAACAAATCCAAAACTTTTCACCTTTTTAGCGATTTAAAACAAACGTTTACAAGCGTTACTAAACCAATCAAAACTTTTCACCTTTTTAGCGATTTAAGTCAAACGTTTACAAACGTTACGAAACAAATCCAAACGTTCCACCTTTTTAGCGAATTAAGTCAAACGTTTACAAACGTTACGAAACAAATCCAAACATTTCACCTTTTTAGCGATTTAAGAAAACGTTTACAAACGTTTCAGAACAAATCCAAACGTTTCACCATTTTAACGATTTAAACCAGAAGTTTACAGACATTACGAAACAAATCAAAACATTTCCCCTTTTTAGCGATTTAAGCCAAACGTTTAAAACGTTACGAAATAAATCCAAACATTTAAAATGTTATAAAACAAATCCAAACATTTCTCCATTTTAGCGATTTAAGCCAAATGTTTACAAACGTTACAAAATAAATCCAAACGTTTCACGTTTTAAGCGATTTAAACCAAACGTTTACAAACGTTACGAAACAAATCCAAGCGTTTTACCTTTTTAGCGATTTATGCCAACGTTTACAAACGTTGTGAAACAAATCCAAACGTTTCTTCTTTTTGGCTATTTAAGCCAAACATTTACAAAAGTTACGAAACAAATCCAAACGTTTCCCATTTTTTGCGAATTAAGCCAAACGTTTAGAAAAGTTATGTAACAAATCCAAATGTTTCTCCTTTTTAGCAATTTAAGCCAAACGTTTAAAACGTTGCGAAACAAATCCAAACGTTTAAAATGTTACAAAACAAATCCAAACGTTTTTCCATTTTAGCGATTTAACCGAAACGTTTACAAACATTAAGAATCAGATTCTAACGTTTCACCTTTTTAGCGATTTAAGCCAAATGTTTAAAATGTTACAAAACAAATCCAAACGTTTGTCCTTTTTATCGATTTAAGCAAAATGTTTACAAACATTACGAAACAAATCCAAAAGTTTCACCTTTTTAGCGATTTAAGCCAAACGTTTACAAACGTTACAAAATAAATCCAAATCTTTCCCCTTTTTAGCGATTTAAGCCAAACGTTTACAAACGTTATGAAACAAATCTAAAACTTTTCACCTTTTTAGCGATTTAAAACAAACGTTTACAAGCGTTACTAAACCAATCAAAACTTTTCACCTTTTTAGCGATTTAAGTCAAACGTTTACAAACGTTACGAAACAAATCCAAACGTTCCACCTTTTTAGCGAATTAAGTCAAACGTTTACAAACGTTACGAAACAAATCCAAACATTTCACCTTTTTAGCGATTTAAGAAAACGTTTACAAACGTTTCAGAACAAATCCAAACGTTTCAACTTTTTAGCGATTTATGTCTAACATTTACAAACGATACAAAATAAATCCAAACATTTTGCCTTTTTAACGATTTAAGCCAAACGTATAAAACGTTACAAATCAAATCCAAACGTTCCACCATTTTAGCAATTTAAGCCAAACGTTTAAAATGCTACGAAACAAATCCAAACGTTTAAAACTTACAAAACAAATCCAAACGTTTCTCCATTTTAGCAATTTAAGCCAAACGTATACAAACGTTACGAAAGAAATCCAAACGCTTCATCTTTTTATAGATTTAAGCCAAACATTTACAAACATTACGAAACAAATCCAAGCGTTTCACCTTTTTAGAGATTTAAGTCAAACATTTACAAAAGTTACGATACAAATATAAAAGTTTAAGACGTTACTAGACAATCTAAACAATTAAAACTTTACGAAACCAATCCAAACGTCTCAAACGTTTCGAAACCAATCCAAACGTTAAAAACGATATGAAACAAATCCAAACGTTTAACCTTTTTAGCGATATAAGCAAAAGTTTACAATCTTACAAAACAAATCCAAACGTTTCTCCGTTTTAGCGATTTAAGCAAAACGTTTAAAACGTTACGAAACCAATCGAAACGTTTCACCATTTTAACGATTTAAACCAGAAGTTTACAGACATTACGAAACAAATCAAAACATTTCCCCTTTTTAGCGATTTAAGCCAAACGTTTAAAACGTTACGAAATAAATCCAAACATTTAAAATGTTATAAAACAAATCCAAACATTTCTCCATTTTAGCGATTTAAGCCAAATGTTTACAAACGTTACAAAATAAATCCAAACGTTTCACGTTTTAAGCGATTTAAACCAAACGTTTACAAACGTTACGAAACAAATCCAAGCGTTTTACCTTTTTAGCGATTTATGCCAACGTTTACAAACGTTGTGAAACAAATCCAAACGTTTCTTCTTTTTGGCTATTTAAGCCAAACATTTACAAAAGTTACGAAACAAATCCAAACGTTTCCCATTTTTTGCGAATTAAGCCAAACGTTTAGAAAAGTTATGTAACAAATCCAAATGTTTCTCCTTTTTAGCAATTTAAGCCAAACGTTTAAAACGTTGCGAAACAAATCCAAACGTTTAAAATGTTACAAAACAAATCCAAACGTTTTTCCATTTTAGCGATTTAACCGAAACGTTTACAAACATTAAGAATCAGATTCTAACGTTTCACCTTTTTAGCGATTTAAGCCAAATATTTAAAACGTTACAAAACAAATCCAAACGTTTGTCCTTTTTATCGATTTAAGCAAAATGTTTACAAACATTACGAAACAAATCCAAAAGTTTCACCTTTTTAGCGATTTAAGCCAAACGTTTACAAACGTTACAAAATAAATCCAAATCTTTCCCCTTTTTAGCGATTTAAGCCAAACGTTTACAAACGTTATGAAACAAATCTAAAACTTTTCACCTTTTTAGCGATTTAAAACAAACGTTTACAAGCGTTACTAAACCAATCAAAACTTTTCACCTTTTTAGCGATTTAAGTCAAACGTTTACAAACGTTACGAAACAAATCCAAACGTTCCACCTTTTTAGCGAATTAAGTCAAACGTTTACAAACGTTACGAAACAAATCCAAACATTTCACCTTTTTAGCGATTTAAGAAAACGTTTACAAACGTTTCTGAACAAATCCAAACGTTTCAACTTTTTAGCGATTTATGTCTAACATTTACAAACGATACAAAATAAATCCAAACATTTTGCCTTTTTAACGATTTATGCCAAACGTATAAAACGTTACAAATCAAATCCAAACGTTCCACCATTTTAGCAATTTAAGCCAAACGTTTAAAATGCTACGAAACAAATCCAAACGTTTAAAACTGACAAAACAAATCCAAACGTTTCTCCATTTTAGCAATTTAAGCCAAACGTATACAAACGTTACGAAAGAAATCCAAACGCTTCATCTTTTTATCGATTTAAGCCAAACATTTACAAACATTACGAAACAAATCCAAGCGTTTCACCTTTTTAGCGATTTAAGTCAAACATTTACAAAAGTTACGATACAAATATAAAAGTTTAAGACGTTACTAGACAAATCTAAACAATTAAAACTTTACGAAACCAATCCAAACGTCTCAAACGTTTAGAAACCAATCCAAACGTTAAAAACGATATGAAACAAATCCAAACGTTTAACCTTTTTAGCGATATAAGCAAAAGTTTACAATCTTACAAAACAAATCCAAACGTTTCTCCGTTTTAGCGATTTAAGCAAAACGTTTAAAACGTTACGAAACCAATCGAAACGTTTCACCATTTTAACGATTTAAACCAGAAGTTTACAGACATTACGAAACAAATCAAAACATTTCCCCTTTTTAGCGATTTAAGCCAAACGTTTAAAACGTTACGAAATAAATCCAAACATTTAAAATGTTATAAAACAAATCCAAACATTTCTCCATTTTAGCGATTTAAGCCAAATGTTTACAAACGTTACAAAATAAATCCAAACGTTTCACGTTTTAAGCGATTTAAACCAAATGTTTACAAACGTTACGAAACAAATCCAAGCGTTTTACCTTTTTAGCGATTTATGCCAACGTTTACAAACGTTGTGAAACAAATCCAAACGTTTCTTCTTTTTGGCTATTTAAGCCAAACATTTACAAACGTTACGAAACGAATCCAAACGTTTCCCATTTTTAGCGAATTAAGCCAAACGTTTAGAAAAGTTATATAACAAATCCAAATGTTTCTCCTTTTTAGCAATTTAAGCCAAACGTTTAAAACGTTGCGAAACAAATCCAAACGTTTAAAATGTTACAAAACAAATCCAAACGTTTTTCCATTTCAGCGATTTAACCGAAACGTTTATAAACATTAAGAATCAGATTCAAACGTTTCACCTTTTTAGCGATTTAAGCCAAATGTTTAAAACGTTACAAAACAAATCCAAACGTTTGTCCTTTTTATCGATTTAAGCAAAATGTTTACAAACATTACGAAACAAATCCAAAAGTTTCACCTTTTTAGCGATTTAAGCCAAACGTTTACAAACGTTACAAAATAAATCCAAATCTTTCCCCTTTTTAGCGATTTAAGCCAAACGTTTACAAACGTTATGAAACAAATCCAAAACTTTTCACCTTTTTAGCGATTTAAAACAAACGTTTACAAGCGTTACTAAACCAATCAAAACTTTTCACCTTTTTAGCGATTTAAGTCAAACGTTTACAAACGTTACGAAACAAATCCAAACGTTCCACCTTTTTAGCGAATTAAGTCAAACGTTTACAAACGTTACGAAACAAATCCAAACATTTCACCTTTTTAGCGATTTAAGAAAACGTTTACAAACGTTTCAGAACAAATCCAAACGTTTCAACTTTTTAGCGATTTATGTCTAACATTTACAAACGATACAAAATAAATCCAAACATTTTGCCTTTTTAACGATTTATGCCAAACGTATAAAACGTTACAAATCAAATCCAAACGTTCCACCATTTTAGCAATTTAAGCCAAACGTTTAAAATGCTACGAAACAAATCCAAACGTTTAAAACTTACAAAACAAATCCAAACGTTTCTCCATTTTAGCAATTTAAGCCAAACGTATACAAACGTTACGAAAGAAATCCAAACGCTTCATCTTTTTATTGATTTAAGCCAAACATTTACAAACATTACGAAACAAATCCACCTTTTTAGCGATTTAAGTCAAACATTTACAAAAGTTACGATACAAATATAAAAGTTTAAGACGTTACTAGACAAATCTAAACAATTAAAACTTTACGAAACCAATCCAAACGTCTCAAACGTTTCGAAACCAATCCAAACGTTAAAAACGATATGAAACAAATCCAAACGTTTAACCTTTTTAGCGATATAAGCAAAAGTTTACAATCTTACAAAACAAATCCAAACGTTTCTCCGTTTTAGCGATTTAAGCAAAACGTTTAAAACGTTACGAAACCAATCGAAACGTTTCACCATTTTAACGATTTAAACCAGAAGTTTACAGACATTACGAAACAAATCCAAACATTTCCCCTTTTTAGCGATTTAAGCCAAACGTTTAAAACGTTACGAAATAAATCCAAACATTTAAAATGTTATAAAACAAATCCGAACATTTCTCCATTTTAGCGATTTAAGCCAAATGTTTACAAACGTTACAAAATAAATCCAAACGTTTCACGTTTTAAACGATTTAAACCAAACGTTTACAAACGTTACGAAACAAATCCAAGCGTTTTACCTTTTTAGCGATTTATGCCAACGTTTACAAACGTTGTGAAACAAATCCAAACGTTTCTTCTTTTTGGCTATTTAAGCCAAACATTTACAAACGTTACGAAACGAATCCAAACGTTTCCCATTTTTAGCGAATTAAGCCAAACGTTTAGAAAAGTTATGTAACAAATCCAAATGTTTCTCCTTTTTAGCAATTTAAGCCAAACGTTTAAAACGTTGCGAAACAAATCCAAACGTTTAAAATGTTACAAAACAAATCCAAACGTTTTTCCATTTTAGCGATTTAACCGAAACGTTTATAAACATTAAGAATCAGATTCAAACGTTTCACCTTTTTAGCGATTTAAGCCAAATGTTTAAAACGTTATAAAACAAATCCAAACGTTTGTCCTTTTTATCGATTTAAGCAAAATGTTTACAAACATTACGAAACAAATCCAAAAGTTTCACCTTTTTAGCGATTTAAGCCAAACGTTTACAAACGTTACAAAATAAATCCAAATCTTTCCCCTTTTTAGCGATTTAAGCCAAACGTTTACAAACGTTATGAAACAAATCCAAAACTTTTCACCTTTTTAGCGATTTAAAACAAACGTTTACAAGCGTTACTAAACCAATCAAAACTTTTCACCTTTTTAGCGATTTAAGTCAAACGTTTACAAACGTTACGAAACAAATCCAAACGTTCCACCTTTTTAGCGAATTAAGTCAAACGTTTACAAACGTTACGAAACAAATCCAAACATTTCACCTTTTTAGCGATTTAAGAAAACGTTTACAAACGTTTCAGAACAAATCCAAACGTTTCAACTTTTTAGCGATTTATGTCTAACATTTACAAACGATACAAAATAAATCCAAACATTTTGCCTTTTTAACGATTTATGCCAAACGTATAAAACGTTACAAATCAAATCCAAACGTTCCACCATTTTAGCAATTTAAGCCAAACGTTTAAAATGCTACGAAATAAATCCAAACGTTTAAAACTTACAAAACAAATCCAAACGTTTCTCCATTTTAGCAATTTAAGCCAAACGTATACAAACGTTACGAAAGAAATCCAAACGCTTCATCTTTTTATCGATTTAAGCCAAACATTTACAAACATTACGAAACAAATCCAAGCGTTTCACCTTTTTAGCGATTTAAGTCAAACATTTACAAAAGTTACGATACAAATATAAAAGTTTAAGACGTTACTAGACAAATCTAAACAATTAAAACTTTACGAAACCAATCCAAACGTCTCAAACGTTTCGAAACCAATCCAAACGTTAAAAACGATATGAAACAAATCCAAACGTTTAACCTTTTTAGCGATATAAGCAAAAGTTTACAATCTTACAAAACAAATCCAAACGTTTCTCCGTTTTAGCGATTTAAGCAAAACGTTTAAAACGTTACGAAACCAATCGAAACGTTTCACCATTTTAACGATTTAAACCAGAAGTTTACAGACATTACGAAACAAATCCAAACATTTCCCCTTTTTAGCGATTTAAGCCAAACGTTTAAAACGTTACGAAATAAATCCAAACATTTAAAATGTTATAAAACAAATCCAAACATTTCTCCATTTTAGCGATTTAAGCCAAATGTTTACAAACGTTACAAAATAAATCCAAACGTTTCACGTTTTAAGCGATTTAAACCAAACGTTTACAAACGTTACGAAACAAATCCAAGCGTTTTACCTTTTTAGCGATTTATGCCAACGTTTACAAACGTTGTGAAACAAATCCAAACGTTTCTTCTTTTTGGCTATTTAAGCCAAACATTTACAAACGTTACGAAACGAATCCAAACGTTTCCCATTTTTAGCGAATTAAGCCAAACGTTTAGAAAAGTTATGTAACAAATCCAAATGTTTCTCCTTTTTAGCAATTTAAGCCAAACGTTTAAAACGTTGCGAAACAAATCCAAACGTTTAAAATGTTACAAAACAAATCCAAACGTTTTTCCATTTTAGCGATTTAACCGAAACGTTTATAAACATTAAGAATCAGATTCAAACGTTTCACCTTTTTAGCGATTTAAGCCAAATGTTTAAAACGTTACAAAACAAATCCAAACGTTTGTCCTTTTTATCGATTTAAGCAAAATGTTTACAAACATTACGAAACAAATCCAAAAGTTTCACCTTTTTAGCGATTTAAGCCAAACGTTTACAAACGTTACAAAATAAATCCAAATCTTTCCCCTTTTTAGCGATTTAAGCCAAACGTTTACAAACGTTATGAAACAAATCCAAAACTTTTCACCTTTTTAGCGATTTAAAACAAACGTTTACAAGCGTTACTAAACCAATCAAAACTTTTCACCTTTTTAGCGATTTAAGTCAAACGTTTACAAACATTACGAAACAAATCCAAACGTTCCACCTTTTTAGCGAATTAAGTCAAACGTTTACAAACGTTACGAAACAAATCCAAACATTTCACCTTTTTAGCGATTTAAGAAAACGTTTACAAACGTTTTAGAACAAATCCAAACGTTTCAACTTTTTAGCGATTTATGTCTAACATTTACAAACGATACAAAATAAATCCAAACATTTTGCCTTTTTAACGATTTATGCCAAACGTATAAAACGTTACAAATCAAATCCAAACGTTCCACCATTTTAGCAATTTAAGCCAAACGTTTAAAATGCTACGAAATAAATCCAAACGTTTAAAACTTACAAAACAAATCCAAACGTTTCTCCATTTTAGCAATTTAAGCCAAACGTATACAAACGTTACGAAAGAAATCCAAACGCTTCATCTTTTTATCGATTTAAGCCAAACATTTACAAACATTACGAAACAAATCCAAGCGTTTCACCTTTTTAGCGATTTAAGTCAAACATTTACAAAAGTTACGATACAAATATAAAAGTTTAAGACGTTACTAGACAAATCTAAACAATTAAAACTTTACGAAACCAATCCAAACGTCTCAAACGTTTCGAAACCAATCCAAACGTTAAAAACGATATGAAACAAATCCAAACGTTTAACCTTTTTAGCGATATAAGCAAAAGTTTACAATCTTACAAAACAAATCCAAACGTTTCTCCGTTTTAGCGATTTAAGCAAAACGTTTAAAACGTTACGAAACCAATCGAAACGTTTCACCATTTTAACGATTTAAACCAGAAGTTTACAGACATTACGAAACAAATCCAAACATTTCCCCTTTTTAGCGATTTAAGCCAAACGTTTAAAACGTTACAAAATAAATCCAAACATTTAAAATGTTATAAAACAAATCCAAACATTTCTCCATTTTAGCGATTTAAGCCAAATGTTTACAAACGTTACAAAATAAATCCAAACGTTTCACGTTTTAAGCGATTTAAACCAAACGTTTACAAACGTTACGAAACAAATCCAAGCGTTTTACCTTTTTAGCGATTTATGCCAACGTTTACAAACGTTGTGAAACAAATCCAAACGTTTCTTCTTTTTGGCTATTTAAGCCAAACATTTACAAACGTTACGAAACGAATCCAAACGTTTCCCATTTTTAGCGAATTAAGCCAAACGTTTAGAAAAGTTATGTAACAAATCCAAATGTTTCTCCTTTTTAGCAATTTAAGCCAAACGTTTAAAACGTTGCGAAACAAATCCAAACGTTTAAAATGTTACAAAACAAATCCAAACGTTTTTCCATTTTAGCGATTTAACCGAAACGTTTATAAACATTAAGAATCAGATTCAAACGTTTCACCTTTTTAGCGATTTAAGCCAAATGTTTAAAACGTTACAAAACAAATCCAAACGTTTGTCCTTTTTATCGATTTAAGCAAAATGTTTACAAACATTACGAAACAAATCCAAAAGTTTCACCTTTTTAGCAATTTAAGCCAAACGTTTACAAACGTTTCAAAATAAATCCAAATCTTTCCCCTTTTTAGCGATTTAAGCCAAACGTTTACAAACGTTATGAAACAAATCCAAAACTTTTCACCTTTTTAGCGATTTAAAACAAACGTTTACAAGCGTTACTAAACCAATCAAAACTTTTCACCTTTTTAGCGATTTAAGTCAAACGTTTACAAACGTTACGAAACAAATCCAAACGTTCCACCTTTTTAGCGAATTAAGTCAAACGTTTACAAACGTTACGAAACAAATCCAAACATTTCACCTTTTTAGCGATTTAAGAAAACGTTTACAAACGTTTCAGAACAAATCCAAACGTTTCAACTTTTTAGCGATTTATGTCTAACATTTACAAACGATACAAAATAAATCCAAACATTTTGCCTTTTTAACGATTTATGCCAAACGTATAAAACGTTACAAATCAAATCCAAACGTTCCACCATTTTAGCAATTTAAGCCAAACGTTTAAAATGCTACGAAACAAATCCAAACGTTTAAAACTTACAAAACAAATCCAAACGTTTCTCCATTTTAGCAATTTAAGCCAAACGTATACAAACGTTATGAAAGAAATCCAAACGCTTCATCTTTTTATTGATTTAAGCCAAACATTTACAAACATTACGAAACAAATCCACCTTTTTAGCGATTTAAGTCAAACATTTACAAAAGTTACGATACAAATATAAAAGTTTAAGACGTTACTAGACAAATCTAAACAATTAAAACTTTACGAAACCAATCCAAACGTCTCAAACGTTTCGAAACCAATCCAAACGTTAAAAACGATATGAAACAAATCCAAACGTTTAACCTTTTTAGCGATATAAGCAAAAGTTTACAATCTTACAAAACAAATCCAAACGTTTCTCCGTTTTAGCGATTTAAGCAAAACGTTTAAAACGTTACGAAACCAATCGAAACGTTTCACCATTTTAACGATTTAAACCAGAAGTTTACATACATTACGAAACAAATCCAAACATTTCCCCTTTTTAGCGATTTAAGCCAAACGTTTAAAACGTTACGAAATAAATCCAAACATTTAAAATGTTATAAAACAAATCCAAACATTTCTCCATTTTAGCGATTTAAGCCAAATGTTTACAAACGTTACAAAATAAATCCAAACGTTTCACGTTTTAAGCGATTTAAACCAAACGTTTACAAACGTTACGAAACAAATCCAAGCGTTTTACCTTTTTAGCGATTTATGCCAACGTTTACAAACATTGTGAAACAAATCCAAACGTTTCTTCTTTTTGGCTATTTAAGCCAAACATTTACAAACGTTACGAAACGAATCCAAACGTTTCCCATTTTTAGCGAATTAAGCCAAACGTTTAGAAAAGTTATGTAACAAATCCAAATGTTTCTCCTTTTTAGCAATTTAAGCCAAACGTTTAAAACGTTGCGAAACAAATCCAAACGTTTAAAATGTTACAAAACAAATCCAAACGTTTTTCCATTTTAGCGATTTAACCGAAACGTTTATAAACATTAAGAATCAGATTCAAACGTTTCACCTTTTTAGCGATTTAAGCCAAATGTTTAAAACGTTACAAAACAAATCCAAACGTTTGTCCTTTTTATCGATTTAAGCAAAATGTTTACAAACATTACGAAACAAATCCAAAAGTTTCACCTTTTTAGCAATTTAAGCCAAACGTTTACAAACGTTACAAAATAAATCCAAATCTTTCCCCTTTTTAGCGATTTAAGCCAAACGTTTACAAACGTTATGAAACAAATCCAAAACTTTTCACCTTTTTAGCGATTTAAAACAAACGTTTACAAGCGTTACTAAACCAATCAAAACTTTTCACCTTTTTAGCGATTTAAGTCAAACGTTTACAAACGTTACGAAACAAATCCAAACGTTCCACCTTTTTAGCGAATTAAGTCAAACGTTTACAAACGTTACGAAACAAATCCAAACATTTCACCTTTTTAGCGATTTAAGAAAACGTTTACAAACGTTTCAGAACAAATCCAAACGTTTCAACTTTTTAGCGATTTATGTCTAACATTTACAAACGATACAAAATAAATCCAAACATTTTGCCTTTTTAACGATTTATGCCAAACGTATAAAACGTTACAAATCAAATCCAAACGTTCCACCATTTTAGCAATTTAAGCCAAACGTTTAAAATGCTACGAAACAAATCCAAACGTTTAAAACTTACAAAACAAATCCAAACGTTTCTCCATTTTAGCAATTTAAGCCAAACGTATACAAACGTTACGAAAGAAATCCAAACGCTTCATCTTTTTATCGATTTAAGCCAAACATTTACAAACATTACGAAACAAATCCAAGCGTTTCACCTTTTTAGCGATTTAAGTCAAACATTTACAAAAGTTACGATACAAATATAAAAGTTTAAGACGTTACTAGACAAATCTAAACAATTAAAACTTTACGAAACCAATCCAAACGTCTCAAACGTTTCGAAACCAATCCAAACGTTAAAAACGATATGAAACAAATCCAAACGTTTAACCTTTTTAGCGATATAAGCAAAAGTTTACAATCTTACAAAACAAATCCAAACGTTTCTCCGTTTTAGCGATTTAAGCAAAACGTTTAAAACGTTACGAAACCAATCGAAACGTTTCACCATTTTAACGATATAAACCAGAAGTTTACAGACATTACGAAACAAATCCAAACATTTCCCCTTTTTAGCGATTTAAGCCAAACGTTTAAAACGTTACGAAATAAATCCAAACATTTAAAATGTTATAAAACAAATCCAAACATTTCTCCATTTTAGCGATTTAAGCCAAATGTTTACAAACGTTACAAAATAAATCCAAACGTTTCACGTTTTAAGCGATTTAAACCAAACGTTTACAAACGTTACGAAACAAATCCAAGCGTTTTACCTTTTTAGCGATTTATGCCAACGTTTACAAACGTTGTGAAACAAATCCAAACGTTTCTTCTTTTTGGCTATTTAAGCCAAACATTTACAAACGTTACGAAACGAATCCAAACGTTTCCCATTTTTAGCGAATTAAGCCAAACGTTTAGAAAAGTTATGTAACAAATCCAAATGTTTCTCCTTTTTAGCAATTTAAGCCAAACGTTTAAAACGTTGCGAAACAAATCCAAACGTTTAAAATGTTACAAAACAAATCCAAACGTTTTTCCATTTTAGCGATTTAACCGAAACGTTTATAAACATTAAGAATCAGATTCAAACGTTTCACCTTTTTAGCGATTTAAGCCAAATGTTTAAAACGTTACAAAACAAATCCAAACGTTTGTCCTTTTTATCGATTTAAGCAAAACGTTTACAAACATTACGAAACAAATCCAAAAGTTTCACCTTTTTAGTGATTTAAGCCAAACGTTTACAAACGTTACGAAATAAATCCAAATCTTTCCCCTTTTTAGCGATTTAAGCCAAACGTTTACAAACGTTATGAAACAAATCCAAAACTTTTCACCTTTTTAGCGATTTAAAACAAACGTTTACAAGCGTTACGAAACCAATCAAAACTTTTCACCTTTTTAGCGATTTAAGTCAAACGTTTACAAACGTTACGAAACAAATCCAAACGTTCCACCTTTTTAGCGAATTAAGTCAAACGTTTACAAACGTTACGAAACAAATCCAAACATTTCACCTTTTTAGAGATTTAAGAAAACGTTAACAAACGTTTCAGAACGAATCCAAACGTTTCAACTTTTTAGCGATTTATGTCTAACATTTACAAACGATTCAAAATAAATCCAAACATTTTGCCTTTTTAACGATTTAAGCCAAACGTATAAAATGTTACAAATCAAATCCAAACGTTCCATCATTTTAGCAATTTAAGCCAAACGTTTAAAATGCTACGAAACAAATCCAAACGTTTAAAACTTACAAAACAAATCCAAACGTTTCTCCATTTTAGCAATTTAAGCCAAACGTATACAAACGTTACGAAAGAAATCCAAACGCTTCATCTTTTTATCGATTTAAGCCAAACATTTACAAACATTACGAAACAAATCCAAGCGTTTCACCTTTTTAGCGATTTAAGTCAAACATTTACAAAAGTTACGATACAAATATAAAAGTTTAAGACGTTACTAGACAAATCTAAACAATTAAAACTTTACGAAACCAATCCAAACGTCTCAAACGTTTCGAAACCAATCCAAACGTTAAAAACGATATGAAACAAATACAAACGTTTAACCTTTTTAGCGATATAAGCAAACATTTACAATCTTACAAAACAAATCCAAACGTTTCTCCGTTTTAGCGATTTAAGCAAAACGTTTAAAACGTTACGAAATCAATCGAAACGTTTCACCATTTTAACGATTTAAACCAGAAGTTTACAGACATTACGAAACAAATCCAAACATTTCCCCTTTTTAGCGATTTAAGCCAAACGTTTAAAACGTTACGAAATAAATCCAAACGTTTAAAATGTTATAAAACAAATCCAAACATTTCTCCATTTTAGCGATTTAAGCCAAATGTTTACAAACGTTACAAAATAAATTCAAACGTTTCACGTTTTAAGCGATTTAAACCAAACGTTTACAAACGTTACGAAACAAATCCAAGCGTTTTACCTTTTTAGCAATTTATGTCAACGTTTACAAACGTTGTGAAACAAATCCAAACGTTTCATCTTTTTAGCTATTTAAGCCAAACATTTACAAACGTTACGAAACAAATCCAAACGTTTCACATTTTTAGCGAATTAAACCAAACGTTTAGAAAAGTTATGTAACAAATCCAAATGTTTCTCCTTTTTAGCAATTTAAGCCAAACGTTTAAAACGTTGCGAAACAAATCCAAATGTTTAAAATGTTACAAAACAAATCCAAACGTTTTTCCATTTTAGCGATTTAACCGAAACGTTTATAAACGTTAAGAATCAGATTCAAACGTTTCACCTTTTTAGCGATTTAAGCCAAATGTTTAAAACGTTACAAAACAAATCCAATCGTTTCTCCTTTTTAGCGATTTAAGCAAAACGTTTACAAACATTACGAAACAAATCCAAAAGTTTCACCTTTTTAGCGATTTAAGCCAAACGTTTACAAACGTTACGAAATAAATCCAAATCTTTCCCCTTTTTAGCGATTTAAGCCAAACGTTTACAAACGTTACGAAACAAATCCAAACGTTTCCCATTTTAAGCAATATAAGCCAAATGTTTACAAATATTACGAAACAAATCCAAACGTTTCACCTTTTTAGTGATTTAAGCCAAACGTTTTAAACGTTACGAAACCAATCCAAACTTTTAAAACATTACGAAACAAATCCTAACGTTTCACCTTTTTGGAAGTTTAAGCCAAACGTTTACAAACGTTAAGAAACAAATTCAAACGTTTCACCTTTTTAGCAAATTAAGCCAAACGTTTCAAAACATTACGAAAAAAATCCAAATGTTTCCCTTTATTAGCGATTTAAGCAAAACGTTTACAAACGTTACAATACAAATCAAAATGTTTTACCTTTTTAGCGATTTAAGCCAAACGTTTAAAACGTTACAAAACCGATCTAAATTTTTCACCTTTTTAGCGATTCAAGCCAAACGTTTACAAACGTTACGGAACAAATCCATACTTTTTAGCTAATTAGCGAATTAAGCCAAACATTTAAAATGTTATGAAACCAATCCAAACGTTTCACCTTTTTAGCGATTTAAGCCAAACATTTACAAACGTTAAGAAATAAATCCAAAACTTTTCACCTTTTTAGCGATTTAAAAAAACTTTACAAGCGTTACGAAACCAATCCAAACGTTTCACCTTTTTAAAGATTTAAGTCAAACGTTTACTAACGTTACGAAACAAATCCAAACGTTCCACCTTTTTAGCGATTTAAGCCAAACGATTACAAACGTTATGAAACAAATCCAAATGTTTCACATTTTTAGCGATTTAAGCCAAACGTTTCAAACGTTACGAAATAAATTTAAACGTTTCAAATTTTTAGCAAATTAAGCAAAACGTTTAAAACGTTACGAAACGAATACAAACGTTTCAGCTTTTTAGCAATTTAATCCAAACGTGGACAAACGTTACGAAAGAAATCCAAACGTTTCACCTTTTTAGCGATTGAAGCCAAACGTTTAGAAACGTTACGAAACAAATCCAAACGTTTCACCTTTTTAGCGATTTAAGCCAAACGTTTAAAACATTATGAAATCAATCCAAACGTTTCACCTTTTTAGCGATATAAGCCAAACATTTACAAACGTTACGAAACAAATCCAAAACTTTTCACCTTTTTAGCGATTTAAAACAAACGTTTACAAGTGTTACGAAACCAATCAAAACGTTTCACCTTTTTAGCGATTTCAGTCAAACGTTTACAAACGTTACAAAACAAATCCAAACATTCCACCTTTTTAGCGATTTAAGCCAAACGATTACAAACTTTATGAAACAAATCCAAAAGTTTCACATTTTTAGCGATTTAAGCCAAACGTTTACAAACGTTACGAAATAAATTCAAACGTTTTCCATTTTTAGCAAATTAAGCCAAACGTTTAAAACGTTACGAAATGAATACAAATGTTTCCCCTTTTTAGCAATTTAATCCAAACGTGGACAAACGTTACGAAAGAAATCCAAACGTTTTCACCTTTTTAGCTATTTAAGCCAAACGTTTAGAAACGTTACAAAACAAATCAAAACGTTTCACCTTTTTAGCGATTAAGCCAAACGTTTAAAACGTTATGAAACCAATCCAAACATTTCACCTTTTTAGAGATTTAAAAAAAACGTTTACAAACGTTACGAAACAAATCAATACTTTTCACCTTTTTAGCTATTTAAGCCAAACATTTAAAACGTTAGGAAACCAATCCAAACGTTTCACAATTTTAGCGATTTAAGCCAAACGTTTACAAACATTACGAAGTAAATCCAAATCTTTCCCCTTTTTAGCGATTTAAGCCAAACGTTTACAAACGTTACGAAACAAATCCAAACGTTTCCCATTTTAAGCGATATAAGCCAAATGTTTACAAATATTACGAAACAAATCCAAACGTTTCACCTTTTTAGTGATTTAAGCCAAACGTTTTAAACGTTACGAAACCAATCCAAACTTTTAAAACATTACGAAACAAATCCTAACGTTTCCTCTTTTTGGATGTTTAAGCCAAACGTTTACAAACGTTAAGAAACAAACTCAAACGTTTCACCTTTTTAGCAAATTAAGCCAAACTTTTCAAAACATTACGAAAAAAATCCAAATGTTTCCCTTTATTAGCGATTTAAGCAAAACGTTTACAAACGTTACAATACAATCAAAATGTTTTACCTTTTTAGCGATTTAAGCCAAACGTTTAAAACGTTACAAAACCGATCTAAATTTTTCACCTTTTTAGCGATTCAAGCCAAACGTTTACAAACGTTACGGAACAAATCCATACTTTTTAGCTAATTAGCGAATTAAGCCAAACATTTAAAATGTTATGAAACCAATCCAAACGTTTCACCTTTTTAGCGATTTAAGCCAAACATTTACAAACGTTAAGAAATAAATCCAAAACTTTTCACCTTTTTAGCGATTTAAAAAAACTTTACAAGCGTTACGAAACCAATCCAAACGTTTCACCTTTTTAAAGATTTAAGTCAAACGTTTACTAACGTTACGAAACAAATCCAAACGTTCCACCTTTTTAGCGATTTAAGCCAAACGATTACAAACGTTACGAAACAAATCCAAATGTTTCACATTTTTAGCGATTTAAGCCAAACGTTTCAAACGTTACGAAATAAATTTAAACGTTTCAAATTTTTAGCAAATTAAGCAAAACGTTTAAAACGTTACGAAACGAATACAAACGTTTCAGCTTTTTAGCAATTTAATCCAAACGTGGACAAACGTTACGAAAGAAATCCAAACGTTTCACCTTTTTAGCGATTGAAGCCAAACGTTTAGAAACGTTACGAAACAAATCCAAACGTTTCACCTTTTTAGCGATTTAAGCCAAACGTTTAAAACATTATGAAACCAATCCAAACGTTTCACCTTTTTAGCGATATAAGCCAAACATTTACAAACGTTACGAAACAAATCCAAAACTTTTCACCTTTTTAGCGATTTAAAACAAACGTTTACAAGTGTTACGAAACCAATCAAAACGTTTCACCTTTTTAGCGATTTCAGTCAAACGTTTACAAACGTTACAAAACAAATCCAAACATTCCACCTTTTTAGCGATTTAAGCCAAACGATTACAAACTTTATGAAACAAATCCAAAAGTTTCACATTTTTAGCGATTTAAGCCAAACGTTTACAAACGTTACGAAATAAATTCAAACGTTTTCCATTTTTAGCAAATTAAGCCAAACGTTTAAAACGTTACGAAATGAATACAAATGTTTCCCCTTTTTAGCAATTTAATCCAAACGTGGACAAACGCTACGAAAGAAATCCAAACGTTTTCACCTTTTTAGCTATTTAAGCCAAACGTTTAGAAACGTTACAAAACAAATCAAAACGTTTCACCTTTTTAGCGATTAAGCCAAACGTTTAAAACGTTATGAAACCAATCCAAACATTTCACCTTTTTAGCGATTTAAGAAAAACGTTTACAAACGTTACGAAACAAATCAATACTTTTCACCTTTTTAGCTATTTAAGCCAAACATTTAAAACGTTAGGAAACCAATCCAAACGTTTCACAATTTTAGCGATTTAAGCCAAACGTTTACAAACATTACGAAGTAAATCCAAATCTTTCCCCTTTTTAGCGATTTAAGCCAAACGTTTACAAACGTTACGAAACAAATCCAAACGTTTCCCATTTTAAGCGATATAAGCCAAATGTTTACAAATATTACGAAACAAATCCAAACGTTTCACCTTTTTAGTGATTTAAGCCAAACGTTTTAAACGTTACGAAACCAATCCAAACTTTTAAAACATTACGAAACAAATCCTAACGTTTCGCCTTTTTGGAAGTTTAAGCCAAACGTTTACAAACGTTAAGAAACAAACTCAAACGTTTCACCTTTTTAGCAAATTAAGCCAAACATTTCAAAACATTACGAAACAAATCCTAATGTTTCCCTTTATTAGCGATTTAAGCAAAACGTTTACAAACGTTACAATACAAATCAAAATGTTTCACCTTTTTAGCGATTTAAGCCAAACGTTTAAAACGTTACAAAACCGATCTAAATTTTTCACCTTTTTAGCGATTCAAGCCAAACGTTTACAAACGTTACGGAACAAATCCATACTTTTTAGCTAATTAGCGAATTAAGCCAAACATTTAAAACGTTATGAAACCAATCCAAACGTTTCACCTTTTTAGCGATTTAAGCCAAACATTTACAAACGTTACGAAATAAATCCAAAACTTTTCACCTTTTTAGCGATTTAAAAAAATGTTTACAAGCGTTACGAAACCAATCCAAACGTTTCACCTTTTTAAAGATTTAAGTCGAACGTTTACTAACGTTACGAAACAAATCCAAACGTTCCACCTTTTTAGCAATTTTAGCCAAACGATTACAAACGTTACGAAACAAATCCAAATGTTTCACATTTTTAGCGATTTAAGCCAAACGTTTCAAACTTTATGAAACAAATCCAAACGTTTCACATTTTTAGCGATTTAAGCCAAACGTTTACAAACGTTACGAAATAAATTCAAACGTTTTCCATTTATAGCAAATTAAGCCAAACGTTTAAAACGTTACGAAATGAATACAAACCTTTCGCCTTTTTAGCAATTTAATCCAAACGTGGACAAACGTTACGAAAGAAATCCAAACGTTTTCACCTTTTTAGCTATTTAAGTCAAACGTTTAGAAACGTTACAAAACAAATCAAAACGTTTCACCTTTTTAGCGATTTAAGCCAAACGTTTAAAACGTTATGAAACCAATCCAAACATTTCACCTTTTTAGCGAATTAAGAAAAACGTTTACAAACGTTACGAAACAAATCAATACTTTTCACCTTTTTAGCTATTTAAGCCAAACATTTAAAACGTAAGGAAACCAATCCAAACGTTTCACAATTTTAGCGATTCAAGCAAAACGTTTACAAACGTTAGGAAACCAATCCAAATGTTTCACCTTTTTAGCGATTTAAGCCAAACGTTTACAAACGTTACGAAACAAATCGAAACGTTTCACCTTTTTAGTGATTTAGGCCAAACGATTACAAAAGTTACGAAACAAATCTAAACGTTTCATATTTTTAGCGATTTAAAACAAATGTTTACAAACGATACGAAATAAATCCAAACGTTTCACCTTTTTAGCGATTTAAATCAAACGTTTAAAACGTTACGAAACCAATCCAAACATTTCATCCTTTTAGGGATTAAACCAAACGATTACAGACGTTAAGAAACAAATCCAAATGTTTCACCTTTTTAGCGATTTAAGCCAAACGATTACAAACGTTTCACATTTTTAGAGATTTAAGCCAAATGTTTACAAACGTTACGAAATAAATCCAAACGTTTCACCTTTTTAGCGATTTAAGCCAAACGTTTAAAATGTTACGAAACGATTCCAAACATTTAAAATGTTACGAAACAAATCCAAACGTTTCACCGTTTTAAACGTTTGGATTTGTTTTGTAACGTTTGCAAACGTCTGGCTTAAAATGTTAAAAAGGTGAAACGTTTGGATTTGTTTAGTAACGTTATAAAGTTTGTATTAAGCTAAACATTTACAAATGTTGCAAAAAAAAGCCAAATGTTTACGAAACAAATCCAATTGTTTCGCCTTTTTAGCAAATTAAGCCAAACGTTTACAAACGTTATAAAACAAGGCCAAACGTTTGCCTTAAATCGCTAAAAAGGTGAAACGTTTGGATTTGTTTTGTAACGTTTGTATACGTTTGGCTTAAATCGCTTAAAAGGGGAAACGTTTGGATTTGTTTCGTAACGTTTGTAAACGTTTGGCCTAAATCGCTAAAAAGGGGAAACATTTGGATTTGTTTCGTAACGTTTGTAAATTTTGGCTTAAATCGCAAAAAGGGGAAACTTTTGAATTCTTAGTGTTTGTAAACGTTTGGCTTAAATTGCTAAAAAGGCGAAATGTTCGGTTTTGTTTCGTAACGTTTGTAAACAAACGTTTCACCTTTTTAGCGATTTAAGCCAAACGTTTACAAACGTTACGAAACAAATCCAAGCGTTTCACCTTTTTAGCGATTTAAGCTAAACGTTTAGAAATGTTATGAAACAAATCTAAACGTTTAAAACGTTACGAAACAAATCCATATGTTTCACCTTTTTAGCAATTGGAGCCAAACGTTTACAAACGATACGAAACAAAACAAAATGTTTGTAAACATTTGGCTCAAATTGCTAAAAAGGTGAAACGTTTTGATTTGTTTTGTAACGTTTGTAAACGTTTGGCCTAAATTGCTAAAAAGGTCAAACGTTTGTAAAAGTTTGAAATGTTACAAAAGAAAGCCAAACGTTTCACCTTTTTAGCGATATAAGCCAAATGTTTACAAACGTTACGAAACAAATCCAAACGTTTCACCTTCTTAGCGATTTAAGCCAAACGATTACAAACGTTATGAAACAAATCCAAACGTTTCCCCTTTTTAGCGATTTAATCCAAACGTTTACAAACGTTACGAAACAAATCCAAACGTTTAAAACGTTAGGAAACAAATACAAACGTTTTAAAATGTTACGAAACCAATCCAAACTCTTAAAACGATACGAAACAAATTCAAAAGTTTCACTTTTTTTAGCGATTTAAGGAAACGTTTACAAACGTTACGTAACAAATCCAAACGTTTACAAACGTTACAAAACAAATCCAAACGTTTCGCCTTTTTAGCAATTTGAGCCAAACGTTTACAAACATTACAAAACAAATCCAAACATTTCCCCTTTTTAGTAATTTGCGCCAAACGTTTACAAACGTTTGGTTTTGTTTCGTATAGTTTGGATTTGTTTTGTAACGTTTCCCCATTTTTAGTGATCGAAGCCAAACATTTACAAACGTTACGAAACAAAACCAAACGTTTACAAACGTTACGAAACAAATCCAAACCTTTCCCTTTTTTAGCAATTTAAGCCAAACGTTTACAAACGCTACGAAACAAAACCAAACGTTTGTAAACGTTTGGCTCAAACAGCTAAAAAAGGGGAAACGTTTTAATTTGTTTTGTAAACGTTTGGCTTAAATTTCTAAAAAGGTGAAACGTTTGTAAAAGTTTAAAATGTTACATTACAAATCCAAACATTTCACCCTTTTAGCTATTTAATCCAAACGTTTCACCTTTTTAGCGATATAAGAAAAACGTTTACAAACGTTACAAAACAAATCCAAACGTTTCACCTTTTTAGCGATTTAAGCCAAACGATTACAAACGTTACGAAACAAATCCAAACGTTTCCTTTTTTTAGCGATTTAAGCCAAACTTTCAGAACAAATCCAAACGTTTTGCCTTTTTAGCAATTTGAGCCAAACGTTTACAAACGTTACAAAACAAATCCGAACGTTTCCCCTTTTTAGCAATTTGCGCCAAACGTTTACAAACGTTTCGTTTTGTTTCGTAACTTTTGTAAACGTTTGGCTCCAATAGCTAAAAAGGTGAAACGTTTGGATTTGTTTTGTAACGTTTCACCGTTTTTTGTGAATGAAGCCAAACGTTTACAAACGTTACGAAACAAAATCAAACGTTTACAAACGTTACAAAACCAACCTAAACATTCCACCTTTTTAGCGATTTAAGACAAACGTTTACAAACGTTACGAAACAAATCCAAACGTTTCCCCTTTTTAGCGATTTAAGCGAAACGTTTACAAACGCTAAGAAACAACGTTTCATCTTTTTAGCGATTTAAGCCAAATGTTTGCAAACATTACGAAAAAAATCCAAACGTTTCCTCTTTTTAGCGATTTAAGCCAAACGTTTAAAACGTTACAAAACAATCCAAATGTTTCACCTTTTTAGCGATTTAAGCAAACGTTTACAAACGTTACGAAACTAATCCAAATGTTTCGCCTTTTTAGCGATTTAAGCCAAACGTTTAAAACGTTCCGAATACAATACAAATGTTTCACCTTTTTTGCGATTTAAGCCAAACATTTAAAAACGTTACGAAACAAATCCAAAAGTTTCACCTTTTTAGCGATTTATGCCAAACGTTTAAAACTTTACGAAATAAATCCAAACGTTTAAAATGTTACAAAATAAAACCAAAATCCTCCCCATTTTTGCTATTGAAGCCAAATGTTTACAAACGTTACGAAATAAATCCAAACATTTCACGTTTTTAGCGATTCAAACCAAACGTTTACAAACGTTACGAAACAAATCCAAATTTTTCACCTTTTTATTGATTTAAGCTAAACGTTTAAAACATTATGAAACAAATCTAGACGTTTAAAAATTTACAAAACAAAACCAAACGTTTCTCCGTTTTAGCGGTTTAAGCCAAACATTAACAAACGTTACGAAACAAATCCAAACATTTCACGTTTTAGCGATCTAAGCCAAACGTTAAAACGTTATGAAACCAGTCCAAACGTTTCACCTTTTTTGCAATTTAAGCCAAACGTTTACAAACGTTACGAAACAAATCCAAACTTTTCACCTTTTAAGCGATTCAAAACAAATGTTTACAAACGTTACGAAACAAATCCAAACGTTTCACTTTTTTAGCGATTTAAGCCAATTTCTTTTACACACGCTACGAAACAAATCCAAACATTTCACCTTTTTAGCGATTTAAGCCAAATGTTTAAAACATTACGAAACCAATCCAAACGTTTCACCTTTTTATCGATTTAAGCCAAACGTTTACAAACGTTACAAAATAAATCCATACTTTTCACCTTTTTAGGGATTTAAGCCATTACACACGTTACGAAACAAATCCAAACATTTCACCTTTTTAGCGATTTAAGCCAAATGTTTAAAACATTACGAAACCAATCCAAACGTTTCACCTTTTTAGCGATTTAAGCCAAATGTTTAAAACGTTACAAAACAATATATTTTTCACCTTTTTAGCAATTTAACCCAAACGTTTAAAATGTTAGGAAACAAATTTAAACGTTTACAAAAGTTACGTAATAAATCTAAACCTTTTTAGCGATTTAAACCAAACGTTTACAAAAGTTATGAAACAAATCCAAACGTTTCACATTTTTAGCGATTCAAGCCAAACGTTTGAAAACGTTACGAAACAAATCCAAACGTTTCTCCTTTTTAGAGATGCCAAACGTTTAAAACGTTACGAAACCAGTCTAAATGTTTCACCTTTTTAGCAATTTAAGCCAAACGTATACAAACTTTACGAAAGAAATCCAAACGATTTAACTTTATAACGATTTAAACCAAACGTTTACAAACGTTGCAAAACAAATCCAAACGTTTCACCTTTTTAGCGATGTAATCCAAACGTTTACAAACGTTATGAAACAAATCCAAACATTTAAAACGTTAGGAAACAAATCCAAACGTTTAAAACGATACGAAACAAATCCAAACGTTTCACCATTTTAGCGATTTAAGCCAACGTTTAATACGTTACGAACACAATCCAAATGTTTCACCTTTTTAGCTATTTAAACCAAACGTTTACAAACGTTTCTAAACAAATCCAAAGGTTTCACCTTTTTAGCGATTTAAGCCAAAGGTTTAAAACGTTACGAAATAAATCCAAACCTTTAAACTTTTACAAAATTAATCCAAACATTTCTTTGTTTTAGCGATTTAAGCCAAATGTTTAGAAACGTTACGAAATAAATCCAAATGTTCCATATTTTTTAGCAATTTTATCCAAACGTTTACAAACGTTACACCTATCAATTTAAGCCAAACGTTTACAAACGTTTCCAAACTAATCCAAACGTTTAATACGTTACGAAACAAATCCAAACGTTTAAAACGTTACGGAACCAATCCAAACGTTGAAAACGTTACGAAACCAATCCAAACGTTTCACCTTTTTAGCGATTTAAGCAAACATTTACAAACGTTACAAAACAAATCCAAACGTTTTACCTTTTTAGCGATAAAAGCCTAACGTTTACAAATGTTTCGAAACAAATCCAAACGTTTCACCTTTATTGCAATTTAAGCCAAACGTTTAAAACGTTACAAAACCAATCCAAATGTTTCCGCTTTTTAGCTATTTAAGCCAAATGTTTAAAACGTTACAAAACGAATCAAAATGTTTAAAATGTTATAAAACAAATCCAGACGTTTCTCCGTTTTAGCGATTTAAGTCAAGCGTTTACAAACGTTACGAAACAAATCCAAACTTTTTTCCTTTTTAGTGATTTAAACCAAATGTTTACAAACACTACGAAACATATCCAAATGTTTCACCATTTTAGCGATTTAAACCAAACGAATAAAACGTTACGAATCCAATCCAAACGTTTCCCCTTTTTAGCGTTTTAAGCCAAACGTTTACAAACGTTACGAAACAAATCTAAACGTTTTAACGATTTAAGCCAAACGTTTACAAACTTTATGAAACGAATCCAAACTTTTCACCTTTTTAGCGATTTAAACAAAATGATTACAAACGTTACAAAAAAAATCCAAATGTTTCACCTTTTTAGCGATTTAAGCCAAACGTTTAAAACGTTACAAAAAAATCCAAACATTTCTCCGTTTTAGCGATTAAGCCAAACGTTACGAAACAAATCGAAACGTTTCACGTTTTTAGCGATTCAAACCAAACCTTTACAAACGTTAAGAAACAAATCCAAATGTTTCACCTTTTTAGCGATTTAAGCCAAACGTTTACAAACATCACGAAACAAATCCAAACGTTTCCCCTTTTAAGTGATTTAAGCCAAACCTTTACAAACGTTACGAAATAAATCCAAACATTTCACCTTTTTAGCGATTTAAGCCAAACCTTTAAAAACCTTATGAAACAAATCCAAACGTTTCACCTTTTTAGCGATTAAAGCCAAATGTTTAAAACGTTACGAAACAAATCAAAACGTTTAAAACGTTATAAAACAAATCCAGAAGTTTCTCCGTTTTAGCGATTTAAGTCGAACGTGTACAAATGTTACGAAACAAATCCAAACTTTTTACCTTTTTAGCGATTTAAACCGAATGTTTACAAACGTTACGAAACATATCCAAACGTTTGACCATTTTAGCAATTTAAGCCAAGCGATTAAAACTTTATGAAACCAATCCAAACGTTTCCCCTTTTTAGCGATTTAAGCCAAACGTTTACAAACGTTAAGAAACAAATCTAAATGTTTCACCTTTTTAGCGATTTAAGACAAACTTTCACAAACGTTACGAAACGAATCCAAACTTTTCACCTTTTGAGCGATTTAAACGAAATGATTACAAACGTTAGGAAACAAATCCAAATGTTTCACCTTTTTAGCTATTGGAGCCAAACGTTTAAAATGTTACAAAAAAATCCAAACATTTCTCCGTTTTTGCGATTAAGCCAAACGTTACGAAATAAATCGAAACGTTTCACGTTTCTAGCGATTCAAACCAAACATTTACAAACGTTATGAACTAAATCCAAACTTTCAACTTTTTAGCTATTTAAGCCAAACGTTTACAAACAATACGTTTCACCTTGTAAGTGATTTAAGCCAAACCTTTACAAACGTTATGAAATAAATCCAAACATTTCACCTTTTTAGCGATTTAAGCCCAACCTTTACAAACGTTATGAAACAAATTCAAAGGTTTCACCTTTTTAGCGATTTAAGCAAAAGTTTACAAACGTTACGAAACAAATCCAAACGTTTCACGTTTTTAGCGATTAAAGCCTAACGTTTACAAATGTTACGAAACAAATCCAAACGTTTCACCTTTTTAGCGATTTAAGCCAGACGTTTAATATGTTACAAAACCAATCCAAACGTTTCCCATTTTTAGCGAATTAAGCCAAACGTTTACAAACGTTACGAAACGAATCCAAACGTTTCCCCTTTTTAGCGATTTAAGCCAAATGTTTAAACCTTTACAAAACAAATCCAAACTTTTCACCTTTTTAGCAATTTAAACCAGACTTTTACAAACGTTGCGAAACAAATCCAAACATTTCACCTTTTTAGCGATTTAAGAATACGTTTACAAACATTACGAAACAAATCCAAACGTTTCACCTTTTTAGCGATTTATGTCTAACATTTACAAAAGTTACGAAATAAATCCAAACGTTTTGCCTTTTTAGCGATTTAAGCTAAACGTTTAAAACATTACGAAACAAATCCAAACGTTCCACCTTTTTAGCAATTTAAGTCAAACGTTTAAAACGTTACGAAAGAAATCCAAACGTTTAAAACTTAAAAAACAAATCGAAACGTTTCTCCATTTTAGGAATTAAAGCCAAACGTATAAAAACGTTACAAAAGAAATCTAAACGCTTCATATTTTTAGCGATTTAAGACAAACGTTTACAAACATTACAAAACAAATCCAAGTGTTTCACCTTTTTAGCGATTTAAGCCAAACGTTTACAAACGATACGAAACAAATCCAAAAGTTTAAAACGTTACCAAACAAATCTAAACGTTTAAAACGTTATAAAACCAATTCAAACGTTTCAAGCGTTGCGAACCAATCCAAACGTTAAAAACGATATGAAACAAACCCAAATGGTTAACCTTTTTAGCGATTTAAGCAAACATTTACAAACTTACAAAACAAATCCAAACGTTTCTCCATTTTACCGATTTAAGCCAAACGTTTAAAACGTTACGAAACCGATCAAAACGTTTCACCATTTTAACGATTTAAACCAAACGTTTATAGACGTTACAAAAAAAATCCAAACGTTTCACCTTTTTAGCGACTTAAGCCAAACGTTTAAAACGTTACGAAATAAATCCAAAGATTTACAATGTTATAAAACAAATCCAAACATTTCTGCGTTTAGGCGATTTCAGCCAAATGTTTATAAACGTTACGAAATAAATCCAAACGTTTCACCTTTTTAGCGATTTAAGCCAACGTTTACAAACATTATGAAACAAATCCAAACATTTCATCTTTTTAGCTATTTAAGCCAAACATTTATAAACTTTACGAAACAAATCCAAACGTTTACAAAAGTTATGTAACAAATCCAAATGTTTCTCCTTTTTAGCAATTTAAGCCAAACGTTTAAAACGTTGCGAAACAAATCCACACGTTTAAAATGTTACAAAACAAATCCAAACGTTTTTCTATTTTTGCGATTTAAGCGAAACGTTAAGAAGCAAATCCAAAACGTTTCACCTTTTTAGCGATTAAAGCGAAACGTTTAAAACGTTACGAAACAAATCCAAACGTTTCACCTTTTTAGAAATTTAAACCAACCGTTTAGAAACTTTATGAAACAAATGACAACGTTTCACCTTTGTAACGATTTAAGCCGAACGATTAAGACGTTACGAAGTAAATCCAAACGTATAAACGTTACAAAACAAATCCAAACGTTTCTCCTTTTTATCGATTTAAGCAAAACGTTTACAAACATTACGAAAGAAATCCAAAAGTTTCACCCTTTTTAGCGATTTACCCCAAACGTTTACAAACGTTTCACCTTTTTAGCGATTTATGCCAAGCGTTTACAAACATTAAGAAACAAATCCAAACGTTTCACCCTTTTAGCGATTTAAGCCAAACGTTTAAAACGTTACGAAACCAATTCAGCGATTTAAACTAAACGGTTACAAATGTTACGAAACAAATCTAAATGTTTCACCTTTTTAGTGATTTAAGCTGAATGTTCAAAATGTTACGAAATAAATCCAAACGTTTAAAATGTTACAAAACAAATCCAAACATTTCTCCGTTTTAGCGATTTAGGTCAAATGTTTACAAATGTTACAAAATAAATTCAAACGTTTCACCTTTTTAGCTATTTACCCCAAACGTTAACAAAAGCTACGAAACAAATCCAAACGTTTCACCTCTTTAGCGATTTAAGCCAAGCGTTTACAAACATTATGAAACAAATCCAAACGTTTCACCTTTTTAGCGATTTAAGCCAAGAGTTTACAAACGTTAAGAAACAAATTCAAACGTTTCACCTTTTTAGCTATTTTAGCCAAACATTTATAAACGTTACAAAACAAATCCAAACGTTTCTCCGTTTTAGCGATTTAAGCGAAATGTTTACAAACGTTACGAAACAAATCCAAACGTTTCCCCTCTTTAGAGATTTAAGCAAAATGTTTAAAACGTTACGAAACCAATCCAAATGTTTCACCTTTTTAGCGATATAAGCCAAACGTTTACAAACGTTACGAAACAAATCCAAACGTTTCCCCTTTTAGCGATTTAAGCCAATTGTTTACAAATATTACGAAACAAATCCAAATGTTTCAACTTTTTAGCGATTTCAGCCAAACGTTTAAAACTTTACGAAACAAATCCACACGTTTAAAACGTTACAAAACAAATCGAAACGTTTCTTCGTTTTTGCGATTTAAGCCGAACGTTTACAAACTTTACGAAACAAATCCAAATGTTTCACCTTTTTAGCGATTTAAGCCAAACGTTTAAATCGTTACGAAACAAATCCAAACGTTTAAAACGTTACAAAATAAAACCAAAAGTTTCTCCGTTTTAGTGATTTAAGGCAAACATTTACAAACGTTACGAAACAAATCCAAATGTTTCACTTTTTTAGTGATTTAAGCCAAACGTTAGAACATTACGAAACCAGTCCAAACGTTTCACCTTTTTAGCGATTTAAGCCAAACAGTTACAAACGTTACGAAACAAATCCAAACGTTTCACCTTTTTAGCGATTTAAGCCAAATGTTTACAAAGGTTATGAAACAAATCCAAACGTTTAAAAAGCCAGGAAACAAATACAAACGTTTAAAATGTTACGTAACCAATCCAAACTCTTAAAACGATACGAAACAAATTCAAAAGTTTCACTTTTTTAGCAATTTAAGGAAACGTTTACAAACGTTACGTAACAAATCCAAACATTTCATCTTTTTAGCGATTTAAGCCAAATGTTTAAAACGTTACGAAACCAATTCAGCGATTTAAACTAAACGTTTACAAACGTTACGAAACAAATCCAAATGTTTCACCTTTTTAGTGATTTAAGCTGAACGTTCAAAATGTTATGAAATAAATCCAAATGTTTAAAATGTTACAAAACAAATCCAAACGTTTCTCCGTTTTAGCGATTTAAGTCAAATGTTTACAAACGTTACAAAATAAATTCAAACGTTTCACCTTTTTAGCAATGTACCCCAAACGTTTACAAACGTTACGAAACAAATCCAAAAAATTTCACCTTTTTAGCGATTTAAGCCAAGCGTTTACAAACGTTAAGAAACAAATCCAAACGTTTCACCTTTTTAGCGATTTAAGCCAAGAGTTTACAAACGTTAAGAAACAAATCCAAACGTTTCACCATTTTAGCGATTTTAGCCAAACATTTATAAACGTTACAAAACAAATCCAAACGTTTCTCCGTTTTAGCGATTTAAAAGCGAAATGTTTACAAACATTACCAAACAAATCCAAACGTTTCCCCTTTTTAGAGATTTAAGCAAAATGTTTAAAACATTAAGAAACCAATCCAAACGTTTCACCTTTTTAGCGATATAAGCCAAACGTTTACAAACATTACGAAACAAATCCAAACGTTTCACCTTTTTAGCGATTTAAGCCAAACGTTTACAAACATTACGAAACCAATCCAAATCTTTCAACTTTTTAGCGATTTAAGCCAAACGTTTAAAACTTTACGAAAAAATCCAAACATTTAAAATGTTACAAAACAAATCCAAAAGTTTCTCCGTTTTTGCGATTTAAGCCGAACGTTTAAAAATGTTACGAAACAAATCCAAATGTTTCACCTTTTTAGCGATTTAAGCCAAACTTTTAAATCGTTACAAAACAAATCCAAACGTTTAAAAAGTTACAAAACAAAACAAAATGTTTCTCCGTTTTAGCAATTTAAGCTAAACATTTACAAACGTTACGAAAAAAATTCAAACATTTCACTTTTTTAGCGATTTAAGCCAAACGTTAGAACATTACAAAACCAGTCCAAACGTTTCACCTTATTAGCGATTTAAGCCAAACGTTTACAAACGCTACGAAACAAATCCAAACCTTTCACCTTTTTAGCGATTTAAGCCAAACATTACGAAACATATCCAAACGTTTCATCTTTTTACCGATTTAAGCCAAACGTTTAAAACTTTAGGAAACAAATCAAAACGTTTAAAACGTTACAAAACAAATCCAAACGTTTCTCTGTTTTTGCGATTTAAGTCGAACGTTAACAAACGTTACGCAACAAATCCAAACGTTTCTCCTTTTTAGTGATTTAAGCCAAACGTTTCAAACTTTACGAAACTAATACAAACGGTTCACCTTTCTTCCGATTTAAGCCAAACAGTTACAAACGTTACGAAACAAATCAAAAACGTTTCCCCTTTTTAGCGATTTAAGCCAAACTTTTACAAACGTTACGAAACAAATCCAAATGTTTCACCTTTTTAGCGATTTAAGACAAACGTTTACAAACGTTACGAAAAAAATCCAAATGATTTAACTTTTTAGCGATTTAAGCCAATCCTTTAAAACGTTACAAAGCAAATCCAAACGTTTATCTGTTTTTGCGATTTAAGCCGAATGTTTACAAACGTTTCACCTTTTTTAGCGAATGAAGCCAAACGTTTAAATCGTTACGAAATTAATAAAAACGGTTCACCTTTTTAGCGATTTAAGCCAAACATTTACAAAAGTTACGAAACAAATCCAAAACGTTTCACCATTTTAGCAAATTAAGCCAAACATTTACAAAAGTTACGAAACAAATCCGAACATTTCAACTTTTTAGTGATTTAAGCAAAACGTTTAAAACGTTACGAAACCAATCCAAATGTTTCACCTTTTTAGCGATTTAAACAAAACGTTTACGAACGTTACGAAACAAATCCAAACATTTGACCTTCTAAGAGATTTAAGTCAAAAGTTTAAAACGTTACTAAACCAATCCAAACGTTTAAAACGTTACGAAATCAATCCAAACGTTTCATTTTTTTAGCGATCTAAGGCAAACGTTTACAAGCTTTACGAAACGAATCCAAACATTTCCCTTTTTAATGATTCAAGCCAAACATTTACAAACGTACGAAACAAATCCAAACGATTAAAACGTTACGAAAGAAATTCAAACATTTCACCTTTTTAACGGTTTAAGCCAAATGTTTATAAACGTTACTAAACAAATCCAAATGTTTCACCTTTTTAGCGATTTAAGCGAAACGTTTACAAAGGTTACGAAACAAATCAAAACGTTTCACCTTAGAGCGATTTAGGCCAAACGTCTACAAACGTTACGAATCAAATCCAAACGTTTCGCCATTTTAACAATTTAGGCCAAACGTTACGAAACAAATCCAAATGTTTCCCCTTTTTAGCGATTTCAACCAAACGTTTAAAATGTTACGAAGAAACTCAAAACGTTTAAAACATTTGGAAAGAAACCCAAACGTTTCTCCATTTTGGCAATTTAAGCCAAACATTTACAAACGTTGCAGAACAAATCCAAACGTTTCACCTTTTTAGCGATTTAAGCCAAATGTTTAAAAACGACACAAAACATATCCAAACGTTTCACCTTATTAGCTATTTAAGCAAAATGTTTACAGATGTTACGAAACAAATCCAAACGTTTCCCCTTCTTAGCGATTTAGGCCAAAGGTTTACAAACGTTACGAAACAAATCCAAATGTTTCACCTTTTTAACGATTTAAGCCAAATGTTTAAAACTTTACGAAACAAATCCAAACGTTTAAAACGTTACAAAATAAAACCAAAAGTTTCTCCGATTTAGGGATTTAAGCCAAACATTTACAAAACCAGTCCAAACGTTTCACCTTTTTAGCGATTTAAGCCAAACGTTTACAAACATTACGAAACAAATCCAAACGTTTCACCTTTTTTGCGATTTAAGCCAAACATTACGAAACAAATCCAAATGTTTCAACTTTTTAGCGATTTAAGCCAAACGTTTAAATATTTACGAAACAAATCCAAACATTTAAAACTTTAAAAAACAAATCCAAACGTTTCTCCGTTTTTGCGATTTAAGACGAACGTTTACAAACGTTACGAAACAAACCCAAACGTTTCTCCTCTCTAGTGATTTAAGCCAAACGTTTAAAACGTTAAACTAATACAAACGGTTCACTTTTTTAGCGATTTAAGTCAAACAGTTACAAACGTTACAACACAAGTGTTCTCCGTTTTTTTAGCTATTTAAGCCGAACGTTTACAAACTTTACGAAATAAATCCAAACGTTTCACCTTTTTAGCAATTTAAGCCAAACGTTTAAACGTTACGAAACAAATACAAACGGTTCACCTTTTTAGCGATTTAAGCCAAACAATTACAAACGATACGAAACAAATCAAAAACGTTTCCCCTTTTTAGCGATTTATGCCAAATTTTTACAAATGTTACGAAATAAATCCAAACGTTCCACCTTTTTAGTGATTTTAACAAAACGTTTAAAACGTTACGAAATCAATCCAAATGTTTCACCTTTTTAGCGATTTAAGCAAAACATTTACAAACGTTACGAAACAAATCCAAATGTTTCACCTTTTTAGCGATTTAAGCCCAACGTTTACAAACATTACGAAACAAATGACAACGTTTCATTTATTTTTAAGCCAAACGTTTAAAACGTTACGAAGTAAATCCTAACATTTAAAACGTAACAAAACAAATCCAAACGTTTCTCCTTTTTAGCGATTTAAGCAAAACGTTTATAAATATTACGAAACAAATCCAAACGTTTCTCCTTTTTAGCGATAAACGTTTACAAACGTTACAAGACAAATCCAAACGTTTCCCCTTTTTAGCGATTTAGGCCAAACGTTTACAAACGTTACGAAGCTAATCCAAACGTTTCCCATTTTAGCGATATAAGCCAAATTTATACAAATATTACGAAACAAATCCAAACGTTTCCCCTTTTCATTGATTTCAGCCAAACATTATAAACATTACGAAACTAATCAAAACGTTTAAAACATGACGAAACAAATCCAAACGTTTCACCTTTTTAGCGATTTAAGCCAAACGTTTACAAACGTTAAGAAACAAATTCAAACGTTTCACCTTTTTAGCGATTTAAGCCAAACGTTTAAAAGCGTTACGAAACAAATCCAAACGTTTCCCATTTTTAGCGATTTAAGCAAAACATTTACAAACGTCACGAAACAAATCCAAACGTTTCCCATTTTTAGCGATTTAAGCAAAACATTTACAAACGTCACAAAACAAATCCAAACGTTTCACCTTTTTAGCGATTAACGCCAAACGTTTAAAACGTTACAAAACCAATCTAAATGTTTCACATTTTTAGCGATTTAATCCAAACGTTTACAAACTTTACAAAATAAATCCATACTTTTTAGCTTTTTAGCGATTTAAGCCAAACATTTAAAACGTTACGAAACCAATCCAAACGTTTCACCTTTTTAACGATTTAAGCCAAACGTTTACAAACATTACGAAACAAATCTAAAAATTGTCACCTTCTAAGCGATTTAAACCAAACGTTTACAAGCATTACGAAACCAATCCAAACGTTTCACCTTTTTAGCGATTTAAGTTAAATGTTTACAAAAGTTACGAAACAAATCCAAACGTTTCACCTTTTTAGCGATTTAAGCCAAACGATTACAAACTTTACGATACAAATCCAAACGTTTCACATTTTTAGCGATTTAAGCCAAGCGTTTACAAACGTTACGAAATAAATCCAAACGTTTCACCTTTTTAGCGAATTAAGCCAAACGTTTAAAACGTTACGAAACGAATCCAAACGTTTCACCTTTTTATCAATTTAATCCAAACGTAGACCAACATTTCGAAAGAAATCCAAACGTTTCCCCTTTTTAGTTATTTAGGCCAAACGATTACAAACGTTACGAAATAAATGTGAACGTTTCACCTTTTTAGCAATTTAAATGAAACGTTTAGAACGTTACGAAACCAATCCAAACGTTTCTCCTTTTTAGCGATAAACATTTACAAACGTTACAAAACAAATCCAAACGTTTCCCCTTTTTAGCGATTTAGGCCAAACGTTTACAAACGTTACGAAGCTAATCCAAACGTTTCCCATTTTAGCGATATAAGCCAAATTTGTACAAATATTACGAAACAAATCCAAACGTTTCACCTTTTCATTGATTTAAGCCAAACATTTTAAACATTACGAAACTAATCAAAACGTTTAAAACGTGACGAAACAAATCCAAACGTTTCACCTTTTTAGCGATTTAAGCCAAACGTTTTACCTTTTTAGCGATTTAAGCCAAACATTTAAAAGCGTTACGAAACAAATCCAAACGTTTCCCATTTTTAGCGATTTAAGCAAAACGTTTACAAACGTCACAAAACAAATCCAAACGTTTCACCTTTTTAGCGATTAACGCCAAACGTTTAAAACGTTACAAAACCAATCTAAATGTTTCACATTTTTAGCGATTTAATCCAAAAGTTTACAAACGTTACAAAATAAATCCATACTTTTTAGCTTTTTAGCGATTTAAGCCAAACATTTAAAACGTTACGAAACCAATCCAAACGTTTCACCTTTTTAACGATTTAAGCCAAACGTTTACAAACATTACGAAACAAATCTAAAAAATTTCACCTTCTAAGCGATTTAAACCAAACGTTTACAAGCATTACGAAACCAATCCAAACGTTTCACCTTTTTAGCGATTTAAGTCAAATGTTTACAAACGTTACGAAACAAATCCAAACGTTTCACCTTTTTAGCGATTTAAGCCAAACGATTACAAACTTTACGATACAAATCCAAACGTTTCACACTTTTAGCGATTTAAGCCAAGCGTTTACAAACGTTACGAAATAAATCCAAACGTTCACCTTTTTAGCGAATTAAGACAAACGTTTAAAACATTACGAAACGAATCCAAACGTTTCACCTTTTTATCAATTTAATCCAAACGTAGACCAACGTTTCGAAAGAAATCCAAACGTTTCCCCTTTTTAGTGATTTAGGCCAAACGATTACAAACGTTACGAAATAAATGTGAACGTTTCACCTTTTTAGCAATTTAAACGAAACGTTTAGAACGTTACGAAACCAATCCAAACGTTTCCCCTTTTTAGCGATTTAAAACAAACGTTTACAGACGTTAAGAAACAAATCCAAATGTTTCACCTTTTTGGCGATTTATGCCAAACGATTACAAATGTTTCACATTTTTAGCGAACTAAGCCAAACGTTTACAAACGTTACGAAATAAATCCAAACGTTTCCTCTTTTTAGCGATTTAAGCCAAAAATTTAAAATGTTACGAAACCAATCCAAACGTTTAACCTTTTTCGCGATTTAAGCCAAACGATTACAAACGTTACGAAACAAATCCAAACGCTATACATTTTTAGCGACTAAGCCAAACGTTTACAAACTGTTACGAAAGAAATCGAAACATTTCACCTTTTTAGCAATTTAAGCTAAACATTTACAAACGTTACGAAACAAATCCAAACGTTTCACCTTTTTAGCAATTTATGCAAAACGTTTACAAACGTTACGAAACAAATCCAAACGTTTAAAATGTTAGGAAACAAATACAAACGTTTAAAATGTTACGAAACCAATCCAAACATTTAAAACGATATGAAGCAAATCCAAAAGTTTCACTTTTTTAGCGATTTAAGGAAACGTTTACAAACGTTACGTAACAAATCCAAACGTTTCACCTTTTTAGCGATTTAAGCCAAACATTTAAAAGGTTACGAAACCAATACCAATATTTCACCTTTTTAGCGATTTAAACTAAACGTTTACAAACGTTACGAAACAAATCCAAACGATTCACCTTTTTAGTTATTTAAGCTGAACGTTCAAAATGTTACGAAATAAATCCAAACGTTTAAAATGTTACAAAACAAATCCGAACATTTCTCCGTTTTAGCGATTTAAGTCAAATGTTTACAAACGTTACAAAATAAATTCAAACGTTTCGCCTTTTTAGCGATTTAAACCAAACGTTTACAAACGTTACGAAACAAATCCAAACGTTTCACCTTTTTAGCGATTTAAGCCAAGCGTTTACAAACGTTAAGAAACAAATCCAAAAGTTTCACCTTTTTAGCGATTTTAGCCAAACGTTTACAAACGTTACGAAACAAATCCAAACATTGCGCATTTTTAGCGATTTAAGCCAAACGTTTACAAACGTTACAAAAGAATTCCAAACGTTTCACCTTTTAAACAATTTAAGACAAACGTTTATAGTATTAAGAAACAAATCCAAACGTTTAAAACATTACAAAACAAATCCAAGCGTTTCTCCGTTTTAGCGATTTAAGCGAAACGTTTACAAACGTTACGAAACAAATCCAAACTTTTCCCCTTTTTAGAGATTTAAGCAAAATGTTTAAAACGTTACGAAACTAATCCAAACGTTTCACCTTTTTAGCAATTTAAGCCAAACGTTTAGAGACGTTACTAAACAAATCCAAATGTTTCACCTTTAGCAATTTAAGCCAAACGTTACGAAACAAATCCAAATGTTTCAACTTTTTAGCGATTTAAGCCAAACGTTTAAAACTTTACGAAACAAATCCAAACGTTTAAAACGTTACAAAACAAATCCAAACATTTCTCCATTTTTGCGATTTAAGTCGAACGTTTACAAACGTTACGAAACAAATCCTAACGTTTGACCTTTTTAGCGATTGAAGCCAAACGTTTAAATCGTTACGAAACTAATACAAAATGTTCACCTTTGGCGATTTAAGCCAAACATTTACAAAAGTTACGAAACAAATCCAAAACATTTCACCATTTTAGCGATTTAAGCCAAACATTAACAAACGTTACGAAACAAATCCAAACGTTTCTTCTTTTTAGCGATTTAAGCAAAACGTTAAAAACGTTACGAAAGCAATCCAAACGTTTCACCTTTTTAGCGATTTAAACCAAACGTTTACGAACGTTACGAAACAAATCCAAACATTTCACCTTCTTAGCGATTTAAGCCAAAAGTTTAAAACGTTAGGAAACCAATCCAAACGTTTAAAACGTTGCGAAACCAATCCAAACATTTCACATTTTTAGCGATTTAACCCAAACGTTTTACAAACATTACAAAACAAATCCAAACGTTTCATATTTTTAGCGATTTAGGGCAAACGTTTACAAACTTTACGAAACAAATCCAAACATTTCCCTTTTTAACGATTTAAGCCAAACGTTTACAAACATACGAAACAAATCCAAACGATTAAAATGTTACGAAACAAATTCAAACGTTTCACCTTTTTAGCGATTTAAGCCAAACGTTTATAAACGTTACTAAACAAATCCAAATGTTTCACCTTTTTAGCGATTTAAACCAAAATGTTTACAAACGTTACGAAACAAATCCAAACGTTTCACCTTATAGCGATTTCAGCAAAACGTCTACAAACGTTAAGAATCAAATCCAAACGTTTCACCTTTTTAATAATTTAGGACAAACGTTACGAAACAAATCCTAATCGTTTAAAACGTTACGAATTAAATTCAATTGTTTCACCTTTTTCGCGATTTAAGCCAAACGTTTATAAACGTCACGAAACAAATCCAAACGTTTCATCTTTTTAGCGATTTAAACCAAAATGTTTACAAACGTTACGAAACAAATCTAAATGTTTCACCCTTTTAGCGATTTAAGCGTATTATTCACTAACGTTACGAAACCAATCCAAACGTTTTACATTTTTAGCGATTTAAGCCAAACGTTTACAAACTGTTACGAAAGAAATCCAAACATTTCACCTTTTTAGCGATTTGAGCCAAACGTTTACAAATGTTACGAAACAAATCCAAACGTTTAAAATGTTAGGAAACAAATACAAACGTTTACAAATGTTACGAAACAAATCCAAACGTTTAAAATGTTAGGAAACAAATACAAACGTTTAGAATTTTACGAAACAAATCCAAAAGTTTCACTTTTTTAGCGATTTAAGGAAATGTTTATAAACGTTACGTAACCAATCCAAACGTTTAAAACGTTACGAAACCAATACAAACGTTTCACCTTTTTAGCGATTTAAACTAAACGCTTACAAACGTTAAGAAACAAATCGAAACGTTTCACCTTTTTAGTGATTTAAGCTGAACGTTCAAAATGTTACGAAATAAATCCCAACGTTTAATATGTTACAAAACAAATCCAAACATTTCTCCGTTTTAGCGATTTAAGTCAAATGTTTACAAACATTACAAAATAAATTCAAAAGTTTCACCTTTTTAGCGATTTAAACCAAACGTTTACAAACGTTACGAAACAAATCCAAACGTTTCACCTTTTTAGCAATTTAAGCCAAGCGTTTACAAACGTTAAGAAACAAATCCAAACGTTTCCCCTTTTTAGCGATTTTAGCCAAACGTTTACAAACGTTACGAAACAAATCCAAACGTTTCACATTTTTAGCGATTTAAGCCAAACGTTTACAAACGTTACAAAACAAATTGAAACGTTTCACCTTTTAAGCAATTTAAGCCAAACGTTTATAACATTACGAAACAAATCCAATCGTTTAAAACGTTACAAAACAAATCCAAACATTTCTCCGTTTTAGCGATTTAAGCGAAACGTTTACAAACGTTACGAAACAAATCAAAATGTTACCCCTTTTTAGCGATTTAAGCAAAATGTTTAAAATGTTACGAAACCAATCCAAATGTTTCACCTTTTTACTGATTTAAGCCAAACGTTTACAAACGTTCCTAAACAAATCCAAATGTTTCACCTTTTTAGCGATTTAAGCCAAACGTTTACAAACGTTATGAAACAAATCTAAAACTTTTCACCTTCTACGCGATTCAAACCAAACGTTTACAAGCGTTACGAAACCAATCCAAACGTTTCACCTTTTTAGCGATTTAAGTCAAATGTTTAGAAACGTTACGAAACAAATCCAAACGTTTCACTTTTTTAGCGATTTAAGCCAAACGATTACAAACATTACGAAACATATACAAACGTTTCACATTTTTAGCGATTTAAGCCAAATGTTTACAAACGTTACAAAATAAATCCAAATGTTTCACCTTTTTAGCGAATTAAGCCAAACGATTAAAACATTACGAAACGAATCCAATCGTTTCCCCTTTTTTACAATTTAATCCAAACGTAGATAAACGTTGCGAAAGAAATCAAAACGTTTCACCTTTTTAGCGATTTAAGCCAAACGTCACGAAACAATTCCAAACGTTTCCCCTTTTTAGCGATTTAAGCCAAACATTTAAAATGTTACAAAACCAATCCAAACATTTCACCTTTTTAGCGATTTAAGCCAAACGTATACAAACGTTACGAAACAAATCCATACTTTTCACCTTCTTAGGGATTTAAGCGAAAGATTTAAAACATTACGAAACCAATCCAAAAGTTTCACCTTTTTAGGGATTTCAGCAAAACGTTTACAAACGTTACAAAACCAATCCAAACGTTTCCCCTTTTTAGTGATTTAGGCCGAACGATTAGAAACGTTACGAAACAAAGCTAAACGTTTCACATTTTTAGCGATTTAAGCTAAACGTTTACAAACGTTACGAAATAAATCCAAATGTTTCACCTTTTTAGCGATTTAAACCAAACTTTTAAAACGTTACGAAACCAATCCAAACGTTTCCTCTTTTTAGTGATTTAAACCTAATGTTTACAGACATTAAGAAACAAATCCAAACGTTTTACCTTTTTAGCGATTTATGCCAAACGATTATAAACGTTTTACATTTTTAGCGAAGTAAGTCAAACGTTTATAAACATTACGAAATAAATCCAAACATTTCCCATTTATAGCGATTTAAGCCAAACGTTTAATATGTTACGAAACCAATCCAAACGTTTCACCTTTTTAGCGATTTAAGCCATACGATTACAAACATTACGAAACAAATCCTAACGTTTTACATTTTTAGCGATTTAAGCCAAATGTTTACAAACTGTTACGAACAAAATCCAAACATTTCACCTTTTTAGCGATTTAAGCCCAACGTTAACAAACGTTACGAAACAAATGTTTCACCTTTTTAGCGATTTAAGCCAAACGTTTACAAATGTTACGAAACAAATCCAAACGTTTAAAATGTTAGGAAACAAATACAAACGTCTACAAATGTTACGAAAGAAATCCAAACGTTTCACCTTTTTAGGGACTTTAGCCAAACGTTTAAAACGTTACGAAACCAATACAAACGTTTCACCTTTTTAGCGATTTAAACTAAACGCTTACAAACGTTACGAAACCAATACAAACGTTTCACCTTTTTAGTGATTTAAGCTGAACGTTCAAAATGTTACGAAATAAATCCCAACGTTTAAAATGTTGCAAAACAAATCCAAACATTTCTCCGTTTTAGCGATTTAAGTCAAATGTTTACAAACATTACAAAATAAATTCAACAGTTTCACCTTTTTAGCGATTTAAACCAAACGTTTACAAACGTTACGAAACAAATCCAAACGTTTCACCTTTTTAGCAATTTAAGCCAAGCGTTTACAAACGTTAAGAAACAAATCCAAACGTTTCCCCTTTTTAGCGATTTTAGCCAAACGTTTACAAACGTTACGAAACAAATCCAAACGTTTCACATTTTTAGCGATTTAAGTCCAACGTTTACAAACGTTACCAAACAAATCGAAACGTTTCACCTTTTAAGCAATTTAAGCCAAAATTTTATAACATTACGAAACAAATCCAAACTTTTAAAACGTTACAAAACAAATCCAAACGTTTCTCCGTTTTAGCGATTTAAGCCAAACATTTACAAACGTTACGAAACAAATCCAAACGTTTCACTTTTTTAGCGATTTAAGCCAAACGTTAGAATATTACGAAATCAGTCCAAACGTTTCCCCTTTTTAGCGATTTAGGCCAAACGTTTACAAACGTTAAGAAACAAATCCAAATGTTTCACCTTTTTAGCGATTTAAGCCAAACATTTACAAACGTTACGAAACAAATCCAAACGTTTCACCTTTTTAGCGATTTAAGCCAAACGTTTAAAACGTTACGAAACTAATACAAACGGTTCACCTTTTTAGCGGTTTAAACTAAACAGTTACAAACGTTACGAAACAAATGAAAACGTTTCCCCTTTTTAGCGATTTAAACCAAACGTTTACGAACGTTACGAAATAAATCCAAACATTTCACCTTCTAAGCGATATAAGCCAAAAGTTTAAAACGTTACGAAACCAATCCAAACGTTTACGAACGTTACGAAACAAATCCAAACGTTTCACCTTTTTAGAGATTTAAGCTAAACGTTTAAAACTTTACGAAACAAATTCATCTTTTTTTGCTATTTAAGCCGAACGTTTACAAACGTTACGAAACAAATCCAAACGTTTCACCATTTTAGCGATTGAAGCCAAATGTTTAAATCGTAACGAAACTAATACAAACGGTTTACCTTTTTAGCGAATTAAGCAAAACGTTTACAAAAGTTACAAAACAAATCCAAAACGTTTCACCATTTTAGCGATTAAAGCCAAACATTTACAAACATTACAAAAAAAATCCAAACGTTTCACCTTTATAGCAATTTAAGCAAAACATTTAAAACGTTATGAAATTAATACAAACGGTTCACCTTTTTAGGGATTTAAGCCAAACAGTTATAAACGTTACGAAACAAATCAAAATGTTTCCCCTTTTTAGCGATTTAAGCCAAACTTTTACAAACGTTACGAAATAAATCCAAACGTCCACCTTTTTAGTGATTTAAGTAAAACGTTTAAAACGTTACGAAACCAATCCAAGCGTTTCACCTTTTTAGCGATTTAAGCCAAACGTTTACGAACGCAACGAAACAAATCCGACATTGAACCTTCTTAGCGATTTAAGCCAAACGTTACGAAACCAAACCAAACGTTTAAAACGTTGCGAATCCAATCCAAACATTTCACCTTTTTAGCGATTTAACCCAAACGTTTACAAACGTTACAAAACAAATCCAGATGTTTCACCTTTTTAGCGATTTAAGGCAAACGTTTACAAACTTTACGAAACAAATTCAAACGTTTCCCTTTCTAACAATTTAAGCCAAACGTTTATAAATGTTACGAAACAAATCTAAACGTTTAAAATGTTACGAAACAAATTCAAATGTTTCACCTTTTCAGCTATTTAAGAAGAACATTTAAAACGTTACGAAAGCAATCCAAACGTTTCACCTTTTTAGTGATTTAAACCAAACGTTTACGAACGTTACGAAATAAATCCAAACATTTCACCTTCTAAGCGATATAAGCCAAAAGTTTAAAACGTTACGAAACCAATCCAAACGTTTATAACGTTGCGAAACCAATCCAAACATTTCACCTTTTTAGCGATTTAACCCAAACGTTTACAAACGCTACAAAACAAATCCAAATGTTTCATTTTTTTAGCGATTTAAGGCAAAATTTTACAAACTTTACGAAACAAATCCAAACATTTCCCTTTTTAACAATTTAAGCCAAACGTTTACAAACGTACCAAAAAAATCCAAACGATTAAAACGTTACGAAACAAATTCAAACGTTTCACCTTATTAGCGATTTAAGCCAAACGTTTATAAACGTTACTAAACAAATCCAAATGTTTCACCTTTTTAGCGATTTAAACCAAAATGTTTACAAACGTTATGAAACAAATCCAAATGTTTCACCATTTTAGCGATTTAAGCGAAATGCTTACAAATGTTACGAAACAAATCCAAACGTTTCACCTTATAGCGATTTAAGCCAAACATCTACAAACATTACGAATCAAATCCAAACGTTTCATCTTTATAACAATTTAGGCCAAACGTTACGAAACAAATCCAAACGTTTCACCTTTTTAGCGATTTTAAATCAAACGTTTAAAATGTTACGAAGCAACTCCAGACGTTTAAAATATTTTGAAACAAATCCAAACGTTTCTCCGTTTTTGCAAAGTAAGCCAAACATTTACAAACGTTGCGAAACAAATCCAAACGTTTCACCTTTTTAGCGATTTAAGCCAAACATTTAAAACGATACCAAACATATCCAAACATTTCACCTTATTAGCGATTTAGGCAAAATGTTTACAGACGTTACCAAACAAATCCAAACGTTTCCCCTTTTTAGCAATTTAGGCCAAAGGTTTACAAACGTTACGAAACAAATCCAAATGTTTCACCTTTTTAGCGATTTAAACCAATTGTTTAAAACTTTACAAAACAAATCCAAACGTTTAAAACGTTACAAAACAAAACCAAACGTTTCTCCATTTTAGCGATTTAAGCCAAACATTTACAAATGTTACGAAACAAATCCAAACGTTTCACCTTTTTAGCGATTTAAGCCAAACGTTAGAATATTACGAAATCAGTCCAAACGTTTCCCCTTTTTATCGATTTAAGCCAAACGTTTACAAACGTTACGAATCAAATCCAAATGTTTCACCTTTTTAGCGTTTTAAGCCAAACATTTACAAACGTTACGAAACAAATCCAAATGTTTCAACTTTTTAGCGATTTCTGCCAAAAGTTTAAAACTTTACGAAACAAATCCAAACGTTTCTCTGTTTTTGCGATTTAAGCCGAACGTTTACAAACGTTATGAAAAAAATCCAAACGTTTCACCTTTTTAGCGATTTAAGACAAACGTTTAAAACGTTACGAAACTAATACAAACAGTTCACCTTTTTAGCGGTTTAAACTAAACAGTTACAAACGTTACGGAACAAATGAAAACGTTTCCCCTTTTTAGCGATTTATGCCAAACTTTTACAAACGTTACGAAACAAATCCAAACGTTCCACCTTTTTAGTGATTTAAGCAAAACGTTTAAAACGTTGCGAAACCAATCCAAGCGTTTCACCTTTTTAGCGATTTAATCTAAACGTTTACGAACCTTACGAAACAAATCCAACATTTCACCTTCTTAGCGATTTAAGTCAAACATTTAAAATGTTACGAAACCAAACAATACGTTTAAAACGTTGCGAATCCAATCCAAACGTTTCACCTTTTTAGCGATTTAACCCAAACGTTACAAAACAAATCCAAATGTTTCACCTTTTTAGCGATTTAAGGCAAACGTTTACAAACTTTACGAAACAAATCCAAACGTTTCCCTTTCTAACAATTTAAGCCAAACGTTTATAAACGTTACGAAACAAATCTAAACGTTTAAAACATAACGAAACAAATTCAAATGTTTCACCTTTTTAGCGAAGCCAAACATTTATAAACGTTACGAAACAAATCCAAACGTTTCACCTTTTTAGCGATTTAAGCCAAAATGTTTACAAACGTTACGAAACAAATCCAAATGTTTCACCCTTTTAGCGATTTAAGCGTATTGTTTATGAACGTTACGAACAAATCCAAAGATTTCTCCTTATAGCGAATTAAGCCAAACGTCTACAAATGTTTCGAAACAAATCCAAACGTTTCACCTTTTTAACGATTTAGGCCAAACGTTACAAAACAAATCCAAACGTTTCCCCTTTTTAGCGATTTAAGCCAAATGTTTAAACCATTTCGAAACAAAACCAAACGTTTCCCCTTTTTAGCGATTTAAGCCAAATGTTTAAATCGTTACGTAACAAATCCAAACGTTTCACCTTTTTAACGATTTAAGCTAAACTTTTACAGACGTTACGAAACAAATCCCAATGTTTCACCTTTTTAGTCATTTAAGCCAAACTTTGAAAACATTACGAAACAAATCTATACGTTTAAAACGTTACAAAACAAATCCAAACGTTTCACCTTTTTAGTGATTTAAGCCAAATGTTTACAAACGTTACGAAATTAATCCAAACGTTTCACCTTATAGCGATTTAAGCCAAACGTTTACAAAAGTGTCATGACCCAAATTATTGAGCCGCAACCGGCGCTAGGGAACAGGAGTGGTAGCTCCGAAGCCCGTAGCAAGCCTCAAATCACCATAAACTTTTCGCAAATAGTAAACAAATAACATAACACAACAGAAGCAAATATACATATCATATATACACTAATATTTACACTAACTGTTCTGTTAACCTCGCGGGCTCTAGTTTACGTACCCTGTACGAACTGGCCTCGCGGTACTATATACAAAAGTTAGTGTAATAACACATATCACCAGCATCTGGGGCCATGAACAAAACATACTACTTGTATCCTATCAAAAACATATAAATAGGACAACAAATAATATGTACACTCAAAATGTACTGTTGTCTAGGCTACAACTTTGTCAACGTGGGACCACTACTGCAGTACTCACAGAAGTCCGAAACTATACATACACAGCTGAGTTCTGGACTTCAAAACTGGCTTCTAGCTAAGTCCACACACTAAGCACATGAAAGACATAAAAAGTGAGGGGTCAGTATTTGGGAAAATACTGAGTGAGTTTGCATTTACTAACGGTATTATTAGAAACAAATAACATCGCATTTCAAGGAACGATAATATAAAATAATCATATAAACAGGTATTTGATCCGTACGAAACTAATATCCTAGCATGCGACACAACTTTCGAATAATCAAATCATACTGATCTAGATAGACCGACCCGGGAGTGTTCACACTCTGCCTCGTCGATCGCGACCTATCTCTTATTCCCAAAGTGTTAGTCCAACTCACTAGATACGTGGACTCTAGACTACACCGTAGCCGAGTGCTCACTCGTATCAAATTCATTGTCCAACTTCGAAATTCATATTCATATCGTGTCATTTCATATCATGCGTGTATTAATCATGTATTATATGCAAACACACTAGACTGACTCGATACTGGTGATCACACAGCCTATTGACACCCAATAGGTAGCTAGTTTCTTCGGATCGCATACTGGTTCTCGTATATATACTCAAAAGAAACATATAACATTTATTCAAATCATATATAATACGATGCATTTAAACAAACCATGTATATATAAAATATAATATTAAATAACTTTAATATATAATACACGAAAGTAAAGTGCAACTCACAGTGACCGCTATCCAAGTAATGATGTGGTCGATCTCATAGTATACTCATGCTAGTCCTCGTCTAATGCCCTCAATGTTCTCTCGTACGTCTAATACATAATAATTTAACGTTTAATAGTTAGATATTAATCTCGTATATTTACACGTGTAATTCTTTCCAATTCTAGGGTTTAGTTTCATTCTTGGTGTTATCCTTGAACTCGAACTCTGCTTCTCATATTCGAGAAACGTATAATATCCTTAACGTTTCTCGTTTCGTTAATTATCGAAGACGTCGAACTAAAACTTTACTTTTTAAATTATCAGGGTCCTTAATCGTCCTTAGGGTCTAATATTCGAAAATACTGAAATCCCGCTCAATTAGAGAAAAAAGCCCAATTTGGTCCCCGTGGACCCACTGTGCGGGTGCACACAAGCACTCTGCGTCCGCATAGTGTAGGGTGCGTTCGCACACTTGAGTGTGCGTCCGCACACCGAGTGCAGCCCGTGGAAAATCGATTTCCGGGGCTCTCCGTTCATCCCGACATGCCAAAAACACTTCCCCCTCCAAAACCCATATCTCGGTTTTTTACTTAAATGTTATTAACGATCCATAAACATCAAATTTCAATACCAATACACTATTTCCCTTAATACAGCCAACAGACCCATCATTTTCATACCAAAACCTGACTTCTTACCTTGATTTGATGCTCATAGATGAAAGAGCTCTCGATTCTAAAGAGATCACCGCTTGAATCACTTGAATCGGACGTCGAACGGAGAAACGGCGGCGAAACGACGGTATCGATTGATTTCTCTCAAACTCTCTCGATCATTCTTCTCCTTTCTCTTATTCATATTTCAAAACCTTATATATTAAGGTTCAAAGCTCACTTTGGTCCTTATTCTTTTTGTTTGTTATCATTTATCTTTTAAACTTTTCTTTCGTACGATTTAGTCCATAACTAAATCAATAAATTCTTTTAATACGACTTATACGTATTATTTATATCCAATAAATAATACGAAGCTCTATATTAGTACTTTCCCGTCAAAATCTAAAATTTCCATTTTCGACACATAGTGGCTAAATTACCACTTTAGTCCCTATACTTTATTTTGGGACTTTTCTTGACATCTTCCCTTTTAATTCCAATTATAACTTTAGAATTGAAATATAACGTTAATTTCCGCACAATTATTTCCCCGAAACCGACCTGCAAGATTTTATTTACTTAATCTTTTCGGAAATTCTTCTGACATCGCCACTCTGGCGAGTCAAAACTGGACACGTGGTCCAAATAAATAATTAAATCTTTTGGGGTATTACAAAACGTTACGAAAAAAATCCAAATGTTTCACCTTTTTAACGATTTAGGCCAAATGTTACGAAACAAATACAAACGTTTCCCCTTTTTAGCGATTTAAACCAAACGTTTAAAACGTTATAAAACAAATCCTAATGTTAAAAGCGTTACGAAACAAATCCAAACGTTTCTCCGTTTTTGCGATTTTAGCCAAACGTTTACAAACGTTGCGAAACAAATCCAAACGTTTCCCCTTGTTAGCGATTTAAGCCAAACGTTTAAAAATGATACGAAACATATCCAAACGTTTCACCTTATTAGCGATTTAAGCAAAATGTTTACAAACGTTACGAAACAAATCCAAACGTTTCCCCTTCTTAGTGAGTTAGGCCAAACGTTACGAAACAAATCCAAATGTTTCACCTTTTTAGCGATTTTAGTCAAATGTTTAAAAGTTTATGAAAAAAATCCAAACGCTTAAAACGTTACAAAACAAATCCAAACGTTTCAACTTTTTCGCGTTTTAAGCTAAACATTTACAAACGTTACGAAACAAATCCAAACATTTCACTTTTTTAGCGATTTAAGCCAAACGTTAAAACGTTACGAAACCAGTCCAAACGTTTCATCTTTTTAGCGATTTAAGCCAAACGTTTATGAATGTTACAAAACAAATCCAAACGTTTCACTTTTTTAGCGATTTAAGTTAAACGTTTAAAACGTTACGAAACAACTCCAAACTTTTAATACGTTACAAAACAAATCCAAACGTTTCTCTGTTTTAGCAATTTAAGCCAAACGTTTGCAAACGTTACAAAACAAATCCAAACATTTCACCTTTTTAGCGATTTAAGCCAAAAGTTTAAAACGTTACGAAAGCAATCCAAATGTTTCTCCTTTTTAGCGATTTAAGCTAAACGTTAACAAACGTTACGAAACAAATCCAAACGTTTCACCTTTTTAGCAATTTAAGCCAAACGTTTAAAATGTTTCCAAACAAATCTAAACGTTTATAACATTACAAAACAAATCCAAACCTTTCTCTGTTTTAGGGATTTAAGCCAAACGTTTACAAATGTTACTAAACAAATCCAAACGTTTCACCTTTTTAGCGATTTAAGCCACACGATTAAAATGTTACAAAACCAATCTAAATGTTTCACCTTTTTAGAGATTTAAGCCAAACATTTACAAACGTTAAGAAACAAATCCAAACATTTCACCTTTTTAGCGATTTAAGCTAAATGTTTATAAATGTTACTAAACAAATCCAAACGTTTAAAATGTTACAAAACGAATCAAAACGTTTCTCCATTTTAACGATTTAAGTCAAATGTTTATAAACATTACGAAAAAATCCTAACGTTTCACCTTTTTAGCGATTTGAGCCAAACGTTTAAAACGTTACGAAACTGTCACGACCCAATTTCATGGATTGCGACCGGCGCTAGGGTATGGGTATGGTCGTACCAAAACCCGTAGCAAGACTCGCATAAATCAATCAAACATATAAACCTGCAGAAACAATGCTCGGGGGCAACCGAGACTCCAACCTAAGTCTTGCAATTTATTTTACAGCTCTAATGTAAACAACTTAAATATCTGAAATGCTCAGCTTAACCGAGTCTACACAGCATGCCTTGTATATAACGAGATAAATCCAAAGCATACATGCCAAAGGTAATAATATAACAATCAGACCAATCTGACAATCCAAAGTACGATAATCAAAATAAATACTAGTTCTACTGCGATCTAAGAGTTTAAAACAATAGACTAGTTTTATAGACATAAAAACCTCCAAGAATCAAGAATTTGAGATGACCAAGCTTTCAAATCATCATCCTGGAAAAATTGGGAAAACAACGGGGTCAGATATACTGAAATGAGTTCGCAATACTATTTACATTTATTAAGTTTAAAACCCTTAAATCAAAACATTTTATACTAATATAATATGATTATGGAATAATAGTATTGAAATAGTACCAGCGTAAATATGATATAGCGTAAGCAAGACATTAGTATGTTTATCCCAGAGTACATACCGGTGTACACAGTCTCGATACAAGCCTATCGAGTAGCTCGTTTCAATCCAGATCCATAATCACTTAAAACTGTTCAAAAACATTTAAAATATTAAAATAAGTTGCCGTACTTAATAAAGCGGTAAATAGCACCACAAACTCACTGCTTGCTTATCCACGTGAAACTTTGACAAGTAGCTAACCCTGATTCGACTCCGGAGTGCGAATAGTCGAAGAGTCTAAAAATAAATCATATGTTAAAATCACTCCAACCCCTAACTCTAAGAATACTAGACACCACGTAGGACTAGCACAATTAACAAGTCAGATAAAATCACAGAAACACAATTCTCAAATAATTTATAATGCCGTAAATAATTCAAGACTATTGAGTTCACACTTAAAATCCAATCCCAAAATATTATTAAAATAATATTAAAATGATAACTTAAAATAAATTCCTCAAATAGTGGGTTATCCGAGTTCCTAAATTTACCAAGCTAAACCCCACATGTCGGGCGACTTAAGTCTAACCCGACCCAACCATAAATCCAGAATTATAAACCACAGTTAATAATTATAATTAAATAAAATATTAATTAATATCAAAATGGAACTCAATAGCTTGAAACCCAAGTAATCAAAAATTACCGGCAAAATATCTCAATAAATAAATCAATAAATAATTAAAGGCTAAATTTATAAATTGGCACGCTAAGCCAAATTCTCTAGAATTTAGATATTAAATAAAAATATCAAATTCCCCTTTATAATAAATCAAATAAATAATTTAAATTATAATTGGATTATTATTATTTCTAGATTTGAAAAAATAATATTACCAAAGTAATTTAAAACTATAAATAATTAAATTGCCAAAATAATAAGTCGAAACTAAATCCGTAGATTAAAATCAAAACAAACTAATAAAAATCAAATATAATTAGTTAACAATTAACCAAAATAACTCATTCAATGAACTCATAATAATTCAGTGATCAAAACATCCCATTAGCCAAAATAATCCAAGATAAGCCAAACACACATTGACACCTCATCATCTTATATCCATATTCATGAGACCAACCCGCCAAACACCAACTTCAATTACAGAAACTCAAATCTCAAACTTAATGAATTCAAAGCTTTCCAAACAATAAGCTTTTATGATTCTTAAACAATCAAACTAAACAAGTTCCAAATTAACAACCAAACGCAATAATATAAACCTAAACTAACAAATATGGCAGCCACAATATCAACATCAACAACGGATCCAAATCAAAGACGTAACACCACGGACAATGAGATCAAACGCAACAATTGCGATTCAGATATAGCTAACATGACAATAGGTATAATTCAACAAATGTTAGCAATCATAACCAAAGGATCCAGCATAAACAATTTCAAACATTCACAATTAAGAACTATATAAAACGGTGAGATGGCAGCGACTCTAGCGAATAGATTTACATACCGTTTGACAAAATTTGAAAAGCAAAGTTGTAGATGAATGAGTCTACTTTCACGGGGAAGAGACGGAACTAAAATCTATCTAAAAACGGTTGCAAATCGATTTAAAAACGAAAGTATCGTTTTAGAGACAAAACCAAATATAACTTGAAAACGGTGAAACGGCGGCGACTATAACGAAAAAGATAACGTACCGTTTTGCGAAACAAAAGTTGGGATTTGTAGAGGCGTGAGTCTACAATCGTTGGGACGAAATGGAACTGAAAATAACGTTATAGCGAAAGAGAATGATTAAGAATAATGAGACATCATTTTCAGCAAAAACAATAAATAAGAGAAGCTTACACTTAATTGCTGCGAAGGGTGAGGATGATTGATTTCTGAGGATTTTCAGAGCAAAAGTTATGGCTAGGGTTTGATCAAAAAGCAGAGGGGATATTAGGGTTCATAACGTGATATTTATAGCGAGTGAATTAAGGTAGAAATCGCGTGAAATCAGGGAGGAAACTGCCTCCTCACAGTTGGGAAGCCGGTCTCGTCTGAGACCTATTGGTCTCGAACAAGACCTGCAGAAAAGATGCAGGTCTCGAACGAGACTTGCAGGTGTAGTTCGAGACCGAACGACAAACAGGTCTCGTTTGAGACCTTTGGTTAAACAAAGATCCAAACTTGGACTTAAATCAAACCAAACTTCGAATCGAATCACGAAAAACGCAAACGAACCTAGATTGCTACCGGAAACCAACGATAAAATAAATAAAATTTTACGGGTTATTACAGAAACCAATCCAAACATTTCACGTTTTTAGCAATTTAAGGCAAACGTTTACAAACGTTACGAAACAAATCCAAATATTTCACCTTTTTTAGAGTGATAAGCCAAACGTTTCAACCGTTACGAAACAAATCCAAACTGTAATATCCCGTGTTTTCGATCGTCATTTCAAGTTAATTTCGGCTCGTTTTCTTGAGGTTCGGATTTGTTTCGGACTTGATTCTTGGTTCGTAGTGCAGCGGGGTTCGATTTAGTATCAAACCAGCCCGGCCTAAGCCGGGCTAGCTGGTGTGCGCCTGCACACCAGCAGTGTGCGCCCGCATACTGCCGGAAATTCCGGGCTGACAGGTCTATTTAAAGACATATCATCAGACGTGGTTTATTTTCTGAAACCCTACGTTATTTTCTGAAACCCTAGACGACCCTTTTTAGAGAAAAACCTTCAGAAACTTTCGAAACATCTTTTACTTCCATTCAATCCAAGTTTCGGTAAGTAATCATTTAACTCTTTTCATTGTTCTTCGTTTTGAAATCACTTTCGTCGACTTAAACGTATGTTTCTCTCCATGCTAGTAATTATCTGAGTTGGGTATTCTTTCTTCGTCCATCCTATTCATTCCCTTCGAATCTCACTTTTCGTAATCACAAAAGGTACGTAAAGATTACTCCGTTTCTTCGCCTTTCGATTTTGACGTGTTTTTCTTGTTACTGCCGTTTTCTTTGGTTTTGATTCGGCTGCCTTAGATAAATTCCTTGTAACCTATGATAAGTAGAATGAAGATTCAATTAATAAATATAATTGTTCGTCATGTTACTACCGTTTTGATCCTCCGTTTATCGAATGCTTGTTGCCACCGTGAAGAGGTCATGGTTTCTGTGATAGGTTCTTATTCTTAATCATGTTAGATTGTGATGTTGCCAAGTTCATGTTTATGTTTGTTAAAGGAATCATGCTTCTAGGTTTAATTGATGGTTTCCTGGTAATTCATCGATTGAATTGATAACTTGGGTTTCATGGAATTCTTTATGGCGGGGATGAATTTTTATTTGAATGAGGAAGATGGTCAATTGGCCAATATGGTCACTAAGTGTTTTACTTTGAATCATTTGAATCCCTCAAGTTGTATTATCTATTGTTATTGTTTTAAATTTGAACTTTTAAATTAGGAATGGATTACTAGTAAAGTGTAATCGATGAGTATTTTACAACTTAAGTTATAATTACTTGGATAATTATATTAGATTTTCATTAATATGCCAATTTGGCTAATTTATAATTTAGCCCCTAAATTTTTTAAATAAGTTTATTCAAGTTAAGTTTTACCTATAGGATAACTTTTGGATTTTATTTATCCTATAATTTATTAAATTGAAAACGAATAATTAATTTTGAGTTCGAAAATCAAATTGGCTAAACTACAATTTAGTCCCTAAACTTTTATAAAATTAAATGATTAAGTTTTAGTTGCAACTTAGGTTACTTGATTTTGAAGTTATTGAATTCTATTTTAAAAATAGGATAATTATTTTATAAAATATTTAATTTATAAACTCGGTTTATAAATTTAATAAAGTTTTGGTTTGGATTAGACTGTGGTCGCCCAACAAGTGGGAAGAAGGTTGGTAGTTTTAAATAACTCGGCTGACTCACTGATATGGATTTTAACTTGGGTTAAAATAAATTGGTTACTAAATTACTCAAATTTTAGTTTAATATATATAACTTACATGGTTGATTTCTATAACTTGGGTTATAGTTTTTATACGTTTTAATCTTATGTGTTTGATTATACGTTGGCGTGTTGTTGTGTGTACTAGTCCTATGTGGTGTCTAGTACTCTTTAGAGTTAGGGTCTGATTTTAATTATGATTTTAATATTTTATTTAGACCCGTCGACTGTTCATACTTCAGAGGCGAACCAGAGTTAGGTGTTTTTCAAGATCACGTGGATTTAGCAAGCAGTGAGTTTATATCTCTATTTACCTCTTTACTAAGCAAATATTATATTTTGTATATGTATATATGTAAACAGCTATTGAACAGTTTTTCGGCATTGTGGATTTGATTTGGAACGTGCTACTCGATGGGCATCATCGGGACAGCATGCGCACCGGTAATGATTATGGTATTGAGGTAGGTTCGAGATACGTCTCACCTTATTGAGAGCACCGGTGGAAGATACGTCTCATGGGCTCACTATTTATTAAGTGGTAGTCGGGGATCAGTTATTGAGATACATCTCACCGACACGACAATGGATTTAGAATTGTGGTTTAGGGTTTCATTGATAATCCATAATGAAAATGTTTTATTAAATGTTTTAAAGATTTTTAACTTAATAAATGTAAATGGTTATATAAACTCTATTCAGTAAATCTGACCCGGGTGTTTTCCCAAATTTTCCAGGTTTATGAATTGAGCATTGGTCGATCTCCGTTTCTTCATTCTCGGAGGTTCCTTATTTTATTTTCAGAATAAAAGAGTTGAACTGTTTTAAACTCTTAGACTGCAGTAGTAGTATCAATATTTATGTCTTGATCTTATACTTTATATTTTAGACTATTGTTTGTTGGATTGGTCCAACTATTATATTATCAACTTTGGCATGATTATAGTATTTATGGTATTTTATATATTACCATGTTGTTAAGATTATTTGAGATAAGCGTACTTTAAATATATGTTGTTTATATGTACTGCTAGACTAGGCTGAAGTCTCGCTTGCCCCCGAGCATGTGGTTTTCTGCAGATACATTGTTTTAACTGTTTAAGTTGGTTATCCGCAAGGCTTGCTACGGGTTTTGGTACAACCATACCCATACCCTAGCGCCAGTCACGACTCAAGAAAATGGGTCGTGACAAACTTGGTATAAGAGCTTTGGTTTCAAAACAAGGCCTTCTAACTGTTAAATGTTTAATTGATTGGCATGTTAAGTTGTTAAATTGTCCTAGGAACTACTGCGGAATTAGGATTTGAGGTTTGTCTTTGAATCGTCATCTTTTGTTTTCAAAACTTTTTGCCTACTCCTATAGGAATGTCGTGAGTCAGTCGTGTGAATTTAATTGATGTATTTCTTATTATATGGTTGTTTTCACTTGGGTGATTACTTGTTGGCTGATTTGCCATGTTGTGTTTATTTGGTTAAATTTTGTTTGTATTGAGAATTTTTGTTTCATTCTTAGGAATGAATACTCGTACTCGTGCTGCGACTCAGCAAAATGTTGAGGCTGATGACGCGATCTCTATGGAGGTGGACTAGAATGAACTAGAGGTTAAAGCTGGTAGAGGACTAGCAGGCAGAGGCCCAGCAGGTCAGGGTCGAGCTGGTCGAGGTCGAGGTGGCCGAGGTCGAGGTGGCCGAGGTCAAGCTGGCAGAGATAGAGGCAGAGGCGTAGGACGTGGTAATGCAAGGGGTGCTCAAGCACCAGGTGCTGCACAACCTGAGTTAGACGATTTTGACTTCAACACGATTTTGGCTAGAGTTGCTGCTTTACAACTAAACAAGGTTCAGCTGCAAGCGGGTCAGGTCGCTATGCAGGATCAGTACGCGGTTTTGGGTAAGATAGTTCAGCACCAGCAACCATGGGCTGGTGGTGTAGCAGTTGGTGGTTTCGGAACCACTGACAGGGATTTGGTTTTGGCTTATATGAGTCTGAAGCCAACTGAGTTTGATAGTTCTGGAGACGCGTTGGACTTTCTCGAAGAGGTTGAGTAGAATGCTCAACAACTACAGGCTACTGAGCGTCAGACCGTCGTTCTAGTCAAGATGTCTATGAAGGGTTCAGCTGGGGACTGGTTTCGTAGATATGTTCATGCTGACATGGCTACTATCTCTTGGGCTCAATTTGTGGAGAGGTTCAGAGCTTTCGTCTTGCCGTTTTCTGTGACAGAGGGTCATAGAGACAGATTGCTTACGCTCGCTAGGAATCACAGGTCGGTATCTGAGTACACGACGGAGTTCATGAGATTGGGACGGTTCGCTCCGGACTTGCAGATAGATTTGCAAAGAGTGAATGACAGATATGTAAAGGGCTTAGGGCGCGATTTTGTGAGTTTTCTGACAGAGACACGCAGAGACTTTACAGACTTAGTGGAGAGTGCTTGTCGTCTGGAGAGCTCATTGGTGCAGTTTGGTGAGATTTCTGGTTCTTCTCAGACTAAGAAGTCTTTTGGCCCTGGACAGCAGAGTAGTGGTTGTAGCTACCAATCGACACCTTCTCAGTACAAGAACAAGAAGAGGGGTATCAAGAAGAGTTATCGGCCTTACACCTACAGTTCCGGCAACATCGGTAGCAGCCGCAGTTTTGGACGCGGTAATAGTGGAGGTGCTAGTTTTCCTTTCTGCCAGAATTGCAGACGTCGACATCCAGGCGAGTGTCGTTTAGCACCAGGGGGTTGTTTTACTTATGGCCAGCCGAGTCACTTTTCCAGAGAGTGTCAGGCATCTGGGCAGCAGGTGTCGGCAGCTAGTGTTGCTCAGCCATTCTATCAGAGTCACAGACCAGCGTTGTCTGCACCGGCAGGGTTTTCTCAACCTGCCGCTTCTTTTGGTGGCCAGCGGGGCCGAAGTTCTGGAGGGCGTGGTTTTGGAGGCCGTGGAAACGGCGGTAGAGGTTCTAGCAGCTATGGTGCTGGACAGAGTTCTCAGCAGCAGAGTCAGGGTCAGACCAGAGTTTTCGCCTTGACTCCTCAGGATGCTCTCGCATCTAACGCAGTGGTGCAAGGTACTATTCAAATTTCTTTTGTAGATGCTCTTGTTTTATTTGATGCGGGTGCAAACCAGTCCTTTGTGTCTACTTGTTTTGCTGCTAAGTTTGGTGTAACACCAACAAGTTTGTGTAAACCTTAATCTGTTTCTACTCCCTTGTCTGACTGTGTGGTGGTGGACGTTCTGTATTCATCGTTTTCCGTGGTTATCCATGGAAGAGACTTGCGTGCTGATTTGGTTGTGTTGAATGTACTGTCATTTGACGTGATTTTGGGGATGGATTGGCTGGCACGCCATTATTCTTCGATCGACTGCCTAGGGAAGTCAGTTAAGTTTCGGATTCTAGGTGATCTACCCTTTTCTTTCCAATGGGAGAAGGCAGAGACACCAAAAAATCTGATTTCTACGATCAAGGCAAAACGGATGATGAGTAAGGGTTGTCAAGCTTTCTTAGCTATGGTTCGAGATGTGGATGCTGAGGTGGGCAGTCTGAACACTGTCCCTATAGTGAATGAGTTCACTGACGTTTTTCCAGAGGATTTGCCTGGATTACCACCTGATCGGGATATCGAGTTATGCATTGACGTTGTTCCTGGAACTGGTCCTATTTCGATACCGCCATATCGGATGGCTCCTGCCGAGCTGAAGGAGTTAAAGGAGCAGTTGCAAGAACTGTTAGGTAGTGGTTTTATAAGACAGGGTACTTCTCTGTGGGGTGCTCCAGTTCTGTTTGTTAAGAAGAAGGATGGCTCCTTTCCGCTTTGTATCGACTACATGCAGTTGAATACGGATACTATAAAGAACATATATCCTCTTCCTCGCATCGACGACTTGTTTGATCAGTTGCAGGGTGCAAAGTGCTTTTCCGAGATTATATTGAGATCCGGGTATCATCAACTTCGGATTCGGGACGGCGATGTGCCTAAGACTGCTTTCAGAACGCGTTATGGGCATTTCGAGTTTCCGGTCATGTCGTTTGGGTTGACTAACGCACCAGTAGCGTTTATGGACATGATGAATCGGGTTTTCAAGCCGTTTTTAGATTAGTTTGTTATCGTCTTCATTGATGGCATCCTGATTTATTCTCGGAGTGAGGAGGAGCATGCTTATCACTTGAGGACTATACTGCAGACCTTGCGAGAGCATCAGTTGCATACTAAGTTCTCAAAGTGCGAGTTTTGGCTGGAACAGCTTACCTTCTTAGGACACGTGGTGTCGAAGGATGGGA